>NW_024342471.1:9369674-10089835 GCF_902729225.1 Pteropus medius | reverse complement strand
AAAAAAAGGTGCTTAGGCAGAGAGTAGAGTATATCGTACAGGCATTTGAAAAGGACAGTATCTTCTGCAGCTCTGCGAGTGCTCCTTCCCTGACTCTCTGTACTCAAGCCTGAGCCCAGGAGTGATACATAGAAGGCACCAGCTGCTCTGGGCAGAAGGCCAGTGGGCCAGGCTACAGTGAACCCAGGAAGCATCGTGACACAGATGGATTCCATGGCCATCCATTTGGATACAACCTACAGAGCAGAACATTTCACTTTCTTATTCAATGCTCTAAGGATGAAGAGAGACATATTGCTCTCATGGGCAACAGGATGAGGCAGCTAATATGCTTGTACGGCAGCCAGTGATGGCACTGTCAGGACTGCCTGTCATCACTGGCTGTGCAGTCCATGAGAGCAGTTTCTGAGCAGCAGGAGGTCCTGGGCAAAGGAAAGGATGGAGTAATAATAAAAAACCACGGTGATCACTTGCTGAACACCTATTATGTACTAGGCACTTTAGAATCTCACTTGTTCCTATGATCACCAACAAAGGAAATTGAGGGTTAGGCATTAAATAATTTGCCTGAGATTACAAAGTAGTAAGTAGCAGAAAAAAATATTTGAATTTCAGGTTTTTAGGCTCTAAAATCTGTGGACGATGAGACGCTACCTATAAAAGACTGGAAAAGTAGTTTGTTGCCTAATTGATGGGGTAATTATACCAGCCTAACAAGTATTCCCTGGGACATACTGCTGTGATACAAAGAACATAAGAATGCCATGGATATGTAAAAAAATGTAACTGGCTATAACAAAGAATGCAAGTCTATCTGCAAGGTTCTTCTAAAGGGTTTCAAAGACAGGAGCTGAGAAATTCCTTTGGCAAAGTAAATTCACACCTCAATCTCCTCCACGATGGTTCTCAGGTCAGCTTGCTGGGATAAGTGGGATGCTGTCTGCAGAGCCTGGACCGTTCTGGAAGGTAAAGAGTAGAACTCTAATGAATGACAAGTCTCCTTTCATCTACTCACCCCTTCCTCTATTGGGACACCTTCACAAATATCTTTCTTATTCTTTAGAAGTATAAAAGTCTCAACCTTTAAGGAGCTTATTTACAACCTAGTTGAAAAAATGTGACAAAGACCATTACATTACAAAGACCGTTATAGATAGAGGAAAGGCAATCTGGGCAACAAAACCTGCAAGTACTGTGGGCACAGAGAAGAGTGAAAATACAGGTTCACCTCCTCTGAAAAATCAGTTTTGTCCCTAATGACATCACACATAGAACACTGAGACTAACTTAGGTTTAAAAGAAACTCTTACAGGGAACAAGATTCAATTGACCAAAGGTCTATTTGGCAGAAGCTGGCTGCCTGTTAATTTTCTACTTTTCTTACTCCGAGACCAAAGAAATATTGTAGAATCTACATATATACATTGTTGGATAGAATCTGGTGCAACTTTTCTGAAACCAGATTAATTCAATATGAACAGGAAGCATTCCGTAAATGCACGTGGAATGGCCGATGCTTGTGCTATCGTCATCCTGCTGGGTAACCTGTAAATCACTCATCCTAAGGCATTAAATAAGATGAAAGAAATAAAAGATTTGGTTCCCATATTTGTCAAAACTTCAAACAATACATTACTAAGAAAGTAAAAATTCCTATAACACCTACCCCTAAAAGATAACTATTCTCCAATTTATTACCTTAATAATATATTACATATATCCTTCCACGAGTACATACAAATGTACTTCATAATTATTAACAATGACATAGTACTGCACTGCTTAGATGTACCGTACTTTACTCACTTAATCTCCAGTTGATAAACAGTAAATGTTTTACTAGGTCACACAATGCTGTAACTGATAACCCTTACTCATACACAGATATCTACATATACACATTTTTTAATTTATTCAAGTGAAATTTCCATCATAAAATTGGCCATTTGTAAGTGAACAATTCAGAGGCAGGTAGTATATTTCACAATGTTGTGCAACCACCTCTATCTAGTTCCAAAATATTCCCATCAGTCCAAAATACAACCTTTACCTATTAAGCAGTTTCTTTCCATTTTCCCCTTCCCTCGGCCGCTGGTAACCACCAATCTACCTTCTGTCCCTATGGATTTCCTATTCTGGATATTTCCTATAAATAAAATCATACAATATGTGACCTTTTGCATCTACCTTCTTTCACTTAGCAGAATGTTTTCAAGGCTCATCTATGTTATAGCATGTATAGTATTTCCCTTATTTTTGTCCACTTATGAGTGGAGATTTCTGTAAGATAAACTTTTTAAGGTAGACTATGGTAGCTAGCACATAGCATATTATCTTAGGGGCACATAGGACTTTTTATTAGGCTCTATTCTCCTAATACAGATAACTTGAAAAATGTAAATGGTACTATTCTGGGTGGAATGGAGAAAGCTGAGGACCCCTGGTGGTTAAGCAGACTGCCGCTCAACCCTGGAATGGTTCCCTAATTCCCAAGAGAGGACTGGGTCTTTGTGTAAAACCATTTATTAAGTCAATGTGTTGGCGAATGCGGAGTGAGAATTTGTCTGCTTTCATCGAGATCATAACAATTTAGATTCCCTCCGTGGAAAACTAATTCCATTAGGATGACAAGTTGGAAAACAGAGGAGTCACAATTCACAAAGAGGGAAGCCTCACAGTATTCACTGACTCCTATGAGATGCTTGTTGTTATAATGCACTTGAAAAAATGAAACCTGAATTTCCAAACAAGATAAAAATCCCACATCTGCCCATGATAAATGCTGAGCCCAGCTAAGGCTGCTAGGATACCCTAGAAAGAATTTTTCAATTAAGATATCGTTTTTCTCTTCTTTGGCATGAATGAGCATCATGCTGGTAACAACCTCAGAAGTTTCTAGAATGAAATTAATCCACTTAAGTGTTTGAAAAGTTTTGTCACCAGCTTTAATTACTTATTCCCCAGCAAGCAGTTTCCTTCCATGTGGAGTAGTATATGCGAACACTAAGAAAGCAGACCCTGTCTTGCCAATATACAGCAGATAATTCAAAGAACTTGGGTTATAAGAGACCACAATGGCACCTTTTCAGATGGTTCACTCAAACCTACAAATAAGTTTTTTCCCATTCTAGTCAAGTTTATATGAACATGCATCTCATAGAATACGCCCACTTAAATGCAGAAGATGCACTTAGAAGAGTCCTAATTTATGTCATATTCCCTTAAATAGGACAAATTAGTAGTATATTATATAAGGCATCCTGCCAGTTTGATCTTCACGATAATCCTATGAGACAGGTATCATTCTCTCTGTTTTACATATGAAAATACTGAGGCTTAGAACCCTGCTCATTCATGGTCACAGAGGTATTAAGCAGAAGAGCCTAGATTTGAACACAGTTCTATCTGATCCCAAATGTGTGCTCTTTCTACCTGTATGCTTTCAACAAGAGAAGAGAAACACAAAATATAGTTTCGGCCTTTATTAACTCTTTGTTGGACACCTACCATGTGCCATGAGTACTGCAAATAAAGAAGCTTACGATCTAATAGAGATATAATTACAATTCAAACAAGGAGGTAACCAGCTCTCTAAGAAATCGACCTAAGAAGGAAGGGCTCTAGAGGAGAAGTAACTCCATTTGTGGCATGACCACTAAGAGCCAGGCACTGCACTAGGCTCTCCACATGTATTATCTCATTTAATCCTGACTCTTGTTTTATGATGTAAAGATTATTGGTCTCATTTATGGCCATGCCACCCTGAACAAGCCCAATCCCATCTGATCTCGGAAGCTAAGCAGGGTTGGGCCTGGTTAGTACTTAGATGGGAGACCACCTAGGTGCTGTAGGCGTAAAAACTAAAAAATAAGGGATTGTAAGCTGACAAGGTCTTTGCAATCTGTGAGGTCAACCAAGGGTTGTCTCGCCTAAAAAAAAAAACAAAAAAAACTATTGGTCTCATTTTATATATGAGACTCAGAGACTCGCCCAAAGTCACACAGCAACGAAGGAACAGAACTCATGTTCAAACCCAGGTCTAACTGATTGAAATGATGTACTCTCTTTTACATTTTCCTCTACTGGGGTTTTGAGGAAGGAGATTTTCCTTTTTGCTTGGAGGAAAATGGAAACATTTTTCTATAGATGGTGGCGTCAGAGTGAGGCACTGACTATGATATCATGACATGAGATGGTGGTGACTGGGGAAGCATTCCACAAGGGATTATAAGAAGAAATGAAAATAATATAACCTGAAACTGAAGGACCACAAGGGCCAAGCATTGGGCAAAGTGTGCACCAAAACATCAGTCCTGGGAAAAGCGTCAGGCCCAAAGTCACTAATTACTGGCCACATGAATATGAGTAGAGTGTGAAAGTGACAGAGAGAATGTCAACTGACTGTGAACCTTGCCCTTAACAAAGCTTCAAATTTAGAAACATTTCGGTTCTTAGAAAAACAAAAAACCAAAAACAGCTGGGAAAACAACTGAAGTATTCTGCAAAAGGGAATTTGTGTCACCAACCTCTTGCTAAATAATTAACAGGAGTCTAGGTGCTCCACTCTCTTTCAAGGGTTGCAATTAAATAGGAACATGGAGAAAACAAAAAATACATATACTATCTTGAATGAGGAGTGTCAGTGATTTAAAAAACTACATATACTCTTACTTTTAAGTTTAGTAAATATCATTAAGTCCATTACATTTAAATTTACAATAAAAGGAAAGTTGCTCAGTGTTTCTTTCCGGTAAGGTGCTTCTGCTTCACCTAAGCCTTTTGCTGAGTAGTAGACTCTACGCTCTGAGCACCCACCTCTCCCACCAGGCACTGTCCCTCACAACTTCAAGGAATCCCATAAGCCCTCCTGCAGAGCAGAGCAGAGCAGAGCAGAGCAGAGCAGAGCAGAGCCTCCACTGCCAACAGCTCACTGTGCCCTGGCCGAGCCTCAACAAATTCAAGAAATACACATGGCTCACTGGCCTCACGCTCTCTCAGTCATCTCCCACTCTTGTTTCTGGCTCTAACCTCAAAAGCCAACTTGGTCTCTATGTGGCAGTGTTTATGCTCTGACTCAGTATTTTCCTTCTGTCTGAGCAGCTTAGGGAAAGACGGTTTCTAGGTGAGCTGCATGAGGACTGGGACCTTACCTGCCTTAGTGCAATATTATACCTAGCGGTGCCAAGCAGAGCACCTGACACACAGTAGGAACCCAGAAAATACTTGCTGAACCAATGGATGAACTCTCTCAGGACAGGACCCGACACAAATGAAGCCTGAGAAGCACTCGAGATGATGACTCACGCTAGCACAGTCTCTTCCTTGCTGAGGCGAGCGGTAAGGGCACTGAGTGCTTCTTGGGAAGCCAAGGGAAGGCCAAAGCCGCTTAGGGCTGCAACTGCATGGTAGATCTGGGTAACAGATGAGTCTTCACTGACAGCTGCCAGAAGCAGATCTTTGGTCTCATTTGAAACAGAGATCTAAGAAAGGATTGGCAGACACAGTTTTAGAACAGGTGCTGATAATCTGTGGCAGGCATGCCAAAGATGGCACACAGAGCAACTGCCAAAGTCCCACCTGGCACATGATCATTCCCCCTCGACTCCTCAAACACCATAATTAAGTGTTTTTAAAACCTTAACACAACAATTGAAAAGATTCTGGCAAGTCACTTGTCTACTTATATGGTTCGCCCATGTTCAATAAAATGAATTTCTAGAAATCTGGTGTGGGGCATTCCTTCTTTACTTTGAGCATTTTTAAGTGTTAAAGGGAGATGGAAAGAAAAAAAATCAAGGCTTCCCCAAAGAAAGGCAACTACAAGAAAAAGTTATTTAAAATCCATGAAAAGTGAAAAGTCAGGGGGAAAATAAACTACATTTCCTTTAAAAAAAAAATCGCTTGAGAATGGAATTCCTACCCTAATAGATTTTTATTGTTAAAAAAAAAAAATCTGACACGACCCTCCCCTCTAAAACTATACTTTCCAAACTTTACAGTTTAAGATAAATATAAATGTAGGATGCTGGACTCACCTCACACCCTGAGAGGGCCTGGCTGGACTGGGCAGCATAGAAAAGGGAATCCACATTGCTGGGATCAAGGTTTGACTTAATGAAGGTACATGCTTTCTAAAGAAGAGAAAAAGTCAACAATAAGTGATGATATACACAGTGATTGGAAAAACCACCCATGTGTTCTGGATGACAAATAAAATTCTAAGAAATTTATGATGGCTTAAAGTATGAGCTACACATGATTTCTTTTTTTAAGCAGTTATTTTCCACAGGACACTATATTACCCCTAATTGCTGACTTCAAAGAAGGAGCGACAAACCTGAGAGATCTCTAGTCTTTCTGAATCCTAGAAAGGAAGGAAGAAGCCACTTCCACTGATTATCTGCCTGGTTATGACCTGTGCTGGGTGTTTATGATGCTCTTCCTTTGAATGTGCATGAGGATACTGTGATAGATAGTATCATCTCTGTTTAATAGAAAAAGAAACTGAAGCTTAAGAGTTGGTAAGTAACCTGATGAAGATGTCAAAGCTAAAAAGTGGCAGAGTGGCTCCTTTGATTTCAACTATACTGGGATCTCCACTTAGATGTCTGCAAAGCTAAGTCAAGTTGTACACATCTAAAATGAGCTTGAAACCTTCTATTCCTTACATGGACTTCCCAGTTCGTGTACGGGTGCCGCCATGCATTCAGTTACCTAAAACAGAAACCTGGGGCTTGTTCCTGACTCTTCCCTTTTCCTCAGCCTATGGAGTCTATCCCCTTTTCATTCTCAAACCCAACCCCTACCCTCTGGTCCTTTCGTTGCCTTATTTCAGGTCCTTGCCATTTCTTACCTAGATTGTCACAATCATCCCCTAACCGGTTTCAGGCCATGCTGCTTCAAGAGTGGTCTTTACAAATGCGACCATCTTACTTTGCTTTTAAAACCTTTGGGTGGTTCCTTATTGTCCTCAGAACAAGATCCAAAGTTGCTGATACAGTAGAACATGCCCTCGTGACTCACCGTCATTCTCTGTGCCAGCTTCATCATATCCCGACCTCCAATTCCAAAATCTTACCCTCCAGCCCACTGCAGATGCCCAGATATACTATGCTCTTGCCATTTATGTTTTTTGACCCTGCTACTCGCCCCTGAAAGGAGCACCCATCTTCTTGTCCTTCTTATCTGCCAAACCTGGTCTACTTCGTCTCTGCTCAGACGTCACCTCTCCCAATGATTCCAGAAAGCCTTCACCGACATTCATCCCAGGACCAGCCAGTTGTCCTCCCTCCTGAGTGCTCCCCAAAGCACTTACCACACTGTACTACCTCCCCCAGTGACAAGCTACCTGAGAGCAGAAACTTGATGAACCACCATCACAGTGCCTGGCACAGGACAGACACATAATAAATCCCATGCTATTTTTACTATGTTAAACTCCAAGAAATGTTATTTACTAGTTATACTGATATTTTGATTGAGGTCATATAAAATTCAAAATTTAATGGTAATAAAAACAGTTAAAAAGTAGGTGCTTCTGGGGAGTAGGACAGGGACTAAGGCGAGGTGGGCCATGCAATAGATTGTTGCTTTTCACTAATAGCTGTTCTATATTACCTGATATTTTACTGTGTGCATGTGTTACTTCAACAAAAACTTTTTTTTTTAATTTTATGAATAAACTTCAAAAAAACATTTTTATGAATAAAATTTAAATAAGAGTCTCAAACCAAATGAGTTTCAACTAGAAGTTTGAAAGAAACCAAAGAGAAAAAGGAAAGAGAGAAAATACTTCACACTGCACAAATTAGGGGTCTGAAGAAAATCTATTCGAGTCCATCCGTAGAATGTGAGTAAGCCTAAGACCTGTGCTTTGTCACCACCTGGTGTTTAACAGTGGAACGACAGCATCAGAGGCCCCAAACAATGAGAACAGTCACTGCTACCACTTTCAAGCACTGAAAACGTGTCAAGCCCTAAGTTCTAAGTTCTTTATGTGTATTTCTCATTTAATAAGAGGACCGATTTACTACGTCCTTTTATTATTTTAAGTTTAAAGTAAAGAAAATTGAAGCCTTAGAGATGCAAAGTAACTTGTCCAAGGTCACTCAGCTCTTAATTGAGGAACTGAAATTCAAACCCAGGCAGTCTGGCTCCAGAGTCTGAGCCATACAATCTTCATCTCTCAAGGGACCACTAAATGATCTGATCTGGAATAAAACCAGCATCATGCCTAAGTAAACAGTACCAGTGGCTTCAAAGCTCATGATGCTGACAGCATGGTTTCAACAGCAGAATTCGAAAAAGACCTCATGAAACAGGTCCTGGCCTCAGTAAGCCCACTTGGTGCTGAGGCTTCAGCCGGCCACTTTTAGCAGATTTGTAATTCCGACTGCAGCTGCCTTCCCATGTTCCAGACTCACCTTTCCAGCTGAAGGCTAAAATATGCCCATTCCCTATCTGTACCCCACCAATTTTCTGTGTCCTGTATTAATACTCCCATTATCCAAGCATCCTCCTAAGCAAAAAACATTAGCGCTTTCCTCTACCCAGCCTTCCCTACAACTCGCTCATCTGAGTCAGGAACCAAGTCCTACAGAAAAGACAGTAAACTCACTCTCATCTGCCCTTTCCCTTCCCTTGTTTCCTCCATTAACAGCCTCCAAATACTCCTTTCCTCTCACACTACGCTCTGTAATCTTGCCAGACCTTGTTACCATGCCATGTTATCAAGGAGTTAAGTACCCTGGTGAGAGCTCCCACGCCAGGTCCTTTGTAACTGGGCTCGATTTCCCATGTGCACTTTTTTTTTCTGAGGCTCACAGATGGAGTCACTTGCATTGAGAACCATAGTTTCAGGATCTCATGTACACTTCTTATACTTCCCCACACATCTCTGCTCCAGCTGCCCTGGGCAATCAACTCACTGCCCCTACAACACAACAAGCACTTTTAAGGCCCCAGGCTTAGTACAGGTTGTTCTCTCCCTCTGGAAGCCCATTCATATGATCAATTCAAGTTCTTCTTCTTAACAGGCAACTCCTATAATGTACTGACACAACTCAAGACTTATTTTAAAAATAAAACTTCCCTTGACCCTTCCTTCCCCTCCAGCTGCTACCTTCTCTCTCTTCTCATATAGCTAAACTTCTCCATAGAGCTAGCTGCCTATGCTAAAGTTTTCATTTCCTCACATTCACTCACTCCAACATGGTTTCCAGTGGCTTCCAAACTGTAAAAGTCAAAGGACATTTTCCAGGGCTCATTCTCCTCAACACCAGACAGAACTGATTACTTCCTCATTCTGAAACGTCCGCTTCCCTTCACTTCTGGGATTCCCCTCTGCCAACGCCCCGCCCCTCTCCTGGCTCTCTTCCTACTTCGCTGGTAGCTCCTCAGTGTCATCATCTTCTGCCTGGCCATTCAACACTGGAGTTTTTCAACTCTTAGGCCCACTTCTCATCCATCCTCTTTCCCTCCCTAGGCAATCTCATTCATGCCCATGGCTTCATCCAGAAACGCTATATAGATAATTCTCAGATTTGTACCCCCAGCCCAGACTTCTCTTAATGGCCACTAACATGATTCGAAGGCCATTCAAAATCAACATGTGGAAGACCAAATTCACGATCTTTCCCACACGAACCTAATTCTCTTCCCGTATTCCTTCCTATCTTGCGAAATGGCCCAGCCATCCATCTATGCAGCGAAAGTCAGAAGTCAGGGTGCTATCCCTTGTCCCCCTTCTGCATTCAATCTTGCCCTGTATCCCCCTGCCATGGTCCGTCTTCCATGAAGAAGAGAAATCTTTTCAAAATAAAAATTGGATCCTGATATTTGCTGCTTAAAATCAATTGCTCTTTAGAGAAAGAGCAAAATTTTACTTATGGCCACCAAGGCTCTGAAGCTCGGCTCCAGCCTTCCTCTTCAGCTTCACTCCTCTTTCTCCTACTCTGTTCAACACACAGCTTCCTTTCAGTCTCTCAAATGTAACCTGCTCCCTACCTGCACAGGTCCTTTGCACATGCTGTTTCCTCTGCCTGAAGTCCCTTCCTCCCATTTCCCAGTTAACTCCTACTTTCCCTTTAGAAATTCAGATCAATCATCTCTTCCTTCATTTAACAAATAGCTACTGAGTGCCTACCGCATGCCAGGTGCTATTTTAGGCACTGGAGATACACAACAAATACAATGAACAAAATTCCTGACCTCAAGGAGCTGTAATTTAGGGGGACTTAGAGATTTAAGTTCAAGATTTCCTTGGGAAAGCATTCCCTGACCAGGTCAAAGTCTCCTATTTATAATACCAGTTATCTCACCTTCATAAAACTTACCACTGTTCCAAATATTCATGTACATATCTGATTACCTGACTAATATTATCCCTACTACTAGAGTACACATTCCAAGTGGAGAGAGGCTCTTCTTTGTTCAACTCTAAAGCCAATGCCTAGCGCCATGCCCAGTACACAGCAGAAACTCACTAAATGAATCGTGTAGCAGCCAGCACAGATGGCGACTCCGCCTGAGCGAGGTTGGGGCTTATGGCCAGTTTTCTCGGCAGGCAGGGTGAGTGAGCCACTCCCCACGGCTGGACCCCCACAGTATTTTCCACACACTGCACGTGTCTCTTTGTACTCAGCACCTGGTCTCACTATACTGGTACCTGTCTCTCAGTAGATAATGAGCTCTGTTATCTTCTCAGCACTTAGCACAATGCCTGGCACATAGTAGATGCTCCACAAATGATGTTGCCTGAAAGAATGTCTGATTCTCTGCTCTCCTCGCCAATGCCAACAATCAGCGGAGTGCCTGGCCCTCAACAAGCACTCAGAACTTTCTGAACTAGAAACAAGTATATTTATCTTTATATGCACTCACCATGTGCCAGACACTAAGCACTTTATCTTATTATCTTATATAATCCTCACAACAATTTATTACTATCCTCAGTTTACAGATAGGGAAAGTGCTTTATTAACAAACAACGT
Organism: Pteropus medius; assembly: GCF_902729225.1. NCBI lineage: Eukaryota > Metazoa > Chordata > Mammalia > Chiroptera > Pteropodidae > Pteropus > Pteropus medius. Next base: position 10,078,844 of record NW_024342471.1, on the reverse strand, counting down.
GTGAACACTACATAATGTTTCCTGATTTCAGTCATGTATATACTACCATCACAATTTTTATCATAGCATGTATTCCACTTACATAATATTTTCATAAAATGAATATAAAACAATCCCCATTACTCTTAAGTCTTACAAAAAGCTAAGTAATATCTATAAAATCGCCAGTCTCATGTGCTTGTTTTTTAAAACACACACACACACACACACACACACAGTACTTGACTGCCAAAATGAAAAATGTTCACTCTTCACTCTTCAGACTTCAAGCTGGATTTGACCCTGAGGGCCAGTTTGTCAACTCCTCTAAAATCAACTCATTCTACACTCTGCTATTCTCAGAGCTGCTTTCTATTCTGATATTCTTATTAAACCCCATTTCTCTCAGTTTTGCTGTTAAAATATCCTGTGACAAAATAACAAAAATCTCCCCTAAGGCCCTATCTGTGAGAGCAAGCAACTCAGTGCATCTATCAGGGAGTTCTCTCTACTCAGCTAAAAACAAGTTCAGCAGGACCCATACCAACCACTACATGGAGGTGGCAGCAATGGAAACGTTGTCTCAATGGATGTACTTAGTGTGCACATCTAATAAGGAAATTCAACAGCTCTGAACCATCCATACAACTTCCTTAATTCTGTTACTTATAATGCACACACTGCATAATCACCACAGCACATTCTATATGCGATTAGAAGAATGAAGTGCGTGATTAACCCATTTATTTTCTGATTAAGAGGTACATTTCGAGAGCTCATTTCTATTAAGTTAAAGTTTACAATTCATTTATTCAACAAATATTTGTTGAACACCCTCTGTTCATCAGACATTAAGCAATGGGGATGACAGTTTGAGAAAAAAAATAAAACATCAATCGATGTACCATTAACCACTACTCTATAGAACAGTACTACTAATAAGAGCTAATACTTAATACTTACCACATGCTGTCACCATGCTAACTACCCTACATATATCACTTACATATATCAACTGAGTACTATTATTATCTCCCTCTTACAGATGAGAAAACAAAGGTTCTGAAAGGTTCAGTAAGCTGTATGGGTCACTCAGTTGAGCAGCTGTGAATCAAGATCTTGAAGTTGTCTGACTTTAGAGCCTGGATTATAAACATAAAACCACAGCTGGTCTAATCATCAACTATCCCCAAATCACACTGCACAGCAGCTGTCCGGATGGCTTCAATCTTACATCTTCAGCCCTGACTGAGGTACCCTCAAACTCATGACGTCAGCCGAGGACACCTTTGGAACTCCATGTGGAACTCCAAATCATGTGGAACTCCAAATCATGAGACAGATACAAAGGTATTGGTCTGGTTAAAGTGAGAGTGCCTCAGTCCTCCGTGATCCTCTTAGACTGAATGCCATGGTTCCACAGTTTGAAAATACCAGTAGAAATCTCATCCAGCATTTGAATCCACCAAATGTAACATTAACCCGATGTTCCAGTTTTATCTCCTACACCTTATAATACAAAACCTCTACTAGTCAAGAATACTCTGCTGCCACTCTCTCAATTTGTTATCTCTCTACCCCAGGCTGTCTAGACACTGTAGGCCTTCTCCACAGGGCAATATCTACACCAGGCATTGTCTGAATTTGCATGAATAAATTATAACTAGAAGCAAACATGTTTTAATATTAGTAATGTTGAGATAGCTACCACTTGAAGGGCCTTTTATGGATCGGTCACTTACTAGGCATGATATGATTTCACTTTATCTTTACAATGATCCAGTGAGGAAGTCTTCATAACTCCCATTTTACAGAGAGGTGGCACAAAAATTAAAAACATAAGCTAATTAGCTTTGATTCCTGTGCTCTTTCTTTTGAGATCAACTAATTTTATTAGGAGGTACATTCACCTAGAGGGTTTACAAGAATGTGATTATAAGGAAAAGTCTGGTTTCTTTATATAGATGACAGGAAGGAAATTGGCAGGAAAAAGAAACAGCTGTCAAGAAGAAATAGGAATAAGTGTGGATCCCACAGAGCAGGGATTAGCAAACTTTCTGTAAAGGACCAGAGAGTAAATATTTTAGCCTTTTGGAACCAGACAGTCTCTTCAGTAACCATTCAACTCTACTGTTAAAGTGCAAAAGCAGCCACAGACAATATCTAAATGAATGAGCATGGCGATGTTCCAGTAAAAGCCTATTTACAAAAATAGGCTTCAAGGTGGGTTTGACCCTGGGGACCATAGTTTGTCAATCTCTCTGTCATATGGTTCAGATGATGGTTGGCAGATAATGGGCAATTTACCTTACCTCTGAGCCTCTATTTTCTACTCTATTACAGAAAAATATTTCTGACTGTATAGAATTAAGACAAGTAACTCAAGATAACATATCCACTGCAGCTGGCACATAGGAGGCATTCAATAAATAATAGCAATGACTGATTCTAGCCTGGGGCAGGAACTATAAAATATAAACTAGGACGGCAGAAACTCTCGAAGACTTCTGGATCACATAAAAACAAACAAACCACACACATACACACACACAGACATCTTGACCCACTGGCAAAAAATGAGACATTTTGGGCATCAAAAAGAGTAATAACTGCAATGAATGAAAGACATCAACCGAGACTACCAGTTCTGGCCATGACAGAATTAAAAGTATTGAACTTATCTTACCATGCTGCCACAAATAACTATAAAAATGAACAAAATATATAAAGTTGAGACACTCGGCAACTGACAGCACAAGGCTGTGATCCTTGAAAGAAAGTAAAATGTATGGCAACAATAGCACAAATGATGGGAATTTAAATATAGAAATATACTGTTATAAGGTTCTTTCATTATTCCTGACATGGCAAAATAATAATTCAAAGTATACTCTGATAAGTTAACATGCATAATACAATCTCTAGAACAACCACTGAAAAAAATAAGCGGAGCTAAAAAGCCAATAAAAGAGGTAAAATAAAATGTCCAAAATATACTCAGTCTGAGGAAGAAAAAACCAGATAAACAAATAAAAACAAATAATAAGATGGCAGACTTAAACTCAACAGTATAGTCACATTAAATATAAATGGATTAAACTCCCCAATTAAAAAATAAAGACTGTCAAACTAGATTTTTTTTTAAATCCCTACTATATACCATTTATGAGAGAGATAGATTAGTGTGACAACAACTGAACCCACTGACCCTACTTTATTATAACTTAAAAGTGAAACAACTAGATATTATGTATTCATTGATAGGAAGCATACAGCACCATCTATGAAATATTTCAGAAAACTGACCTTGAATATAATTAAACCTCAAAAGCTAACTATCAGTTTATAAGAATGAAAGAGATAGGGAAATATGTTCAAAAACAGCATGAGGATGTACTCAATCAAAGGCGGACTATGGAAAATTCTCTGGGACAAGTGACCTGGCTTTTTCCATGATAAAAAGTATTAATGGGGTAGGGTGTTATAGATGAAAAGTCTTGAGAGATATCAACAAATGCAATGTGTGAACCTTGTTTAGACCTTGATTCAAACCAACTAATCGAGAGAACATTTTTCAGATAATTCTAGATAATTGCACATAGACCAGGAATTGAAATACATTAAAGAATTATTGTTAATGTGGCTAGGTGAAATAAAAGGATTGTCTTTATGTTAAAGAAGTTCCCTTTAGAGACACAAGTAAAATGGTATGCTTGGTATTTGCTTTAAAACATTCCAGCAAAAAAAATTAATAAGCAGAGGTAGAGTAAATGTAATAAAAATGGGAAAATGTGAATAAATGTTCAAGTTAGCACATGGTACAAGGAGGTTCATTATATGTTCTCACCACTTTTGTGAATGTTTGAAAATTTCCATAATGAAAGGTTGAAATAAAAGACCTGCTGTTCTTTTAACCTCCACTAGACTACAGCTTTCTGCAGGCAAGTGATTATGACTGGTTCACCACTGTATGCCCAGGGTCTAGCACAGGGGTTCAGTAAACAACTGCTGGATGAATGAAACTAAAGTATGCTAACTTATCGACCAGAGGGTCAGGGTATTCACCACTCTCCTCAGAAAAGGAATCTTGAAGGAAGCCAAAGGCAACCCTGAGGCAAAGGGGCTCAGGAGTGACCAATCACTAAAACACATTCCTCCTCTGAAGGATTATACTTCCCTGATCTGTCAATCCCAGGTATGGCCATGTGACTTGCTTTAGGCAACAAAATGAGAAAGATAAAAGAAGTGCCACACATCTCTTCTGAGCGGAAATTTTAAGAGCCATGCTTTCATCTGTCCTCTGCACAGGCTCCAGATAGACTGCTCCATCATGCTAAATACTAGACTAAAGAAATGTGGAACGAAGCCCCAGCTAACTCATGATGGCCATACGGTATAAGCAAAAAATAAACTTGTCATAAGCCACTGAGACTTGGGGTCGTTTCTATGCTAATACAGGGTAGGCAGAATTCTAAAGACGCCATCGTTAGATTTCCATCCACTTCTTACTCATTTAAACACAAATCTAGGAACTGCTATGAAGGGATTCTGCAGGTGTAATTAAAGCCACAAGTCAGCTAACCTTAAAATTCAGAAATTACCCAGGCAGTCCTGACCCATCCAGGTAAATCATTTAATAGCAGAAAGTTTCTCCAGCTGGTAGCAGAAGAGGAGCTAGATCTGAAGAGCAAGGACATGCCATTACTGATTTAAATGGGGAGGGGGTCACATAAGAAGAAATGTGGGTGGCACCGAGAAGCAGAGAGCAGCCCTTAGCTAAGAACCAGCAAGAAAATGGGGACTTCAGACCTACAACCATAATGCAGTTGATTCTGCCAACAACCTGAAGGAACCTGAAGCGGATTCTTCCCCAGAGCCTCCAGGTAAAAAAAAAGCCAAGCCTGACTAACATCTGCATTTTGACTCTGAGAAACTAAACTGATAATCCAGCCAAGCCTGCCTGGACTTCTGACCTACAGAACTAATAAATGAGTGTTGTTTTAAATTGTTAAGTGTATGGTAATTTGTTATGCAGCCATAGAAAATTAACACACAAGGCTTATATATAAGAAACCTGGCCCTAATTTCTTACCCTAGCTATCCATGCTACTATAATAAATAAAAAGTAAATTCACTTAAGACTGTTCCTAAATCCAGGAAAGGTTTTAATCGTGATGCATTTTCTTCATCATCTTCATCAAAGGTCCAAGAAGCATATCAAAATTGCCTGATGCAGAGACAGTGACTGTTTAATAAATCTGAATGCCCCCCATCTTGAATTCCTTCATTATTTAATAGCCACACGCGGGGCATTTAACAGGTATATGTAGTATTGTACAGTTTTACTCAGAACTACGATAAGTTTCTAGAGGATCTATGACTTGCTCTTCTTTATATTCTGCTAAAACACCTGGCATGGTCCTAAATATGCATTAGGCATTCCAAAAAAAAAGATGCCTACTGATATAAGTATTTTCATATTGTATTACCCTTGGTCATCTTCAAATAAGCAAGAGCTAGTTATGAAGTATACAAAAAAACCATAGTGAAGAGATGAGGCCAGCAAGACAAAAGTAGCCTTACCTTTACATCTGGCACCTGGGCCCCAAGGCTGCTGAGTCCCACGATGGAGTAGAAAGCAGATTCCAAACTGGTGAAAGGGCGGTCCAGTGAGGCTTTCAGTCTCTCCACATCATGCCTGGTGAGGTAGTGAGTGGGCGTCAGAGCCTGGGTGCTGGCTATGATTGTCAGGGCCAACAGGAAGACAGTGCTTGAACCTTGAGGGAAAATGACTATTAAACACACTCCACACTATTCCAAAGTTCTATACATAGTTCCAATGACAATGCACACCAAGGTCTGGGAACCAAATCATCTAAGGAAGGGTGAAGGAACTGGGAGGTTTAACCTGGAGGAAAACCTTGGGGAAGTGGTGGAAACTGTCTTCAACTATCTGAAGGAATGCTCCCAGCAGCCTGTATGTGCCTAAAATACAGGACTCATCCCACCATTTTCATTTCAAGTACATTACTAATGCCGGTGCCTCTCAGGACAGACCCAACCCCAAATCTTCACCATGGCTTTGCCCACCTCACAACCAGATCTCTTCCCTTATTCTTCTTCCATCTTTGGCTCTCTGACCTCCTCCCTGTTCCTCTAAGGAGCCATGTTCTTTACTACCTAGCACTTTTTCATACTTTCCCCTACTTAAACTTTGCTTAAATTTTACTTCCTGATCCCAATTCAAGTATCTTTTCCTTAAGAAGTCCCCTGACAGTCCTACTTTGGGTTACATCCCAGTACTATAAAGCATTGAAGAACATGGCCTCTGGGGACAACTTTAAATCCTAGTTCTGCCATTTATTGGCAATGTGGCTGCAGCAGTTACAATGCAGCCAGCCGGTGCCTCAGTTTCCTCAGGTGTAAAATGGGATAAAAACAGCACCTATCTCAGGGTTGTTAAGAGCATTACATGAGTTAATACACAAAGATCTAAGAATATGACTGGCATTTAACAAGGCCTATCTAAACCTTAGCTACTACTTCATTACCATTGTTATTTTTGTTGTTACTATATCCATTCTTAGCAACCTGTACTTCTATACAGTATTTTTCATAACTGTAATAGTGTAATGTTTGATGCCTCTGCTAAACTGTAAACTCCGTGCTGATAGAGACTGTTTCTCTTGTTAATCCCAATATTTCTAAGTCTTGCACACTGCCTGGCACAAAGTAGTACTGAATTAATATTTGCTGAATAAATAGAAATAAAATTAATCTTCACCTACTATGCCGAAGGAATAAGAAGTTATAGGAGTGGTACATTTTACTTTTCATTAAAAAAAAATCACACACACACTTTTGAATGGGCTGTGTCATGAACTGTCTGCCATCCAAGTAACAGTAGTGGCAAGGCTAACATTACAGTCCTAACTCCTCTGCCTGTAGTGTCAAACTTAGTTTGAACCAGAACACTTTCAAGAAAGGCATTATTATGATTATTATGTCCATTTTACAAATAAGAAAACTGAGGATCAGAGTAGTCTGCACATAGCCCGTCTCGGACTCAAACCCAGGTCTAACTGTAGTGTTCACACTCCACTATTTTTTGAAGGATGTTGTAGAAGGGATGCTTACATTGGAGCACGAAAGTTACTTCTGTTTAAGTCCTTGTGTGTGTTAAAGAATGTGAAAGCTCTTTAAAAAAAAAAATCTAGAAAGAGATCTATATAATGTGGAGTATTTATTCATCAAAAATTTATTGAATGTTTACTATACACCAAGCATTGTTTTGCTGTTAGAGATACAGCAGGAAACAAAACAAACAAAAACCCCAACCTCATGAAGCTTACATTCTAGTGGGAAAATTAAAATATCACACAAAATAATTAAGAAAAATTATTTAACATGTTAGGTTAAAAATAAAGCACAGAAAGGATATCCGAGAAGAGCGCATTTTAAATATGGTAAGCCTAACTGAGAAATAAAGATATCGTAGTAGAACTGAAGGAAAAGAAGGAACCAATCATGAAGATACTTGGAGAGAAACAAGCCCAAGAAGAAAAGCAAGAGCAAAGACCCTGAATCAGGAGTGTGTTTGTTTTCTTACATCAACAAGAACAGTATGGCCAGAGAAGAGTAAGCAAAGGGTGAGATACAGGGACAAGGTAACAGAGGTAGCAGAGACCAAATCCAGAGGGCCTTGAAAGTCATTAAGAACTCTGGCTTTTGCTGAGCAAGTTGAGAGTCGCTGAGAAGTTCTGAGCAGAGGAATGATTGGACTATTTTAACAGGATCACTGTGTTGAGAATAAACAATCCTGTATTGAGACTATACAGGAGTAAGGACCTAAAGAGGGACACCAGTTAGGAGAGACTATTGCCATACTCCAAGCAAAAAAAATGATGATGGTCTGAAACATTTGACAGCAGTAGAGGTGGTGAGAAGTAGTCACAGTCTGGCTAGAATTCGTAGTTAAAGCCAGAATTGCTAACGGATAGAATGATGTGAAAGAATGAGAAGTCAAGATGCTAATGCTGAATCCCCAGTGCCTTGTGTACATGCATGTACTCAATATATTAAGATCTAGTGAATGACTGACTAGCATTTCCCAAGCTAGACTGTAAATTCCCCTAACTCAGCATGTCAGAATCCTAATCTTCCCACCTCACATTAATAACAATACCTTTTTCGGCTAAAATTTACATACTTAATATGTCGGGTATACACCCATACTATGCTAAATACTTTGCATGTGCTGAGTCTAAATCCTCAACATCCAAGTGGGTTCACAGACAAAGAAATGGGGAGTCAGAAGTAGTTACCTGCCCTAAGACACATAACTAGCGGAGAATCAAAATGTAGGCAGTTTGAATCCAAAGTCTGTTAACAATTCTATTACTCTCAACTTGTAAATAATGGAGCAGCGAGCCACTGACTTACTGTTGTTACCTTGGCAAGTGACTTCCCTTCTTGGGATTCTATCCTCCCTACCATCTGGTCAAGTGGAAGTAACAATAGTACACATTTCCCACGTTGCGGGAGACTACAGGAGACGGCACCACGCAGTTAACGAGTAATGCAGTTAACTTTACTGAGGACTCAGTGCCACGCACTGTTCTAAGCGATGCACGGAGATTCAATACTCAGCAGTTTATGAGGGAGACAATGTAACTAACCTATGTTACAGAAGAGAAACTGAGGTGTAGAGGGATTAATTTGCGCCGGGTCACATAACGAATACGTGGCAGACTGCAAGTTTGCACCAAAAGAATCTAACTTCAGAACTTATGCTCTCAGCTCCCAGAGAGGTCATTTTTCTGCCCCCTTCGCTAAGAAGGAAACTATGGCCCAAAGAAGGACGATTTTGCCACAAGCTCACTTAAGCCGCCTGGCCCGGGAGCCCAAGCGAATCAAATGAATGAGTGAAGCCAGACCTAGGGTTAACCACGGCCGCCGTCCCCCGGCTGGGCCTCGGGGCGACCCGTAGCTCGTCAACGTACCCACCCCCACCTTCCGACGGTCCCCGACGGTCCCACTCGTTCGCCAGCCCTCCCTCAGACTCTCGATCCCCGGAGAACCCGAGCCCATGCCCCTGGCCCGCAGGGCAAGGGGATCCCGCCTGGCTGGCTCCCGAGTGGTGAGCACTAGCCTCCCGCGGGCAACGGCCCACTCGCTGAGGGGTGCTGGCCGCGGGGCCCTGTCATCGAGCCATGCGCAACGCCTCACCCGGCGGCGCCATTCCTCGGAGCAGATCCCACCACGGCCCGAGCCGCAGACTGACTTCCGCTCGGGAAAGTGGCTACAGGAGAGCGCCGGAGGGGACGCCGGGGACTCGCAGCAGGCTCCGCGTGCTGGGATGGGCTCTAAGCACAGGTCAGTCCGCGCCGTCCGGCTGGACCGGGCCGCTCCCAGTAGCCACGACCGGAATTCCAGTGCTTGCGCACAAAGGGCCCCACAGTCCTCGCGTACAGGCCAGGTCTGCTTCCCCCCGGCGCCGGGGCCCACTTGGAACCGACCGCTTCGCAACGATCCTTTTCCGGGCGCTTCAGCGACACGATTGGACGAGGCTTCGGGAGGGCCCGAGACGGGGCTTCCTCTGATTGGCCTATCTCGTTGATTGGCCGATCGCACTGTCACTCAGTTGTCTCTTCTCAGCCCGGCCAATTTTAAAGGAATGGGAAGGGTTCAGGGGGGAAGTGCCGGCGATAGTAGAAAGTGGTTGATTTCTGTTGTGTAGAAAATGATAGCAATGTCCTCCAAAGATTGTTTTATTTGTTAATAACTGACCTATGATTGACGTTTTTTCTGATTTGCAAAGCATTTGTGTGGACTCAGCGACTCTTCATAATAAGCTTTGAGGAGCATATTAACTAAAGTTTACAGAATTAGGAAATAACAGGCTCAAAAATGAAAGTGACTCATTAAGAACTAAATAATAACTAACGCCACTTATTGAGCGTTAACAGGATAGCCCGACAGTGTACTAAGCGCTCTATTTAGACTATTTCATTTACTGCTTACTTGCAAGGCAGGAACTCCAGGTCTGGAACTTGCTTGCACCTGGGCTTTGGATGTTCCGAAAAAACCACCAGCAGGACCAAAGTGGGTGAAACATGTCTTTTATTACTCACGAGGCAGAGGGGCTCTGATGGCAGCCAGCTAAAAAAAAAACTTTTGCTGCCCAACAGCAAGCAACCTTTTATACACACAGGCAGAGGGAGGGATCGCTCACTGGGGAGCAGCCCCCGGTGCTGCGAAACAAAATTCGTCATTTCCTAGTCATTTTACTACATTTTACCATTGTCTATGCTTTTGTGGTTGCTTATCTCTATTATATCTGTATAGTGAAAATACTATACGATAGTGTGCTATTACGCATTTCTTCCCAAAGTAACATTGGTAGCTCGATTTGGCCCACAATGGGAATATTTATACCATAGAATCAGCTAATGCTGCAAACCAGGTCTTGATTTTGTAAACAATAATAGAAACGAAACCATTTTTTAAAATGGAGCTGGAGATGCCATGCCAGAGGAACTACCTTGCACATCTTATGTCTCAAACCTTGGAATGTTAAAACAGGGCAAAAGAACCTTTAGACTAGACCTAAGCAACCAAGTTTCCCAAAGAACTGTTTGCAAAGATAACAAGAAAGCAGTATTGATGACTAATAGACTGATGAACACCAAACTGAAAATTAAAAACATTGTTTAGAATTAACACCACTATATTATGTTATCTTCAACACTAGAAATTCCCCCCGTGTATCAATGTAACTGTTCCCCTTCCCTTTTTCATAAAGACCCATTGCCTTTGTCTCCTAATCAGAACATTATTTGGTCTTCTACCTGAATAATGATTCCCAAATAGCTATTCTTACTGATCTCAAATAAATGTTTGCCTCTCCCTTTGAAAGGCGTTTTTATTTTTAGGTTAACAGTTTATTGCTTTGTTATTGTCTGAGCCTAATGGTGGATAAGATGTTAATAGAGGTTAAACTTTAAAATGTGTTATGTCTATAGACTTTATATTATGAATAGCACAAAAACTTGAGGAAATATTCCTCTACTATATGAAAACTATTATCCAATAAACAATGTCATAAATGAATGAATGATATATTAGGTGTTGTGTGCTTTAGAAAAATAAAGAGTGCGGGGGGTGTTCTATCTCAGTCTCTTTTTAACAGCGGCATAGTATTTCTTACCTATCCATTCACTCCCCGTGAGGCTGACAATATGCTAAATGCTGGGGATACACCTACAACCATGTAGACAAGATTTCTCTCCTCTTGGAGTTTATAGTCTAATAGGAGACAATCAATAAACAAACACAAATGGACTTGATAATTGTAGATGACTAAATACTATGGGACTGGGGTGGGGAGAGGCTACTTAACCTAGATTGGTGATCAATATGCCTCTGAGAAGGTGAAATTTAAGCTTTTACCTGAGTGATGATGAGACAGAAGCAGCCCTGAAAAACTAATTTTTCTAATCCCCTCTTTATTCCTAGAATCTGTAGTCGGGAAGAAGTAGTGATCCCTTGTGCTTCTGACAGTGATTCAGGAAGTGTGGATTTGCAGCTGAGCAACTTAGAGGATATTAAAAAAGGCCCAAGTAGCCTTGAACTTACAGGTGAAAAGGGAAAAGGATAAAGAAAGGGGCGAGGGGTGGGTATCTCTTTTCAAGTCAAATGGATGGGTGACCAGACCTTGACTAGACTTTGACAATAAATTTGGTCCCTGACTTTAAGACCTTGGAATATGGTTGGCAAAATGAAGTAAGAACATTATTCTAGACATACAGGAGACTAGACTTGGTCCAGAGACAAAGAATCCTGCTAACTTGCACAGAGTCTAAGAGGTAGAAGGATTCTGAGACGGCAAAGGTAGGTGTGGGTGGAACCTGGATTGAGCTACAGAATAACTACCTTTCATGTAGTCTACAAACATTTATTAAATACCATTTGCTAGGCACACAAAAATGAACAAGACTGACATGGTCCCTGCCCTCACGGAATTTACATTATAGTTCTGAAAAGGACCAAACTAAATTAACAGACAATGAAAGTAAAATAAAGTAATTATAAGTTGTAGTAAAACGCCATGAAAGAATCAAACAAGGGGCTGAGACAAAACATTAGGGATGAGAACCTACTTTCAATCATGTCTGCCAGAGAACACTTGTCTGAGACAGTGCTAAATAAACCTAAAAGAGACATCAAGGACATGAAAGAGCAACCCATGTGAGAAGTAGAGAGAAGAGTATTCCAGGTAGGTAGAACAGCATGTGCGTGAGAAAGGAAAGACTATCGTGTATTTGAAGAACTACATTCGCTCATTTGTACATTTATTCAAGAAATATTTATTGAAGCCCTACTGCATTCTAAACACTGATCTAGCTGCTAGAGATATAGCAGTGAACAAAACAGACACAGTGTACTCATAGATAAACAAATGACTGCAACTCAGTATAATATGTGTAATTGGGGGTGGAATTGGAGTAAGGAGCAAATACAGAGCGGTCTATTAGTGGCTAAGGGGATGAAAAATGGGCAAAAAGGGGATTCAGGAAAGGCATCCTGGAGCCAAGCCCTGAGGGATGAGTAGGAATTAGATAGGCATGAACAGGTAAGGGAAGGTTGGAGAGAGGAAGGAGAAACATGCAAGCAGAAGGAAAGCCTTTGCAGAGATAAGAGGTGAATGAGAACAGGGCTTCTAGTGGATGACAAGAATGTGGCAGCGAGTGGGAGGAATTTACAGAAGAGGCTATATAATTCAGGAGACCAAAAGGAGTACAAAAGTGGAATGGTAGAAACCCTCAGATGATAGGTATACTAAGAGAGAAATAGTAAGACTATTTGCCCAAGAAGAATAGGGATTTGGTATTGGAAAACAGAGAAAGTAAGTATATAAAGCTACATGAAGAGGAAAACGATGCCGCCATAATCATTGTCACTCAGTGAGCAAAAGGATAATATTTGCCAAATATCAGCCAAATTAGGTAGGTTCTATTATTATCTCCATTTAGGAAATGAAGAAATAGGCTCAGAGAAAGTAAGATCACACGAGGTCAGAATACTAGAAAAGGCAGAGCAGGGATCCGAGCCTAGGCGGACCAATTCTATAGCCTGTGCTCTTAATCAGAGTATATCCCAAGTCAAGAAGGAGATACCTGAAGCACTTGCTACATCCTGGTCTAGTGGGAAGTGATCAGCAAGGGACCGCTACTGTCTTTTGAGCATTTGTCACCACAGAGTCATAGACTTTTGAATTTGAATAATATCTACCATTTAAGTACATACTATGGACCACATACCGGAATAAGTCTTTTGCATGTATTTCCTCGCAATAACCCTGTTTTACAGGTGAGGAAACTAAGGTTCCGAGTGGCAAACTAACTTGATAAAAGTCAAACAACTAATAAGTGGGAGAGCCAGGATTCTAGCCAATGTGAAACAGATGTAAAGTCCATCTTTTAACCACCCTGCTATAGCTCAGTCTTAAAGGTTTTTATAGCTTAGAAGGCCCTTTGAAAACATTGAATTGTGATTGAGAAAACAGACAGATAGGGAAAAGAACTTGGTCCAAGTGTCAGAGCAAATAGTGACATGAGACCAGGACCTATCTTTCCTGATGTCCAGTGGTTCTCCCCACTAAACTATATAACTTTATGTAGCACAGAGGCAGCATCTGATGTCTTTCTTTTAGTGTTAGACTCGGACATCTCTGATATCTTTGGACTCCCGAAGGAATCCCTCACAGATAGCTTCAGACACCTGACCCAACAGGGCCCCCTCGGCGAGACCACTGTTGAGAAGCTGATCGAATCCATCCAGGAGTTTTTTAATGGGGAGCTAAAGGTATGACAAACAATCTTTATGAGTTATCCAACTTATTCCTCCATTTTAACAAATACTTTAAACATTTATTACTTCTTTATTATACAAATAACTTATAGGCTATAAAATTGATTTATATTTTTACACATATTTTTATATTTATATCTTTATAAACATTTATAAGTTGTATTTATATTTATACTTATATTTATAAAAATTATAGAATTCCTATAAAAACAAAACGATAATAAAAAAGTTAAAAATTAATTTTCCCTAATCCCACTCTCCTGAGATGACTACTGTTAACATTTTGGTATATATATTTATTTTCAGGTTTTTGTGTGTGCGTGCATACAAATGCATGCAATTATAGAAAAATAAACATCAGAGATGATAGGAGAAAAAAAATTTTTAGATCAATAGCTATAAATCTATATTATTCAACTTAATACAGTATTCCTTTGCTTCGGTGAAACATTCATTCATTCATCATAAGCTTACCTAACAGAACAATTTATCTTAACCTGGGGGTAAAGGAAGACATTTCTGAGGAAGTAACACTTGAGCTTAGATCTAAGGAGTGAATAAGAGAAACTAGGAGAAGTTAGAATTGGAAGGAATGTTCCAGAAATAAGAAATGTTGTGCTTAAAAACCTGTGGCACAAAGGAGCAGAACGTATTTGATGATCTCAAAGAAACTTGGTATGTTTAAATCATAGTGTCGAAGGTATCTGTCATTTGTCCACAGACACTTAGGTTGTTTTTGTATTTTGGCTATTGTGAATGATGGTGCATGAACAAGGGAGTGCAAGTATCTTTGAGATCCATATTTCATTTCCTTTGGATGTATATACACACACACGAATATTTTTGGTTTCTGAAAATCCATCAAGCTTTACATTTTCTCTATAAATAATGCCAATAAAAAAATTAAAAACAAAACACTTAAAGTCAGAATGTTGGTCTTCACTTTTGACTCAGACTATTCTTTATACTTCATGTCATAAAAGGTTTCTTTGTAATGAATAAAGGGCTTGGATTGCTACAGTGAATTTGTGGGGGAAAGTCCATTTCCTGCCTTGACCTGGATCCACAGCTGGTCAAGGAAGTAAATGAATAAGAAGGTAATTTTGTCAGAGTATTACAAATGCCACAATAGCAATATACACATGTAGTTTATGAATATACTTAGGAAGAGAACCTGCCCCTGCTTCAGGAGAAAATGCACGATCCGAGTCTTAAAGGAGATATAGATTTTAGTCACTAAACAAAAAGAAACATAAAGAATTCAGAAGGTGCAGAGAGACCCAGAAGCAAGAAAGGGCAGCATAAAAGTTAATTTAGCTAAAGCTCAGAGTGCTGTCAGGTAAGGCAAGAGATGAATTTGAAGAGATTAGCTGGGGTCACATTGGGAAGGGCCTTGCCCCCCATGGGTGCAATTACAAGATTTTTGATAGGGAGTTTACCTGATCAAATTTGCAGTTTTTAACAGATGAATCTAGGAGAGCTAGGGGAATAGATTGAAGAGGGGCAAAACTGCAGCAGAGAAACCCAGTGTTGGATTGTTATACGAATCCAGGTGAGAAAGTATCAGGCTGTGAAATTAGCTTCTTGCTGTGTATTGCTACTTGCTCTCTAGAGAGCTTATACCAGTTTATACCATCTATATGTAGAAGGGGGAAAAACTGAAAGAAATTTTTTCAAGATTGTGGAATTATTGATGTCTTTTATTTTCTTTTTTATTCTTTATTTTTTCTAATAAATAGTACTTTTCTCTAATAAATAGTACTTTTATATTTAGGAAAAGAGAATAATACAAAAGAGATATTATTTTTCAAATCAGAACTTGCATTTTAATAGGCTCATTTTAAAGACTCAGAATAATGAATCCTTAATAACATCAAGAGAGCTAGAAGTAGCAGCATCAGATATCACCATTAGAAAACTAAATCAGACAGCAATATACAGGGTGGGTAGGTGGAGAAGCAAAGACTAATGGTGGGGAGAGCCATCATGAAGCACTTAGTAATCTAGCTTAGAGGGAAAATGAGGTCCCAAACCCAGGCAGGGCCCGTGGACAAGGAATTTTAGTCCTCTGTAATTTATTCATTTCTTAAATAGAAGACTGATATTGGTTTGAATGACATGTCATGTTTAAAACATTCCAAGAAACTTTCAAAAGCCTACTACAATTATTAAGTGAGGTTATAATGTATAATTGTATTTTCAACATTTTTCCACAAATTCAGAGTGAACTTGAGAAGCTGACATTCCTAAGATCGTTGTCTTCTCTCAGCCGAACTTTACCCTATGATGAAACCACGGAATCATTCATTCACAGCCACATAGCAGACATTGTGCATATCCTAAATGTAAGTATTGTGACCTTATCACAGTTATTGGGACCATGCAAATTCAGTGACCTGGCTATCAAATTTTTCAGTGGTTTTATCCCGTTCTCATATCAGTATCTCTGCATGAAGGAGAAATACTCGGGAGTACTCCACACAGTAATCATCCTTGAAAACTAATTGAAACAGGAGTAGAAAGGAGAGGAACAGCATTTAAATTTCTCAGTAAAAACAATGCTGCATTCTCATTAACGAAGCCGTAGTTTTGAGGCAGACTCTGTGATCAAATGCCAAGGTTCACGTACCAGCTCTGCCTCTTTCTAGCAATGCGACTTGGGGAAACTACTAACTTCTCAGTGCCTCAGTTTCCTCATCTATAAATTAAGAACAGCTGTATCTATTCACAGAGCTATTGAGAGTATTAAATAAGAAATAAATGAAAAATAAATAAATGTTAGGTAGTGTGGTTCCTAATACATATTTTGCATCTGAGAAACATGATTGTATTCTTTTTATTATTGTTTTTCATCCTATTATTAATTAACTCCAGCCACACTCTGCCACTAACTCATTCAGTCATTGCCTTTTTAAGTGCCTGAAAATTCCAAGCAGTATCTTGGGAATTGGAACTACAAAGAAAAAGAAGCCATAACTCCTGTTCTTCAGCCAAGGAAGGTGTAATCAATCAACTGTTACAGGGACTGTGACAAAAGTTTAAATAGGTATAGTGAGGGCTCAGAGGAGTGAGCGAGTGGTCAATTCCATGTCAAAGGATCCAGAAGGGCTTTATGAAAGAGGAGACACACTTAAGCAAGCATGTAACTTTTTGATGCTTTAGTTTTCTCATTGTGAAATGTCCCCTCCAGTTTCTCTAAAGCTCTAAAATTCCGAGTCTGGGATTTCTTATACACTCCAGGAAAATAAGCAGTTTTTTTCAACCTACAGATCTGTAAGGCTAATTAGAATGATAATTAGTTTTCAGAACTGGAGGCTAACCAGTTAACAGGTTTGTCCAGCAATAGACAGTTATCAAGGGTCTTCTGTATCTAGAACACTCTGGTGCTTTGCTAAAGGATACACATTTCCTGAAAGTATTAATTCTTGCCTTCTGAGAGTTTACAATCCTCTTGGAAATGACCACACCTCATAAATAGGTTGAGAAGTATTCCAAACAATACATCAAAAAGAACAGAATGATGTAATGCAAATTTCAGAATGAACGCAGCTTTCTACTTGGCTGTACTCCATGGAAAGAAGAGTATAGGCAGCCATAGGACCCAGCTAGATGGCATGATTCCAAAGTCCTACTTCCACAAGAATTGGCAGCAATGGGTTGCCACATGGTTTAACCAGCCAGCTCAGCAGATCCACACATGCAAGACTCAAACAGCAAAAGCACTCTGCATCTGGACCTGTCCAGCCAGTATTAAAATACTCACTGTCAGATACCAACCAGAGTGGGTGAGCAGAGGGTTCAGTCTTGAAGAGTTAAGGGTAGTGGGTGTTCATGAGAGAATTGCTTGGATCACTGTATCATTGTACAAGTCTACGAAGTCCCTACAAGTGCATGTGCAGGAGCTAAAAGGGTGCAGCACCCAACACCCGAGAGGAGAGGTGGTTCTGCGGAGGAAGCCATTGGAGGAGAAAGCCAGGGTCATTATAAAGAAAGAATTTTAAGGCATTTTCCAGTCTTCTCATGACTTATGCTGATGTATGACTCTCCAATATCGAAATAAAAAGAACTAAAGAGGCTAAGGAAAGGGAAAAAATCTGTTATAATACTTCACTAAAGAAGATATATAAATGTATATGAAAAGATGCTCCATCCTTGTGATTAGGGAACGACAAATTAAAACCACAATGAGATTTAACTATACCCCAACTAGAATGGTTAAAATAAATATGAAAGGTAATACCAAGTGTTGGTGAGACATGGTGCAACTGGAACTCTCATATACTCCTGGTGGGAATGTAAAATGGCACAACCACTTTGGGAAGCAGTTTAGCAGTTTCTTTAAAAGTTACGTATACATTTACCACATGACCCAGCTATTCTACTCCTAGGTAAAATGAAGCACATGTACAAAGACATGTACACAAATGTTCAAAGCAGCTCTGTAATAGCTACACATTGGAAACAGCCCAAATGTCCATCAGCAGATAAATAAACACATTTTAGTACATCCATACATCGGAATACTACCCAGCAATAAAAAGGAATGAGCTATTGATACTACAACTTTGACAAATCTCAAAATAATTATGCTGAGTGAAAGAAGCTGGACCAAAATATATATATATATATACTGTGTGATTCTATTTATATAAAAATTTAAAACCTGCAAAACCTATAGTGACATCAGACCAGTGGTTTCCTGGAAATAGAAGCAGAATAGGGAGGGGCAAGAAAGAGAAATTACAAAGTAGAAAACCTTTGAGAGTGATCTCTTTGTTTATGATCTTGATTGTGGTGATAGTTTCATGGATGTATACATATGTCAAAAATCAAAAACTATACATTTTAAATATGTACAGTTTATCATGTGTCTCTTACCTCAAAATCAAAAAAACTACATAAAGGCTGTTGAGAATTTTAAAAGAAAAAAAATGCAAAAGAAAAAAATTGCAACTGAAATTTAGAGTAAAGTAATGACAAGATTGAAGTAAAATTAATTCAGATAGCTCTCCTGATCTAACCTTTAAAGGTTGTGATAAATAGAGTTGAGAGAACTCAGTGGGTAGGGGCTTTAAATGATAAATTACCTGGCTATGCCAAGGCCAGGGTTCAACATCCTGCAATATGGCAGAATAGCCAGTGGTGCCCAACAGCAGGCAGGGGCACCAAAACCTACTGTAGTAGAATTTTAATATAGCCAGACTTGTCCCTGGTACCTCATAATTCTCCTCTACTAGCTTGAGTCTCTACCCTAATTCTGCATCTGAAGTCTTCCACAAAACCCTACTACTATGTTGTTGTTTGGTAAGTAGTTAAAGAGTGCACTCAACATTGAAGAGGCACTGTGACAATGTGATATAACTTGAGCAGCAAGGCAGGAAATTGATGAGAATGATGTTTCAGGAAGACTCTTCAGTGGTATGGATAAGAAATGCTGAAGGAGTTCAGAGGCTATTTCACAGTGGACTGAACTAATATGAAAAGACTGTCCAGTTGTCCTAGTAAGAGTTTGAGCTCCCTGAAGCAGAAGAGTAGAGAGGAAAGGGAGCTACTTTAGGAAATCAGAAGACACAATTTCTAGTTCTAATTCTGTCAAGCACAACCTGTGTGATCTTAGACAAATCACTTAACTTCACTAACATCTAGCTTCACCCAGAAAATGGAGGTAGTAATATCTCTGGCTTTCATTAAGACTTTTGAGACAAAATATCTCATTTTGTTAAAACTGGTTAGGATTCTTCTCGGGGCAAGCAACAACAATCAACCCTGGCTCACTTAAGTTAAAAACAAACAAACAAAACAAACAAAGGATGCTGGGTTATTTCCCTTAGAATCTAAGGAAGAGGTTTAATAATCAAGCCTACATAAGAGCAAATTCCAGGACAGCTCCAGGGGTTTCAAAGGCAGGGCCAAACCTCCAGCGGCTTCCAGTCTGTGTCTATCACTAAAATTCCAAATTCTGGGAGAGAGAATCTGATTAGCCCAGACTGGGTCTGTTCTCCATTCCTGCATCACCAGGTGTGTCTTGGGGCAGCATCATAAAGTAATGATATGACTTCTGGGTATCCTTCTCTGTGTATTGGAGGCAGTTCTCAGTGAAGGGGTGATTGCTGTGATCTGGATAGGCACCCCATGTGGTTCTACTACACAAATACTTTACAAATAAAAAAATTGCCTCTCACTTCTGAGTTCCCTGTAGTGATTAGCATAATTGTGGGTAAATAATAAGCCTTTCAGACCTCACCGATTAAAAAAGGAAAAAGAAAACAGAGGTTATTCTGGCAGAAGTGGTCTAGTAGATTGAGATCAGAAGGGAATGCAGGCCCAGTGGTTTAGTTAAGAGGGCACCGCCTTCATCCACATGTGAGATATGACAGCAGGGATGGAGAATCAAACTGCGGAGCAGAGAGACCATCGCTGTGATTGATTGGATGTGGGAAGTGAATAAAGAAGAAAAAAATCATAAACCATCTTTTCTATGAGCCCTGGGAAAGGGAACCGTTAACAACAATTGAAGTCTGGGGAGGGGGGTAGATAATGAATTCACTTTTTAACACCAAATTGCCAGGTTGTAGCTGTGATCTTAGTGGCGATGCCCATGAGGTAACTAAATTTGGGCGAGTAGTGCACTGGGAGGCTGAAGGCAGAGCCTTATGCTTTGTTCCTTCCAGACTATAAAGCCATAAAAATAACTAAGTTCCTTAAGGAAATAAGGAAGAACAGCAGCAGGCCACCAGCAAGATCTGACCAGAGTTGAAAAGTAAGAGAAAAACTCCAAAAGGGGCAAGAAATAGAACACGATACTATTTATTGAGCACTGCCTCCTGGGCACTACCTCAGTTCCTAGGGAGAGTTTGTTTGTTTTGTTTTGTGACAGGTAAGAGAAATCCATTAAAAGCAGCTGAAGCACCAAAGGAGACATTTGTTCTTAGGCTAACTGAATATTCGCAGAAACCTATGACAGGAAGAGCAGTCTGCTCCAGGAAGGGAATGAAACCAGAAAAAGAAAAAAAATAAATAAACATAAACTTTCACATACTCAGGGAGAATTTTCTCTCCATCTCTTATCTTTGCACCTTTGTATGCATTTCCAGTTCTCTATCTCTTTCTCTCCCTTCCTCCTTCCCTTCTCCTCTCTTCTCAAAATTGGCTTTCTATTACCTTGTCCATAGGGCCCATTACTCCTAAACTTTAAATTTTCTCCTTTGGGTCGATCAGCCAGACTGAGATTAAAGCCCTTTGTCTCAATTCCAGATTACTGAGAAAGAATCTAATTCACCTTAGTATCTACTGGACAGATGACCTGTGGTTAGTGGGACAGAATGACTTAGCAGAAACATGACTGCGAGATGCTCCTGTGGGCTGGGAGCAGTTTCCAGAGAGACCGGGTGGTCAATCCAATGAGTTTTCCACTACAGCCATTTACATTTGCTCTTCACATCAACTCCCTGAGATAGATGATAGATAGATAGATAGATAGATAGATAGATAGATAGATAGATAGATAGATAGATAGATAGGTTTGTTGTTTGTTTGTTTGTTTGTTTGTTACAGCAGCAAAAGAATAGCTTTCTTGGAAGGGAGAGTAAAGCAACAGTACACTTCCAGACGTGAAAGTGGACCTGAGCAAGAGAAGAGTGGCTCAAGGGCCCTGAGATATATTCTTATCTCCTCCATGCAGATAAGGAAACTCAGGCATAGGGAAGCTATACATTAAGGTCACACAGTGAGTGAGTGGCAGAGCCAGCACACACTCCCAGGTGCTATCTGACTCCAAAGCCTCTGTTTTTTCTTCTCTGTCACTCTGCAGATTTTTCCAGCAGAGCAAGGCAGCTTTCCCTCTGCCAATTTGGAATTTGGAAAGTTATTCCTTTTCTAGGACAAGTAACTTAGAATACTGTTAGGTATTGTAGTACAGATGACTGGGTTAGTAGGAACAGAAGTTAAAATGCCTACACTGGAAATAAGCACTAGTAATAAGAACAGTGAATAACAGACACTATCTCAGTTATTGAGGACTTCTAGGTATTATGAATTAGCTCATCTAATATTCACAGGCACCCCATAAAGGTAAGTAGCATTGTTATTTCGTTTTATAGATGAGAAAACTGAAATACAGGGAGGTTAAATAACTGGCTTCAGCTCAAACAGCTAGTAAGAGGCAGAGTCAGGCCTCAGGGTCTGGCTCCAGAGAAGAAACTCCTAGCCTGGCCACTATCCTACCAGGAACAGAGCCCACTGAAGGACCTGCTATTGTTTTTGCAGGCCGCCCACATCTCTGATCATTTGGCCTAATGACCTGGCACATTCTCATCTCTGAAGTTCTTTCTCATTGCAGATGCTGGTGGAAGAGGAGCCCCTGCATTCTCTCTTCAGCCCTGTGCGCCAGGAGGTCTTTGTCACCATCACTGACCTCAGGTGACACCCACATGCCCCTTACACATGCATCCTGTTCCCTCATTTGGGGCCAATACCAGAACCAACTGACGTGTTCCATATTTTTAACTTCTCAGAACTATTTAGATAGAGAAGAGGAAGCCAAATCCATGTTTTTGTGTAAGAACTTTGATATTGTGTATCCAACCATCCATATCTAAAAGATCTTATTGGAACCTCTTTGTAGTTCAGTTTTGTCCCGAGTATACTCAATGGAAAGTTACTTCCATATATGCTTTATGACAGTGGAGTTCCAAGAAACTTGGAAGGGCTGCCTGCTGTTTACCTTTCTTGGAGTTTTGTGCTGCATGTTAACTGATTAAATGTCCCAAGAAGTCCTGGCGTTAAAAAAAATTTTTTTTTAACTTGGTTTAACCCTCCATTTCCCAAACTAATAAACATTGACCAGAACATACTTTGGAAAATCGTGGTTTACTATATTAGACTGTAACAGGCTTCTCTCCATGGTTGAGCTGGAGGAAAGCCTGGAAAGATGTTACTCCAGTGACCTCCTGGGGAGGCAGAGAGGAAAAGAGGAGAAAGATAGAGGTTCAGAGCCTGAAAGTCTTCCTCTAACCTTCCATGAGATGTAACCAAACAGACTGACTTCCATCAGAATGATATACCCATCGGTCTACCCTTTCCTTTTGGGTTACTTCAGTTCCTGCTTATTAATGTCAAATCAAACTCTTGCCAGCTTGCTATTCCCAAATTGTCTTTTCTTAGCTACCAAGATGTCCATTTGCTGTTTGGCTCTGAAGATCGAGTTGACTTGTTCAGTCTTATCACCAAAAGTATAATCACTCTGCCCTCAGTAAAGACTCTTACCCAGCTGCAGGAAGTCATGCCAAGTGGGTCCTACAACTCAGAGGTAACGTACACTTCGCTGTAATAATTTGCCATTCCCAGGGTCAGCTGATCTTAGCCTTTTGAGAGTACAATTGATTTTTCGGAACTAGCCAAAAACCATTTAAGCGAAGTCTAGTAAATAAAATAGGTGGTTAAATTGCCTTTTTTTTTTTTTTCCTCTTCATTTTGTCTTCTTTCTTTTTCCCCTCATTCCTTCTCTCCTTGCTTTTGGCTTTAAAATAAGGCGGAGTGTTCACATACTTAGCAGGTCTTTAGGGTTCCCGTGTGCTAAATAAACATCATGATGAGCAACAGAAATACAGCAAAACACTCTCCCATCCAGGGAGCTTACGTCTAGTAGCAAAGATACAAACCGCTGGTGAATATAATATCAGGTGGTGGTAAGTGCTATGAAAAAGATAAAACAGGAAAAAAGGAGGATAAAGAGGACCGTGGTTGGGAGGCTTTTTTACATAGTGCGGTCAGAGAAAGCTTCCCAGATGAGGTGATAGTTGAAGAGAGTATGGCTGTCTCTGGAGGAGAAGCTTTCAGGGAGAGAGAGGAGGAAATGCAAAGGCCTTGATTTCTTTCTGTCACTAGTAGACTGGGTGGTAAAGTAGTCGCCAGAGGGGATTTTGTTAGCCTTTGTTTCAAGATATCAGGGTCACAATTCAAACTTTAAAAGTGATGACCCTAAGTAAGACCCCAAATGTAGTTAGAATCAGTTGACTATGTTCCCCGTGATGCCGAGATGTCCATGTAATATGAACATATATTGTTTCACCTCAGGTCACAAAGTGCCTACCAGTACTTTCACACTGGTTTTGCGCCTTTGAGTAAAATCTGAGGTTATGAGAGCCTTAAAAGTGTACGATATTGGGGAACTTCGTATAGGGAGGCATCACTGATGCTTTGCCTTTTCAGTGTCTCTACAGGCAGACGTTTCAGGCATTCTGTGAGATGCTCCAGAGCTTGGTGGTAAAAGACCCACATTTGGAAAATCTTGACACCATTTTGAAGGTAAACAAGATATCAGGAGAGGATGGGAAATTGTTCCTATTTACTGTGAAAGTAGAAGAAGAAAATGTGGCAGGATTAAGCATAATAGTTAAGAGTATCAACTATCCATTTGGAGTCAGACTTGGGTTCAAATTGCGACTCTCTGCCATTTATTAGTTATAAATTTAGCAAGAAATGTGATATCTCAGAATCTCATTTCTTCACCTTTAAATTGAGATAATAATTACTAGGAGTATTGAATAAATGGACTTCAATAAATGCTTTATTTATTTTTTAAATCACTTTAATTAATTTTTTTTATGGTGACATTGGTTAATGAAATCCAGTAAGTTTCAGCTGTACATTTTAACAGTAGGGCATATATATATTTACATTGTGTGTTTACCTCCCATAATTAGATTTCTTTCTGTCACCACATATTTGACCCCTTTTACCCCATCTATTCCCCACCCCCACCACCACTACCCTCTGGTAACCACTAGTCTATTGTCCATGTCCACGAGTCTCTATTTGTCCCATTCGTTTGTTGCTTTTAGGTTTATATCTCACATATAAGTGATATCATGTGATTTTCAACTTTTTCTGTCTGGCCTATTTCTTTTCTTTCCTTTTCTTTTTTTTAGGCAAGGCAATCCTTGGTTGACCTCACAGATTGCAAGGACCTTGTCAGCTTACAATCCCTTATTTTTTATTTTTTACGCCTACAGCACCTGGTCTTCCTAGGTGGTCTCCCATCCAAGTACTAACCAGGCCCGATCTTCCTTAGCTTCTGAGATCAGACAGGATCAGGCTTGTTCAGGGTGGCATCGCCGTAAACTCTGTCTGGCTTATTTCACTTAGCACAGTTATCTCAAGTTCCACCCATGTTGTCGTAAATGGCAGTATTTCATCTCTTCATATGGCTGAGTAATATTCCATTGTATATATGTACCACAGCTTCTTTCAATAAATGCTTTAAATGGTTGCTGTAATTAATGCCTTAAATTATTACTGCTTACTACCACAGAAGGGTTTCGGTGACCAGAGAACAGAGTCAGCCAGGCAAGATTTAAAGGTTGTTAATACCCACCTGCCCCTATCTGTCAGGTTCTAGCAGATGCCATTCCATCATTAGGGATTTATTCATTGGAGTGCATTCACTAAAATTCAAGCATCTTGCTCCATTGCCCCTTTTCAAGATGCAGATATCTCAGAAAGCGGTAGTCCTTTAAACTATTATTAATCATTTGTATCTAAGTGTAGATGGACATTTATCTCTGCCACAACCAACCTTAACATTATTTCTCATTCCTCTTCTATTTGTACCTCAACACTCCAGCCAGACTGGGTTTCTCTTTTTTATCCAGTTGTGCCTTCTCCTTGCCTGCATTGGCAGCTTAATATAAGCCGTTTTTTTCTACCTGAAATGTCATCTTCTTTGTGAAACTCCTAGTCATGGATATGATTATCTTCTCCTTGAATCCTCCCATGACTGTTGCAGACAGATGCAATTTCCCCATCCTCAGAGTTCTTTAATAGCACATCATTAATTTTCTTTCTTTCCAACTTTCTAGAAAGTTGAAAACATGCAGAAGAATAGAATAAATAATAGAAGAAAGTGGGATGAAGGGAAAATAAGTCTCGAAAATAAGTAGAATGCAGACCATTTGATCCTCTGGGTCTCTGTTCCTTGTCATCCCGCCATTTTAATTTCCAACCCAAACTGGTTATCACTTAGGAAAATATTTTCAGACATGGTAGTGACAGGTGGAACTTCTCTCTCCCCATTTTCTTCCACAGAGAATAAGAGTGTTATCTCAGCTCTTCCTGATAAACCATCTAGACTCTCTTTATTTTTTATAGCACATAGATCCATGGGTACAGTCAGTCAAAGACCATGAGCGGGAACGGGCCACAATCAGCATGGCACAAGTGCTAAAGTGCTTGTCCAGACATCTCAACTTGAAGGTAAGCAACCCTTCATTTGCAGAGGGAGAAGGATCTAAAGCTATCCTGTTACTACATTCTTCCTATTTATGACGCCCAGACTGGTAACTCCTTGGTGCTCATGTAATATCATGGCCTTTAGCAATATTTACATATCTACCCCTCTCCTAAAATTCAAGCAGCTTGAGGCCAGATACTTTCTTTATAAATCTTTCATCCCCATTGCTTAGCATAAGAGCTAGAACATTATAGTAAATATTTTTGAATGAATGAGTAAATAAGTGTAACCTAAAAATATCTGAGGGCTCACAGTGGCCTAGTCTCTGTGCACTGTTGTATTTGAAGTAATAAAGTCAGCAGGCAAATATAAGTAAACAGTTTACATATCTCTCAGCATCTCAAAGAAAATGGTTCTGCAGTTCCTCTTTGTAAATCCTCTCATTTCTGTCTTTCACTCTCTTTCTTCTCGCTTCTTCTGAATCCTCTCCTAACTTAAAGGATCCTCTCCTAATGTTAGATCGGGCCATATTCAGAGACTGCAATATGCGGACCAGCCCTACAGCCAGACCACAAGGAAACCTGCAGGACAAAGGCAGATTTCTGCTGGGATTGCTAACAAACCATTTCCCAACACTGTGAAGGAAAAACAAAAAAACAGAGTCTTTCAGTGGCATCCTACACAAAATCATTCATTCCCTATTGCTAAAATCATGGGGTACCTGTGGATCAAAGCCTGAGAACTGCCAACAGGCCTTTCACGCTACATATTTTTACTTTTTCTCCCTACATACTCTTATCTTTTCTTACTGTATGCCCATATCAAAGGAAAATGGGTAAACAAAGTCTTTAAACTGTAACTCACAGAAACTAAGAATGATATGTAAACTGGATTCCCCGACACTCCGTGCTTTTATTTTCCTTGTCTTGGCTTTTTGTCTTTGCTTTCTCTTACCTTTGCTTTTTTCCTTCTCTAATAAACTTTCCTTTTGACTCTAACTTTGGTGGGCATTTGACTTCTTTCTTGTGCTCAGCAAAGAACTCTTGGTACAGAGCTTGAGTTCCCCCCACTCTGGGAAATTTGCCCTGTCCTGCATCACTCCCATAATTCCTTAAAAAAAAAAAATTCCCCCAAACTAAGAACCTTCTTTCTAGATCTGCAAATCTTTTTTCTCTTTCCCAGGTAGAACCAGGTACTGGAACTCCTCTCGTCTTCCATCTGTCATTTCTCCAATCTGCATAATAAAGCCAGGAATTGGAATTGAAATTGGGAGGGTGGGGTAGGAGTGTGAGGTCCTTATGCCAGAATTTTCCTTGGAGAATTTATCCTTGATACAAATAGTCTATCAGTCATGCCTAAAAGGACTGTATTCCACTAACTTTCTTATTTCTCACATTGAAAACATACCCAAACTTTCCACTTCCTTATTCAAGTAAATTCAGTCCCTCAAACTATGCTACTTGCTTTTTTCTCTCTTTAGTCAGTGAAAGCAAGTAACTTCTGGCCGCAGCAACTACCTTATTCTGTCTTCATTGACTGCCCTATTGTTGTTATTCTGGTGACAATAACACATTGTTTTTCCTTCTACATTTCTCAACCTCTTATTTTGGCTGCAGATTAAAGACAAAAAAGAATTTCAGATGACTCCTTTCTATAGGTAATCTCTTTCTGGGCCCTGTAGATCTTCCTTCGCATTTTATTCCTAGGGAGAATTGCTAATGTAGGGCGCTTGACCTGGGCGCCTTTGGCGTCTGTGAACATCAGAATGTTGTATACAGAATTTTGCATGGTGCGATCTTCTGGATATGATATACAATGAAATCTACCCAATTTAAGTGTGCCGTTTTGACAAATGTATGTTCCATGGATCCCTAATCCTTTTCACATTCTCAAATAAACCTGAAAAGATAAAGAATTTGAAAAGAGAACATTAAAGAACCATGTAGTGGTCAGACTAGGAACATAATTCTCCAGTGGCCTTTTTTTTTTGTCTTAATAAAGTTTAGGATTTTTTTTTTTTTGTATTATATGAATATCAATACGCTCACTATAGAAAAATTTTGAAATATTTTTAAGAAATAGAAGAAAAATGTCTTGTCATCCAGAAATAACCACCATTAAAATTTTTATTTATTCCTTCTGAGTACTTTTTGTGCGTGAGTATTGGAGTAGGGGCTTCTACTTCATTTCCTTCCACTTTGTTCTCTGTATGTATTGTAGCCAGTTATCTTCTTAAAACCCATGTCACTCTTTTGATCCAATGATTTCTAACTGTTCTTAGAATAAAAGATCTTATATGATCTAGCTCCTACCTGCCTCTCTGTACCTTACTTCAGCCACACTGGCCTTCTTTACAGTTTTACCATATAAAGCTCTTCTGGCTCTTCCTCCACTTGGAATAACCTTCCTCAATTCTTCACAAAGCTAA
The DNA here is from genome assembly GCF_902729225.1 of Pteropus medius. NCBI lineage: Eukaryota > Metazoa > Chordata > Mammalia > Chiroptera > Pteropodidae > Pteropus > Pteropus medius. Next base: position 10,050,336 of record NW_024342471.1, on the reverse strand, counting down.
CCCTTCCTCATTCTTTAGTGCTCAATTTAAATATTTCCATTTCCAAAAGGCCTTTCCTTACAAATAGATCTACTCTCGCTCTCTATCTCATCGCTCTCTTTCCTTCCTATGACTTCTTAGAGTCAGAGGTTATCTTGTTTAATTATTTCTTTATTGATTTATGGCCTATTTCCCTCTAATAGAATGTAAATTTCATCAGTGATTATGTTTGTCTTCTTTTCCACAGTATCCACAGTGCCCAGCACAGAATATGTTACATAGTAGATGCTCAATTAAATTTTCATTGACTAAATATAGGTCAGCTCATGTCCTTTCTCTGCTCAGAACCCTCTAGAGTCTAACCCTCCAATGACTTCCCATCTCACCAGAAAAAAAAAAACAAAAATCCTTATAATATTCTGTAAGTTGCAGTGCCATCTGGCCACATCCTCATCTACCTCCTATTTCTTTTGCTCTCATTTGCTCCAGCTAAACTAACCTACTTGCTCCTCAGAAACATCACACACATTCCCTTCTCTTCGCGCTTGCTATTCTCTGCCTGAAATGCTTTCCTCCAAGACATCTACACAGCTCAGTCCCTTATTTTATCATTAATGAAGTCTTCCCTGACCATTCTAAAATAGCAATTCCTTTCCCTCCGCATTTTTTTTTAACGCCTACAGCATCAGACCTAGATGGGCTCCCATCCAAGTACTAGCCAGGCCTGACCCTGCCTAGCTTCAAAATCAGACAAGATCTGGCACATTCAGGGTAGCATGGCCATAGTGCATTTTTCTTCATCGTAGCGTTTATCACCATTTGATACATATACTTTGTTTTGTTATTTTATGTTCTTCCAACTAGAATATCACCTCCATGAACAGGGATATTGTATTTCCAGTGCCAGTCATAGTGCTTTAGCTGTTAAGTGCCATAGTCATAACCAGTTTCTAGCTTATAACTGACACTCAGTGTTTGTTGATTGAGTGAATGAATGTTATATCAGTGAATGAAAGATGTTACACAGTTTTGTGTATGTGAAGCTGTGTTTACTGTAAATAGGTTGTAGAGGCTATCATTCACAATATCTCAGTATATTTCTCCGAAGAGCCATAGAAGAAATTTTTTTCTGCCTCAATCCAAAAACAGTTGTGCTTTTTCTGCATGGCTATTTGCTTCTTATCTTATGAGCATTGTGAATCATATTAAATGGGACATTGTGTGTACCTCTGCATTAGCTTTGAGAAAGTTCAGAGCCTATCTCCATGGCCTAGCTCAAGTAAATGACGATTATGTATTCTGCATGCTAACCAAATTCTTAACTTCATTTATCTTTTCTACCTTCATATTTAATATCATTTGTTGACTATATTGCATCTCCATACGTTAAATGTTAACCCTAGAGAGATCTAAGAACTGATCATAACTCTTGCACTTCTCTTGAATGGGGGCAAAAGTGAAATTATTTCACAACTTAAATCTAAGACACTGAATGCTCCTGTATTCTAATGGCATTTTTCTTTTTCCTTCCTGACTAGCTCCCACTGCAATTCCAAAGACTTGGACATCTAGTGGCTCTGATGGCACTACTGTGTGGAGACCCACTGAAAGAGCTGGCCAAGGAGGCCGCAGAGGGCACACACTACCTGCTGCATATCACTCTGAGGCTGAAGTGTAAGGCACTGCTGAAGGCAGTGAAGCCCTGAATAAATTCTCTAGCACAACAGGAGCACCAGTCCTGCTGTGCCCTCAGTCCCCACATTCTAGAAAAGCTTTTGCAGTTGTTTACAATAAGAAAGGTACATAGTCCATAGGCAGAGATGCAGCAAACTGATTTAATAATTAGATTAATAACATTGGATCAGTGTCAGCCATCTACATGGCCATGGAGTATCTAGACATGTGGCCCTGTGGACAAACGGGAGTGGTTAGTTTGGTCAGAAGTGCAAGAGGTTCTTACCATCATTTGGGCCTTCTTTGTTGATTTATTTCATGATGTTTACTGAGTACTTACTTGGGATACAACGGTAACCAGAACACGAGTTGTCCAATCCTTGCATAACATAGTCTAGTGGGTGAATCAGACAATCAAAGAACCAACAAATAACTGTTATTATAAATAAAGATAACTGCCATGAGAGGAAATTACAAGGGTAAGAATCAAATCTAGTATAGGGTTCAGAAAAGGCCTCTGTGAAGATAATTTGAAAAATAAAGAACATTAGCCAGGTAAGACATAAGAAGAGCATACTAGACAGAAGGAACAGTGTGAGAAAAGGTGCTTAGCCAGGTTATCAGCTTGAGGAGTTTGAGAAATGGAAAGAGGGCCAGATGGTCAAGAAGGGTCATTGACCTGCCCAGTTAGAAGAGACCAGAAAATATCTAACCCAGCATCCCCACTCCCAGTGCTTGAGTCTGTCTACTCTACCCCCACCAAGTAGTTCGTGGGCTTACTCACCCCAAGGATAAGGAAGCTCTGTGCTTCCTGAAGTAGCAATCTCATCTCTGGGCAGCTCTGAGTATGAGGCACGTCTACCAACACATACTGCCAAGGAAATAAAATTGATTATTTATTCAACAAATATTTATGAAGCACTTATTCTTCTAGGCGTGTACTGGTGAACAAGACAGACAAGATCCCTTCCCCTAAAGATCTTATTTTCTAGTTGGAGATACAGTAGCTTCAACCAAATGATAAAGACTTCTCATATATAAATTTCTAGTGAATGTGACTCACAATAAAACATGAAAAAAACAAGGTACTGTGAAGGGCTATTGGCAGACTCAATCAGCAAAACTACACACATAAAGAGTTTGATATCAGAATTATCAGACACAGTACAAAATTGTGCAATTTTTTGTGGAGACCTCTCGAAAGTTTTCACCAATGGGGAATAGTTTAACATGGTTTGATTGTCCTTCGATCACTCAAAAGCTGTGTTCTTACAAAAAGCCTTCAGATTAACACATACTCCTGTCCACAGGCATTTTTATTCAAGTGTCAAAGACAAGAAGATTGAGTTCTTGGGATTCACTTCAACCTGAAGATGAACCAGACTTGCAAAATTAAGAGGAAAGAAATAAGCCAAAAGTATCAATATTTCATATTTTCTTCTCAGATATCACTCAGGACAAGAAAAATCACCAGAGTTTGAGAAGAGCAATGAAAAAATGTCAAGAACTCCTAGACCTCTACAGTATTAAACAGTTCTACAGTTGTCCCTTCAAAATTGCCCAGGTAATCAGAATGGCAAAAATTATAAATACAAACAACCTGAAATGTTGGAGAGGATGGCAAACAACCAGAAGTCTCATACATTCATTCATGGGAATGTAAAGTAGTAAAAACACTTTGGAAAAAGTACTGGTAATTTTTTATATGGGGCCAGTGTCACTGTTTGGATATCTCTTTAGACGAGCTATGCTCCCATTGATTGTTCTAACCTTAGCCAGCCTCTTGCAAATGTAAACCCTTCTCACAAAAAAGAGCTTCAAGAAAATGTAATTGATCCAACAAGCTATAAACTTTTAAATTAATGTACTTATTCATTATTCATCAAATATTTAAGCATCTAATACACTATGGTAGAGGATAAGGGAAAAAAGAAAACCTACAGGTCTTACTTATGAAGGGTCAAAGGTATCAGGTAATTAAAATTCTCTGTGTCAGTTTTCTCATCTATAAAAGGGAATCTGTAAAAAATTGGGGTAATTCAATTATTATAAGGGTTAAATGAGATGCTCGTGTGGAAAATGCTTTGCTTAGTGCTTGTCACATGGTAAGTGCCCAATCGATTATACCTGTCATAATCCTGTGAAGGACTTTTACACTGCCAAGTGCAATGAGAAACATAATGGCATGTTCTTTTAATATATTGTCTCCAGGCAAGGTATTTAGCTATGTCTGGGACCCTGCCAGCTATATAGCACTAGGGCCTTTCCTTTAGTTCTATTTCTATAAAAGTGTGACTCTTTCTGAGGATCTCAGTCATAAAGCTTCTTTCTAAAAGTCAGAGCTGTAAAAGGCCACACACAGACCCAGCAGTGGACATTTGAGTTGCTTCCAGTTTTTCACTTTTATAAACAAGACTGAAGTAAACGGCCTTATGCTTATTTGTACGCTTCTCTGATTGTTAACTTAGAATCTATTCCTTGTTCAGGGCTCTATCATATCTTGGAAGTTCATTATGCATAAATCATTTCAGGTCTTTGAAGTTTTTCTCAATTCAAATGAGCTCTGCCAGTTTGTAATGACTACATTGGATGGCCTGAAAAATCTGAAACATCCCTACACCCAGCAGTCAGCAGGAGAACTGCTGATAACATTGGTGAAAAATGCAGAATCCCGATTTGAGAAGGTAAAAAGCTCAGTGGCCATTTCCTGGGTTTGAAATATTAGCAAGACCTCTCCCCTCCTGCAGCTGCTGAGGTCTCTTCTGCTGCTCTTATCTGCTGAGAACACCTACTGAGGGAGACCAGGGTCAAAGCCTTAGTCCATTTGGTCACTGTTGAACATTCATCCATTCAGCAAGCATATAATAAACAGCCACTGTGAATGCAACTAGGGAGGGCAATTTTTAAAAATTTAAGATGTGGTCCATATTTTCCAGAAGAGTCATTTTTCTGAGAAGATATAATTAACACATGTCAGCATGGTAACTTCAATATAGATCCTCATCCAGGTTAATTAATGGTGTCAAATTTTTAAAAATTAAGCAATCAATGAATGATCCTAGAAGGGGCCGACTTAGTAAGTTTAAAATCAAGAGAATTTATTTAAATGTGTCTAAAATTGATACATCAAGAAATAACATAATTATGTCATTTAGAAATATGGAAGGATACACTGGAAGAGATAGAAGTAGTGTCTCTGGAGAATAGGCTGGAGAAAGCCTTGAAATACCACTGGGCTTTTAAAATTGTGTGCATTTTCATAAAAGTAAAAAGAAATTTTTAAATAATGAAAATCCATTTTTTTAATCTATTACAATAGCAAGGAGAACAATATAATGAGAGCATGGTGAGATGGACACTTGTATCAGTTGGGTGCTATCAGCTGTTTAAAAAAACTAAAAATCAACTGTGATGAGCTTAAACAAAGCATTTATTATCTCATATAATAAGTCTGGAAGTAGAATATATTTAGTGACTCAACCTTGTTATTAAAGGGACAAGGGCTTTTGCATCTTTCTACTTTGCCTGTTTATATAGTCATAAGATAGTCACTACAATTTTAGACTTTATGACCAGATAAGACAAGACTATCCAGCAAAGAAGAGGCACTGCCTTCCTTTTGCCCCTTTAATCTTTCCCAAAAGCCCCCAGCAGATTTCCCCTTCTGTTTCATTTGCCAAAATTGCATCACCTGCCATCCTTAAACCAGTTTCTGGCAACTGGTGGCAATGACAGCCATTTTATATGAGATGGTTGAGGACTGCCTCCCTGAGAAGCTGACATTTCCACAGAGCCCTGAAACCATGCATCTATGAGCAGGAAGAGTAGTTCAAGCAGAGAAATGGACCAAAGCCCAATGGCCCATTTCCTTTGCCTGAACATGATAGACATCTCTGGGAGGAAGGCAGGTATGACTCCTCTGCCATTCTCAGAGTCAGAGTGAAAGAAACCCAGCTTCCTTGCAACGCTAATTTTATTAGTTTGTATTATTATAAAATTAATAAGTAATCATCGAAGAAAAATTAGAAAAAATATATAAGCAAAAAAAGATCTCATCATTCAAAGACACATTATTAATCTCTTTGTATAATATTCTTCCAAATCCTTTTATATGCATATACATACATACAGATATATTTTAAGTAGTTTTGATAATGAACTTTTTAAAAAATAATAAACATTCTGTTTTAAAAGTCACCCTCAGGACTTTTGAGAAATAACTACAATAGCCTCAGTAACTATCAGTGTCTCACAAGATTAAGGTCTAGTGATTTCTTTTCTCTCTTCAGGTGCCAGAAATTATGGGAGTTATCTGTGCCCAGCTATCCTTAATCAGCCATCCTAGAGTCCGCCAACAAGTCATAACTACCGTGAGTTTGTTTCTCTCCAGGCCCAAGTACACAGATATAGTGATCAACCACCTTCTGTGTCATCCAGTACCATATGACAGGTAACAGAACCTGGTACATCCTCTGGATTAAATTGGGGTGTATGACACAGCTCTGAGTATTGTGGAAAATGGTTGCCTTCAAAAATCTAATGATATTCTTATAGACAAGATATAGGCAGATGCTTGCAATATAAATGAGAATATAATGCATAAACATAAGGAAACAACTCAACAAATTCAGAGTGAGGAACATCTTACAAGATTTGGGCTGAACTCTTCAAAAAAGTTAACGTCACAAAAGAAAAATGGTGCTGGGGACCACTGTTCCAGATAAAAAGACAGACAGACATTACCAAATACAATAGTTGACTTTGATTAGATTCTGGTTGAGAAAGACTCAAAAAGAAAATGTCGAAAATGTTTAAATATAGACTCTATACTAAATTATTAAATTAATATTCTTAGGTGTGAAAAGATAATATGGTTATACAGAAGAATTTCCTTATTCTTAGTCGATAGATACTGAAGTATTTAGGGATGAATGTCATGATGTCCGCAATGCACTTGAGATTTAGCCAAAAAATAAGTATATAAGTATATATATAAAAAAAAATAGACTCATAGAGAAGAAGAAACAAGATGTTTTGTGTTTAGTTTGGTTTGGTTTGGTTTGGTTTTTGGTTTGGTTTGGTTTGGTTTGGTTTTTGGTTTTCAGAGTTGGAGGCACCCAGGAAGTTCCAGGACATACCTTATGGGGGAGGCAGCGAGGCATTAGAAGAGGGCTCCAGCCCCGACCCCACTCCACCCCACCCATGCCCACCACTTTAACTAGAGCAAAACCTCTTTTATCTGCTTTATATATTGTGATTCTGGGTAATTATTGTATTTGAAGAAAAGATTTCTCAGCTTTAAACTGTTTGAAACCCACTTTCAGTGAACGGTTCTCACATGATATCTTGGTGTAGTGCTGATGTTTTCTCTAAGCTGAACTTATGCATTCTACTATTAAATCAAATAAAGGAGGACTTCTCATTGAGAGAAAAAATGAATTAATATAGATTTTTAAAAATATTCTTATTTTAATATATTTCTCTAATACATTGTTTTTAAATCTTTACTACTTGCTTCAGCTTAACTATACTAGATTCTTTTATAAAATATGTGATTTAGTACAGAATATCAAATATATCTATTTTAAGTATAAGTTTAGCATTATTTTATTGTGTTTGTATTTGTACTAGCTCTTGGAAGACTTTGAGAACTACTGCTTTAGATCATATGAGAACATGGAACCTGTTAGAAAGGAAAATGAGTTAGGAAACTTCATTCTGATTATATTTTTAGTCATTTACCTGAAGTCCATTAGTTCGTTTATGTACAGATCGGGGTGACTGTTCTTAAAAGTCTGTTCAAAGCATCTGCTGTGTCCAGCGTGCTTTTAGGCACCAGGGAAGTAATGGAAAGGATAGGGACCCTGACTTCAAGCAGCACACAATCTGGTAGCAGACACAGATGAATAGCAGAGGATGCCAAAGCAAAATAAGTTCCACGGAGATCCTTAGGAGTGAACTCAATTAGATGAAGGCTTGGAGAAGGATTTCTGAAAGAAGGGCTGCCCCAAGCTGAGTTTTTAGTGTAAATTAGCCAATTAGATGGTGGCATGGGGGAGTGGAAGAGACTTCTAGACAGAAGAATAGCAAAAATAAATGCCAGGAATGTATGAAACAGTTTAATAGATGCTCATTCCCAAATGATGGGCAAAAAACAAAAACAACAACCAAAAAAACCATGTCACATCTACAGAACCTGTATCACTGGAAGTGAGACTGTTCCATATTTTTAGCAAACTCTCCAAATGATTTTTTTCATATTAAAATCTATGAAGGTTTATAGGCCAATGTGCGTGTTTTCCTAATTCAAATGCATTCCCAGCACACTTAACAAATGTGCAGAACGAAAGCATTTGAAACACTTCTTTCCCAATAAATAGCTTCTCACAGTACTTCATTTACTCCCTCAGGAATGTAGAGGAAAAAAACTAAAAGTAAGTAAATACAGGAATTTCTTAATTTCACCCCAGGAATGAATGTTGATAGTCTACAGTTACGAGCCTTTTCAGCATCCCGCATTGCCTTTCCGGCCTTCACTTTATCCGTCCTTTAGACATTTACTTTGTTTTATTCATAGATTAGAATGACCAGAGTAAGGAGTGAAATGTTGGAATAGCCCCTCAGTTTTTAGAGTGATTCTGATGCATATAGTTGGAAGACCACACTTTAAAAAAAACACTGACTCTAGCATACAAAGATACCTAGGTAGATTCCAAAAACAAAAGGATGGGTTAAAGGCATGAGTAACTCCCAATTCACCCCCCACACACACACCTTAATGCTCCCCAACAATGTTTATATAACTCTCAGGCTCCACCTTTGAGTCAATGGTAGAAGAGAATTTATTACATGCTGTTCTTCTTTAAGAAGAGATATCTTCTAAGGAGGATCAAAACTTTATTTCAGGGCTCGACCTTAGCCAAAATTTGAGGACCATATACTGGATTGAATAAATATATCTTTGAAAGCCTTCTGTGAGCCTGGCATTGTGCTAGGCCCTGAGGGATTCATAGAAAAAAAGCCAGACATAATCCCTGCCTTCAGAAGGAACAGATAGACACACATACAAAGAACTGACAATAGCATGTGTAAGATTGAGGCGATCTCTATAAATAAGAAATTTTTAAAGTGTTATGGGAACTTTCATGCATGACATGATGAAGAAGCAGCAAAGCCTTTGTAGAAGAGATGACACTGGAGCTGGACCTGGAAGGATTTTGATGGGCAGAGAAGAGTTTCGGAATGGACCTTCCAGTTTAAGAATATGACATAAGCAAAGACGTAGGGTTTTCAGAGTCACTGTTGGTTTGGTAAAAGTGAATGGCCTGCGGTAGCTAAGGCACAGAGTATGTGATAAGGAAGTTGTGAGCCTGAAAATATAAGGATCAGTTTGTGAATGGTGTTGAAGTCCAAGCCAAAGCACTTGGGAACGTGAGTTTATAAAACCTGGGAGTTACTGTTATGAAATTGGATGGTAAGTTTTTTGCTACTCTGAAGGACTAAAGTGAAAGAAAACCTCTTACAGATTGGATTCCAAACCAACTAGGATGATTGTGATCATGGTAGGCCTAAGATAAGCCATTCTCCTAAACCTTCCTATCTGGGATTTGTAGGTGTCTGGCTGAGTTGTGGAGAACTCTGGAGGTGGAGCTGCCCAGCACAACCTGGATTCTGTGGAGGCTCCTGAGAAAGCTGCAGAAATGCCATAATGTGCCCACCCAGGAGAAGATGGCCTATGTGGCTGTTGCTGTAAGCCATCATGCTCTGCCCTTCCAACTTTGGCTCATCATGCTCCCCTCTTGGGAGGACTGGCTGGACACTCCATCTAGAGAGTGTTCCTTTTGGTTCCTTTCAAAGTTTGCTTCTGTCACCAATTTAGAAATCTCCAGTGTGTCTCTACCAAGGAATTGACATGGAGGGAGTTGGGGAAAGTGAAGGAATTAGTTTGGTTTAATATGTTTTAAACATTCCTTCTCTCATCCTTTAAAAAATCCGTATCATTGTAGTTAAGAATAACACAAACTCATGAAAAAAATTTTCAAATAATACAAAAGAGTATAAAATAGAGAGCAAAGGTCCTTTTTAAGCAGAGGTCAGCAAACCATTTCTGTAAAGGACCAGATGGTAAATATTTAAATAATGATTATACCATCTTCCTTAAAATGAAGTTTTTAGAAATGTTTATACATATATGAACTTTTTGAGTATGTATTTGGTATACTTCCCCCCCCCCTTTTTTTTCTCTTTTAAATAGACTTTTTTAAAAAGCAGTTTTAAGTTCACAGCAAAATTAAGCAGAAAGTACGGAGTTCCTATAAACCTCCTGCCCGCTATGTGCACAGCCTTCCCGACTGCCCACATATACCTTTTTTACTTTATTTTCTTCCCTACCAGTTTACGGTTCAGCTTTTTCCTGCCTACATTATTTTTATACTTTTTTTTTTAATCTTCCAAAATTATTTTGACATCTCTGTTCTGCTATTGTCTCTTCTCCTGTTCTCTCTGTTGTGGGATTATGCCTTTTTAAAAATTCCTATAATGTCATTTTATTGCAGTTTTAGGAGTTAGGGCAGAAAAAGTATATATTTAATTACGTTAGTCTCTAAAATTATGTATGTATATATATTAACTATAAGGATCATAGTACATATACTGTTTGATGACTTGTTTTTCATTTAACAATGTATAAACTACTTTCCGTATCAATATCCAGGGTTTTCTGTTATCCTTTCCATGGCTGCATAGTAATTTATTTATTTTTAATTGCCATTTAAAAAATAGATAATACATGGTACAAAACTTACATTTATTTCATTATCAAGTTTTCTATTAATGAAAAAGTTTTCAAACTTTTACCATTAAAACGGTACTATAGCAAACTTAATCATGTAGACATAAATTTTGTTATACTCTACCTAACCAATTATTTTCTTAGGATAAAGTCCACTGAAGGGGAATTTCTAGGTCAAGGTATGGACTGATTTAAACTTCTAATAGTGTTTCCAGATGGTCTTCTAGAACATCGCCCTTCCACCAGTTGTATATGAGAATGCCCATTTACTCACACCCTCATCACACTGAGCATTACCAGGCTTCTCATTGTTGCCTAGCTCACAGATGAAAAAGTAACATATTTTAATTATAATTTCATCTACCTACCTATCTAGGGGTAAATAAAAAAGATAATTATAATTTCATTGTTGGTGAGGTTGACATTTATACATGTTTTTTAATTGTCTATTTATATGTCTTCTTTCTGACTTGTGTGCTCACGTCCTATATACCTGTGCATCTCAATTTTAATATGCACACAAATCACGATCATCTGAGCATCTAACTGAAATACAGATTCTGATGCAGAAGGTCTGGATGGGGCTTGCAATTCTTCATTTCTAACCTGCTCCCAGGTGAAGCCAGTGCTACTGGTGTGTGGCCCACACTTTGAGTAGCAGCCTTTATATTTTTTCTGAGATGTAAGAGCATTTTATATATTAAGAATATCGCATTGTACAAATACCTTTCAGATTATTTGTCATCTAACTTTATTTATGATAAATTGCCCTAGTTTTATATGTGTATACAGTCAAATATATTAATAGTTTCCTTTATAGTTTACTTCTGGATTTCCGAAGTCCCCCTCAGCCTTTGGTAACTTTTAATGACCACTTCGCTCCTCTTCCTTTTTCCCCTCACTATCATGTCCCTACACTGAGTGCCACTCCTGTTCCGCCTATGGGATAGTGGAACGAGAAAGTATGTTCTGGCATAAGCAGAAGGAAAGCAACAGTGAGGATGAGGGCTGGCATGTTCAGCTCTGCTTGTGCCTTTTCCACCACAGGCGACAGATGCCCTTTATGAGGTGTTTGTGGGAAACAGACTCCGAGCGGCTACGTTCCGACTCTTTCCTCAGCTTCTCATGACACTACTCGTCCAGATTCACCACAGCATTGGCCTCACCATGTCTGATGTCGCCATCCCAAGTGGCCTGTACACAGAACAGGAAATGCCTTCAAAAGTTGCTACAATCACTCCTTTGTGGTACTGCCCATTGTGATTTTGTTGACTTTAACTAACATTTACTAAACACTGGGCACGGTAGTGGATACAAGGATGGCCAAGCTGTGATCCCAACTATGGGAGAGGTTCACAGTCTGCTATCCTCATGCGACATCAAGATGAAATGCCCAAGAATTATTCTGGGCTCTTGCTGGTTGTCCTTGGTTTTATTGGTGCCAAGGTAGATTAGACTATCCGGGTTCAGATGCCTTGCAAAATAATGTGTGATATTTTGCCAGCTCTTTCCTGATAAATCAAGTAGAGACAGAGACAAGCAAAACATCCTTAAATCCACCCCCTAAACCATACTGAACCATAATTGAACAATATCTCATTTCTGCGTTATTGCCTAGAGAGGTATCTTTAGTTCCCCATTAGGGTCTCAATAGACATTTCTTACTGTTGCTGTGGCACATGGATTTCTTTCAGAGGAAACGCTGAAATGTGGAGTATTTAAGAACACCTGACTAAGAGTCAGGAGCACTGAGTTCTAATTCTCGTTCTTTAACTAGCTGTGTACCCTGGGCAAATTTCTATTATTCTTTGCCTCAATTTCCTTATCTGTATATGACATCAGACTAGGTGCTCTCTCAGGACCCTTCCAGCTTTAAGATTCCCTGATGTTATATCCAGGATACTAATTCAATAAGTAGTAAAAAAAAAAAAAAAAAAAATGCAGTGGGGGTACATTGTATGGGGTATAAATGGTATCTAAATAAAGCTTTTTAAAAAAGCAGCGGGTATCTGTTTACAATCTCATTATCATTTGTTTTATCATAGAATTCTTTCCAAATCCCAGGGAAACAAAATCTGGTTAGATTTCTTCATGCCTATATTTGTGTGAAGGCCCTTTCAAGTTATTAGAGCATTCAAAGTCTTTTGGGGAATCTAGAAAGAGAATTATGGTCCAGCAGTTACCAGTACATGCCCCTCCTCAGTGAGAGCCTGATGGTTGTGTACTGGAGTGATCTGTTCCATTCACCTGTACTGTTTTTGTTCGATTTAGCTTCGCCATACAGGCTACAAAGGCTCTCCTCTTCAGAACGTTGTGCTGGCAGGAATTCCACATCATGGAAAAAAATAAAGGATGGACCCTCCTGGCAGGAAAAGATTGCCATCTTCAGGGAGTATCTCTCCTTGCCAAGTAAGGCTTCCTTGCCATGCATAGCTGGTGTAAATCAGCTTTGTTTTAAAGTATTCTTTCCCTTTTTAGTCATCACAGACACCAGGGTTGGATAATCTTCTCATTGCAGGGTGGGCAAAGACCTATAATGTCAGGCAGATTATTCAGAGGCCGTGTCCCTGCCATCCTCCTGTGCACCTGAAGCCAGGCAAACACTTCAGAGGGCCCCCAGCCTGAGAACAATGCTCCCTGTTTAGGAGCATTTCTAAGAGTTGTTCTGTTGGTGTTCTGTTTTACAGTGCATTGCTGGAAAAAAATCGCCTCCTTGCTCATAAGGTTATGTACTTGTTAGTCCCTCTTCTTAACCGAGGGAACGATAAACATAAACTCACATCTGCAGGCTTTTTTGTGGAGGTAAGACTCATTATTTAGAAGCTGGATTCAGGAAGCCTATAAAGCAGAGTTACCTGTCTTTCTAGACCCTATCTGATTCAGTGAGAAGCTGGGATCCATTTCGGATGTGGGATTAAAATAGTTTCAAGTTCAAGCTTATTGAAATTCTTCTTTCCACATATTCATTATTTAGCATTCCTTATGTTCCTACGGTATAAGCTATCACCCTGAATGTATGTGCTGTATAGTGGAGGTTTCAAAGGGAAATATATAATTTGGAGTTGGTGGGAAAGTGGCTCCTTTCATGAAAAAAGGCTTAAGAGTAACTTCTTTGGCTGATTTCTGGGTTCTTTCAGCTTCTCCAGAGTCCAGTGGCTAGGAGACTACCCAGCATATACTCAATTGTCCGCTTGACAGATTGGCTACAACATGGAAATAATCTCTTTAGAATCCTTGCCCTGAGGGGACTGCACTATCTTGTCAAACATCAGAAGATGGTAGGAGGGTCCCCCAGACCACTGATTCTTAAGTCATAAATAAAATGCACCCCAGAAAGATATCCAAGAAACTGGTAACAGCTGAGGAGGAAAGTTGGGTGGCCTGAGCGGAGGAGTGGGTTGGGAGTACATCCCCTTGTACCATTTGAATTTTATACCTAAGAAATATGTAAGTCCAGACTGTTAAACATTTAATGAAATTTAAAAAATAAAAAGTCCAAGTCACACACATTCATAATATTTGAAACCTGCAGTCTGTGTAGGAGGTACCCTCATTATCACAACCTGTCTTTTTATGCCTCGTACCATGTTGCCTTATCTAAGACAAGAGTCATTGACATTCATGTTGAAACGAGGTGTCTTTTTATGCCTCGTACCATGTTGCCTTATCTAAGACAAGAGTCATTGACATTCATGTCGAAAGCTTATTTTCCACAGGCCTAGCCAGAAACTAAGCCTGGGTCAGAAGAGAAGATTAAATTAGGGGGAAAACAAACAAACTTCAGTTCTATTTCTTTTATTTAAAAAAAATGTTCTGGTTGATTACCTACATCAATATTGGTTGGCTTATTCTATTTACTTTTTACATGTATGTTTTAAACTTTAAACCCCTGAGATTGTTCCTTTTGGGGGGTTTCAAAAGAGCAGAATCCCAATGGGAAAGACCCTTAAGCGTCCTTAGTCATTTTCTGCTTGAATTCCTACAAGGAATCTTTGAGGCTCTGTTTGAACACCTTCCATGCTGGGAAACTCACTATGACTCGAGCTAGCCATTCCACTTTCCCTCATTGTTAGGAAAGCAGTTGCTTAAATTAAGCCTAAGTCCATATAGCTAGACCAATGTCACCTAATCTCAACCTCACCCTGCTCTCTTCTCTACGTATCAGTCCTGGAAGAGGGCAATCATACCCTCTTCACTTCTGTGTCCTTGACTAGCCAATGCCAGCAAAAATTCAACAAACGCCAGGTACTGAGTAAAGGCGGGGAGCCCTACTTTGGTACCAGATGAAGTGCTCTCAGGAGAGGTTGTGATGCACTCCCTTTGGGCTCACAGAGGGAAGACATCAAGAAGCTGTTGCCGAACATCTTAGACCTCTTATGTGAAACAGATGAGAAGATCGTTTTGTTGGCCATCCAGATCCTCCTGCAGCTTGTTAGGACAATAGACGTCACCACCCTGACTGCCATGATGAGGACCCTGTTCTCCTTGTTTGATGATGTAAGACAGTGAGAGAGGAGAGACTGTCCTAGGGGGAGGGTAATGGCATAACAGCAAATAGAGGTTGGAATAGTAATAAATACACTCTATTTTATACAGTGCTTTATATACTCAGAGCACTTTCAAATCTCTCCTAAGACCCTTCCAGATAACCTGTGGTGTTGGTAGGGCTGGTATTATTGTTTTTCAGATTAAAAAAAAAAACAACCTGAGACATAGAGACTTGCCAAGGTACTCCCCTGCTTCATGGAATGAGGACAGAGCTTTTATAAGAAAAGACATTATCTTTCCTTTCAAAGATGATTGGGACTGGGTCAAGATGGTAGACAATACATACGTTCCCATCCCAAATTGCAAAGATTTTCCAAAAAAGAAATACATGAAGCACAATGAACCACGTCCTTGGAGGAGTCAAATATACCAAGACTGGGATTTTGAATTTCAACAAAACAGCCTTGTGAATGGTTAATACCAGTATCAGGCACAAGATGTGATGTCTACAGGTGGGACTGTGCCCATATCTCACAGTGAGAGAACAAGTAGTACAAAGTGGCGAGTCTTGCTATTTCTACATATGTTTAGTTTCTTACCTTCAGCTACCTACAGCTGAATAGCCTCATAGCAGAACTGGTATTTCAACCAACTAACGCTTTTATAAATTAAGCATGAACAGTTTCAGTGAGTTGCTTCCCGTTGGATGTTCCCTTCATAGGTGAGACCTGATGTTCAGCATTTCTCCATGACCCTCTTTGGAGCCGCCATCAAGTCTGTGAAATACACAGATAAAAAAAGGGTAGAGAACCAAGTCCTGGACAGCTTGATTCCACTACTTCTATATTCTCAGGATGAAAATGATGCAGTAGCCAAGGTAATGCCTACTATCAACTTATTTCTGAATTTTACTTCAAAACCAAAGCCAAATCTGCAAATAAGAATTCATATCTTTGAGGGAGGAGACTTTGTGGTACCATCTTTATTCATTATTGCCACTGGTACAGTCTGCCTTTCAATTATTTTGCCTAAGTGAATTGTGCAAAAATCTTACTCTTTCTATATAGCAAATTACGGCTCTTTGTGGTTAAGAACGAATGTATTATACCCTTTGAAGCTCCACCCCAACATTCAGCCTAGATGGGAGCCCTAGATACAGTGTCCAATTCAACAGACTCTTTTTGTTAATGACAATGATAATATTCTCTTATCTTTCTTCTTTCATTCAAGAACTGCCTCATGACTTTAAGACAAAAAGACTTGTATTGAGATTAAGTCAGAAATAGTAGCTTCTCTGATAACCTAGAGAAGCCTTTACTACCTCTCCTAAATCTTCCAGGAGTTTCTGCCGTAAGACTTGTGGGTGGGATGTCATCATCTTTTTGTACTGTCTGAAGCCTGTCTGTTCCAAGGTGCTAACTGTAACCACCAGTTACAGCAAACCAGAGAAGTAGGTTTGGGCTTCAAAGATTCTGGAAAAATGCTGAAATTCTTACCTAACTGTGCTCCTTCTTACAGAAACAAAAGCAGGTTCAGAAACAGGATTTAAGATTACGATGGACCTTGGCACTTTGTTATGGGGGAAGTTTTATAGCCTCGTAGCCATAAATATGAAATATTTCAGACCCCAATAAAGTATGGAGCAGAGCTTCCCAACCAGATATATTTCAGATATGTGGAGGTATTGACAGCCACCACCAACTCGCCCCACCAGCCTTTGGCAATCAGACAAGGCAAGCAGCCGAGGCTCTGGGCTTTTTTTCCTTCAAACCTTCAACAACATCTAGCCACCTCTTCAAGGCTCCTCTGAGGGTTTCCTAAGCAGAGAGGAGAGATCTAATGTTCAACATGTTGAGAATCACTGACACGAAAGACATAATAAACACCCACATATCTGCCACCCACTCTAAAAAATAAAACAAGAATTAATCATGCACCTATTCCCAATCAAATTCCCCTAAGGATTATTATCCTAAATTTTGTTTTTATCATTTCAGTGGTAATATTTTCTATGTTTTAAATTCTTGTATGTTCTCCAAAGCTAAGCAGGATTGGGCCTGGTTACTACTTGGATGGGAGACCACCTAGGAAGACCAGGTGCTGTAGGCATAAAAAATTTTTAAACATAAATGATTGTAAGCTGACAAGTTCCTCGCAACCTGCGAGGTCAACCAAGGGTTGCTTTGCCTAAAAATAAACAAACTAACCAAAAAAACAAGATAACACAAAAAAAGTATGTAAAAAACTTTATGTGTTGTATCACTTATAAACTTTATTATTTAACGTTATAAGATTTATCTATGTTGTATAGCTCTAGTTCATTTATTTCCACTGCCATATAGGATTCTACCATATGAATATCCTACAACTTGTCCCATTTTCCCATTCCTAGACATTTATTTAGATTGTTTTCAGTTTTTCATTATTACAACAATGAGCATTCTTGTGCAAATTTCTTTGTGTACATGTGTGAGAGTTTCTTGAGGGCATAAACCCAGATGTGGAATATCAGGGTACCTTTAATTTTATTAGATATTTACAAGCTACCAAACAAAGTAGCTGAACTAATTTGTATGCCCATCAATCCCCAAAGGAATTTCAATGGCCCAAATATCTAGTGGACCTGGAACAATATACTTACTTGGAGATTCATCAGAGGTGTTATATGGTGCATGGGAAGCATTCTGAGAGTAATGCATAAAGAAGAGGCCTACTTGCTAAATTTTGCTCTAGTGTTTGAATCAGAAAAGGATCTATACTCTCCAGAGTTCCTTCCAAGCCAGAGATTCCACGAGGACTGTGAGAAGAGGAACTACACTTCCCTGTGTAGAGTGACAGAAAAATAACATAGGAGCAGCAAATGGGCATAGCATCCCTACCTCCGGTCTGGGTATTACACTTTTACCCTAGACCAGTGGTTTCTGCATCCTCTCCAGAAACCCACAGGTTTTATGGGTCCCCTTTAGGGACTGTTTGGGAGGGAAAGTTGATGGAGGTCAGGACTCTGGTTCCTTTCTACCCTTCCCTTCACTCAACCACGATAATTCTGAGTATATCAACTTTTCATATTGGACTTTAATATCAGTTTTATTTGAGAAAGGTTGCCTCAGCTAAAAAATGTTTGAAAATATTGATCTCTGATCATCTTTTTCACAGGCGAGCAGGCGAGTCCTAACTATATGTACCCAGTTCCTGAAGTGGAGGCTGCCCCATGAAGTGTACTACAAAGGCCCCTGGTACAGCAACCCTAGTGAAGTTGGAACAATCTGCAAATTCTTTGTACGTGAGAAATAATGGCTTTGTTAATTATTTAATATGCTGAATTTTTTTCAGATGTAGTTTTTAATCAGCAGTTGATATCTATGAACTGTTTTGTACTGTGAATCTATAGTTTCCTCCCGAGTCACAAATACACTTTCTGTTACTATCCTTCCTCACGGAAAAGACTGGTGAATTCTTGGGACCCCCACTATCCTGGGCCAGTCTACAGGGTCACACTGATAGTACATACTCAAATAACTACTTGTGGAGTGAACTGAAATGAAGTTATGTGTTGCCTTTACAATGATCTCTATCCTTTCCTTAGATATAGTGGATTGTTTCACTCTTTATCGGTACATGGTCAGGGAGCCCCAAGCAAGGGCTGACATGCTGTTGTAGGCCATGTAGCCTGATGGCAGTTTCTTGCAAACTTGATAAAGTCTACTGTGGCCAATCTTAGGGACAGGCTTGAGCCAGAACAGCCTCAGAAAGTCCACATATTTTTTTTCTAAACAACCAACTCTAGAACCACTGGGATCCTACAATGAAGACCCTAGGACTGACTATTCCTGGGGCTCTTCCATGTCTATAGCCTGTTTAGGTCCCAGTATGGGCTCCTCTGATCAGACTTTGAGGGCTAGAAAGCCCTACTGTAAACTCGTGTCAGGCTTTCCAATAAGGATTATCTCTGACATGCAGCCAAACCTATAAGTGATGGACTGATGACAGTATTGGTAGCAGGAAATTCAGTGCTCTCGGTGGATAAGACTACAGATTATCCACATTAAATCATAAGTCATATGAGAGCAAATTCCTATTCTCCTCTTATCCCTGAGGTGCCTATCCTTATAAGAGATCCACTGAGAGGTGGATTCATTCTCCTAGTAAGCATAGCACATCCAGTGTGCAACAGGCCGTGGAGAACACAGAAACATGCCAAGGATTAAAACTTCCTAAGGGGAGTTTGTAAGCTAGTAGAGGAGAGAAAACCTCTGTGAACATTAAATAGAAACTCAAGATAGAAAACGATATGTGCCAAGAGAGGAGTATCTGCAAAATGCTCAGAGCAGGGTTAGATCAGGAAGGCAAGAGCTGCCAGGGAAGAACTCAGGGAGACTCATGGCTGAGCTTAGAGAACAGAGAAGACTTAGGTATAGAGAAATGAAGATGGATTTGAAGCCTTTATAGGCACAATATGCGACATAAGTGGGTGTGAGCAAGGTGTGTTTAGAAGATTTAACTCGTCTAAGGGACTGTTGTGGTGTAATATTCATTAAGCAACTGTAATTATTTCAAACATTCAACTATATATGTATATCTGACATAGTCTCTGATTCTGGAAACTATAGTGAGGCTGATAAAAATAGCGCTGCTACTTCGCTTCTTTATACTCTTACTTTTCCCCCCGCTTAGGGAAAAAAACTTACAGGGAAAGTGGACATCCTAGCCCAAACAATGATGTTCTCCAGGAATGCAAAACTTCCTATCAGAAGAGCAGCAGTCTTATGTATAGGTACAAAGAAAACTCTTTCATTTCTACAGTCACTTCTATCCTCTTCTTTCCCAAATTATGTTGTCAAGTATCCTCATTCTTTATGAAGGTGACCTTGGAAGTACTTCTTTGGACAAAGGGGCTATGTTATCTATAGGTAACTATCGAGCACGTGTAAATTCAGTGTTTAGAATCTAATTATCAAAAAGCCAATTCTGCTAGCTGCTTAGACCCAAAACCAGATCACAGACTCACTGACTTTGTTCTACATTTAGGGCTCTTTTCAAAGTACATGGATCACAGTGAGCTCAAGATAAAGGGTATTGACTGGATAGAGGACGGTAAGTGATAAAATACTTGAGTTTGGGGTGCCCCATACTTTGGAAGGTATCTGAGGCAGTGACTATAGGCAGTCTCTGTGGCAGAGCTGAGACTCTGGGGACCAGAAAGCCTGACTTTTGTGCTAAGTGGAAGCCCTTGGAGACTTTGGCTGAGTGACAGGCTCATCCCAATTCAATTAAGAAAAAACATGACCCTGTTTGTCTGGAAACCAGCTTTGATGAATTGTCTAAGGGACAGTTCCTGAACTTGTCTGTTAGGAAGTAAGACACTACCCAAAAATACTATCTCAGTAAATAATGATGACACCTCACTAGTACCCCAGAGATGACTGCAGCACTATTTTTTATAAATGGTTGTCCTGTAATGTGGTAAGACTTAATAATAGAAACGTTTTATAGTGATATAAAGCAACCATCATGCAAATGGTTTTCTGAATTGTCAGTGAGTGAAATTTTTTAGAATTGTGCATCTTCGAGGATTTAGCACTCAAAGAATTACTTATTCCCACTTAAGAAATAGTCCTACAATTTAAAAATGCCATGAAATGCTAAGTCTCACAATCCAAAATCATGTACTTTGAGAACCAAATTAAAATCCTGAATAAGTCACTGCTGTTAAAATAAAAATATATAACTGATAAAATAGCCTGAGGCTAAAGCTTATTTAAGAAAAATCATGCTACTTTTCTCTAAGCTCTCCTACTTCCCCACAGATATCAGAAGCAAAACAAAAGAAAAAAAAAGAAAAAGTCATATAGATTATTTTATTCTATGAGGTAGAATTCTACATGGTTGATTCTATTCAATTAAAAGGAAATTATTTTCTAATTTAAAACACCGGGGAACCAAAGTTCTTTTCCTATTTTAAAGTTATCTATATAGAAGATCTAGAATATGTATATAAGTTATATACATATATATTAGAAGAAACCATATAAAATTCCCATTTTGTAGGGCAAAAACAGGCAAATACCAGCAATCTCATGTGGTTCAACCTAATGGAATAATCTTACCTCTCCTTTCCCTACAATGACTATTCTGATTTAGAAATAGGGTAGTAACACCCAAGCACTCTTTTTTGAACAGTTTATGTTATTTTCCATAGGCAGCTTTAAACAAATTTAAACAAAAATAACAAAATTTAAAATATCAATTTAAATTACTTTCATGACAAAATAGATTTCAATTCCTTTGGATTCCAAAATTGATACCTGCTCTCTCATGTATTCTATGGAACATGAAGACAGATCATAATACTTGAATTGAAAGAAACTAAACACTAGTCAAGTATTCCATTTTGAAAATAAACAGGATTAATTTAAAGGCTAAAATGCTACTTAAGAAATAAAAAGCTCCTATGGGGGGAGGGGGGAGGTAAATGGGATAAAAGAGGTCAAATAAGTGGTGACAGAAAGAAATCTAACACTTGAAACTTACTGAATTTCGTTAACCAATGTCACCATAATAAAAAGAAAGGAAGGAAGGAAGGAAGGAAGGAAGGAAAAGAAGGAAGGAAGGAAGGAAGGAAGGAAGGAAGAGAAAGAAAAAGAAAGAAAGGGTGAGCTCCAAACTATGAAGAGGTCCTGAGCATTTTTTAGACCTTGGAGAATTAGAAATTAAGAAGAGAGCTCTTTTAAATATGATACAAACACAGGTCCATGATGTAAAAAGAATGATAGATTTATCTATGTAAAAAATTTAAAAACCAACTTTGAAAAAAATGTAATAGACAAAATGGAAATATAAACAATAATATGAGGGGATGTATTTGCAATATGATAAAGGGTTACTATCCTTTAAAAATATCAGTACTTTCCAGTTTTTGTTCTGAACTATCTTTTAATACATTTATGTAGAAACTTCCCTGGAGGAAAGTGATAGTTTCTCCCTCTGAAGCAGCAAGAAGTTTTGCTTACTATGCAGCATAATAAAGATAATGTCTTTCTCCAGAGAAAAGGAAAAGATTTCCTTGCAGCCCATTATAAAAGATTTGGGTTTCCCAAGCAGAAGATCTTTGGCTATGACATAAACCTACTGCATGTACAGTATCTAGCTAAACTGTTCCTCGCCACCTCTGTGGCACTTGGGGAACCAATGCAGTCATGATGCACATGCATCTTGGTGTGCTGTAACAGTGTCCTATATCTCTGACCCAGGAGTCTTGTGTCTTCTTTTGGAATCCATGACAATATGGCATGATACCTAGTTAGCTTGTAAAAGGGGTAAAATCTTGGACCCTTCCAAGTTCTTGAAAGAAATTAGACAATTAGATGGAGAATTTCAGCAGAAAGCTGGAAACTATTATCAAAACAGAAATCTTAGAACTGGAAATATAGTAACTGAAACTGAGAACTCAATAAATGGGTTCAAGATCAAAGTAGACACAGCTAAAGAGAAGATTAGTAAACTAAAAGATACATAAACAGAAAATAGCCAGAATGATGCTTGACAGAAAGAGATGAAAAATACAAATACAACTGAAGCTGTATGCACATCTATTTACAATTCGATTACTCTGCCCATTCTAAAAGTAACAATTTTTGAATTATGTCTTTATACATTTACTACAAGTATATATATGTACATGTATCTTTGTATGTGTACCAAACAACATAGAACACCATTTGTACTTTTAAAAACTTTATATAAATTATATTATTATGTGCTTACATTTTGGCTTAATATTTGAATCCTATAAAAAGCTCATTTTACTAAAAAAAAAAATAATAAAAAATCAGTACTTTCTCAGAAGAAAATTGGTAAACAATATGAATAAGCAATTCATAAAAGACAAACTGGCCAATAAATATATGAAAAATATTCAATATTACTAGTAATCAAAAGTTTGCAAAACAAAACCATGATGAGATACCATATATGTTTTTCTGTCAAAATGGCAAAGATTACTAATTAACATTGATATGTTAAGAGGAAACTGACATTGTATGCTGGTATGAACATAAATTGATACAGCTTTTTTATAGGGAAGTTTGGAATGTGTATCAAAACCCTTTAAATTAACATATACTTGGACTTACAAATCCCACTTCTATGAATTTAATCTATAAAAATAAGCAGAAATCATTACAATGTGAATCCTTTCCACCCTGTCCCCCTACTTTTCATTTTAGTGTTACTTAAAATAGCAAAAATGGGAAACATCCAAGATTAGAAACAAAAAAATTAGTTGAATAACTTATAACATATCCAGGTTGTAGAATTGTATGTAGCCATGAAAAATATTATAGGAAAAAAGAATAATGATTTAAGAGTAACCTTTAGGACCAACATAGGAACTCAGACATTAACATTATTAAACAAAGCTTAGCAGATCCAGGTAATTTGATTTTATGTAGACTACCTGGCGGTGTGATTACTATAAAGGAGTAAAATATTTGGCAGCTCAGAAACGAGTAAGTTTTAGATCAAAATTGGAATTGATCTACAAGTGTACAAACTTTCAGACAGCAGCTTAGAAAAACTTAGCCCTTCATCTTGACTGCTGTAAGGATTTCGCCTATTTAATGTCTGGACCTGTGATCATTTCCATCCATCTTCACCTCCAACCTGGGTTTTCTTGCCACTTAGATCTGAAAGATCTGCTGAATGACCCCGAGCCCTCTCTGCGCATCGTTGCCTCCCAGGCTCTGTTCCGAGTCCAGAAGGTGGGGGCTGAGCCAGATCCCAGGCAGACATTTTGCAGGTTGTGGAAGCTTATGGGTTGTCTTCCTACCTAGAAATGCAAGGCAAGCAACATCAGGTAAAAACTAATCCTTTCAGAAACCAAAGAGGCATCTAGTGCTCCATTTTTTTTTTTCAGACTTAAAACAATGCCAGCATGAAGCTACCACTACCCATAAAATCATCTCAGAACATGTATATATATATATATTGTTGTCAAAACCTTGAAGGAATTAGAATATGTAAGGGAGAGCAGCTCTTGGTTTAAATTGGCAGAAATAGTGAAAATCTACTGAGTTTTTGAGGCATACCAGACATTCATAAAGTTCTAGTTTGATAAAGATAACTAAAACGGCTTCAAAAGAGAATCTAAATGTTAATGTTGCAATGTTTGTATTACTGGCTTTTCTGTCAAGGCCTAGTCTACTTGTCAACAATCTCAAGAATAAAGTAACAACCAGTTTTCGTATTTCGTTATTGATAAATTTTTAAAAATTCTTTATGGCCTTTCTCCTTCCTTTCTCTTTCCCTTTCCCTTAAAAACCTTCGAGCGAGAAAAAACTTCTGATGTGTTGTAATGCTAAATCTATCCCAATATATGTGAGGTTTCCACTCCTTACTCCCCCTTTTACCTTGTTCTAATCCCCTCTCCTACAACTGCCATCAGATCCTTCAATGTTTCTAGGATGGGAACTGTTATCTGTTGAGTACTTACTGTCTGCTTTAAGTAGAGATGCAGAAAATTTTCTTACAAGCAGAAATTTTCTGAGAAAAAAGATTAATTTCTACTGGGTGAATACTTTGATAAGATGCATGTAAAAGTGTGGGAAACCCCCAAGGTGCATGCTAGATTAATTAGAAATGGTCACTATTGGTCTAATTCCCAGACATTTTTTTTTTTTTTTTTTTTTTTTTTGGTTGAGGAACATACGTGAAAAGCCAGAGCTCAACTATTTAGGCCAATGGAGAGGCCTCTTGCAGGTGATGTGAGAAAAGTGAAAGGAAATGAGGCAACTGACACATGAAGAATAGACACATCCAATGGTGACTTGCATTAAGTTTTTGTTTTAAAGTGAATAATGTGAATTCTTACCACCCAGTCCCCCTACCTTTCACTTCATCCCTCTGCTGAGACATCATAGGAACAAATTCCTCCACGATTCATGGTGGGTTGGATGTTTTGAGGGATGTGACAGCATGTCAAGTATGGCTTCAAGAGGATAGGATCCCTGCCCAAGAGAGGTATTCACATTTGAGCCTACCGGTCAGGAGATTGAACTGAAATGCAGGCCCTGGCTGTCTGATGGACTGAATCTTCACCCTCGAGCACAGCCAAGAGTACACCTTGAGTGGCTACTCGGTGCTAACCTTCAATGCAGCAAGCCCGTTTGAGTTACTTGCATTCCTCACTGCTTTCTCCTTGGTCTCACAGCATGCATCCAATTCCACTCCACAGCATGCAACTCCACTATCATTTTGTGGATTATCCAGTACAAATGAGTAAGGCTCGTCGAGTATTTACAATGAGCTAGATTAAGCAAATTATATGATTAACTCTTTTAATCCTGATGCTACTCCATGTGTTATCTCCATTTTGCAGATGGGGAAGCTGAAGAACGGAACATGAAAGGACTTGTCCGAGGTCACACAACTAGTAAATGCCAAACTCAAGGAGTCTGGCTGCAAAGCACACATCCTTGGCTGGACTGCTCTTCTCCTCCCCAATCTGGTCTTTCTCTCTCATGTGAATAAATGCAGATTTATTTTATAATTAATCTCAGTTGCTGAACTCATGCCCCAAACTCACATACTCAAACAAATGTTGTAAAGTGTTATTGAACCTCATATAATAAATACAAAGTTTGAACACTTCCTACCTAAAAGTTAGTGTACCTCGTTTTATTTTTTTTAATAAGATAGGATGTACATCCTATACAAAATAAAAATTTCTGGACATTTAACTGTTATATGTTGAAATAAAAGTTCAATGTAACGGACTATTTTGGCTTT
The DNA here is from genome assembly GCF_902729225.1 of Pteropus medius. NCBI lineage: Eukaryota > Metazoa > Chordata > Mammalia > Chiroptera > Pteropodidae > Pteropus > Pteropus medius. The sequence goes on along the minus strand of NW_024342471.1, from coordinate 10,024,619 downwards.
ATTTTCATTACGTACTATTAAAATTATTGTTGATTATCGATTACTGGCCCAGCTGTGTCTTTATTACTTTAAATTTTCACATTTAAAATTTTGAGCATTGCTTTTCCTTCTTATACTGAGAAACTTATAAGAAATGCTTTTTTCCTCTCTCTTATTGAAAGAAACTATCGTGTAAATAAAAGATGAGATTGGGGGAGGGGAGAATCTCTCTGGCATCGTCCCTCGCAAGTAAAACTGCACTAGGTACAACTGTAAAATAGGTCAAACCTCTCTGCCTGTTCCAGCTTCCTCCTCTTTCCTTCTTCCAGGTTCTATCTCTATGCTCCTTTTTTTTTTTTAATCTCTCCCTCTCAAGAAGAGATCTAGTGAATTCACTGTTGGTATAAGTGGTTACTAATACTAGACTTAATAAAGTTAACTCTTCCAGAGATTTTGTTTTTTAACAAAGTAGAGTTCTTAAGCCAAAGGCATGAACCTCTAAGAAATTTTAGGCATTACTGGGCAGGATGGAGAGAGCAGGCATTTGGAGATTGGGTTGGAGGTTATGGTAGGGAATAGAGATTTTCCTGTCATCCCTGAAACCATATCATAAAAGCAGCTGCTCTCCCTACTTCATCCCAAACCCTCTCCAGATCTTTAATCCAGAGGAAAAGGATTAGAGGCAAAACACAAAGTGATGGACTCTGTCCTTCCTGAAAATTAGTGATGACTGCCCAGCTTAAACACTGAGTGCCAATGGCTGAAGGATTCAGTTATGTCTTCTACACTGTCTCTCACCCTATAGAGTTTTTCGTCTGATGGGTCTAAGGAAGACAGCACTAGTTTGAAATGGCTCCTATGGATATTGATAGTCAATTCATATATCAGGACCCGCAAAATGGAGGCCACCCCAGTCAGCCTGCAATTACGAGAAACACGTGTCAAGGAATCCTAACATACACCAAAGTCCTCCAATTCAGCTTTAGCTACTTACCATACCCTAGAAAGTGGACCTGCTATCCTTCTAAGGAAATTCCCCACCTCCTAGCCAGCCACTGTTCTAGGTAATTAGCAAACCTCGAGGAATAAGATCCTTGCCTTGGTGAGGTTTATATTCTAGCAGGGGGAGGGAAGTAATATAATATTTAATAATATACAAGTAAACATAAAATAAAGTATGTTAGAAGCTGGACTATGATCTGGAAAAAAGATCAGGGTATAAGGAATCAGAAGTATGGTGACTGTAGGGTAGAAGAGAGTACAATTTTAAATAGAGTGGTTAACAGGCTTCATTGAGATATTTGAGCAAAGACTTGAAAGAAGTGAGGGAGGCAGATCTAAGGAAAGAACATTCTGGGTAGAGGAAACAGCCATTTCAAAAGTCCTAAAGCACTAGGGTTGCTTAGGGTATTTAAGGGACCACAAGGTCGGTATGACTAATGTGGGATGAGAAAGGAGAGAGTAGCAAATTAAGACAGAGGGAAATGAAGTTGTATAAGGAACCAGATCTAAATCCTTAGTGACTTGTAGGCCATGACAAAGAGTTTGGCTTAACTCTGAAAGAAATGGGGAGTCACTGAAACGTTTTCCAAACTTTTGGATTTTTGCAATTGCATAGGTTAGAAAATAGTTTTCTAGTGGTTTAAATTTGCATTTGTCTTATTAGAAAGGTTGAGCATCTTTTCATGTCTAAATGTCATCTTTATTTCCTTTTCTAAGACTATTCAAATCCTTTCCCAGTTTTGAAGAGGTTAGTCTTTCTCATGTTGATTCATAAGGAGCTTTTTATATATTGAGGAAATTAGCCTTTGGTCTGTTACTTTAGTTATTAATTCAGTTAACATCTGAAATGGTCTAAACACCTGGGTTTTGTTTTTGTCTATTGCATTTCAAACTTTAGGACCTTAGTCCTAAACATCGTGATTGTATATGCAATTTAATTCAAACCTCTTTTTTTTTTTTTTTTTTTACTTAGAGAGATGGATGGAAGGGGAAGGGGGTAGAGGAAGATGGAAGGAAAAGTGTTCATGGAGTGGCTTTTCTAGGATGGGAAAAATTCAAGGGGTGTGGGGAGTGAGGAAGAGGAGAACAGGATGACGTCAGGATTCTCTCTGAGCACTGGGCAGCCTCTTGTGCTGTTCCTTGAGCCAAGGGATCCCCATGGAAGTGCAAGTTGGGGAGAAGATGACAGATTCAGTTTTTACCTCATTGGAGAATCAGGGATATGCATGCTTCATGCACTTGTACCTCTGGGGTAAAGGAGCAGAAACCACTTGTCCGGTGGAGTTTTAATCTTCATTTAACCTCCATTTCCTACATGGTCCATTATTGGTATTTTTTGTCTTTTTTTTTTTTTAATCAAATATACAGAGAAAAATAGTTTCTAAAATGACAAAATGCTTAGAAGTTATTAGATGCGGTTTTTAATTAACTGAGCGTACTAATAAAAACAGGTAGTAGAAAAAGTATCTTAAGTATCATAGCATGCAAGGGTGATGATCTATTTATTTTATAGCACATTAAGTTTTAGTGTAAGTGCATAGTTCAAAGAATGCAAAAAGATACAGTAAAAAGTAGCTTTCCCTATTCTTATCTCACCACTGTTGAATTCCTCTCCCTTATAAGCAACCACAATTCCCAGTTTCTTATGTATCCTTTGCAGAGATATTTATACAGATGCATGTATATATAATCTTCAATCTGTTTGCTCTGAGTGGACCCATTCCTAATCTCAGCTATTCAATTTAAATTCACACATTTGAGAATCAGTTATATTGATTGAGATGACACCAGTCAAGGTGTGGAAATAAAGTAGATTAGAGTTGGTTAGAAAGCAGCCAATTATTCCTGGTACAGTAGGAAAACAGTACAGGAAACAGTAACAATTGTTATTTGTATAGAACTTTCACATTATCTTTTTACCTTGCATTAATTGTATAATTTAAATATCATTGTGATCGCCATTTTACAGATGAGAAAACAGGCTCAGGGTTGCCAGAGAGCACAAACCCTTAAGTAGCAGATCTAGGACTTAGATTTAAGTTTCTTGATTCCAATCCTCTGAATTTTTTTCAATAAGATCCTTTGGTAACTGCCTGAGCTGTTTCAAAGAAGAAAAGGGAATAGTTTCTCTAAATTGAGTGAGGAAATTGAAATGAGGAAAAAAAGCAACAGGGATAATCTTACCAAGATGGTTTGCTATTGCTATCTTTGGGTGTTACACACATCCCTGTCATATGGTTTGACTTTTCCACCATGACTTCTGCTTATGGGCTAATATCTGGGGTGCTTTTTCGCTAATCGTATTGTTTTCCAGCTTCTTTCAGATTACAGGGGAGCAGGATGAAACCCAAGTTAATGTATGGATTCAGGAAACAAAAGTGATCCTAAATTTTGGTTCTAAGAAGAATAAAGCCTCTGTTAGAGGAAAATGTAAAAGAAAATGCTATTCCAAAATACCTTCTTGTGATAAAATTGAGTGCCCTGGGCATAGATTTTGATGGATTAAGGCCTTAGAATTAACATTTTTAAGTTAAATCGGGCTTTTCAGTTTTTCATTTCTTAAGCCAAGTCTAAAGTAGGTATTAACAATCACTTCATTGTCCTTGTGACTAGGGCTGGTACTACTTTCCCTGCAGGAACCCCGCTTTTTAATAGGACCACGACTTTAGTTTTTCCTTCGAGGAACAAGAACTTTAAGAATGATGAGGTGAAGATTTGCCCCTCCCTCAAACTATCAACTGCTTTTTTTTTGACAGTTAGATGGTTAGGTGAGTAGTTTTTTCCTAAGAGGGGCATGTGCTCATCAGGTACCTGTTTAAGGAGCATAGAAAAGCCAGGGGACAAAAAAAACAAAACAAAACACTTTTTTTTGAAAGAATTTCAAAATGAAATAGCCATATCAAGAAAAATAATATGAACTTTATTGTATTTTCTTACACTTATTTTGTTTAGAATTGTTTATATTTTGAATTACATTTGAAAGTGTACACTGTAATCTTTTTAGTCTTGGAGCCTCTGAAAGTCTTAATTAGGCTTTGGACATATGCTCTGGGGAACTCTGAAATATTAAACCACAATAGGGAGGCTAAACATAGAGGCTATCACACAACGGGATTAAAATAGAAACAACCTTTGTGATATATCTGGATCAGAAATAGAGGCAGAGAAAATCTATTTCACTACCCATACTTCATTTTCTATTTAAAAAATCTCCAGTTAGTGCTAAATGGGCATGCCACTGGATATTAAGAAAAACAAAACAAAACCATGAACCCTGATAAAAAGTAGGTGAGCATACTGATAAAAGGAAAAAGAAAAATATGCAGGTGAGGTTGGATCTGACAAACTTATCCTCAATGCTAAACTACCTAAATTTGATTCAACTGGTAATAGTGAACCCCTGAAGAGTTTTGAGACAGTGACATGATATAAATGCTGCTTGAGAAAAACTAGACTAGTAACTAAATATAAAATGGATTGGAAGAGAAAACATAAAGTGTTGAGAAACTAGAAACCTAGTGGAGGAGGAATGCCCAAGATTAATGTGTGGGATGAAGGAACAGGGGATTCAGTGATAACAAGACAGCATGAGTCGGGTTTTTTGGTGAATATGGCTGTATTGTTTATTGAAAACCAATGACATAGTTTAGTTACCATCCAAAAGAGGGGAGAAAATGGTACTGCTTTATTTCATAAGGGAAATAAGGGTCGAGAGTATTTTTAATCTTGGCCTCATTTCCAATGCCTGTACTTCCTAATAATTCAGGACGATCTGAGAATTATAACATGGCAAAAGGAAAAGTCATAAGAGCGAGTGATTAAATGTAAAGAGTGACAGATGAAGTGAATCAAGAGATAGAAGATGAAAATGGATAGGATGTGACCTATCCAAAGTCCAAGTTAGAGTCCAGATTCAGCCCTGAAGAGAAGAAAAAGAAACAAATCATGTTTCTCAGTTTTTGTTTGGTGGATAACCTTTGAGACATGTTTCTTTTGTTCTTGGATCATTTTCTAGCCAGTATGCCCCTCAGTTCAAGTCTGGATGATCTGAAAGTAACAGCACAGGAAGAATCAGTATCTTGCACATAGCAGGCATTCAGTAAACATTTGCGGAATGAAGAAATGAAGGTTTTCCAGGAGTTAGTATGCCAGAAGTGGGAAAAGAATCAAAAGAATCAAATTCAGTAGCAAAGAAGAAATGGGCTATAGTACATGTAACTGCAACTCACTGAAAACCAAACTATGTTTAGAATTCCTGAGATCTAGTTCTTTTTATACTGGTTTCTTTGCAAGGCCCAGAATCACCCTCTGCAGTTCTGATCTGGATTTAAAAAGAGATTGATTAGTTATGGCAAAGACCAACAACTTGAGGCTTCTCAAGTCTTGTGATCTTGCCCAAGACCAGCTATAAAAGCCAGGATCGCACGGAGAACTTACTTTTACTCTCTTTTTCCTAAAAAATTCCAACCATGATATTTGAATCTGACAGACCCAGTGATACTTCTCAACAATTGTTCCAAATCTTTACCACTCTCAACTCCCTACTGCAAGTTGCTCTATTTTCCACTCAGTAGAGCACATAGTAGTTCTGCTTAATCTAGATGTAAGGTGATCACTTTCCAGACAGGAGCTATGAAGAGAAGGCCATGCTCTGGATTCCCAGATTCCCAGCTTGGCTACTCTTTTCAGGGCTTGGCTTCATGGATTATCTTTTTTTTTTTTTTTAAATCTTCAGTCTCTCTTTGCCTGCTCCTGTCCCTGGTTATTGACATGGTTGTGTTTCCCCTATCCTAGAAAATACCCTTCCCTTTGTCTCTCTTCCACCAAACTTCTTAAAAAGAAGTTTTTACTTCCTAATTCAACTTTCTGACATTCTTTCCATTAGCCCCTTGGGCATAGTAATATGGATTCCACTTGCACCGTGCTAAAGAAAAGGGCTCTGGCAAAGGTCACTAAACATATGAATGGTAACATATGAAATTTTGAATTCCTCAACCTATTTGAATTCTCTGCAGTGTTGGACTCCATGGAGTACCTCTTGGCCTCTGAGCTACTGCTCATTTTTATACCTTTGTGGCTAGTATTTTTTTAATTCACTTCCAAAATTCTGCCCATCCCTGAAATGTTGGTAATTTCTGAAAGTTCTATCCTTAAGTCTCTTCTCATGCCATCACACTCCCTTATATGAACTTGCTCCCTTAGCTTAAGGTACTGTCTGAACGTTCCCAAATCCTCATGTCTAGGCTGTGTCCCCATTCCTGGAACTCTCTTTTAAGTAAGCACTATAGCTTTATTAAAAAACAAATGAACCATTACAGGAGGACTTTCATCCATCTTACCTCCACTAATCCTGACATTTCTTTGCTGACAGGAAAGAGAATTAGGAGGGATGATAACCCCTGTTACAGACCCCTTGGCATTGGAGACAGTCCCCCCACAACTGCCCATAACCAATCCTCTAAGTAAAAACTCATAGGAAGAGAGTCTGTGCAGACACCATGTGCCAAAGAATAATGAGATGGTCCTGAAGTCTGCTGCAGCAGTAGTTTCTAAAGGAAGCAGAGCTGGAAGTACCACATGGGGAGTTGTTTGAGTTTTGGGGGGGAATTTGAGTTTTTACTCATTTGAGATGCAGCTTGCAGCTGGTTCCCTAGTTCCAAGAGGTCACCTTCCAGGGTCCAACAGCCTCCTCTTAAATTTTCTACAAGCATCCCAAACAGTTCTAGAACAGATCAGATCCTTCTGCTTTTACTCCCTTTATAGTTAACAGCAGCACCTTTCACCCTCTTGGCCCCGATGGTAACCTATGTTATTGGAGACTCCTCCCTTTTCAGGAGTGCTCCCTTCAGTTCTAGGCCAAAGAGCTCTCTCCAGGCTGGCTCCTTCCTAAGCTGGACAGTCCACCATCTCCATACCTCCAGTCTCTACCCCATTCAATCCATGTGTCACACTGCAGCCAGAGGAATCTGTCCAAAACACGGATTATCTATCACCTTCTTTCGTTAAAACCTTCACTGATAACGTCCAGGCTTTTAGTGGGGCATATGAGGTGCTTTGCAACCTACCTTGATCTGTCTTCCATTTTTGTCTCTGGTGATTCATTCCCTCATCCAAGCAACAACGGGCTCTTGTTTGCATATTTTAAAGACAAGAGGAATCTACTGAAGGATTTTGAGCGAAGGAGTCACATGCTCTAATTTACCTTTTAAAAAGACTACTCTGGCTCTTCCTGAAGAAGGGGTTTTGGTGGAGCAGAAGGGTAAGCTTCGAGACCAGTTCCATGCCTTCCGGCTTCTGCTCAGGCCATTTCTAAGTCTGGAATGACTGTCTTTATTGGAATGGTTCCCAGGGGCCAGAGAGTTGAGAAAGGGCCCCCTTATCGCATTTTTATTAGTCCAGATCAAGCCTCATTTAACGATCAAGAACACATGAGGATGTGTCCCCTAATATCCTTGCCTCATCAACCCTTCAGTTATTCCACAGACCACTCACTGGGCGCTGGAGACACTGAGGAGAGTCCACTGAGGCCCCCCACTGTCAAGAGACCATTTTTTCTGTTCCATCTCCTAACTCAAGGAGCAAGTCTCAAACGATGTTTGGTGCCGCAGAGCAATGACAAATCAGGCCCATGGGTTGGTGAGACAGAGAAGCCTTCTCTCTAAGAAAAAAGAGGCCATCTAGCAAAAGACAGCCCAGCCCTACTCAATTCAAAGAACCGCGCTGCCTGCTTCAAGGCAGGATGTGGACTACAACTCCCAGCAGACACTCCGCGCTGACTGCTGACCCCTCCGCTGCCACTGTGTCCCGCCGGCTGTTCCCGCCGCTGCCCGCCAAGAGCTAAGTCCAGGTTTTTTTCAGGCCCCGGGGTCCGTCTTGTTATCACGTTTCCGAAGAGGGACTGCTAGGGACCCTGGAGGAGAAACGGACTTTTTCGAGGAGAAATGCGGATGCAGACTATCGCATAGACGTCACTCCAAAACTGCCGATTTTCGCGCGCTTTGGCGCGGGTGGTTGTGGGTAGTGCACTCAGGCGGGACAGAAAAGCCGGGTCTCTGTGATCGCGCCGCCCGCAGGGCCTGCGGGGATGTTCGAAGACGAACCCCACGCCGACGGGGCGGCGGTGGTCGCGGCGGCTGGGGAGGTGCTGCAGGCCCTGTGCCAGGAGCTGAACCTGGACGAGGGGAGTGCGGCCGAAGCCTTGGACGACTTCACCGCCATCAGGGGTACCTACAGTCTAGAGGTGAGCGGCCGCAGGTGGGGCGACCGGACCCGACCCTCGCCAGGCCCCACCCGCGCCCCGCCCCCACCCTACCTATGGGGCGGTGGGAGTTTCTCCACCGAGAAGGGTCGCCGCCCAGCTGGGCGCCGCGGAGTGCGAAACTGAGAGGGCGAATGTTGATCCTTCTTTTTTTTTTTTTTTGAGGCGGGAAACTGAAGTACGGAAAAGGAGTGGCTTGTGCGAGGTCACGCGCCACTCTTGGGTCCCCTAGACTCTAGATCAGACTTTTCCCCCGCCAAGCGCCACAGACGTCATGACACTGTCCTTAAATCTATTAAAAAACCAAATACTATAATGACAAAAGCTATAATGAATTGCGTGTGTGCCAAGATATCACCGCCCAGCACTTTAAATATGTCATCCCAGTTCTAGCTACAAGTTCTTGAATACGTTCTGTGATCCCCATTTCACAGATGAGAAGCTGAGCCCCAGAGAGGTTGTTACTTGCCCAAGGTCACATGGTTAGTGGTGGAGCCAGACTAAAGCCGTTTATTAAGCTCTCCACCCTTCCGCCTCCGTAGGGCGGAGGTGTGCGTAGCTCACTTTATGGCACAGCACTGCACAGCAGTTCGATCAAAGCCAATATTCGTTCAGTGCTCTCAGCTCCAGGTTCCTCCTGTCTCAGAGGGGGATGCTTATATTATCCTGATGCTTTAGCACAGGGTCAGGCTATCATTATATGATACGAAATTAAATGTAGGCTATCATTAAATTTTTCCCAGCCATTCTTGCATTTAGTCCTTGCAACAACTCTGAACATGGCAAAGCAGTGGGTATTATACTTGCTTTCCAGGGAATAATATGAAGGCGCAGAGGATTGTCTTACTCTGGGTCATTTTTCTAATTATTATAGAAACCCAGAGCAGCATAGAATTGTGATAAAGTGTATTTCAGCAATTACTCCAGTGGCCTTATACTCAAAGGCTTTCCTGATCCAAGGGGGCTAGACTAATAGAATGCTCCACCGACTTACTACCCAGTGAAATAATTGCAGGATTTAAAGGTATAGAGTTGGGAATTTGGAGGTGAGTATATGTGTGTCTATATATAAGGGAAAAGGATCCAAGAGAGACTCCTCTATGTCTCCAGAGTAGGACTGGATAGATTGGGTAAAGGACAGTGATTTGTATCCATGGGTAGCATGACTGGAGAGCTGAGGAAAGACTAAGAAAGTAAGGCAGATTATGAATTATGGCCTCTCAGAGAAAACAGACGGATTTTTTAAAGTCTGAGAAAGCATTTCTGACACCCTAGGTCCTCATTAGTCTCTTAGTCAATAAACATTTACTGAGTGCCAACTGTAGTCAAGGCATTAAACTAGGCACCTCTTTCAGATTCTTGACTATGCCAAGCTCGTTCCCACTTGTGTGCTTTCTCCATGCCATTCCCTCTACTTGGAAACTTTCCTTCACTGACAACTCCAGGGAAAATTGAAGAGCTAGATCTCCAGTTAGGAAGAGATGATCAGGACCTTTTAAATATTAGATTTAGAAAGCACAGATGTATGAATTAAGAGTTTGTGAGTGTTTATTCTATCCAGTTTTTTCTTTTTCTTTGTTTTTGGTGAAAGCCTCTTGAAGTAGGCATTTTCATAAATCTACTGCTTCCTAAGAAACCCTTTCTTTCCCCTGTCCCTACCCCTCTCTACCTGACAAGCTCCTTCTTCATTTTCCCCTTGCCCTTCCCTGCGCCCTTTACATTTTGGTGATTTACTCCTTACCAGTTTTAAGTCTTCCTCTGAATCCTCCCCAGATCTCTAGTTCAAAATCATATTACGTTATATTCTCCCACAACATGTTATTTTCATTCCTTATAGCATATATCTTGCCAATTATAGATAATATCTGTTCTTAGCTCTAGACTTGGGGTTCATGAGGTCAGAAACCATCTTTGTATTTCTAAGACCTAGCATTAAGGAATTAGAATGAATAATATGGGGGAGGGGAATCAAAGCAGTAATTTTGGTACTTAAATTTGTTTTATCTTAATGTCGTTTTCATCTAGTAGCCTATATCTAGTAGCCTCTATTATACTTGGATACTATTCCCAAATAATTCATTACTCAAGCCTTCTAAAAATATTCAGTCATAAGCTTGCCTGCCTCATTTAATGCCTTAAGAAAATAAGACTTCCCACTACTTTAAGATAGGAACACTGGGTTTTAGTTTTATTGACCACCCATATCTGCCCATCCCTTTAGGATTATCGTGAGAAATCTATCAATCTTTTTCTCCTTCTAGAGTCTGGTCTTAAGAGGATTGGCAGAACAGTGAATAGGAACAGTAGTATGTTGTGCTGTGAGATTTGTGTCTGACTCTTAAATTTCACATATAGTTCAGCAATGAAGTCATGAAGTGCTTCTAGCTTGAAGATTTCTCCAGTCTATCTCAGTAGACTTGAGTGCTGAATTCCCAGATGTCACCTTTTTTGTAGCATTGTAAATTGAGGTATCTGCTAAGATAGAGAGCTACACTTACTATTTTAAATACTGGGGTAAATCCCCAGATTTTTACCTCATAAAAATGACAGTCTCCTTTATATTGTGCATGATAGGTATTAATTTTTTATGGGTGATTCCCTTGTCATCTTTCTACTCTGTTCTTTTCTTTCTCTGCCAAACTAGTTAAAAAAGAAACAAAACTAAAATGGTAGAAAGGAACTTCAGCATCATCAAGGCCATGACTGGTATTTTAAAATTTAAAAAGCTAATGCTGAGAAATTTTAAGAGAACTCTTTCAATAGTATTAGATTTAGAGTATAGGTGAGAGATCTATTTTTGGACTAATACTGATTTAGCATGTTATACAGGACTGAGAGTAAGAAGTTTTATGCCCATTACTGCAACTAACTAAGCTTTGTAACTTTGAGCAGATATCTTCAACTCTCTGACCTGTTATATACAGAATGAAAATTAGACCTGATAATTCTAAGATCTCTTCTGGTTCTAGAATTCAAGCATTTTAACATAATATATTTATTTTGCTGTTTCTTTTGCCTGCCAGGGAGAAGTTATACACTGGTTGGCGTGTTCATTATATGTCGCATGCCGCAAAAGCATTATTCCTACAGTTGGAAAGGGTATCATGGAGGGAAATTGTGTTTCACTTACCAGAATACTACGTTCAGCTAAATTAAGGTAAAGCACTTTAATTTTTCAAATGTTTTATAAGTCATAAATTTAATTTTAGAATTTAATTTTTCTTTATTTTAAATCATTTAACTTCATTCTAAGTTTTTTATGTAGATATTCTTTCTCAATTCTCAACTGCCTTTCTTCTTCAAATTCTGACTTTAGCCTGAGGCCCCTATAATAAATCTTTTGTATCTTTAATTTTTTCATTAATTTTTTAAAAGTTGAAAATAATTTCAGGCTTTCATAAAGTTGAAAAAAATAAGAAAAGCACAAAGAACAGCCATTTATTCTTAACCCAGATTCAGCTGTTATTAAAATTTACCCCATTTGCTTTATCATTTGATCTTTCTTTCTTAATATTTTTCTGAAACCATTTCAAAGTGGAGTACATTATAGCCCTTTACCTCTGAATACTTAAGTGTGTATTTCCTTAAATAACTACAGTACAGTTATCAACTCCAGCAAAGTTAACATTGATAAAATAATTTAATCTACAATAATTTTACCTACCATCTCATTCTAGTTTTGCTATTTGATCCAGTAATGTTTTTAATATCATTTTTTTCCTTCAGGAAAATGTACGATCTCCAATCTGAAATCAAGTATTACATTCACTTATCATGTCTCTTTAGTTTTCTTTAAACAGGAATATTTCCACAACCTTTGTCTTTTATGACATTGACATTTTGAAGACTGTAGTTCATATAGTTTGTTAATAGATTGTTCCTCATTTCGGATTTGTCTTGTGTTTCCTTATGATTAGATGTAGGTTATACATTTCCAAATCCAAAACTACAGAAGTGATTTTGTATCCTCAGCACATCACTATCTGGAGGCACATGATATCCATCTGCCTCTCATTGGTGATGTCAATTTTCATCGCCTGTTCAAGATGTTTTCCTGTTTCTCTACTGTATGGTTAATACTTTTTTTCCTAGCAACTGCTAAGCAATCAGTGGGGCTTGGCTATAGCTTTTACTTGCTCTAGTATCAACCATATGGAACTAATTGCGTGGATACAAACAAAAGAAATGGAGTGATCCAGATTTGGATAGATGCTAATGTGCTCTGTTTCTTGGTTTTATACCTGTGACAGAACTATTTGAGGTTGTTGTCTGGTTGCTATCCTGGGTTTACAGGGTAGAAGGAAATAAACTTTAATGCCCTATCCAGGGAGGGCAGTTAGGTTTCTGTTCATAATAAATTAAAAAAATTCTCAGAATAATTCTGGTTTCTATAAGCGGAAAAATAACAAAGTCAAGACAATTTTTAAAACTTCTATATCAATTTTTGTCATTGATGATAAAAAGAGTATAATTAAGATTTATGGAGTTCAGGTAATTTTTTACTTGAATAAAACTTTATCCATTGTAGTATATAAAAAAAATCTTATTTATAGCTATCAATGTTTCTCATCACTGACCACATAAAATTTTTTAAATCTTTGTAATAAGTGTTAGGGCAACTGAACAAAAAATAACTTAAAATTTAGAGCAGTATAAGCTCATGATAAAAATTTCAAAAAATAAGAGTTCTGGAGATGGTAGTAATGGTTGCACAGTGCGAATATACTTAATGCCACCAAACTGTACTCTTAAAAATGGTTAAAATTGTAAATTTTGTTACATAGTATACTTTAGCACAATGAAAAAGAGGTTTAAAATTTTTCAAATAGTACAGAAAGGCTGAAGGTAGATAGGTGTTTCTTCTTTTTTTCACTCTCCAGAATTAACCACTATTAACAATTTACTGTTAATAAATTGTTACTCAGAAAAAAAATTGTTTTCCATTTTCTTGGTTATTTAAAAAACATAAATGAGATCATACTACATGTATTGGTCTGCAGTTGCTTTTCTTACTTTATATTCTAGAAATCCATATCACTATATGTGGCTCTACATCATTAACTTTTTTAATGACCCTAGAATATTTTCAGATATAAGGATTTTCATATATTTAACCATCTCCTTATTGATGGACATTTTGGTTGTATCCAGTCCTTTATGATTACAGATAAGAGAACATCATTGAAAATAAGTATTTTAGATAAATTTCTGAAAGTTTAGTGGTGGGTCAAAAGATACGTGTTTTTTAAATGTAGATTAATTAAAAAAAAAATTATGTGTCAGCATTCTTAATTGCTGAAGGAACAGTAGACCAGTATTATCATGTTCATTCAGACAAATAAAGAATTGCAAGTAATGTTGTTATTTGTAATTTAGGCAGTTTTCAAATTTTCAGCTTTAAATGTAATTTTAGATGATTATGTAGACCTTTGTAGACATAGTAAAATACCTGTCAAATATTGTTAAAAAATCATACTGCAAAATACTATGTAAGTATAGATTATAGGTACACATGTAAAGGAAGCAGATTTTTATTAAGTACTTACCTGTGTGCCAGGCACTTTCTTTGTGCTAAGGATTTGCATGTCTATTCATTTAATCGTAGCAGTGAATCCCATGAAATAAATCTAATTTTATAGATAAGGAAACCAACTCACCAAGAGGTTAAATTACTTCCAAGAGGCTATATATCAAGTAAGTGGAAGAGCCTCCAAGTCTGTGCTATTTTACACATGTTGACACACAATATGTATTAGTACGTCTCCGTTTTGAATTTTACTTATATTCAACTTCAGTTTGCAAAAATAACCAAAGCAACTTCCAACTTAAAAAAAGTTTCATGTAAAAATTTCTTTTGCTGTTAAGTGTAGTATTAAAAAGTAGTATCTGTTTAATTTAAATTAATTCATTTTAATAAAGTCATCTGCATCTCTTTAAGTACCGAGAAGTAATTTTTCCACATTTTTTCAACAAATTTTTCAGTAACTTGTGATTTAAATCATGATGACTTTTATTTATTTTTTCATATTGTAATAGAACCCAAATAAAAAATTTAGTTCATTAAAAATTATTTTTCATGCATTTTAATTGGAATATTGATGATGATAAATTTTTACAAAGTAATTTTCTTTTTTATCTTTTGAGTGCCATTAAAATTCAGTAGTGTGTTGCTTTTGGGACATTATGCCTCACATTTATGATCCCTGCTCTATATATTTGTATTTGTTGTGCAGTAAAATATACATAACACACAGTTTACCAGTTTAACCACTTTTAAGTGTACAGTCATTGGCAATAAGTGTATCAAATTGTTGTGCAACCATCACCATCATCCAACTCCAGAAATTTTTCATCTGAAAAGTTTTGAACTGAAACTGCGTAACAGTAACTTCTTTCTCCTCTTGCTAACCCTGGGTAACCTCCATTCTACTTTTTGTCTCTAAATTTGACTTGTCTAGGTAAAAAGGAATCGTACGGTATTTGTCCTTTCGTGACTGGCTTATTTCACAGCATATGAACACAACATAATGTCTTTAAGGAAATGGCTGATTCAAAAGCTAGGGCAGACCTATTTTTTCTTTTTTTTTCTCTCTCTCTTTTTTAAAAATTAAATTTATTGGGGTAACATTGGTTAATAACATATATAAACTTCAGATGTACATCTTTATAATACAACATCTGTATACTCTATTGCATGCTTCCCACCTGAAGTCATCTCTTTCTGTCACCATGTATTTGACCACCTTTACCCTTTTCAACCTCCCTCTACCTCTGGTAACCACCATTCTGTTGTCTGTATCTGTGAGTTTGGTTTTTTGTTTGTTCAATTTTTGCTTTTTATTTTATATCCCACATATGAATGAAATCATATAGATTTTGTTCTTTTCTGTCTGACTTATTTCATGTAGCATAATACACTCAAACCTTTTTTTTCCTAATGAACCTGGAACAGATTATGCCAGAAAGTAAGGAAGTGCTCAAAAAAATGTTGGTGACATATCCGAGGGACATAGGTGCTAACTTGTAAAGGTTCCTATTAGTAGCCAAATCTGGGATAATTTGAATATCAAAATGAACAGAGTCTATGGCCGTGTTACCCTGAACACGCCTGATTCTGTCTGATCTCGGAAGCTAAGCAGGGTCAGGCCTGATTAGTACTTGGATGGGAGACCACCTAAGAAGACCAGGTGCTGTAAGTGTTAAAAAAAAAAAAAAATGAATAGCAATAGTAATGGATTATAATTATGTAATGACCACTAATTCAAAATCTGCATTCCCATGGTGATTCTGGAACCAAGTTATTTCATAGCACATGGAGCGAGGTTTTTGGGGGTATTTTTGCTTATTTATTTATATTTTAATAAATTCAGGCTTTTAATAAAGATTTTTATGCATAAATAAAATGTTTCCTTTTCATCCATTATATGGATTCATTTTAAAGTTGTTTTTATCCTATTTGTTTAGTTTAATACAGTTTTTTAGTAAAATGAAGAAGTGGATGGACATGTCAAACCTGCCGCAAGAATTTCGAGAACGTATAGAAAGGCTAGAGAGAAATTTTGAGGTGTCAACTGTAATTTTCAAAAAATTTCAGCCGATTTTTTTAGATATATTTCAAAATCCATATGAAGAGCCATCAAAATTGTTTCCACGAAGCAGGAAGCAAAGGTGAGATCCTTAATCCTTACATAATTGACATAAAAATTATGTTATCATCTTACTAAGGGAATTTGTATTTTTAAGTCTGCTTTTTACCAGAGATATCCATTTGCAATAAAATTTAAATTTCTTTTAAAATTCATTTCTAATCACCCATGTCTAGAAATTTAAAGTAATACCTTCACTTATTTTTGCATGTTCTGATTATTTTATGCAGATCGGAAAGCCTTATTTAAGTTTATTTAAATGAACCATAGGTCATACTTTGTGAATAGAATTTTATATATAATTTGACTTTATGGTTTGTTATTTATATTTGCTGTTTCAATTTAAATGACAAGTTTGGAATGATATTTAGCAAGTTAGTCATATAAAAGTACATGTTTTTCCTTTTTAGGAGGAGTCCTTGCAGTGTTAAGGAGCTCTTTAATTTCTGTTGGACGCTCTTTGTTTATACTAAGGGTAAGGTGATACTTTCCGTGGTTTTACATTTCTAATGTGGGAACTTGGTGCTACTTGATATGAGAGGTTTCTGGGTTTTGTGTCTCTTTTTTTTCTTTACAAAGGTAATTTTCGTATGATTGGAGATGATTTAGTAAACTCTTATCATTTACTTCTGTGCTGCTTGGATCTGATTTTTGCCAATGCCATTATATGCCCAAATAGACGAGACTTACTAAATCCATCATTTAAAGGTAAGACCTTATTTATTTTTGAAAACTGATTATCAGGTTTTAGAAAACAAGTTTTAAAAATTGACCATATTTTTTTGTCCCCCTTGTTGCTCTTTATACCCTGTCAAACTAGGTTTACCATCTGATTTCCCTAATGCTGACTTCAGGGCTCCTGAAGAACCTCCTTGTATCATTGCTATACTGTGTGAACTGCATGATGGACTTCTAGTGGAAGCCAAAGGAATAAAGGAACACTACTTTAAGCCATATATTTCAAAACTTTTTGACAGGAAGGTACTGTATTTATAATTGTAATTAAATGTTTGAGATTTTTTAGAGGTCAGGAGCAGCAAGCTTAAAAGTAAAAACAATGTTTTAAGCAAGTTCTCAGCATTATAGGACTCAGGGTCAAGATTTCCAGGTTTCAGTCTCTGTCATGATGCAGAATTGGTTTATGATCTTCTATGATTTAAGAAACTGAGCTGTTGAGGAATATAACTATGTACGGTCAAGTAATTACAACATCAGAGGTAATTGTAGCAGGTTCTGATAAAGAATTATGAAAAGCAGGAGGTCAGAATAAGTTAATTTACTGCCACAATTTGAATAATTTCTGACCGTTTACTAAAAATAGGACAATGTATAACAACTGTAGCTTTAATTCCATGTAAATAGAGCAGAAAATCCCTTACAGTTTTGTAGCGACTTGCAGGCTACCTGCATGCATTTCTGGGTTTTTCTCAAGAATTTACTTAGCTATTTCTGTATTTATAAAGTGACTTGTTTATTTGGGTCTCAATTTCTTACCCAATATTGAGCTGTTTAATCCAGCTAGGCCTTGAGTTTTCTCTTTGGTAAAAAAAGGGGAGTTGGATTAGGTCATCACTGTGGTCCCCCTCTTTGCCAATATCATAAGATATTTCTCTAAGCACAAAGTCCTCCCTAACTGGGTTCTTTGCCTCTTATGCAAATTTTTGTATTTAGTCTTATCTTTTCTAAAATATACCTACATATACTCTTGTCTGTGTGTGTGTGTGTGTGTGTGTGTGTGTGTGTGTGTGTATGTGTATGTGTGTGTGTGTGTGTCATGGCTCCTTATCTGTATGTTAAATATCTCCAGTAAACTTCTAAAGGAACTTAAGGATTATGTATGTCATGCTTTGCAAAAGTAGCACACTAGTGGTCTCTGGGTACGATGACCATACATCTTGGTTTACCTGGATTATCTTGTGTTTGGCTGTTGTCAGCCTACTTATTATAGCAGCTCCTTTCACTCCAAAAGTATCCTGGTTTGGACAGTAGTCCTCTTGCCTATGGGCCACACATGTTTTGTTTGGCCTGTGTAGGGTGTTCTTTATTTCAATTTTTATTTTGTTCAATTTTTTAATTGACATATAAAGACCTTTGATGTGAAAACCTTTCAAAAATCAGAAACTATGGCAATACTGGATTGAAGTTTCTACATGACTTTACATGGGTAACTGCTGTCAAGCTAAATGATGGTTACCTCTTTTAAGATGGGAAGTGTGCTTTCTGTTCTCAGTTATGTATGTCGAACTATGACTTTGACAGCATTTGATTTTGCAAACCTTGATGTGTAATAATCTAAATAGTGTGGATAAATAAAAGTCTTAATAACAGTGTAGTTTTCCCCCTCACCCATGATAGCACTTATATTCCCTTTGAATCTTTTGCTTGTCTAAGACATAATCATTCAATATATGTTAGTTTTCCTTCTCCACAGACCAGCATTTAAAATCGGACAGCTTTCTTCAGAATCACTTGAGGAATTTGTTAAAAATGCTACTTCAGCTCAGGACTTGAGGTCCATCAGTTTGCATTTTTAGCAAGTCCCCTAAGTGGTTTTTATATTACTAAAATTTGGAAACCACTGCTGTAGACTAACTTTAAAGTATTTTCAAAACTTGACTTTAAATATTTTTAAATGTGTTATTTGCATGCTAATTGGGTTTTACTGGTCTGAAAGAGATGTTTAGTAGTTCTGTTTTATGTGTGTCTGTTTTATAACTACCAGTATAAAAATTTAGATAAATGTCATGTTTTTATGTGTATGTTCATATGCTTAATTATATGATGTTACAAAATTCTTCCCAGATTTTAAAAGGAGAATGCCTCCTGGACCTTTCCAGTTTTACTGATAATAGGTAAGTATCTAGCGCTAATGATGTCTAGTATTATAGGCTATCAGTAATGATTTGTTGCAATTTAAGTGAAGCATTTTATCAAGGTAACTCCTCCAAATCAAGTTCCTGTTGTTTTAGTGGCATTGAGTGGGTATTGTCACCAAGCCTTGATGTCTTTAAGTACATTTTAAAAAACCATTGTCACTTAAGACAGCTCCTCTCCAGAGAAAGACATAAACAGACCCAGTGACTTCTATATTTGAGTTTATATTCTTTTATTAATCAAATGTTGGCAAATTCAGAATGTGTTTATATTTCAAAGCAACTTTTTTCTTCAATGATCAGATCTCAATTAGGTTCATATAGTTTTCAGATTAAGTATATATTCTCTTTTGCTCACCTTTTGAAGTAAGTTATTGCTGTGTATGTGAATGTGAAGAATGGTCATCAGATAGGAATTTCTGATATCATTATATGTGCAGATTTAATGAAAATTATAAAGTCATCAGCTTTTCCACGCTATGGAGTCTAAATTTATCTTCACATCAAGATAGATCCATTGTATTTTATTTTATTATTTCGTTTTATTGTAGCAGCTTAAAGTAATTCTCTTTTCAGCAAAGCAGTGAACAAGGAGTATGAAGAATATGTTTTAACTGTTGGTGATTTTGACGAGAGGATATTTTTGGGAGCAGATGCAGAAGAGGAAATTGGAACTCCTCGAAAGTTCACTGGTGACACCCCATTAGGGAAACTGACAGCACAGGTTAATTTGGAGTGTAACCTTCAACAACACTTTGCAAAAGTAATATAACCTAGCCTGGCCTCAGTCTTGAATGATCTTTTTCTCTCTGTGTGTGATTCTGCTAACAGCAGAAGCATCTTTCAAGTTAAATCTTGAGTTTCTTCTACTAATTCATATTTCCCATGAAAGCCTTAAAAGGTAATTTCTAAAACTATGGCATTTAGTATTTTTACTGTTCTTGCTATTTTTCATGTTTTGGATATATTTTCCCAGAACACCTGGGTTTTTCAGTAGAGTATGTACTTTGGACGTAAAGAAGGATTTATGTTTTCTTACCATTCTTTCTTTGCCTTGCTTTAGCCACGGTTCTGTTGCTTTAAAATTTAGTTTGTTTTCTTACCCATGTCGAACTATGTACTATTCCCAAATTTCAGCCATATAACTCTGGACTTGATATTAATAACCAAGGCTTAATTCTGTATTAATGTGTAAAATGGGTTGGAGGATGAGGTCTAATAGAAAAATCACTAGTCTAGAAGATAGAAAACCTAAGTCTGATTCCAAGCTCTGCCATTAACTTTGTCACCTTAAATTTTTTAACTTCTCTGTGTGCCTGTTCCCTCATATGTAAAATATGAATGTGTATGTTGTATTTCAAATGAATGTTACGAAGAGAAAATGAGATTATAGATAGTAAGTACTTTGAAAAAGTGTTACTCAAATGTAAGGATGTTATTAGCATAATAATGTTACCAAAAATTTGGTAGTTAACCAGGAGAGTGAGGAAAAAGTAACTTCTTAAATATAAATAGAGAAGATGGTATATGTGCTGAATTAAACACATCATGAGGGGTAAGGTAACTTTTTAACCTCACAGATTTTTCTTTTTTGTCAGAAAACATCATTTGCACCTTCTACCCCACTGACAGGACGGCGATATTTACGAGAAAAAGAAGCAGTCATTACTCCTGTTGCTTCGGCCACCCAAAGTGTGAGCCGGTTACAAAGTATTGTAGCTGGACTGAAAAATGCACCAAGTGAACAACTTATAAATATTTTTGAGTAAGTACAATATTATTATTTTTCTAAATGTCCCTTTTTAGATTCCGTATTCCATTCCTTTTTCAATATATTCAGAATTCTTAAGATAGTAGATATACATTTGGCAAGTTTTACTATACCATTTCAATTACAAAGTATGTTGGCCTAAAATTAGATAGAAATACCTACCAAAAATTAGATGTAGATATTATTTCATATTATTACAGACTTTTAAGTTTAAATACATCTTAAGGGTTATTGAGCTCTGACATTCCACTCTTGTAACTACCCCGAGGTTATGCATTATTGTCTTTCTTTTTACAGTGTCTTTAAATGGGTTCAATTTACATGCCCATCAGATGGGGGATTTATTACATGTTGATGGTGCAGCCATAAAATGGAATTTTATGCAGTCGTTTAAGAAAAAGAGGCAAATTTCCTAGTGAAGATGATAAAATGAAGTCAGATCAGAGAACCTTCTTTCCTAATACTTAATGAAATAAGAGAATAATAGTAAAAACCAGCAAAATCTTTACCAGTAGCAACCAAATAAGGTGAGGGATATGATTTTATGCTATAAATTTTCAGAGGGGTTGTTAACAAAGGAAATAGATAATTCTGGTATTCCCATCTCCAAGAATGCTCATTAATACCCAGATGTGGAGAGAAACAAATGGAGTGAGTAGACAGGTGGGTGAAATGTCAGAAACCTCCCCAAGTGAAAGTCCCTGTATACCACCACTAAGATCATGGCAGAAATGTGAAAAACTCTCAAGGCCTGCCATTTTCTAAAGTCCCATACTAATTTGGGGACAGATCCTCATAGAACTAGAAGATATCCCTGACTAGGTGTAGTAAAGCCTGGAATGAAGACATTTCACTAAATCTCAAAAGAGAAATCAAAGCCTTGGTCCTCCGGCAAAAGCTGAACATAGCAGCTGAGTTCTACCCCTACTCCCTAAACCTTCAGTCTACAGAAAAGTGGACAGAACAGTCCCCAGCCTCAAACACAGTTCAGAAGTTAAGCAGATTACAGGTAAGGTAGGAAGGCTATTGTGAAGATCTCATAACATTTGATTAAATAGATCTGGACTGAACTCCCCATTTAAGCATGAACAAGGTGAAAAGAAGTGGCAGGTCAAATATAGCAACAAGAGAAGGAAGGAAGGAAACAGTGCAAAAGACAACCTAGAAACATAAATGGAAGACATTCCATGTTCATGGATTGGAAGATTTCATGTTAAAATGTCCATATTTCCCAAAGCAATCTACAGATTCACTGTAATCAATATCATATCCCAAAGGCATTTTTTCCAAAGTAGAAAAAAAATCGAAATTCATATGGAATTTCAAAGGACCTTTAATAGCCAGAATAATCTTGAGAAAGAACAAAGTGGAGGCCTCACACTTCCTCATTTCAAAAGATATTACAAAGCTACAGTAATCAAAACAGTATGGTATTGACATAAGGACAGACATATAGACCAATGCTCAGACAAGAGAGCCCCAAAATAAATTTTCATGTATATGGTCAAATGATCTTTGACAAGGGTGCCAAGACTACACTGTGGGGAAAGGATAGTCTCTTCCACAAATGGTGTTGGGAAAATGGAATGTCTATATGCGAAAGAATGAAGGTGGACTCTTATCTTACACCATATATAAAAGTTAACTCAAAATAGATTAAGCCCCTTAACATGAGACCTGAAACTATACAACAGGAAGAAATCTTCGTGGCATTGGATTGTGCAATGATTTATTAGATATGACACCAAAAGTACAAGTAACCAAAGCAAAAATAGACAAATGGGACTACATCAAACTCAAATACTTCTGTATATCAAAGGAAATAACAGGGTAAAAGACAATCTGTTGGAAGAGGTGAAAGTAATGTGAACCGTATATCAGGTAAAGAGTTGATGGCCAGAGTATATAAAGAACTGCTACAATTCAATAACACCCGCCCCCCCCCCCAAATCACCTAATTAAAAAGTGGCGAAATGACTTGGATAGACATTTTTCTAAAGAAGATATACAAGTTGCATATGAAAACAATTCTGAAAAACAAGCATATGAAAAAAATTCTGAACATCACTAATTATCAGGGAAAAACCACAACGAAATATCCCTTCACACCCATTAGAATGGCCATTATCTAAAACAGGAAATTACAAGTGTTGAGTATGTGAAGAAATTGGAACCCTGGCACACTGTTGGTGAGATAATAAAATGGTATAGCTGATGTGGAAAACAGTATGGAGGTTCCTTAAATAATTAAAAATAGAATTTATATGACCTAGTTATACTACTCCTGGGTATATATCCAAAAGAATTGAAAACAGGATCTCAAAGATATTTGCATACCCAAATTCATTGCAGCATTACTCAAAATAACCAAGATGTGGAAACAACTTAAATATCCTATCAGTGGACGAATGGGTAAAGAAAATGTGGTAAATACAATGGAACATTCAGTCTTCAAAAGAAGGAAATCCTGTCATGCTACAACATAAATGAACCTTGAGGACATTATGCTAAATGAAATTAGATACTGCTACGCAGCATCTAAAGTAATCAAATTGATAGAAATAGAAAGTAGAATAGTGGTTGCCAGGGGTTGAGGGAGGGGGAAATGAGGAGTCGTTCAGTGGGAATAGTTTCAGTCATGCAACATGAAAATGTTCAAGAGATCTATTTTACAACAGTATGCTCATAGCAATACTATAATATACACTTGAAAAAAATTCAAGGAGCAGAGTTCTGCATTAGAAGAACTTGATAAGAACGTATTTCTGCTATGTATACTACCTACCTGTCCGAATATGATACTGGTCTGTTCGAACATGCTGAGTAGGAGTGCTGAGCCCTGCACTAGTTATTTGGCTTTGGGCAAATCACTTTCTTTTTCACAGTCTTGGCTTTCTTTGTCATTTCTGAATTTGGTAGAAAGGTAACAATATAAAGGTAACAGGGTTAATTGTTTCTTGCCAAGTATCTTCCTTTTTAGTGCTGTATTTGTCTATTTGTTATTCTTTTGGCTTAGATAAGAACTATATGCAGTTTATTGTTCCCATTATAAGTGGGTGTGTGTGTAAACAGTGTCACATCGTCTTTCTATTTTGAATCTAAGGTTTATTGAAGTGTAGTTCATATACAATAGTTCTTTTCACTGTATAGTTGTATGAAATGTAGAGTTGACAAATATATAACAGTTGTGTAACAATCACCACCATAATCAAGACATAGAATAGTATCATTATCCCCCCAAATTTGTAGTCATCCCCTATGCCATCCTTAGCCTCTCGCAACCACTGATATGTTTTCTGTCCCTATAATTTTGCCTTTTCTAGAATGTCACATAAATATAAGCATAATATAGAAGACATCAACTCTTCTAATGTTGAAATTCCAAAACAGTATGCCAATTGATTTTATTTAGAGGCTGTA
This sequence comes from Pteropus medius, assembly GCF_902729225.1. Taxonomy (NCBI): domain Eukaryota; kingdom Metazoa; phylum Chordata; class Mammalia; order Chiroptera; family Pteropodidae; genus Pteropus; species Pteropus medius. The sequence goes on along the minus strand of NW_024342471.1, from coordinate 10,000,670 downwards.
GAGTTGTTTGAAATATTCTGTTTACATGTTTAGATTTACAACTGAGAATAGAACTCTGGTCACTAAAAACCAAACTAAACCAAACAAAAATTCTTGAAAAAAGCAGTGTTGGTAGTCTGGCATTTTTTTTTCCTGGTAATTGGGTTCCTGTTTTATTTCATAGATCTTGTATGCGTAATCCTATGGAAAACATTATGAAAATAGTGAAAGGAATAGGAGAGACTTTCTGCCAACACTATACTCAATCAACAGATGAACAGCCAGGATCTCACATAGGTAAGAAGACAAAACTAAATTTGACACAGCATTGAAAGTAGACAGATTGTCCCACAAAAATTAGAAATTCAAGTTTTTTCCTTCTCTACTATTCTTAACTTACCAGATTTAAGTTTTGTTCTTTTGTCCTTAACAGCTGCATTTATTAGCACATTTCTTTTCTTTTTCTTATAGACTTTGCTGTAAACAGACTAAAGCTTGCAGAAATTTTGTATTATAAAATATTAGAGACTGTAATGGTTCAGGAAACACGAAGACTTCATGGAATGGACATGTCAGTAAGTAAATCTGCTTTCTCAGCCACTGGCAAGGTCCAGAAATCCTAAGCCTGGAAACATTGTATTGAGAGGCTCTATAATACATTGTGGGGGTCAGAGGTTAATGGCAAAGTTAGCAAAGATGACATGTTACTTGGCTGTAGTTGTCTCTGGCACATCCAGGCAGCCACCTCTAGGCAGAAATGTGAAATATGTAAAATTCGTCTTTGGTACACCATCAGTATCCATTCAGGTTCTTTATTCTGTTCTTCATTCCCAGCTACCTAATAATGATTAGGCCAACTAATAATTAAGATATTTGCCCATACCTCCCAGGGATTTTAGAGAAATAAAATCTTGGTGGTTTTTTTTTTTTTGAAAAATTGCTTCATTTTCTTTTAACAGTTGATCAAATCTGACCACTCTCTCCAGTAGCTACATAAAGGAATTTTTCTAAGAAGTCCAACCTGTCCTATGATCTATTAGTTTCCTCCCCCTCCCTCTTATCACTCTTAAGAGTCTCTGACCTTCAATTCCAGTAGGAACAAGTTGATATCTAGGGATGTTGCATAACTATTATAATAAAATTTCTCTTCGTTTTCACTCTGGGAATTTTCATCTCTCTTCTTTGTTGATTCTCCTTTTTTCTAGATTACATGTCTTTCTCTTTTATGATCTATGCTAATATTTGATAGAACATATCCTTCTATAGATTACTGAGAAAGAAGTAAATTTTTGAATTTTTATTTTGGAATAATTATAGATTTACAGAAAGTTGTAAAAGTAGTACAGAGAGGTCTCATGTACTCAGTTTTCACCAGTGGTTACATTTTATATAATACAATATCAAATTAAGAAACTGACATTGGGACAACGTATGCCTCTTCCTCTTAACGGTTGTTATCACATGTGTAGACTATATAACTGCCACCAAAATCAAGATACAGAACTGTTCTGTCACTGTAAAGATCTCCCTCATGCTACTCCTTTATAGTCACACTCACTCCCTTCAGCCACCTATCTGTTTTCCATTTCTACACTTTTGAAACACTGACTATATGAGTTCAATTCTTTTAAATTTGTTGAGGTTTATTTTATGGCATAGGACATGGTGTAGCTTGGTAAATTGAAAAGAATGTGTATTAATTAGGCTGTTGTTGGGTAGAATATTCTGTAGATGTCAATTCTGTTTTGTTGGCTGATGGTGTTATTGAGTTCTTCCATATCCTTGCTGTTTTTCTGTCTAGTTCTACCAATTATTGAGAGAACGGTATTGAAGTCTCCAGATATAATTGTGGATTTATCTAGTTCTCCTTTCAGTTCTATCAGGTTTTTTTTTTTAATTCACATATTTTGAAGCTCTTCTGTTTGATGCATACAAATCAAGGGTTGCTGTGCAAGAATTCTTGGTAAATTGATCATTTTATCATGATAAAATGTCTCTCTTTGAACCTGATAATTTTCCTTCTTCCAAAGTCTATCAGATATTTATAGCCACTCCTGTTTTCTTGATTAATGTTTGTATGATATATCTTTTTATATCCTTTTGTTTTCAAGCCAGCTGTATTATTGTCTTTGAAGTGAGTTTCTTATAGTAGGCAGCATAGAATTGAGTCATGTGTTTTTATCTACTCTGTCAGTCTCTTTTTGTTAGTAAATTTAGACCACTTAACATTTAATTAATTGATATGTTACGGCATAAGCCTACCATTTTGTTTGTTGTTTTCAATTTGTTCTGTTTTTTATCTCTCTGTTTTCTTTTACCTACTTTCCTGTGGATTACTTGAACATTTTTTGACTAGAATCTCTTTGTATTGATTTTTTTAGTGGTTGCTCTAGGCATTACATCATATATACATAACTTCACAGTCCACTGTTATAGACCATAATTATTTTACCAGTTCGAGTAAGGTGTGAAAACTTTACCTTACCTTGAGTCCCTTTTTAAAACTCTTCATGAATGCATTTTAGACTCACATTTGATTGATAATTGTGTATGGAATTCTGTATTGGCAATCATTTTCCTTAATGATTTTAAAGACATTGCTCCATTATCTTCTAGATTCCAGTCACTAATTTGAAGTCCAATGGCATTCTAATTCTCAGTTTTGATATGTGATCGTGTTTACTTTCTGGAATTTTAGTATCTTTTTATTACCGATGTTCTGAAATTTATAATGAAATGCCTTATTGTGGATCTTTTTATTCATGTGTTAGATATTCCTACAGAATTGCTCTTTCAGTCCTGAAATTTTCGTCTTGTGGTTTTGGGTCATTTTATTGCATTATTTCTTAGATAATATATTGCCTACTAATTTATCTCTCTGGAACTTTTCTTTTTTAGATGAGGGAACTTGGATTGATCTTATTTTCTTCTCTGTTTTTTCATTTCTTTGTCTTTTTGTTCTAATTCTAATGATATTCAACTTTTCATCATCCAATCCTAATGAACTTTTTATTTTAGCTATATTTTCATTTCTAAGATCTCTTTTTTGCTCCCTGAGATTATTAATTGATATTTCTTTGAGGTTTTCTCTTGTTGCCTACATTATCTGTTTCCTCTGAGTTCTTTCCTGTATGTTTTGTATCTTTATCTTTCAATCGGAGGCTTTCCTCAAATGTTGGATTATTCTTAGATAGTCACTTATATTTGAATGAAGCACTAACAATGAAACATTAATAAACCATTACGTTGACAAAACAGTTTGGTTCAAAGTTCTGTGTGCAAGAGTGGGCCTAAAAGTACAACAGCCTCGGGTGATCATGTAGTATTAGGGACCCTCAACTGTTGGTGTTCTTAAAGGGTTTTCAGTAATATTTCAGTTTCTCTAGAGAAGTATCTGTGAATCTCTTGCCTTGCTGTTAGTGTTGTGGAACAGAACAAGGAAGAGAAATGTGGTCTCACAATTCAGTCTGCAGACTGTCACCTAAATCCTTAGTCTCTTCTATGGCTCATATTCTTGAGTTCGGAGTCTCTCTAATTCAGTTGTATACAGAATAATTCTTCAGATCCTTGTTGGGATAGACTAAAGGCCTGACATCTGACTCCTTACAGTGGGGGGTTGGGTAGGTAGTTCTAACTACTACAAACTTTCAGATCATCCGTCCTTGTTGGCCTCTGGCCCAACCCCTGCTTTCTATTCCGCCTGTGCCTTCAGTTGCTTTGTTTCTTCCCAGGTTGCCTAGAGCAGACACATCTGTTTTAAGTATCTCTCTTTAGGCTCTCACGTTTGACTGTCCTACTTTCTACTGAATAATTTGTCATCCTCCCATCCCCTTCCAGGTTTCATATGTTATGGTTAGCAGTTACGGATGACTCCTAGTTTTTTCCAAAATAGTTTCTGTTTCTTATTCTCTTTGTTGATTTGGAATGATATTTTTTTTCTTCCTTTTTTTTTTAAATGCGTACAGCACCTGGTACTCCTAGGTGCTCACCCCCATCCAAGTACTAACCAGGCCCGACCCTGCTCATCTTCAGAGATCTGATGAGATTGGGCATGTTCAGGGTGACATGGCCATAGACTGGAGTCATATTTGAAAGAAGGATGGCGACAAACAGCATGTTTAAAACTGAAAACTGATGTTAAATCTTAAACTCAATGATGAACCAGGACATGCTCTTCTTTCTCTGAGCTTTTTAAAGTCTTAGCTGTGACATTCTAATACCTTCTATTTTAGTGTTTTGATTAATAAACCCTTATGTTGTCATAAAACTGTCATTTAAAAGAACTAATCCTAATGCTTTTCTCTTGATGATGGGAATATTGACAATTTTATTATTTACTCAATTTTCAAAGCAGACTGTAGTGTATACCTCATTTAAATATATCTACTACTGAGCAGGATTATGTATTATAGGAAAACTCCTTACCAGTTTGTGAACTCAAAATTTTTGTCTCTGATAATCTAGTATAATGTGCACAAGTTATTTTACCTTGTTTCTATAGTCTTCTTTATAGAATGGCAAAGGCTGAAATTGCTATGAAATATTAAACTATGGTCTTTCTCTTCTTTAAGGTTCTTTTAGAGCAAGATATATTTCATCGTTCCTTGATGGCCTGTTGTTTGGAAATTGTGCTCTTTGCCTATAGCTCACCTCGTACTTTTCCCTGGATTATTGAAGTTCTCAATTTACGACCATTTTATTTTTATAAGGTGAGACAAAAGCAAAGTTCTGTTGTGGTATACCTCACATAAGCATCCTATTTATTTTAGTGCTGAAGAAACAAGCCGTAGTGATGTTTGAAAAATCTTTCCAGAGGTATTCTGAAAACATATATTCCTTTGAGTGGTATTAAGGGCAAAGGAGATGGATGAGGGTATCTGTAAAATAAGCCAATCTCACAGCTTCAGTTCATTTTCCCATCACTGACTTGCATGATCAGAAACTAAGTAGTTAACTTTGAATTTTTCATATTTATGAGTGAAAATCATAATCCTGTTAAATAGGATAAAAAACAAAAAGTCTTCCTGCCAGGAGAAAGAAAAGGTCTGTAATTAATTATGGTTATCATCTAGATAATGAAGCTGTAATAACAGATCGTGCTTCTTCCCCAAATTTGAGCTAATTCAGTGTGGATGAATCTTATTATTTACTTATCCTATTTTTCTGCTAGAACTATTTTTATTGACCTTTTTTCTTAGGTCACAACATAGAGGTCACAGCTATAATAACATTTGATGTTACCCAGTGTCCAAATTTAAGACTGAGGCTACCGTGACACTAATTGGCATGACTTAGTTAATATTTTGTTATCCAGACTACTTTCAAACTATTGATGATAGAAAGTTAGTTTGAAGAGTTAAATTTTTATACCTAAAATATGACTAAAGTTGTAGGAAATGCAGATCATTGGAAAGCTTATTTATTTAAATTGTTGCCCAAGTAGGACTTAAATATTTTTTTGGTTTCTTAGGGACAGTTGCTTCTGCATACTTACTTTAATGTTGATGTGTGTATCCAGCTTTTCTATTAGGAAATATATATACTTTTATTTAAGGAAAAGGTTGTTTTTGCCCTCACCTAATAGCAGTTTATTTTTATTTATAACATCCTTTTTTCATTTAAGCAGTTAAATGCCTTTATTTTTAACCACATAATTTATACTTCTTTAAGAAAAACAGAAAATACACATAAATGTAAAAATTAAAACTTCATATAATTCTAATTATAGATAAGAGTCACTATTAATTTTCTTTCTGTAACTTTGTTTTAGATATTTACTCTTATTGAAATGGAATTATAGTATATATAAACAAAATTTCTTTTAAATATGTTCTTTTGAGCTATTAGGAAGCATAGTCTGAGAAGGGGCAGTAAATTCAAAATAGCTCTGGACTTCGAACCCAATGCCTGACTTCTACCACTATTGGGCTGTTGACCAGTTTTCACCTATAATGCCTCAGTTTTCCATGTATAAAAGAAAATAAAAAAAAATGTATGTGAAAATATTTTGAAGATCTAAAAACTCCTTTATAAATTAAAACATATTAATAAGCCATGGAATTATGGTTCAAAGATATCGTTGGTTCTATGTAATTAATCAGACCAGAGCTAGCCCTACATGCAGGCCTAGTTTAGAATTGACTACTTGAGACTACATTACCTTCTAAATATTCTTGTCTCCAGGTTATTGAAGTGGTGATCCGCTCAGAGGAGGGACTTTCAAGGGACATGGTGAAACACCTGAACAGCATTGAAGAACAGATTTTGGAGAGTTTAGCGTGGAGTCACGATTCAGCACTGTGGGAGGCTCTCCAGACTTCTGCAAACAAAGTTCCTACTTGTGAAGAAGTGAGTCAGGGCAAGGCTGATAATCCTGTCATTTTATAAAATAACAGCTTTATTGAGATATAATTCACATACCATAAAGTTCACCCTTTTAAAGTGTACAAGTTAGTGGTTTTTAGTATATTCATAGATGCAGTTGTCACCACTGTCAATTTAAGAACATATTTATCACCTCAGAAAGAAACTACACCCATTAACTATCACTTCCCTATCCCCCATCTTCTCCCTAGCCCTAAGCAATCAGTAATCTGCTTTCTGTTTCCATTGGTTTGCCTTTTCTGGACATTTAATATAAACGGAATTACACAATATATGATATTACTTTGTGACTGGCTTCTTTCACTTACCATAATGTTTTCATAGTTCATCCATGTTGTGGTATGTATCAGCACTTCATTCCTTTTTATTGCTTAATAATATTCCATTGCATGGATATACCATTTTGTTTATCCATTTATCACCTGATAGACATTTGGGTTGTTTCACCTTTTGGCTGTTACGAATAATACTGGTATGAACAGTATTATTGAAGCTCTTGCTCTATTACTTAGTAGTAGTGTGTTGTTGGGCAAATTTCACATTTTGAGCCTCTAGTTTCTCATTTCTAAGTGGAAAACGATAGTGTGTACCTCACAGGTTTACTTCTAATGATCAATAAACTTAAATAGATAAATTATAAGATTAAGTAAGATGAATTCTTTACATACATTTAACATTAACTATTGAGCATTTTATGCAATTTGATACATTTTATGGAGAAGAAAGAAGGAAAGGGGAATAAAATAGTAAAAGAAGTTAAGACTTTTATTTCCTTTTTTCTGTTATAAATTTTCATCAGTGGATTTATCTGTATATAAGACAAAGGGCTTTTGTTTTTTACAGGTTATATTCCCAAATAACTTTGAAACAGGAAATGGAGGAAATGTACAGGGACATCTTCCCATGATGCCAATGTCTCCTCTAATGCATCCAAGGGTCAAAGAAGTTCGGACTGATAGTGGGAATCTTCGAAGGGGTAAGTTCAACATTGGCAAAACAGTGAAAAATAACAAAGATAATTTTTTTAGAGAAAATTTCAAGTCTTAATATATTATTAAGAAATCTAATTTCTTCATCAGGATTTGAAATGGGGTTTAATGCTTATGTCAGCATCTTTGTGTGGCTCATTTTATACTTTTTTATATTAAAGTAATAAGATTTCCAATCTGATTTTGAATATAATCTATTTTTTCATTGTAATACAAATTATTGAGAAAATAGTATTTTGGCCTTTCCTAAATGCTAACCTTTCCTAAATACTAATATAAAACTATTTAAATAAGTTAAATACCTACTTTCCAAATGTGACAAATTATATTCTTTCTCTATCTGTGCATGTCTCTATAGAAAGGTAAATATTTAAAGCAGAGTATGTAACTCTTTGGGATGCTTAAGTTCATCTAAAAAGTGACTTCGCCATATTCTCTTAAAAATAGTTCATTTGAGCCTTCTTAATAGGAAGATTTTAGTGCATTCTTCCATATTTCCTCTTATCATATAGCAAACTGATATGTGCTTCTATTGGATTATGTGGGTCTTGAATTTTTTTTAAAAATCAGAATCTTTTGACCTGAACAAACTTCAGATGAGTAAGTATTCAGCTTACATAGTAAAGTAGCTATAGATCCATTTGCGAACTGTGCGTGTGTGTGCGCGTGCATGCATGCTTGCATATGCTTTGCTTTACATGTAGTGCAAGATATAAAAATGTGTAAGCTCTCATGTAAAACAATCTTTATAAGCAATGGAAATAATTAGAATGACCTTTAAAAATCTTTTCAAAACTTTAAAAATTAAAAATTCTCTATCAGTTGTTTATGTTTAGAGAAATGAGAAAATAGTTCATATTTACTTAGTACAGTATAATTTAAAACACTGGAAACATTGAGAATAAAAATGTTTTACTTATTTTTTTAAAAACTTACAAAGAATATTTTAAACAATGCTTGCCACCTTCTCATATAACTTGTAATACTGAGTGAGCATTTTTTCATTGGTAAACTGGCATGTTCCTTTGTAAATTTGGATCAGCTTTCAACATTTTATTCTTTGCGCTTTCAACGCTGTGAAATATCTAAGTTGCCATCATCGCTCTGTGTTGGACATCTTCATCCTTTTTATTCCTGCAACTTTCCTTTTATATCAGTAAGCTTCATCCTCACAGACTACTTCTGGCTATGTAATCTCTTGAACAGTGGCAGTGTCACCATTACCAGAGTCAGCTTTTCTTCTATAATTTTATTGACACTTTCAATTTCACTTTCATCATTTTCACTTTTTTGTACTTTTATCTTCTTTTTTTTTTGGATATTTCTCTCTTTTATCTATTTTGTAAAATGTCGGGTGGTCTTATCACTGGGAGACAGGGAGGCAACACAACTCTGTGCTTTTCTGTCTGCGTAAATTGAATAACAGATGTTCCCTGACCAGTCACTAACAGACTTTGAAAGAAGTGACATGACTGGTCACTGATCATGAGGCCTGTCTGTTATTTACATAATGATTTGTGGACTGAAGTTTGTAGTTTATACATTTACTCACAGGCAATATACCATGGCAACTGAAATTTGAAATTTGAACTGTTTTGTTAGGGCTGTTATTAATTTAAACTGTGGTAGCTGAAATGTCTGCATATTGGAACTGCACAAAGCATGAACTCCGTATGTGTGTATGTGACACACAGACAGACAGACTGTTGAGAGAGAGTATGTATCTCTCTCTAGCCTAGCTAGAGATCTGAGGACTAAGATCATGAAGAATGGTCACCAAAATGTGATTCTCTCTAGGTGGTGGGATTTTGAGTGAGTGTTACTTTCTTCATTTTAATTTTTGGTATTGTTTGAATGTTTTTCAGTGGTTTTTTTTGTTTTTTTTTTTTAATTGAGATATAATTCACATACCATAAAATTAAGCCTTTTAAAGTATACAATTCAGTAGTTTTTAGAATTTTCACAAGACTATACAATTATCACCATTATCTAATTCCAGAACATCTTTATTACCCCCCAAAAGAACCCCATATTCAGTATGAATCACTCTCCAGTTCCTCCTCCCTCAAGCCCCTGTAACTACTAATCTCCTTTTTGTCTCTATGGATTTGCCTATTCTGGACATTTAATATAAATGGAATCATGCAATATGTGGCCTTTATAGTTGGCTTCTTTCATTTATCATGTTTTTGAGATATATTGATGTTGCCGCATGTACCACCACTTCATTTATCTTTATGATTGGGTAATATTGTATGGATATTGTTTGTTTAATCTTTAGTTGATGGACATTTCAATTATTTTCATTTGTTGGCTGTTATGAATAATGCTGTTGTGAACATTAAGGGCCAATATTATTTTTATAATTAGAGGAAAAAGTTATTTTCTTATAAGAGCTCAGACAAGGAAATTAAATAACAAAATCCTTAGAAAATGATAATATTGAGCCTTGACTCTAGGGAGAAAAAGACAATTTATTACTTTGTACATTATTAAATTTTTGTTGAGTGTCCACTGTAGCTTTTCCAGTATTATGCTAGGAAAAGATATTTCAAGGGATTTATAGCTAACTTTATGACTATAAGTGAGTCCTCCCTTGAAATGTCAGCTTTGAACATTCCTAGTTAGATTCAAGGGCTGCCTTGGATTTCTTAGATATAAGACATCCACATAGGGCCCTGTTAAGGGCAGTGGAAGCTGTAGTAGCACTTTCCACTTGTTTACTGAGGATAGGAAGTCAGACTGCTTTCATAACCCCCAGAATTATGAAGAGATATTTATTAAATTGTGACTGTTTCACCACTCACCTCAGTAGTACGAAGAACTGTCATGTAATTTTTATACCAGAGGTAATTTTTATACCTTTTAAGTATATTTTGAAGACAGACTGTATGGCTAATTACCTATCTAGTGAATGTAAAAATAAATAATGAAATGCTTTTACTTTAAAAGCATATTATATACCTGTAAAAAACAATGGTTTGGGAAAGTGGGGAAGAATTGTGGAAAAAGACATAGGGCTGTAAGAGGCTAGGAAAACCTTTGCACCTAGTGGAGAGAGAAAGGAGAGAAGTTCCTATAGAATTGCACAAGAAGAGAAACATAATTCATACCCTTACTGTCTTTTTAATCAACATACTACTGCCAGCCCTCAGATTAAGGCAAGTTAAGCAGAGTCGTATCACCTTACTCATCTTCATCTTCTTGTGGGCTTATAAAAGACGATCTCTGTCTACTAAATTAGAAAGCTACAGTACTGCCTTAAATTGCTCAAAGTGTGGGAGTATGGGAGTAGAAGGCAAAACTGTGAATCAAATAACTGATTTTTTTCATCTTCTAAGATCTTATTTACTAGACAAGATTGAGAAACAAGCTAATTCGACTACTACTTAAATTTAGTAGTTACCTCACCCTACCTCTGAGCTTCTGCTTTACCCTTAACATTTTGCTCCTTTCGTGTAGGTAGAGGTTAAAGAAACCAGAAAGATGAGCTATCATAATTTTCACATTTTATTGTAATGACTTCTTTCAGGCCTCTCTCCCCCACTAAACTTGATGTGAGGATAGAAGCTAAGTTTTTCACTGCCAAATCCCTAGTACCTAGCATAGTAACTCAATATCTGTTTGTTGAATGAATGAGTGAACCTGGTTTATTATTTTGGACTACATATCAACCTTTTATATTTGTTTTTGTCTTTTTCAGATATGCAACCGTTGTCTCCAATATCTGTCCATGAACGCTACAGTTCTCCTACCGCAGGGAGTGCTAAGAGAAGACTTTTTGGGGAGGACCCCCCAAAGGAAATGCTTATGGACAGGATCATAACAGAAGGAACAAAATTGAAAATTGCCCCTTCTTTAAGCATTACCGCTGAAAACCTATCAATTTCACCTGGGCAAAGTCTTCTAACAATGACCACAGCCATAGTAACAGAGACAACAGGACATAAAGTTACAATCCCATTGCACGGTAACATATTAATGCATTTATTTTATGTTTTTTTTCTGAGTTGGATAAAGAGTTAAGAAATGCCTTACTGGACTAAATCATGTGGCCCTTCTAATCCAGAATGTTTTAATTTTTATTTTTTAGAGTAGAAGACACAGAGATTTCCTATATACCCTCTCCCCCTCATACACACACAGCCTCCCTCACCATCAGCATTCCTGCACCAGAATGGTATATGTGTTACAATTGATGAGCCGATGTTGATACATTATCATCACCCCATATCCATACTTTATATTAGGGTTCACTCTAGATATTGTACACTCTATGGGTTTTGACAAATGGCTAATAACATATATCAACTATTATAGTATTATACAGAATAGTTTTACTGCCCTAAAAATCCTATGTCCCACATTTTCTTTTAAACCTATACATTTTTTTTAATTTTTGCATTTTATAATTTACTACCCTTTTTATTAGGACTTATTTTCTTATTTGAGCTTTACAAATGAGTATATTGAACAAGAATTTAAAAAAAAATTTTTTTTTTTAGTCGAAGCAACCCTTGGTTGACCTCACCGATTGCGAGGACCTTGTCAACTTACACCACCTTATTTTTTATTTTTTACGCCTACAGCACCTGGTCTTCCTAGGTGGTCTCCCATCCAAGTACTAACCAGGCCCAACCCTGCTTAGCTTCTGAGATTAGACGGAATCAGGCTTCTTCACGGTGGCATGGCCGTAGACAAGAATTTTTTTTTTTTTTTAATTAAAAACATCTCAAAGCTCAAATCAAAGCAGAATATTGTTTCAGAGCAAAAATAGAAAATAAGAATGTTATAACCTAGAATTACTATTTTTGTGGCTTTCCTCTCCTTTTCTAACATATTTCTATAGGAAGGAAGGAAGGAAAGGAAGGAAAAAGAAAGGAAAGAAAGGAAGGAAGAGAAGGAAGAAAAGATAAAAGGAGAGAAAGAAAAAGAAAATTGACAACTTTTTTGGAACATATGCAGCTTTTTGCTAAAACTGAGAACTCTTGCTTCTACATTTAGGTATTCCAAATGATGCGGGAGAGATCACACTGATACCAATTTCCATGAACACAAATCAGGACTCCAAAGTCAAAAGTCCTATATCACTTACTGCTCAGTCATTAATTGGTGCTTCTCCCAAACAAACCTATCTGGCCAAAGCACAAGAGGTACATCCAACTGGAATAAGCAGACCGAAGAGAACTGGGTCCTTAGCACTTTTTTATAGAAAGGTACGTGTTTTTATAACCCCTAAAAAGATCTCATTTAATCAGTATAAGAAAGATCGAATAACGGAGCAGCTTTAACCTTCTTTTTTGAGTGTGTGTGGTAAAATACACATAACCATTTTTAAGTTTACAATTAAGTGTCATTAAGAGTACATTCACATCGTTGTGCAGTTTTCACCACCACCCATCTTCAGAACTTTTTTACCTTCCTAAGAAATTCTGTACCCATAAAACAGTAATTCCCCATTCCTCTTACTCTCCCCTCCCCACCATCCCCTGGTAACAACCATTCTATTTTCTGTCTCTATGAATTTGACTACTCTAGATACCTCATATAAATAGAATCATACAATATTTGTCCTTTTGTGAGAGGCTTATTTCATTTAACATATTTTCAAGGTTCATATGTGTCATAGTCTGTGTCAGAATTCCCTTTTTAAGGCTGTGTGTGTGTGTGTGTGTGTGTGTGTGTGTACCATGTTTTGTTTATCCTTTCATATGTTGATTGACATTGGGTTGTTTCTACTTTTTGGGTATTACGAATAATGCTGCTATGAACATTGGTGTACAAATATCTATTCAAGTCTCTGCTTTCAGTTCTTTTGGGTATATACCCCGAAGTAGAATAGTAATTCTAAATATGGTTTTTTGAGAAACTACCATATTACTTTCTACAGTGACTACACCGTTTTATATTCCTGCCACAATGCACAAGGGTTCCAAGTTCTCCACATCCTTGTCAACATTTATTTTCTGTTTTGTTTTTATTTTTATTTTTTTAAATAATAGCCACCCTAATGAGTATGAACCACAGTAGTTTTTATTTGTGATTTCCTAGTGATTAATGATGTTAAGGATCATTTCATGGGCTTATTTGCCATCTGTATATCTTTGGAAAAATGTCTGTTCAACTCCTTTGCCTATTTCTCTATGGAGGTTTTGGTAGTTGTTGAGTTGTAGAAGTTCTTTATACTGATTAATAATCTCTCATCAGATATATGATTTGGAAATACATTCTATGAGTTGTCTTTTCACTATGTCGATAGGGTATTTTGATGCACAAAAGTTTTTAATTTTGATGAAGTCTGATTTATCTTTTGTTGTCTTGTGCTTTTGGTGTCATATCCAAGAAATTGTCCGTTCCAACGTCATTAAGCTTTTCCCCTATGTTTTCTACTAGCAGTTTTATAGTTTCAAAATGATATTTAGATGTTTGATCCATTTAGAGTTAATTTGTATATGGTATAAGGTAAGGATCCATTTTCATTCTTTTACAGTGGATATCCAGTTTTCTCAATACCATTTGTTAAAAAGACTGTTCTTTCCCCTACTGAATGGTCTTGGCAGCCTTGTCAATGCTCATTCAGCCATATACATGAGGGTTTATTTTGAGACTGTCTATTTCATTGGCCGCTTTATGTCTGATTTATGCTAGTACCTTACAGTTTGATTACTGTAACTTTGTAATAAGTTTTGAAATCAGGAAATGCGAGCCCTCCAACTTTGTTCTTCTTTTTCAAGATTATTTGGCTATTCATTCCCTTGAGATTTCATATAAATTTTAGGATGGATTTTTCCATTGTTGCAGAAAACATCATTGGGGTTTTGATAGGGATCACATTGAATATGTAGATTGCTTTGAGTAGTGTTGACATCTTAACAATATTAAGTCTTCCATCCATGAATATGGAATGTTTTCTCATTCGTTTGTATATTCTTTCATTTCTTTTAGCAATGTTTTGCAGTTTTCAGTGTATAAGTTTTGCCTCCTTGGTTAGGTTTACTCCTAAGTATTTTATTCTTTTCATGCTATTGTAAATGGAATCACTTTCTTAACTTTGTTTTTGGATTGTTCATTGTTAGCGATGTAGGAATGAAAGTGATTTATGTGTGTTAATTTTGTATCCTGCAACTTTGCTGGATTTGTTTATTAGTTCTAACTTTTTTTATGGATTCAAGGTTTTCCGGTTTTCTAAACATAAAATTATGTAATCTGCAAATGGAGGTAATTTTACTTATTTTCCAATTTGGGTGCCTTTTATTTCTTTATCTTGCCTAATTGCTCTGGCTAGAACTTCAGGTACTACGTTGAATATAAATGCTGAAATTGAGCCTCCTTGTCTTGTTCCTTAGGGGAAAAGCTTTTTGTTGTTTCACTTTGCGTATGATGTTATCTGTGAATTTTTCAAATATGATATTTATTATGTTGAGGTAGAATCCTTCTATTCCTAGTTTGTTGACTATTTTTTATACCAAAAGGGTGTTGAATTTTGTTAAATTCTTTTTCTACATCAGTTGAGATGATCATATTTTTTCTTCATTCTATTAATGTAGTATATTACACTAATTTTCATATGTTAAACTATTCTTACATTCCAGGAATAAATCTTGCTTGGTCATAGTGTAAGATTCTTTTAGTGTATGCTGTTGCATTCAGTTTGCCAGTATTTTGTTAAGGATTTTTGTATTACTTTTCATAAGAAATAGGGGTCTGCGGTTTTCTTTTTTTAAATAATATCTTTGTCTAACTTTGGTATAAGGTAATGTACCTTTAGCCTTTTTTAAAAAACATATTTGACTTCTTAAGAGAACATTTTGATCTTGGTGAGCTATGGTTTGACTCTATTTGCTTGTGTTCTTATATAACTTGAAGTAGTTGACCGTCCTCTGGAATTTACTGAAACTCCATTGTGTTATGTTGCTGTAGATGGGAGTTCATTGTGGGACAAGTATATCCTAGATCTTATGGATGAGCTTAAATCACTGAAGAACCATTATAAAGATTGGCAGAATATTGTAGGGAGGCTACATAGTTTTATCATAAATCCAGTGTGTTACTTTTTAAATTAAAATTTGAACAGTTTTCATTATAATGTCTAAATTATTTTAGTATTAGTGAAAAGGGGCTGAAAGATTTAACGTAGAAATAATTTTAACTTGTCCTACCTGTTTTTTATAAACATCATCAGCTTCTGATAAGACAGACATGTTAATCAGATATTTGTAAGCAAATATGACTCTTTAAAAAAATCCCAGAACTGAAAGATAATCTCCAGTCTACCCCGCAACTAGATGGCTGGCTAGCCCATCCTTAAAAATTGTAAAGGAAAAAGAAGGCACTGGTTATATATGTATACTACAGTGATTAGAGTTTAAGACTTAACATTTTTAAGAAATTTATGATTTTTTTCCAAATTATCTCAATGCAAATCTAAATTTATTTCCTCTAGTCTTTCTTATAATATTTCTTGAGAAACTTGCCCTTTCTACACCTCCTACTGCATTCTCTACTCTGCTCCCTACCCAGTCCTACCCTCCTCTTGTGCCTAAGGCCCATTTCAAAAACAGTTTCAAATGCAGCATTTTCCATATTCATTCCCTGTTTGTAATTTTCAAAATGGCAAATTACTCTCTTTGATAATGAATCTAAAATTAGCAAAAGAAAGGCTTTATTTCTCAATTTTTAATTCAAAATTTATTTCAGAATCTAGTCTTTTCTTTTCATTTAATTAGAGCCTACTTGGTATAGATTAGAAGCTAGAAAAATTTTAAATGGCATATCTATAACGAATTCAGAATAACCATTCCTTGAGTAAATCGTAGCTACTACCCATTCTGAACTCAATATGATGCTGTTGTTTTATGCCTAATAGAATTTACTGTGAAATTTTGTTAGAATTCAAGAATTTGTATATCTTTAAGGCATTGGATCAGCTCTGTGGAAGACACCTAACAAGTATAACTTAATTAGATATTATTTTTACACCTTTTAGCTAGTATTATATCTGTTATCGCCTCACATCTCGAGCATAAAGTTCTAGCATCTTTCTCGCTGCTTTGACCCCAGTGGTTCCTATTTATCTTTTGGCCAGCTAGACCAGAAACAAAACAATGGGATGCAGAAAATGATTTTACTATAAAATGAGTCATGGTTGGCTTTGGAGGCAACCACTTGTCTCTCTATCATATTAGTGTATTGGATAACTAATATTTGTTTTTAAGCTCTAATTCATGGATTTTTTTTTTCCTGTCAAAGATATTTTTCTGTAAGGGATGCCTTTCCTTTCTCTTTTTCATTTTCTTTCCCTCAACATTTAAATTTAAAGACAGTTTGAACAGAATAGTCTAGTTTAGGAATACTACAGCAGGGTTACCAGTTTTGTTTTGTTTTTTTAATTATTCATGCCTACAGCACCTGGTCTTCCTAGGTAGTCTCCCATCCAAGTACTAACCAGGCCTGATCTTGCTTGGCTTCCGAGATCAGATATCAGGCTTGTTCAGGGTGGCATGGCCGTAGACCATGGACCGTGGCTCCACTAGGGCGTGAACCCGGACCTCCTGCACGTAAAGCAGACATGCTAATCGCTATACTATGGAACCACGTCCGGGTTACTGGTTCTTAAAACTAAAACATAATGCTTCTGGTATTAGAAACTATTTTGGAATCTTGCAGGACCTTTGGGTCATTCACATTGGTATCAATTTATATAATGACTATATATATTAAAGCTTCAGGAGATTGAACTGAATTTATTCCAGCATACTTCAACACAACAAAAAATCCTGGTATGTCATTTAACATTCCTTTCATGTGTTCATAACAATATAGGATATATGGGGAATTTTTTTTTGATGATTTTTGCTTTCTGACTCATTTTTGGAGTCAAATATTTTAGTTCTCTATTTTCTGACATTTTAGGTTTTCTAGCAATTTTACCTGAACAAAAAAAAAAAAGGTAAAGACTTGAATGCTTGAAAAATTTTGTGTTCATAGTGGTCAGGATGCAGATGAATTTTGCATTTTACTGTTTCTCACTTTACCTAGATGGCAGCATAGAGTATTAGATGACATCTTTTCAAAAAAATTTTAAGGTAGTTTTCCAAAGAGAATTTTGCTTTAACCTACATTCTTCTGCTATAGCAGTTAACTAGTACTATATAGAATAGAAATTTTGTTAATCTTGGCCTCAAAGTCTATTATTATGTTCATCATAAGACATAAATTTGAGAAATTATTTTTACTTGCTTTTTTGCATCAATGTGCTATCTTCCATCTTAGGTGTATCATTTGGCAAGTGTACGCTTACGTGATTTATGTTTAAAACTGGATGTTTCAAATGAGTTACGAAGGAAGATATGGACGTGTTTTGAATTCACTTTAGTTCACTGCCCTGATCTTATGAAAGACAGACATTTGGATCAGCTCCTCCTTTGTGCTTTTTACATCATGGCAAAGGTAATGTATAAATTGGGGGAGCTCTTTACCCTAGTTGCCTATATTTGAAGCATCAAGTGAAAATCTGTTGCACTTAATCGTCAGTTTGCCTTAAGTGTTATAAGCTAACAGTGCCCACCATTAGTAAATTCCAGCTACCACATCTATTCTTTGGATTCTCCATTTAATTTTATAATAATCAGCTTTCTCACTTCATAAGAACACATTGGTCGTAAAGAAGTTGGGAAAGGTCTTAGAGTTTATTTGTAGTAAGTAAGTGGCTCTCTCCACTATTAATGTGACACCATTTCCACCCCTACTTCTGTGACACCTCTATTCTGGTGTCACTTTAAAATAATACGATCATTATGTCGTAGCATTGTAGGTGAGTAACGAGGCCCAGAAGTGAAAGTAACTTGGCCAGAGTTATACAATAAGTGGCAACCTAGGACTTCCTGAATCATAATCTGGTGTAAAATCGTTTCTATAACATATTGCTTTCCAGCAATTTATTGCGCCACTTCAGAAGAGCATTTTACTTTCTAGTTGCTACAATATGTTTTAAGTCATAAAATAGCATATTTCACTTGTTTTTAAAAACCCGATGCATCTGAAACAATCATCTGTAACCTTGGTCTTGACCATGTTGGCCAAACTGGCAGTCTTAGAAGATGTACATAGTTAAAACCAAATTAAGCTTTTTGATACAGAGGACATTTTCACATTACTTTGTGACACCCCTCTCACAAAATCTAAAATCTCTGTGCAAAATAGGTGTTAATAAATGTTATTAACTAATCATTTGTGTTTTCCAGAGAACTATTGGAGTTCAGACTTTGCCATTTCTAGCTCAGCATTATGGGAAACGGGTTTAGTGCTAATGGACAGTGAAGCAAAGGAAAGGAGTAATTTAAGTAAATTTTATAACGCATAGGCCAGAAGGCATTCCTTATGGGTTACTAATCCATTTTCTTCCTTTTGGCCACCACTGTGACTTCTCTATCCAAACATTAGAAACCATACAGTTTGTTCTGAAATGTTAAAAGCCTAATTCTATAATAACTGCTCATTTTTATTGTGAATCACCACATTTTCTATCCTTTAGGATGTAGTTAATTTACTTTCAAGTAAGTACTTAAAAACTAATAAAACTGGTTACTCTAGGAGATTCAGCAGATCTGAGTTTTCTTTTATAATTCTCTTTATAAAGAAATGTATTTTCAAGAGAGTTATACCATAGCAATCTCAGTGCTTTTGATTAATGAAACTGTTTGCTGAGTCCCCACAGGCCACAAAGCTTGAACGTTAAAGGTAGTAAAAATCATAAATGGTAATGGTTTTTAGTCATGGACTGGCTTGGGGTCAATGGCTTTCTGCAAGACTGTTCTCAGTGCCAGCCTATAATTGAAGTTTTTGTCCAGAACCATTTTTCTTTTAGGAGCATTTGATAAATGCAGTATTCTTTTCCTTAGGTAACAAAAGAAGAAAGAACCTTTCAAGAAATAATGAAAAGTTACAGGAATCAACCCCAAGCTAATAGTCATGTGAGTTATATTATTTTTCTTCTTGTCTGTCCAAAATTAGATTTGTGCTATTTCTCTAATGACAAGTCATATAAAAGGTAAACTTTTTTTATAGTTTTACTATATTTTATATTTTTTGGTTTAACAGATATCATTAAATTTAAGAGACAATCTTAGTAGAAGCCAGGAAATTGCTGTTCTGACTTATCTGTATATCTGCATATACTTCTTAAATGTTCTCCTCCTCCATTTGTTCATTTGTTGAGTGGGAACATTTTTCACTAGAAAATTTAATGAAAAATATATGTAAAATAATATTTTTTAATTGTATGAGATTTAATTCTCTGAGGATGTTGAAATCCATTGAAATTTGAGGACTTATTAACTTAAATCAGTTTGTTTGGCCATCTTCTAAGAATCTTAGTGTTTGTCTCTTTTAATAGATGTCAAGCATTTCTGATTATGTTAGCATAGCCATTGTTAAGAATCTTGTACAACTTTTCAGTCAAGGAAATATAAAGTATTCATGTAGTGGCCTGGCATATAGTAAACATTAATGACTGTTAGTTCCATATTATTTTTGTAGCTGAAGAACACAGAGCTAGATTACCTTAAGACTTTGGCCTTTCAAGAGCCTGGTTGCTCTGCTCTAAGGGAGCATAATGGCCCCTTCTCTGGCCCCAGTGATCTGCCTGCCATCTTAGACAGGGAGAGAGGTATAGTGGCTCAGATCTCCCAGGCTAGAGTACTGGTAGTGATACCACCTTCTAAGAGAGCCCCACAAATAGTTTCACTTCTTTACTTAAGCTCCCAAATACACTGTGAGTGATATAGAGATATTAGAAAAGCCAAGTACAAGTATTTGTTATATCTTGTGACAGGCTGGGAATTTCTGGGACTCGTCAGAAAAATCCCTCAGGAACAGAACCTAGAGAGGTCCAGATTGTCCCTAAAGATCATTAAGGTAAAGTTAGTGTGTGTCAAAAATGGGCCAAGCAAGAGCTTCCTAAATATCTTCTCATTACTAATATGCATAGAAGAGAGGGAATGGATCATGCCTATCAGCTGTCTTGGAGGTAGGAAAGAGTTTAGGGGCAGGGAGGGGACAGATTTTCATGTGGCCATCCAAAAGCAGATGGGAATGGGATGGGAGCAGGAAAACAAGCCCCAGTGAAAGCAAATGATTCTCTGGTAAGGTATTAAAAGAAGGAACAAAGTCAGATCTTCAAAGTTACTTTTATTTGGCAAAACCTGCTCATCAGTGTTTAGTTGCTACTTACTCAATTCTTCTATTTTGTAAACTACCATAATGGCATATGTTAGGTGTAGGCTCTACGTCAGTATTTTCTCTTCTTAGATATTTACCAAACTAATAACATCTTGCCCTTGATTATCACCCTTACAGACAAGTACTTTTTAATTGGCTTTATATTTTGTTCTTCTCATTTTGGTTTTGCTTAATCTGTGCCTCTTTGTGACTCAGCAGTCCTTTTTTCCCCTCCGACCTATAGGTCTATAGAAGTGTACTGTTGAGAAAAGAAATTGTGGCTTACAGTAAAAAAATAAATGGTGATTTTGAAATGACAGATTCTGGTAAGTTGCCCAATTTAACAATCTATATGTAATCCATCTTCGATTAAATTCTATATAATACAGTGGATGTCAGACAATATCGAATCAGTGATGTAGGTGGGATGGATAATGCATATGTGTTTTGGGAAGAAACAAATAAGTTTGAGATAAGTGTGGGTCATGTGCCTCCTCCAAAGAGGTTATGTATTGAAACCATTAATTTGTCCTCTGTTAATTATATTTTAGAAGTTTTCTACTTATACATATTATTAAAACACATAAAAAGCACTTAAATTTTTAAAATCCACGAGTCTCCGCTTTATCCACAGTTTTGCTTTCCTTGATTTCAGTTACCCATAGTCAACTGCAGTCTGAAAATACTAAGTAGAAAATTCCAGATATTTTGAAAGAGACCACATTCATAACTTCTATTATAGTATATAGTTAGAATTATTCTATTTTATTATTAATTATTCTTGTTAATGTCTTACTGTGCTTAATTTATAAATTAAACTTTATCATGGGTATGTATGTATAGGATAAACAGTATATATAGGGTTTAGTACTACCCGTGGTTTCAGACATCCACTGGAGGTCTTAGAACATATCCCCCATGGATTGTGGAGAATACTAAAAATCTGAATAACAGGGAAAGTAAGATAGCTGTCAGTGATCTGCCTGGGGAGACAATTAAGGAAATGTCCTTTTTATTAAAAAGTATATAGGTATTCTGCCACCACTGACAAGGTTGCTATCCTGTTGCTACTATCATGCTAAGACTTGAGGCACTAGTAATTTTTTTTTTCCTACCTCTAGTTTCAGAAATTGCATTAAACATTTCTTATTTTTATTATCCATCCTTTACAAAGAAGATAAGAAATTTCTCATGTCCACTTTTGGATTCTTTTGGGATTTACTCTAAGCAACATTTTTAGTTGAGAGAAGTGTTTCTTTCTTTGTTAGCATTCTTTGAGTGAGTGTTGACTGTCCAGATGTTAGTGTTCTGAAAATCAATACTGGGCTCTTCTTGCCTTTGGAATGAGACATGTCATGATTTAGGTTGTAGAACTTAAGAGTCTCTCTGGTGCCTTCAGGCTGAGTTTACTCATAGGAGTGGTAGGATTGCTCTTCAGTGCTGATAGAAAGCTTCTGCTTTTACCATGATGTTTAACTGTTTTGTTGCATGTTTTACAAGTAATAAACAATACAATTTTGGAGTCTTTGTATTTTTCCACAATTGCTTCTTTAAAACTGTATAATTTCTTGCTTCTCAGTTAAGAAGTTTCTGTATTTTGGGTGTCAGTTTGGGCTTGGGTTTGAGGTACACTCGAGAGTTATCCAGAACCAGCAACTGGAAACAGTGTGGACATGTTCCTTCAAAAGTGCTTTTAGTATAAGAGATAGTGGGCCTGGCCCAGGCGGCTATCTTGCGGTTTCTATACCACAGCTTCAACGTAGTGCTTCTGCCTTATCACCACTGGCGTCCCCACACCACTAAGGCCCAGGAAAAAAAAAAAGGCACTGGTAATTTTTTTTCAAAGAAAGAAAATCAGATTTTCAGTAGTCACATGTTGATAAGTTGTGAAATTGCTTCTCCTGCCCCTCTCCTTTCCTTGTCTCATCTTATTATTATTTAATGTATATATATGTGTGTATATGTTATTAAATGTGGTACATTTAGATTGTTTCCAGTTATATACAGCTTTGTGAGGAAATCATTGTAGCTTAATCTTTGATCCCTAGAGAAAATTGTCTAAGTCAAAGACATTTTTTTTTAATTATACAAATATCCATGATCGTTATGGTGTCTACTAGGATCTGAACTTTTAAGATCTTATCAAAAAATTCTTTAATAATAGTGGCCTAGAATCTGATCCTATTTAAGGATACATAGGCCAAGCACAGTTCTTTTTGTATAAATATATTACTCCTGAGTCTTTTCTAGACGATGAGAAATATATAAGACAGTAAACCTTATTCTCCCTCAAACCACCCCCACCCCCCAAAACCCCTTTACTTTTGTTACACATGTTGCTCATCTGTCCTGGGTGGTTCTTCTGTCCCTACGAAAGCAGGCATCAGAGGTTAGGTGGGAAACAATGTACTCTATGAGAAACAAAGTAACTGCCAGCAACTGTCTGGGCTATAAGGACCAGTGAAGTTTGAGTATAAGTAAGTTTGAGTATAAGTCAGGGTTTCTTTCTGATACATTGTCTACCAATGTAGTTTGAGATGAGTGACAGTTAGCTACTCTCTACAACTTAAAGGTTTCGGATCAAATTTTTATTTATACATTTATTGATTAGATACTTATTAACAGGCGAACAAAAAACCATTCTTAAGATCCTATATACTGGTGATGGGACAGAGCAGGGAGAGTATCCAGTGATAATGGTCTCAGGAATAGCATGTGGTTAACACAAAGCCTGCTCATAGTAAGGTCTCAGTAAGTAGTATATGTTGGTTTGTTTATAAGCAATATAAACTTTATTATATTTTGTTAATGAGTATGGATCTTTAAGTTTGTTTGGTTTTGGGGGGGGTTTTTTGCTTTTTTTTAAGCTAATTTGTCTAAGACCGTATTCTTTGCTTAAAATTCTTTAAATGTTGAAAACTAGGTCACACACATACCAAAAAAAAATTAAAGCACATTGCCTCAGACAAAAATTCTATTTTCATACAAGATGTATAAAATTGATAACTGCATATTGGTAATTATAGGTGATTTTATTTCACATTATATATATTTTACAGTCACCAGATAGACAACCATATTAGCAGAGCACATTTTTGCTTGCTTTTAGATTATAGTGATGCCTTCTAGAGTTCACAAGAAACTGTCAAAATATCACTGAAATGGTCTAAAACCACTGAAGTTTTAAATTGGTCTGTGGTCAGTAGCTTTTGCATAACTAGAGCTGAATAACATTGCCCTCTCAATTAGAAAGCCAGTCGGAAATATTTACTGCACAGTTATTGTGAGGAGCAAAAAGAATGAGAGAGGGTGTGGTAAGAGAAATATAAAATAAATACAAAATGCCCTCTCCAGGGAAGTGCCACTGTGCTGGTCAAGCCCATCATATCTCAACCTGATCCTTTGATTTTATAATAAATTCTGGTCTTCCTTTCATCTTAAAATAATTTTGCTTCTTTACTTTCTCCATTTTTAAGTGGTAAGAATCACAATATTTGCCTTTTCTTAATCTGAAGACTAGTGATAGTATGTGCAATGAAAGCAGCATCAGTCATTTGAGCAGCTCTTCTGCAGGTGATGGATGGGCTTCATCAATATGTGCATCCCAATTTGAGTGTGCCCAACTTCTGAAACCTGGTTCCCTGAGAAATGACTGTTCCCTTGGATGCAAATGTATTGTCCTGAGATATAAAATTAACTGTGTATTATGATTGCAGTTGTTGGAGAGACCTACAACCGTAGGATAATTTGCCTTCTTTCACACTTTCAATTTATATCTTTGAAATTTTTGAAGTTAAAGATCCAAACTAAAAAAATTCAGCATGTCTCTCCAGAGCTCTGTAGATAATATCTACATTCTCCTAGGGGTTTATCTCATTCACTGGTAGTTTATATAAAATCACATTTTAATTGCTTAACAGTGTTATATGATAATCTGAAAAAGACATTCCTGGGAGCCGTAAGGAAAATTATGAAACCATAATAGTTCATCACACAAGGAGAATCACGTGTCTTGACATTGGGTTGCTTTAAAATTATAATTTCTATGATGAGATATGGAAATTAACTTATAGTGGCTGAAATAGGAAACATGTCCTTTTCATTTCTCAACTGTTGGCTCTAAGTAGGGAAATTTAGCCTAATCAGATACCTTCATACCCAGAGGTACTATAAATCTAGAAAGAAAAAATTCAGTGTGACTAGAATCTGAAACAGTATAACCAAGCAATATTCTAATTTAGAGTCCTTTGGCAGTTGGAACAGTTAAGAAATCTCTAGGAAGTTATCACTCTCAGGAGACGGGAGAAGGCTTGGAGCCTGGACATCTGCCGCTTCACATCCCATATAGTTAGCGTTATAGAGGTACTAGAGAGGACTTCTCAACTGGAAGGAATGAGGCAAGAATTGGAGCCCTTGGAAATCTGAGAAGTCAGAGACAAGGCATGAAGAGTAGCAGGAGCAGAGCCTGGAGAGGGGCGGGGAAAAAATGGCATAGATGATAGAGGCTCTATTCATCCCTCTGACGACCAAATCAAAGTTATGATGGAAATAAGCAGCAGCAAGGAAAAATCACCTGGGATCTAGATGAACAAGCCATACAACTAGGGCGAAAACTAAGAAATCACTCTGCAATGGCAGAAGGTAGGACGAGATGAAGACGCAAGGCCGCATGGTCCCAAAAGGCTAAGTGGGACAGAGGCTGGGACAGAGGCTGTGGCAGCTGCAGCGGCAGGAGCAGACACCTCTTAAAGGGGCCGCGTCTGCGAGTGGACTCTTGCAGTGACAGAACCGCTCCTTATGAGCACCAGTGTTGCTTCGGCTGTGCAGGGAGCACCAGGGACTTGCCAGGGAACACTAAGTTGTCAGAGTGAGGACCAAGGCAAGACTCGCTCTGTACAGAACTGCTGGAGGTATCCATTGTTCCTCTGTTGAGCCCTCCCCCGTCCCAGTGCGCAGACTCAGCGCCATCATAGCAGAGACGTCATCAAACTGCTCCGTATTTGATAACAGAGGTCGCTCCGCCCGGAGGATTCCCTGAAACTCTGCCTCTCCCAACTCCCAGCCCCACTGAAGCTACATCCAGGTGTATCCTGGGCAAGTCAGGTTCTCCTTGCTGAGCAGCACCTAGACTCACACTAGTGGCAGCTGGCCTCATTTTCTGGTGTGCCCTTTTGAGGCAGCTATAAGCACAGCATCTGTGGATTGCTTGCTGAATCTTAACAGGTGGCCCTGGAGGGGCACAGACTTAGACTAAATTTGGCCTGCAGCTGAACCCCTCTTAGGACTGTGCCACTGGACACCTACTACACAAATCTACACTAATAAGAACACGAGACTTAGGAGCTTTGCTTAGTACATAGAAACACACAGAAAGGCAGCCAAAATGAGAAGACAAAACAGAAACCATATAAGAGAACAGAATAGAGATCCAGATATAATGGAGTCAAGTAATCTAACAGATGCAGAGTTCAAAACACTGGTTATAAAGATGTTCAATGAACTTATGGGAAGTGTAGCTGAATTCAGTGAGAACTTCAACAAAGAAAAAAATAAAAATGGAAATGGAAATTATAAAAGGGGGAACTGGTCAGAAATGAAGAACACATCTGAGATGAGAAGTATATTAAATGAAATAAACAAAGTGAATAAAGAAGAGGACCAGATGACCTATATAGAGAATGAGAAAACCAAGGACAATCAGAATGGCAAGAAAAAAAGCCAAGACTATAAAAATAGTTTAAGGAGTCTATGGGACACTATTAAAGGTCAGAATATCTGTCATAGGGGTACCTGAAGGAAAACAAGATATTGAAGAGCTATTCGAAGAAATAATGTTGGAAAATTCCCTAACCTGGTGAAGGAAATAGACATAAAACCCCAGGAAGCTCAGAGAGTCTCCAAAACCAGGAACCCAACAAGGCCCACACCAAGACACATCATAATTAAAATGCCAAAGGTTAAATACAAAGAATCTTAAAAGCAGCAAAAGAAAAGCAGTTAGTTACCTACAAGGGCACACCCATGAGACTGGCAGTTGATTTCTCAAAAGAAACTATGCAGGACAGAAGGGCTTGCAGAAAATATTCAACGTGATGAAAACAGGATCTACAACTAAGACTACTTTATCCAGCAAAGCTGTTATTTAGAGTTGAAGGACAGATAAAGAGCTTCCCAGACAAAAATAAGCTAAAGGAACTTACCGTCACCATGCCAGTATTACAGGAAATGTTGGAGGGACTTCTTTAAGAAGAAAAAAACATATATCTAAAACAGGAATAAAGAATGATAATAACTATGTTCCCATCAACAAGTACCTCAAATAGAAAAGAATTTTAAGTGCTCCAACCAAAAGATAGAGTGGCTGAATGGATAAGAAAACAAGATCCCTACATGTGCTGACTACAAGAGACTCACTTCAGGTTAAAAGACACATACAGACTAAAAGGAAGGGGATGGAACAGATATTGCCTTGATGGACCCAGAGGGTATTGCACTGAATGTAATGGGTCAGATAGAGAAAGACAAATATCGCATGATTTCACATACATGTGGAAGCTAAAGAACAAAATCAACAAGAGAATATTTAGAGGGATACTAGATGGGAGGGCGGTTGGGGGAACAGGAAAAAAGGCGAAGGGATTAAGGTACAAACAGTTGCAGAATAGACATGGAGATGTAGAGTGTAGCATGGGGAAGATGATTAATAATGTAATAAATAAGGGAGAAGGGGGTACTAGATATAGTGGGCTGATCACTTTGAGAGTTATGCGGATCTCATCACTATACTATACAACTGAAACGTATATTATTGTATACCGACTATAATTGGAAAAAACTCATTGAATTATACAATGTAAATACAAGCAACTAATTGTCTATTATATTTCAATAAAGATGGGGAAAAAAATAGCAAGAGCAAAGTGTCACAGACTGAGAATTGTAAAAAAGGAAAAACTAAGACCAGCCTTCCAGTATCTGGTTTACCTGAGTAATTCCCCAAGTTCTGATATGTTGAGAGTCCTCTGGAAAAACCTTTGCTTTATCAAAGGTTATTTAGTTAGTACCAATAGTACTTTAGCCTTACCTATGATTCTCAGAGTTTTACTTCCACAGAAAATCCATAAAGCATTTCCTTCTGAAACAAAAGTTAAGAGAATTGCTTTCTATCTAAATAAAGCCTTTATCAAACACCAATTGAGGTATGACTTGGCAGAGAGCAAGAATCAATTATATGTGTCTGAATTTCAAAGGTCACAGTATTGACAGATAATCTGTTAGTACTCTTGAGTTGGCTACAGAGCTCAGGAAATGAGGGATTAAGTCCAAGACTATTCATGTGTTTACTCAGTTGAAGATTGCCCTCACAGACCCTCTGATCCTCCTCATCCTCTAACTGCTGACCACATGACCACAGAAAGTGACCACAGCATCATTTGTAGAAAACTTTTAAATAATAGAAGAATGGCTCCCTTTCTTAACACCTGAAAAGATTCTGATATTATTTGTAGTCCTGCATGTTCTGCTGTAGCTGGTTCTGCATTGTGATCTTCTCCTTGGTGATGGAGGCAATGGGAAAACTTTGCATAACTGTCTGCTTACCAACTCTAGGAAGACAGGACACGGACTCAGCAATACCACTTTACAGCTCATTTCTAGAGTCTCTGCTGCTCATTTCATCAGCATGGTAATTCACTCCTAAGACACAGCCCTTTCCCAGAGTAGAGGAACTTTCTCATAGCCTGCCTGCCTTCATTCTCTTTCTCCAACCTCTGTGTGCCATACAAGATGATGTGGTTTAAGGCAGTCTTACAGGAAGGGTAGGTTTTATACAGAAGAAAAGTATCTTCGAATATTGAAAAGATAGCCACATGGGATGAAATGACAGTGCAGGGAATATAGTCAATAATATTGTAATAACTATGTATGGTGTCAGGGGAGTATTAGACTTACTGAGGTGATCACTTCATTAAGATATATAAATGTCTAACCACTATGCTGTACATTTAAAACTAATTGAATGTCAACTGTAATTGAAATTTTTTTTATTTTAAATAGTTCATTGGTTCATTTCACAAATACCTATCAACATATACTGTGTGCCTCAAATTAGACAGGTCCCTCCCACCCTCTGAAAGGAAACAGATTTGTGACAATTATAGAACTAGTTAGGCAAACTTTTGATCTCATTCTCTCTCCCAGTCTTTCATAACTTCCATGTCCTAATGTATACGTGGTAATACAGTCACCAGGCCTACTAAGCCTTTAATTTCAGAGTGCTAGAGGCCTTAAGGAGATTGAAAGGTAGAGATCTTTTTTCTGCATACAAGATAGCTGACATTCTGTTTTCCGATTTGAGATGAAAAAAAAAAATAGTAATACATAGCTAAATAAAATCATGTTTAGTTAGACTCCAAGGTGCCAGAGTTTTAAATGTTTAGTTCCTTCAAACTTAGTATAGCCTTATGTAAATATTAACAACTGGAATTGGAATGATGGAAATATGAAGACTGTAGTCTCTGCCTTCAGAAGTTTCTAATCCAAGGAGGACATTAAATTTTAATTGATCTGTATAATGAGAATAACCTGCAATAGCTATTACCAAGTCAGTATACCTTGAAACGGTGTTTCCTGGGATTTTAATGCGTTACAGGGAAGAGGGACTGTGCATAAAAAGTTTGAGAAATATGGAATTCAAGTGAACATGTGTTTTTTTCCAGCTGCAAAACTTATCAAACTTTAATATACTAACATGTATTTTGAATTTCCAAGAGGAGGATATAATATGTAGCGTTTCTTCAATTTATTCAACCATATAGCTTTTTACCCCTTATTAAGACGCTTTTAAAATAGCAAGAGTGAAAAAGACATCTAATTTGGGAATGAGATCCCTATGGAGATGCCCTGTGTCTGCTTGGCCTGTGGACCACGTTTAAGTTTTCTGGTTTTCCTAAGGTAGAAGCATGCTTCTACCAATGTTCTCATTGTTTGCAAGCCAGTGTATTATGAATGACAACTTTTTTTCATATGCTGACTTTTTTTAATAAGTTTATTTATTTAAATTAGTTTCAAGTATACAGTACATTGGTTAGACATCTATAATGTTCATAAAACGATCCCCCCAATCGCTCCTTCCCTTCCCTGGCCCTCCACTTAGCCATCATGTTAATGTTAACTGCATACTCTCTGCCATACTCCCCATCCCCGGGCCCAACTATCAACTACTAATTTGTAATTTTTTAACCCTTCACCCCATTCTCCCAGCCTCCTAACCTCCCCTCTGTCCATCACTAAATTGTCCACTATATTTGTGAGCCTGTTTTTGATTAGTTTGTTCTTTTTGTTCCACATTTAAGTGAAATCATATAGTATTTATCTTTCTCTGTCTGACTTATTTCAGTCAGCATAATAACCTCTAGGTCCCTCCATGTCGTTGCAAATGGTAAGATTTCATTTTTTTAATGGCTGAGTGATATTCCATTGTATATATGAACCATAATTTCTTTATCCAATCATCTGTTGATAGGCGTTTAGGTTACTTCCATAAGTTGGCTATTGTAAATGTGCTGCTATGAATATTGGAGTGCATAGATCTTTATGAATTATTGCTTTGGTTTTCTTCGGATAAATACCCAGAAGTGCAGTTGCTGGGTCAAAAGGTATATCCGTTTGTAATTTTTTGAGAAACCTTCATACTGTTTTCCATAGTGGCTGTACCAATTTGCAATCCCACCAAAAATGTATGAGGGCTCCCTTTTCTCCACATCCTTGCCAACACTTGCTGTTTTTTGGTTTATTGATGATAGCCATTCTGACAGGTGTGAGGTGACACTGTGGTTTTAATTTGCGTTTCTCTGATGATTAGCGACCTTGAGCATCTTTTCATATGTCTGTTAGCCATCTGTATTTCTTCTTTGGAGAAGTATCTGTTCAGGTCTTCTGCCCATTTTTTAATTGGATTGTTTGTTTTTTTGTTGTTGACTTGTATAAGTTCTTTATCAATTTTGGGTATTAACCCTTTATGAGATGTATCATTAGCAAATATCTTCTCCCAGTCAGTTGTCTTTTTGTTTTGTTGATGGTTTCCTTTGCTGTACAAAAATTTTTTAGTAATATGCTAATTTTTTTTAATTGCCCGTGATTTTCTTAGCTCCTATAAGCAAATGATTCTTGCGTGTACAAGTAGACAGTGGTTTGTGATGTTTCCAAAAAGAGTAGAATAAAGTTTTGCTTCGTGTCACAAGCTATCCCAGAGTCACACCAATAAATAGGAAAGTACCTTGGAGCAAGCTGTCACTTAACAACTAAGGATGTTAGCTATAAACTGAGCACTAAGGTTCCTGTTGTGCATGGGAACACCTGTCATCTGCCATCTCCTGCCGTGTATTTGCAGAAGAATAAACACAGGCAATTCATCTTGCTTCTTCCTTACCTTTTAGAGTCAACAAAACAAGGAGCCAGTATGAATATTTGCAGACCCTTTTGTTATGTGAATCTCAGTGTTTGCCACTGCCACCCATACTCTGGAGCTTAATGTAGCTAAACCCCAACCCAGGGCTGGTGCCCCTCTAAGGGCCACCAGTGACAGTGAGCTCAAAAGATATGGTTGTGAAACATTCTTGCTGAAGTGGTATCTAGAGGAAAAAGTACTATATAAGTACTATATATAATTGCTTTACATAAAGATTTATTTGATTTTTTTTATGTTGTAGAGAGTTGAAATTCGTATCAACAGCTTATATTAAAATACATCTATCACAACACTGAATTCTTTTAACAGACTTAGAAGAAGCTATAAAAACACCTGACTGTTCCAGTGGACCAATGAGAGAGGAAAGAGGTGATCTTATCAAATTTTACAATACAGTCTATGTAGGAAGAGTGAAGTCATTTGCATTGAAATATGACTTGTCAAATCAGGACCATATGGTATGTTTTATATTTTGCTTCTTTATTAATATCTATAGTCATAGTTGGGCTGCTATGAGTTTATTTTACTAGATAAGTATTTCGGAGTTAAAGCCTCTCATGCATTATATATATGAGAGAAAATATACAATTCATTAGAGAGTGATTAAGGCTATGATACAACAGAGACCAAAGGAAATCATGGAAATTTTATCCATACTGTGATGATGTTGTTAGAAATTATGTATCCATATGGGCAAGGACTAGATGGGAACACAGAAAAATGAAAAAAAAAAAAAAATTTATTCTGTGAATTTTTTCTCTTGTTTTTGATTTCAGTTGTTAACATTTATAAGATGAACGTTTTTTTCAAGACAAAGAGAAAAGAAAATAAATAGACCTGAATTATAAATAGAGGTAGCACTAAGAAATTTTTATGCAGACCCTAGATTTGGCAGTACCAGCAGGCCTGTAAAAGTAGTATTACCAGTATGTAAACTGAGTTGGTTCCCAATAGACCAGACTTTAGTTATAAGAAAGCGGGACCTAGTAGAAGCTGCATCCAGCCAGTAGCCATATATGTTTATCTGTGAGTCTCTCTACATTTCTCTCATTCCTTTCAAAGGATATGATGTGTGTGACTATCCATCCTCAGAGGCCATGACTGCTCATCCTTTTCCATCAGTTCTACCTCTCATAATACTGTGAATATCTCTATCATCAGGCAATTAGTTTTATTAGCTTTAAGTAAAGAAATAATAATTAAGGAGCCATCTTCATTTATTCTTAGATTGGAAACATCATATAGACTATTAAAGAAAAGTACAGTCCTTGCTGACCTAACTCTATTTCTAAATCTTTTGCATTTCAATGTAAAATCTTAACCATTTCATTAACAGATTTGTTCCATGTTGGATTCATCCCACTGACCCATAGAATTCTCTGCCTCTTTTTTTCTTCTTTGCTACATTTTTGGTTCTGGATATATGTACGTGGAGAGAGATTCTTATTGCAAATGTTGGGACATTGATTACTCTTTGCCCCTACTTTCTGAGCATGGGTGTGAGGTTCCTATGCTCTTGGCTTACTGCTTCTGCTATGTTACCCGTGAAGGACAATGGACCATTGCTTTGCTATTTTTCATCTATAAATAACTGACTTCTAACTAGGAGATGCCAATAAGAATAAAAATATGGTGGAATTTAAAAAGAGAACAAAAACTTTTATCTTAAAACTTACTTTTGGGTTGTTTCAGATGGAAGCTCCACCTCTTTCTCCTTTTCCTCATATTAAGCAACAGCCAGGCTCACCACGCCGCATTTCCCAGCAGCACTCTGTTTATGTTTCCCCACACAAGAATGGGTCAGGCCTTACACCCAGGAGTGCTCTGCTGTATAAATTCAATGGCAGCCCCTCTAAGGTAAGGTGCACACAAACTTTCCTCCAGAACAACTTATGTGCATGTGTTAAAAATTGGATTTCATATTACCAGTTATTTATCTTTAATCTTGTTCTTTTTTTCTTTATCTTTTTTTTTTTTTTTGCAGTTACTACTAATAAATATGAACTGTTAACTATGACAAGTTTCCTGTGATCAAGAGCAGTGTATTCAGTTGGCGTAGTTTAATCCATTACTATTGATATGGTATTGGGAGTGTTCACTGCAAGAGACCGGTGTCTCCCATCTCAAGCATGATTTTGAGAAGGGACTAGTAACTAGGCAACAGCTGCAAGTGGTCCGACATGGGGAACATTAAGTTTAAAGAAAGGCCTTGAAAGAGAGAGTTTATTTGGTGGATGGCAACAAGGATAGTAAAAGGTCTAAAAACAGAAGCCTCCTCTTATTTACACAGACAACTCTGTGGTTATCTCTAGCTTTATTCCTGTACAGTGGTGAAGATGTGACAGGACATGATTGCTGTTTTCAGATATTTCATGGGCTATCAAGCAGATGTGTTCAGTATGTCTCCAGAAGCCAGAATCACTTACCAACTGGAAGAAATTATAGTAACTGGACAAATTGTAACTCAGTCCAAATACAATGGCAGCTCCTTAACTCATTTGTTTCTCCTTCAGTTCCATAAACATCTGTTGAGTTCCTACTCTACTTAGCAAACAAAGCTGACTGAGATGTAGCACCTCACAGCTTGCATTTCTTCCTCATAGAAGTTGATTTCCTATAAGGATGTTTAGAAGAGATTCTTGCCTGAAATCAAAAATGGGAGCAATCGGCCTCTAAGGCAGTAATTTCAAAACCATAGTTTAGAAGCAGTTGGGGATCTTGTTGAACACAGATATCTATCCTGTAGACCTACTGAATCTCAAAGCTCTGGCAGGCAGTTTCTTTAGACCAGAGTTCCCCAACCTCCAGGCCGTAGACTGATACCAATCCTTGGCCTGTTAGGAACTGGGCCACACGGGAGGAGGTGAGCAGCTAGTGAGGGAGCAAAGCTTCATCTGTATTTGCAGCCACTCCCCAGCACTAGCACCACCGCCTCAGCTCCACCTCAGATCCTCAGGCATCAGATTCTCATAGGAGCACTGGTCCCTGGTGCCAAAAAGGTTGATGGTTATGATACACAGCCTTCAGGAAACACTTCTGTAAGGCCTTGCTACCAAGAGTGTGGTTTACAGACCAGCAACATCAGCATCACCTGGGAGCATTATAGAAATGCAGACTCTCAGGCCTCACACCAGCCCTACTGAATCTAAATCTGCATTTTAACAAGATCCCCAGATGCATAGTAGGCACATTAAAGTTTGCTCCAGAAAGAGGTTCTCAAACTTTAAGGAGCATTAGAATCACCTGGAGGGCTAGATAAAACATAGATTGCTGGACCCCACCCCAAGAGTGTTTGATTCAGTAGGTATAGGGTGAGGCCTGAGAGTTTGTATTCCTAATAAGTTCTTAGGTGCTTTTGCTGCATCTGGTCTTTGCTGCATCACATTTTGAGAACTGCTGCTCTAAGGTAAACCCAATATTTAAAACCACCTGAAAAGATTAGTTCTGATTACCCTTATTAGGTCAGCCTTGATTCAAAAAAATAATCTCTACCCCAGTATTTAGCTTTGGAAAGAGGATAGAGAGCAGGAAAAAGCAGTTAGCTCGGTTCTTTGCTGCCATTTCCCCCTTTTCCCCTTTTACTCACACGTGTCCTCTATTTTTGCAGAGTTTGAAAGATATCAACAACATGATAAGGCAAGGTGAACAGAAAACCAAGAAGCGAGCGATAGCCATTGATGGTGATACAGAATCCCCTGCCAAACGCCTCTGTCAAGAAAATGATGATATTTTACTTAAAAGACTACAGGATGTTGTCAGTGAAAGGGCAAATCATTAGTGCCCTTCCTGTTTCTGTAATAAAAGCACTTTGAGGTCGTTTTGCAGAAAGCACTTTCAGATTGTTTTGCTCTATCCTTCAAAACTTTCAGCCCTATAGATGATAACTATCACTGAATCTTAAGAAAAATTACACCAAAATGATGCCCTTTTTTTTACCTTTATCTAAAATGTAGTTGATAGAGATGTATTTTCAGTTAGATTGAAAAGGAATGTTTTAAGTGCCTTTTAAACATATTAACAGTACTAGAATTTTTTAAACGTTTGTTCCTTGGGTTAGTTTTTAAGATGAAGTAAGAAGAAACCTCTAATTTTTTAGCTTACTTTTAAAAATAATCCAATGTCTCCTGTGTTTTGTAATATGAGGATAAATAACCTATTTTTGGTAAGTGCACTTTGAGATATTTGTGTTCTCAATTTAATGTTGAGTAGGATTTGGTTCCCATAGCACGTGGGTCAGAGGATGATGCACCAGCCTGCCTCTGACCCACTGTGGCAACTCCACATCCAGGTGCCGCTACCATTCTGGATTATCTAGATCCCTTCTCCTGCCCTTCCTCTCCTTGAGTATATGCAGATTTGTACCTCAGCCCATGCACTACCCACCACTCTTTGCTTTCCAACCGTAAGCCTTCTTAGCCTGGTGACACAACCTAATAAAAGGGGTATTTGCTCCTTTTTAAAACTACTATCATTTTATTTTTCTGAACCATTAACTTAATTATACATGACTATATTATATTTGAGAATTATATATAATTCTCAAAACAGGAAGCTGCTTCTCAAGCCAATAGAATAAAATTCAGATAAGAGCTATTAGAAATCAAATTTCCTGTTAGTTGGGTAGCAGCATGATAATGTGTGAGATACTGATTTGAGGTCATAAGATTAGTCATTCTCATTGTCTAGTTGAGTCCCTGAGAATAGTTAAACCTTTTTCAAAACCACATTAATATCCGCATACCTTATGGTATATATCAGTATATATTACTTCCCCCTCTTTGTTCTCAGTATTATTGGTGCGTTGTGAGTTTCCCATTAGGATCTGAGCTCTGGGGCCCCTTACGGATATTTTCCAGGACTATGTAGGGGGTGCAGCTTTCAAAAAAAGTCAGCTGTTCAATATTCACTTTTTCTATTGTGTTTTCAGAATCTGGAAGGACATGGATAAGCCATTCTTAATTATTTTTGAGAAAAAGTTATCAAATGTATATATTTTGACTGAAAATCTTATTTTTTAAAATGCAAAGTGTTTAACTTATGTCTAACCCTGGCTAATTTGAATTAATCTAATTCTTGGCTGTAAATTAGTAATTGTCATGAATTTTATTTTTAAATTGTAAGGAAAAATGTGATTTTGATCTGTAAATTACATCCACTTTTTTCGTGTGTAGTATCTACACATATAAGCCAAATAACATCAAATGTGTCTTGAGTCCTTGTATATATTTTTATGTACCTTTAAGTATTGTGTCATTTTCATCTTCATTATTGATGTGCAAATATAAGTGAGCATTTGTACATTGACTATATAAGAAACTCTGGCCTTTTTTTAAATCGGTTTTCAAGATGATATTAATGTATGTAAAATTATTAATAAACCATTGGAATTTTCGAGATTATTGAAAAGACTATATTTGTGCTCTTTTCTATGTGGC
Source organism: Pteropus medius (assembly GCF_902729225.1). Lineage (NCBI taxonomy): Eukaryota > Metazoa > Chordata > Mammalia > Chiroptera > Pteropodidae > Pteropus > Pteropus medius. Next base: position 9,964,197 of record NW_024342471.1, on the reverse strand, counting down.
TAGAAGCAATTCTACAGCCATCTAGAATCTACATCTCTTTAAATATCTACTTAATATCTTTTAAATATTTAATGTAACTTAAAAGTTAATGTTCCTGGTGTTTTCCGTGGACTGAGGAGAATGGGGGAGTGAATGCCTGCTTCATGAGTACAGGGGTTTCCTTTTGGGGCGATGGAAATATTTTGGAACTTAATATAGGTAGTGGTTGCATAACATTATGAATTTACTAAATGACCCTGAATTTTACACTTTAAAATGGTTAGTTTTATGATAGGTGAATTCACCTCAATTTAAAAAATGCCTTAGACACATACAAAGAAACAGGATTGTTTCAAGGTCTTAGAATGAATACGTGGACCAAATTATATTGAATTAAGGAAAAGATTTTTTACTCTCAGGAGTAAAAAGTATATTTTTAAAGTATATTTCTTTCAAGTATATTTCTCCAGATGAAACTCACAGCTTAAAACATTTTTTCTAATTAAAATTTTTATTTGGTTAAATTATATTAAATCAGGTTTTTTAAAAAAGAAAAAATATTTCTTTTTTGGGGGGGTGTCCTTTGCAGTATTTTCACTAACACAACAAACAATATTAGCTGCCCACTCTGTTCTTGGCTCTTTGCTAGGTGCTAGATATATAAACATGAACCAGGCATAAGTCCTGTCCTCAAGATATAATAATTGTAGCCCATTAATATAATGTGATAAATGTAGTACTAGAGCTGCATGCTCTTTTTCTATATTTAATAGAGCAATGGCGTGAGCACCGAAGAGGGAATGATTCACTCTGGGTGTTTCTGGGAATCTAAACTCACCTGAAAAGGAAACTAAATGGTAATTTAGTCCTTAGGGATGAATAACTTTTCCAGGGCAGTAAAAGTATTCAGAGAACACAACCTGTGCAAAGGCCCAGAAGCATGAAGGTACTGTGGGTTTGGGAATTGCAGGTCCTTTAGTAAGGCTGAAGTGTAGTGTACATAAGCAAAAGTGTGATGCAAAGTAGGGCTGGAAAGGTAGTTAGGGCCTTCCACAGATGGGCTTTCTAAGCCATGTTAAGGAACTTAGGCTTGATCATTTCTACTGGTTCTCAACATTGGCTACAACTTGGGATCTTGGAAAAACACATCCATGGATGAGTCCCTCCCCCAGAGATTTCTGATTTAATTGGTTTGAGGAACTGTTTAGCATCAGGATTTTCCTTTTTTTAATTTTTTAACACCCACAGCACCTGTTATTCCTAGGTGGTCTCCCATCTGAGTACTAACCAGGCCTGACCCTGCTTAGCTTCCAAGATCAGACGAGATCGAGCACGTTCAAGGTGGCATGACTATAGTTGCATCAGGATTTTTAAATACTACCTAGGGGAGCACCTAAGGTTGAGAACCACTGCCATAGGCCATGGAGATTCACTAAAGAGGTTTTAATTTTCAGTGGCTAATGACAAAATTTGATGTTTATTTTAGAGCAGCAATTCCTTAACTTGTCCAAGGATAAGGATTACTTGAGATACATATTAACAATACAGATTCCTAGGCCCAAACCTTGACTAATGGAATGATAATCACCAGGGAAAGTACCTAGGAATTTTGTTTTTAACCTCAGTTCCAAGTGATCTTCACCCTCAGATCAAGTTAGAGACCTGGCAGTGCTTCTCAAACTTTAATGAATTTAAGAAGCACCTGGGTCTAGGGGCATGCCACCCTGAACAAGCCCGATCCTTTTTGATCTCGAAAGCTACACAGAGGCCGGCCTGGTTAAGACTTGGATAGGAGACCACCTAGGAAGACTAGGTCCTGTAGGCATAAAAAAAAAAAAAAAAAAAAAAAATTAAAAATAAGGGATTGTAAGCTAACAAGGTCTTTGCAATCTGCGAAGTCAACCAAGGGTTGTCTTACCTAAAAAAAAAATCACCTGGGTTTGTTAATCGTGTTAAAAACGCAGTCTAATTCAGTAGATCTGGGGTTAGACCTAAGATTCTGCTTTTCTAACAAACTCCCACATGATGCCATTGCTGCTAGTCAAAGGACTACACTTTGAATAGCAAAGTTTAGAAATCTGGAAGATGCGCAGAGGATGAAATAGAAGACGGTTAGACTGATAGATGAGAAATTAGGTTAGTGATTCTTAACTTGGGGTAATTTTGCCCCCTTATGGGACATTTGGCAATGACTAGAGACATTTTTGCTGTTTTCATTGTCACAACTGGGTGGGGATAGGAGTGAGGGCTGCTACTGGTATCCAGTGGGTAGAAGCCAGGGATAGTGCTAAATATTCTACAATGCACAGGACAGCCAGGCCCCCATGACAAAGAATTATCCAGCCCTAAGTGTCAGTACTGCCAGTCCTTGAATTAAGTAAACACCTAGGCAAGAAGCACTATACACTTTAAGATACTGGTAGTGGGGCCAGAAGAAGAAGTACAGAGGATCATCTAACTCGGGCCGTATGGGTTCCCAGACAGGGTTGGCTTCTTAAGGAAGATGACTTTCCAGGAAAGATTAATGGTAATAAATTCCAGGCCGGGTGACTAATACACAAGTAAGATTATTTGGCATCAATGACAGACTCAATATATTAAGAGAAGAAAATAACTTCTGAGGTTTTAGATCCTATATCTAGGCAGTGGTTTCATCAAATTTCCCAATGGTAAGAGTCACCTTTGAGGACTTATTAACCGATGAGATTCAACAGCGTGGTGCACAAACAGTTTTGTTAAGTATCCCAGGCTGTTCTGATCAGGGAAGTTCAGAAAGTACTAGCCTAGAGCCCAGCAGAGGAGTATAATGGCCAAGAGTGTGAATGGCCAGGTTCAAATATCCTCCCTGACTCTGTACCACCAAACCAAGGAAGACTTCACTATTTACTTACCTCAGTTAAGTCATCAACACTTCGGGAAATAATTGATTTATGATAGAAAATAACATCATTGTAGAAAAAAATAGAATATATAGAATCAAAAAATAAAAACTATATTCCCACCACTCAGGTCACCTTTAAATTTTTTTAAAATTCTTTAGTACAATTATTTTTCACATGAAGGAAATTGTGCACCTCTTAAATTGCATACTATGATGACTTTTTCCAGCTTTACTGAGGTATGATCTACATAAAATAAAGTGCACCTTAATGTAAAGTTTGATGAATTTTAGTAATTGTATAGAGTTATATAACTACCACCACAATCAATGTAGAGAACATTTCCATCACTTTAAAAAGTTTACTTGTGCCTTTGGATCTTCTTCTCTTCCTCCCCCACATCCTCCCCACCACACCCCCAGGCGACTATTGGTCTGCTTTTTGTCAGTTTAGTTTTGCCTTTTCTAGAATTTTATATACAAGTGTATGTACGCACAGTATGTAGTCTTTTGTATTTGAGTTCTGCCACTTAGTATAATGTTTCTGAGATTCGTGTTGTATGTGTAAATATTTCTTTTTATTGATGAGTAATTTTCCATACAATGAGTATACCACAATTTTCATTCACCAGTCGATGGGCATTTGGGTTTTTTCAAATTTCGGTCTATTAATAACCATGAACATTTGCATGCAAGTCTTTGAACATATATTTTTATTTCTCTTTTATTCCCTCTTTAGCTGGATTGCTGGACCAAATGGTAAGCATATGTTGAATTTCATAAGATAATTGCCATGTCCTTTTTCAAAGTGAACCATTTTCTGTTCCCATCAGTAGTGTGTAAGAGTTCCATTGGCTCCACATCACAGCCACCTCTTGATGTGAATCTTCCTAGACTTTTTTCAATGCATATGTTATAAATTTTTTAGGTAAAAATGAATCATATATATCACTTAATACATCAGAGTCATCTTTGCAATATCTAAATTATACTTCTCTGGACAATTCTAATGCTTGTGTTCCAGTGTCTGAATGTACCATTATTTATGTTATTTTATCATCGAAGAAAGAAAGATTTAAAGGGTTCGGGGTGGGTTTGTTTTTTTTTTTGTTTTTTTGTTTTTTTGTTTTTGGAGGAAGGTTGAATTTGTTTCAGATATTGGCATTTGAAATAAATGTTGTTTAGTGAATCTAATGTTTGCAAAGTTAAGAATCAGACATCACTTATAACATTATGATGCAGAGTTGTTCAAATACTAAGGATATTCATCACATAATGGAGTACTACATATGCTCCCTTCATTCATTTGGGTCTCTGCTCGAGTTTCACATCATGGCACGTCTTAGACCAGCCCAGTCTTTCCTATTCTCTTAGCTAGTTTTATTTTTCTCCCCAGCACTTAAAATCTACTCAAGTATTATCTGCATTCATCACTAATAACTTAGTAATTGCATATATATATAAGCTCCATGTAGGTGGTACTTTTTTCTCTGTGATTTTCTCAGAGTGTAGAATGATGCACTGAAGGAATTATAAGCTTGACATTTGTTGAATTAATGAGTCGAATGAGGCTTAGAGATGCTTTTTATAATAATTATATCTCACTTATGTTGAGCATTTTCTTTTTTGTTTTTTAAATAATTTTTTATTTTTCGATTACAGTTGACAGACAATATTCTATTAGTTTCAGGTATATAACATAGTGATTAGACATCTATAAAACTTATGAAGTAATCACCCCGATAAATCTAGTCCCCATCTTACCCCATACATAGTTATTACAATATTATTGACTATATTCCCTATGCTATACTTTACATCCCCATGACTATTTTGTAACTACTAATTTGTACCTCTTAATTCCTTCCCCCACCTTCACCCATCTCGTGTTGAGCATTTTCTATGTGTCAGACTCAATTCTCATAAAACCCTACAATAAAACTGTTTTATAGAAGAGGAAATTAAAGCTTAGAGATTTTAAGTAACTTGCCCAAGGTCACACAGTTTAAATCCAAACATTCTAGTTCCATAGCCCAATTTTTTTAAGTCGGTGAAGTTGAGGGTTTTGTGTGATAAAATATATGTAACATAAAATTCACCATTTAACCATTTTTTCTTGTTCACCAAATTTATTGTTGAACATTTATAACACCAGATTATGACAGATTAAAAGGAAAGCAGCAAAAAAATGCTACACATCAATATCTGAGCAGAGACTGAAGACAAATATTCATCTATTAAGTCCTACACTATACTGTTAAAACACAGGTAAAAACTGACCATTTTTAAATATACAGTTCAGTGATTAACTATATTCACATTGTTGTGCAACCAATCTCCAGAACATTTTCTTCTTGCAGAACTGAAACTCTATACCTGTCAAACCACTTCTTTTTTCCTCTTTCCCCAGCCCCTGGCAACCAACCAGTCTATTGTCTATGAAACTGACTACTCTAGATACCTCAGGTAAGTGAAAACATATGGTATTTGTCCTTCTACGACTGGCCTATGTCACTTAGCATAATGGCCTTAGGGTTCATTCATGTTGTAGCAAGTCAGGATTTCCTTTTAAGTCTGAATAATATTCCATTGTGTGTATGTGTGTGTGTATCACATTTCGTTTATTCATCGTCAGTGGATACCAGCCCAATTTTTAGTCTGTAAACTCTGATGCATTTTTAGATAATAATCTCAGGGTTACTCGGATTTACAAAACTTTCCCAGGCTTATTTCGTGAAATCCAGGCTGTCTTATTCCTCAAGCTTCTCTCTTCCTTTGCCTTGAAAAGCATTCACATTTGTTGTTTTTGGAGATCTTCCCAATCCTGTCATACACAGAAGGAACTCAGCTTGTTGAAAGATTTCCATGTTCCAATGACAATCTTCTCCCTTTACTCGATCCTTCTCTTCCAAACCCTCTGTGAAATGTGAAATAAAATGGAGTAATTTAAAAGGCTTAAAATGGGGCTAGGAGACCTTTAAGGAAGTGGGTCTTAAGTAGATCTTCACCAGATGGAACATAAAATTTTGACCTAGGCACAACCATAAAATTCCAGAACAAGAACATCTGCAACTTGTCATAGGGATGGACTTTTACTTAGTGATAGCCCCTATTAATCATTTGTATTTAGCCACGCTTAATTTTCCATTGCCAGCACCAATTAAAATTCTTTGTGAATAACTTATGCAAACCTCCCCTTTTTGCCTTTAAAAACATCTGGCTATTGTTTCCCAGCAGGACATTGTTTGGGTTTGCTCTGATTGCAGTTTCTTTTAATACCAAATAAACACTTTTCCTTTTCTTTGCATGAGTTTTGCATCCTGACAATTTAGGTTAACATCTCCCAGATGCTTCCTGGGAACCCTAAGTTCCTTGCCTTTACTGTGCCTTTCATAAACTTCCTACCTTAGAAGGCTTAGCATCACTTTCCATCAATGCCCTGAGGATTCACCCGTCCCCAAGGAACACAGTTCTCCTCCTCCTCAGAATCTAGTGCCGATTTTCCCCCTGATACTCAGAACGTATTAGATCAGGGAAGTTCACTTCCCTGCAGCCACCTCAAGTGTAAATGACACAGCTCTTCCGTAGGGATAAATTGAGGTTTTCAGTCTTGCAAAAAAGGTGAATAAGAGAATCTTAAACACTACTCTACTTATTGGTTGGCTTTAACTCACAAAATAGGTAAATATAATATGCTTGTTCTGCAAATGCAAATCCAAAGACAAATTCTCGAGACCCATCCAGGTTACTGGCTCTAAGCTCCACCTTTTTAGAAATTCTGAAAATATTTTTCTTGTTAATCACAGTGATTAACAAGTCCGGAGCACAAGAGCACCTTCAGACCTTCTCCTTGAGATGAAGGTCAAATTTTTAAATGAGAAGGATCACTATGTAAATAAGATATTTAACTCTGAGGAAGGAACATAGAAAAATAATAGAAGGCTTCTGTAACACTTGAATGATACGTACGTTGTCAATAACGATGGCACACTTGGAGTATGTGTGAGACTTTATAATACGTGATATCCAATAGCACAGGGGTTCTTGGTAATAACCAACTCTGTGGCCATCAGAAGCCTGGGGCATGAAGATTAGGAACGACTAAATCAAAATGTCCAACTTTAGGCAATCAGCGCGGGAATACAAACATGTTGGCTGTGAGTCTTAATCTGCTAGGGCTGCCTTAACAAAATACTACAGACTGAGTGGCTTAAACAACGGAAATTTATTTTCTCACAGTCAGCACTGGTAGTTAACGATCAAGGTGCCAGCACAGTTGGTTTATGGTAAGACCTCCCTTCTCGACTTCCAGATGGTCACCTTCTTGCTGTGTCCTCACATGGCCTTTCCTCTGTGTACAGACAGGGAAAAGGAGAGAGCTCTGTTGTCTCTTATAAGGATTACAGTCCTGTTTGTTGGATTAGGGCCCCGCCCACATGACCTCATTTAACCTTAATCGTCTCTTTAAAGTCCCTGTCTCCAAATACAGTCACTTTGGAGGGTAGGGCTTTGGCACATAACTCAGTGGGAAGGGGAACACAATGACACAATTCAGTCCATAACACTGTGGGGTCCACTCAATGAATGGCAAGGAATTTCTCAGAGAAAAGAATCTTTGTGAACTTGGCTGACAGTTGTATTCACTAGGGACAGTGGTGATGCAGGACAGGGCAAAAACCCCCGAGTTGGGGGAGACCAAGCCTTGCACCGAGAGAAGAAGAGAGGTTTTTGGCAGAGGATGTAGAAAGAATTCAAACACATGCCAAAATCAGAGTCGAAAAGAAAGTTTACTGGAGAAGGGGTAACTAATACTCCATAGACAGAGCGTGGTCTCCTCTCAGAGGCAGAGAATGAGAGAGCCCAAGAGAGGCTCAGAGGGACAGAGACAATAGAGATGAAGACAGTGAAAGAGACAGAGTAAAGGCACTGAGAGGGACAGAGTAAAGACAGTGAGAGAGATGGAGAGAAAGGCATTGAGAAGGACCCCCAGTGTTCAGGGAATTCGGTTCATGTATTATTCTTTAGTTCCTGTGCCTTACAGTTTAAAGACTTAGTTTACCCATTTCCTTTGATACGGGCATACAGTAAGAAAGGATAAGAGTATGTAGAGCAAGAAAGTAAGAATATGTAGCTCGAAAGTCCTGCTGGCAGTTCCCAGTCTTTAATCTACAGGTTCCCCCTTGTTTTAGCCATAGAGAATGAATTCTTTTATTTTGTATAGGGCAGCCACTTGATGGCTCTGTTTTTCCTGTTTCCCCTTCACAGGTGAGGGAAATGGGTTGTTAGCAATCCCAGCAGAAATCTTCCTTTGTTCAGTAGGTGTCCTACTGGCCTGGCTACAGGGCTGATCAGCATATTGCAGTCTTTGAATGTAGCTTGATTTAACACTAGTTCCCTTGCCTCCTCCCTACATGAGTAATGATGGATCAGACTAGATTGGACTGGACACAAATATCACTACAAGGAAAAAAATCAGCCAGGTAACACTGGATATCTGAGAGAGCCATGGCAGATACTGAAGTTGTGAAGTGTATCAGGGATGTTTATCAGCTAGAAATGAGAGAAAATCTAAAAATTCAAAACACCCACACAAAAGAAAATTCGGCTCACGCTGGCTTAAAAACTAAGGAAGTTTACTGGCTCATGTAGCTAGAAGTACAAAGACAAGGTGAGTTTTTGGGTTAGTTAACCAAATGGCTGAGTATTTTCATCAAAGACCCAAGGTCTGTCCATGGTACTGGCTTCGAACTAAAGCTTATCCCCTAATGACTTTAAGATAGCTAACCATAGTAATGGCAAATCCCCACCCACTCTGCTTTTTTTAAAATTGTAGCTAAGGGGCTCTCAAGCAAATCTATGTTGGAATAAGACTGACCGATGTAACTACCATTTGAATTTAGGTGACAATGCTATGTTTGAAATATGAGTTGAGATTGGCTCTTAGCAATGAATTCTAAAAAGATCTATAAGCTATTTTTTTTACCCAGGATACCCCAGTCCATAAAGTCTAGCCACTGTCTTATGTGTTAGAGCATCCCTGCCCCCAAATACATGGTCACCCCACCACAAACACAGAGCCACTTATAGAGAGTCACGATAAGCTAAACTCTAGGATGGGATGGCCTGTGACTGCCTAAGAGCGTTAGTGTAATAGAATGAAATGTTTGGTCTGGTCTCTCTGATTCCATCTTGTTCAAGCCTGTTTTATCCTCATTGCCTTTAGAATAACAGCTTCTGCCTAGTCTTACATGTTGACATGTTAATCAGAGGAATTCTGCTTGAGGTTTGAGGAACTGAGGGAAGTTTGTATTATTTCTCAAAGATTTGCAGAACCCCACAGCAATTAGCATAATCTTCCTTAGACCTTTATGGAAGCGCAGATATCTGTGGTGGTCAATCACCTTTTTCTTTCTTTCTTTCTTTTTTTTTTTTTTAGATTCAACTGCAAGTATTTATTGGTTTCATAGAAATATTTTAAATAAACTTTACTTTTTAGAACAGTTTCAGATTTACAGAAAAATAAGGATAGTACAGAGTTCTCATTAATTTAACACCCAGTTCCCCTGTTATTAACAGCCTACATTAGTAAGGTATATTTGTTACAACTTATGAACCAATATCAATACATTATTATTAAAGTCCAAAAAGAATTAAAGTCCATACTTTACTCATATTTCCTCAGTCTTTACCTAATTTCTTTTTTCTGTTCTGTCCCATGTTATATTTAGTCATCATGTTTTCTTAGGCTCCTCTTGACTGTGATAGTTTCTCAGACTCTTGTTTTTGATGACATTGACAGTTCTGAAGAGTATTGGTCAGGGACATTGTAGGATGCCCTTTATTGGAATTTTTAAAAATAATTTAAAATTTTTTTCAATTATATCTGACATACAATATTGTATTAGTTTCAGGTGTACAACATAGTGATTAGACATTTATATAATTTATGAAGCAATCACCCTGATAAGTCTAGTACCCATCTAACACCATACATAGTTATTATATTGTTGACTATATTCCCCATGCTGTACTTTATATCCCATGACTGTTTTTATAACAGGCAATTTGCACATTTTTATCCCTTTTCTCTTTTCATCCATCTCTCCCATTCCACCTCCATCTGGCAACCATCGAAATGTTCTCTTTATCTATGAATTTGTTTCTGTTTTGTTTGTTTGTTTATTTTGTTTTTCAGATTCCACACATAACTGAAATTATATGGTCTTTGTCTTTGTCTGACTTATTTCACTTAGTATAATATCCTCTAAGTCCATCTATGTTGTTGCAAAAGGCAAGATTTCATTCTTTTTAATGGCTGAATAATGTTAATTTAATCTATTTACATTTAAAGTAATCATTGATAGGTAAGTAATTATTGCCATTTTATTATTCATAGTGTTGATCTTATTTGCTTCTTCTTCTTAAAGAAGTCCCTTTAACATTTCCTTTTATTTATTTTTTTTTAGGCGAGGAAACCCTTGGTTGACCTCACAGATTGCAAGGAACTTGTCAGCTTACGATCCTTTTTTTTTGTTTTAGTTTTTATGCCTACAGCACCTTGTCTTCCTAGGTGGTCTCCCATCCAAGTACTAACCAGGCCTGCCCCTGTTTAGCTTCCGAGATCAGACGAGATCTGGCATGTTCAAGGTGGCATGGCCGTAGACCCTTTAACATTTCTTATAATACTAGTTTGGTAATGATGAACTCCTTTAGCTTTTTCTTGCCTGGGAAACTCTTTATCTGTTCTTCAATTCTAAATGATAGCCTTGCTGCACAGAGTAATCTTGGTTGTAGGTCCTTACGTTTATCACTTTGAATATTTTGTGCCAATCCCTTCTGGCCTGCAAAGTTTCTGTTGAGAAATCAGCTGACGGTTTTATGAGAGCTCCCTATAACTGCTTTTTCTCTTGCTGCTTTTAAGATTCTCTCTTTGTCTTTAACCTTTGGGATTTTAATTATGATGTGTCTTGCTGTAGGCCTCTTTGGGTTCATCTTGTTTGGGAATCTCTGCACTTCCCGGACTTATATGTCTATTTCTTTTGCCAGGTTAGGGAAGTTTTCTATCATTGTTACTTCAAAGCAGTTTTCAATTCTTTATTCTCTCTTTTCTCCTCTTGGTACCCCAATGACACGAATGTTGGTACACTTGATGTTGTCCCAGAGGCCCCTAAAACTATCCTCATGTTTTTTACTTTTTTCTTTTTGCTGTTCTGATGAGTGTTTTCCACTACCTTGTCTTCCAAATTGCTGGGTCAATAGCTTCTTGCCCCTCCCATATTCCCGTTCCTTGACATAAAAGAAGCCTTAACTCTGTACTTTCTTAAGATGGGTTGAAGTACCACTAGGGCTTCCATATTTTCAATTGGTAACTTCTTGATCAACACATCTTTCCCTACTCCAAATTCTGACGTTTCAAATTTTGGCCTTTTGAAGCATCAGGGACACAGACTTTGGACCGGTAACAACTGAACTTGTACACAGCTCAAATTGCAGGAAAAAAAAAACAACACAATAGTGTTCAAGGCGAATCTAGTTTCAAATCCCAAATCCCTATTACATGTGTATGACCCTGGACAAGTCATTTCACTTCTCTGAGCTTCATTTCCGTATCTGCTAAATGGGTTTAATAACATGAGAGGTCTTTGTCCAGAATTAATTTTCTTCTTCCTGATACAAGACCTTGCCCTCTCACCCAGGGAGTAACATATGACCTGATTGGGTCAATCATTTTATAACAGAGCAATTGGCCCAAGAATGAATGCAACTGAAACTTGTTGAAGTCATTCCCTTATAATTTCCTTTTGGAACTGGAGGAGCAGAGGTTTTCTTTCAGCTCTAGATGTGGAGCCATAAAGATGAGACCTCAGAGCTGCTTGCTGCTCATAGCCCTGGTGTTCCCACATGGTTTGCACTCTCCTTTTTTGGTCATATTGAGAGAAATGAATCCTTAAGCTGTTTGCACTTCCCCATTTAATCATTTTGCCTATGCACATTGGCCTCCTTGCTGTTTCTCAACTCCAGACATGCTCTTGCTTCAAAGCCTTTGCACTTTGCACTTTTAAAGCCTTTTCTGTTCTCTTTGTCTGGAATGGTTTTCCTTCAGATGCCTGAATGGCTGACTCCTTCATCTCCTCCAAGTATCTGCTTAAATATTATTTTCTCAAAAGGCCTATTATGACCACCCTATCCAAAATTGTAAGCCTAGGCCCCTCCGCTACTCTTTAAAATTTTTTTTCCATAGCACCAATTTCTAACATGCTTATTATTGTTAATTATATTATTATTCACTGCTAGTCTCCCCTCACTAGGATATAAGTTTCTCTAGGGCAGGGATTTCTGTTTCTTTTGCTCATTGATGTGTCTTAGATGCCAGGCAAATTAGTAAGTACCCAGTAAATATTAAAATTTATTGAATGAATGAACAAATGTATTAATAACCAAATAAATGCAACTAGTATGATACCTATCTAATGAGGTTAAGAGGATTAAAAATTATAAAGTTAAGCACAAGTAAAATGTCTGACCCCATAGTAAGTACTCAAATATGGTAGCTATTGTAATTTTGCAAGGTCTCCTTTTTTCAAAGGATTGCCAATCCTGCAGATAAATTTCTATATCTATGAACAGAAAAAGACTTATGAGGCACATGCCAGGAGGTGATCTTTAGATCTGTATGTATGTATATATACATTGTGTTTTCCAAGTTTTCTTTCTTGAGCGCTATTTTTATCAGACAAGAAAATCAATACTTTTTTTAAAAAAGAGTTTTGGCTTGGCTTTGGAATATGGGCAGATGGAAAAAAAGAATGGACTAGGGAGTGGTAGCTGTAGCTGGCATTGAGATATAGTCTTTTCTAGTCTAACATGATGAGATCAGAGGAGAGCTTAAGGACTCATTTCTCTCAATATAACCAGAGCAGTAGGTATTTGTTCCCAGGAGTGACTGGATGGAGATAACCAGGACTGTAAGTAGAATCCCAAACTGGGGATTGGAAAGCACTGAAGTTTTATTTTAATTTATTTTTTTATTTTGGGGAGTGAGGCAACCCTTGGTTGACCTCATGGATTGCAAGGACCTCGTCAGCTTACAATCCCTTATTTTTTATTGCTTACTCCTAAAGCAACTGGTCTTCCTAGGTGGTCTCCCTTCCAAGTAATTACCAGGCCCAACCCTGCTTAGCCTCTGAGATCAGAAGCAAGCAAGTTTGTTCAGGGCAGCATGGCCATAGACTAGCACTGAAGTTTTTGAGTCAACTTTGAATCTTGATCCTCTTACTTACCAGCCATTTGACCTTGAATAAGTAACTACCTTGCATAAGATCTAGGGCCCCTAGAAAGTAGGGGATTAGAGAAAAATAATAAATGTGGCATTTTGTTTAAAAACAGAAACAAAGAGAAAAGTAAGTTTCTCAAAAGCAATTGAAAAAAAATTAAAAAATTTTTAAGAAAACAATTGCTTTTGAGAAAACCCATCTAATTAAATGTAAAACCCTACTTATATCACCTTCCACTGCTCAGGAAACTTTGCTGACAGGGCAGATTTCCCCACAAGCCTTATAAACACAAGTTTTCAAACCAGCTGTTTCCAAGGTAAAATATGTTTTGCACACATATGTTATTTGATATCTCTTTTACCACTTTGTTTTGGTTTCACGAGTCTTGACAACTGTTTGTTTTCCCTCAAATTATTCTGAGGCTTGCCCTTCTGTGTAGATGGAGGGCAAGTATACCTCTCTGTACTTTCTCCCACGGGAGTATAGGACAAGGAAGAAATTTTAAAATTTGGGTTAATTAATATAAAATAATTTTATATCGAAACTCCGATTAACAAGCAATTGTTGGCAAGTAATTAAGAACATGGACTTTGGAACCGGGCTAGAGTGCCTGGGTTTGAATCCAGGTTTCATGACTTCCTAGCTGTGTGACCTTAGGCTAATTACTTGTTTCTTTGTACCTCAGTTCTTTACATCTTAAGGTTATTGTGATACTTAAATGAATAAATATTTGTAAAGCCCTTAGAACAGTGTCTGGCACACAGTAAAGATCGAAGCGTTTGCTAAGAATATTTTGCTCACTACTAACCTGCTAGTTCATATGGCTTGATGCTTACCTGCCTCATTCATCCTTTATCCCCTATGTGGGTCTATGGCTGGGTTAATAGGAAGGTATATTGGCTTTAGAAGTGATAGTAGTAGTCCTTTTACCAGTTACCCACATGGACCAGGAGTTATAGGGAAGTTTGGATGCTGCTCCAGAGTGGCTGAAATGAGAGGGAGATGCCTGCCACTTTCAGACTGTTACCACCAGGTAGTAAAAGTCTTTGAAGATAAATTCTAAATAATCAGATCGGTCACTTGTTTTCATCTGGGCAGGGGGTTGGGATGGAGAGAGGGGTTGAGGATTCTTTTGGAGAGAAGTCTGAAGTCAGTTCCTATATGAAAACCTGAAGAGAGGCTAAGAGTTCATGGACAGGCATCCCCAGGACCCTCTCACTGTCCAGCAATACTGGAGAACTTCTGAAATGCAAAAAGACACCTTCTCGATCAGATCTGGAGTCATTCCAGGGTCTTCTAGTTCAGCTTCTTGCCCATTTCTCTCTTCATTGGGAAGATGTTGGCAGCCTGATAACCTTTTAGGGTTTCTTTTAAGTTTGGGGCACCTGAAACATAAGTAAGCCAGGGGTACTCATTCGGAGATAGATACCCTCAATTCACTATACGAGCCCGTGCTCCGATGGTGGCCAGACTTCCACGCCCCTGCCCTTATTAGCACCACCCTTAGTTCTGTTTCTCTCAGTTCAGTTTCTCATAAACGCCAGAAGGGGAGTGGGGGTAGGAGCGGGGTGGGGGAACCATTGGACTATCATTGCGCCTGCGCAGAGAACCAGCTGGCTGAAGTGGCTGGGCTGTCTGGCCCTGAGGTCTGAGCTGTCAGTGCGCCTGCGCCGGAGGCCAGTAGGCTGGCAACGCTGAGCCAGCTAACTCGCCTCCAGAGTCGGGCTGTCAGTGCGCCTGCGTGAGAGCCGTGCGCCGCTGTTCTTGACTGTTCTCTGGAGAGCTCTGGTTTTAGCCATGCAGTGCTCCGACTCCGAGCAGACCCCCAAAAAGTGCCGACTCGATGCCAGCCTTCTAAGTACCCCGCCGAACACTGCTGCTGCTGCCGCTGCGGCCGCAGAGTCCCCGGACTCCAAGCTCCACCGTAACCACAAGATCTGGGACCCGGAGCAGGTGTGCCGCTTCCTAATCTACTGTGACTTCAAAGATCCCAGAGTGCTGGACCGCGTCCGAGGTATCCGGGGTAGAGGGCTAGGGGTGGAGGCGGGGACAGCAGGCTTGAGAGAGCGCGAGTGAGCCGGGGGCCTCAAAGAGGACCCAAAGCGGAGAAGGGAGACCTGACGCGGGAGGCACCAGAAGGGGTGGACCTCAGGTGGGGGACGCCCAGGAGTGATACCCTGAGATGGAGGAAGGAGAAATGGAGGGTCTGGGATTGGGGACCCTGAGGAAGAAAGCAGACTTTGGGGATTGTGAACCTGGGTAGGACAGTTAGTCTAAATCTGGTGGGTTTCTTCAGGAACTTGCCACTACAGGGCCGGACAGGTGAGATTCAGGTCCTTTTTTTTTTTTTTTTTTTTTTAAGTTAGAAGAACGTTTCCCTGGGACTCTGGTTGGAGGGTCTTGGTCATTAAGGTTTACCAGGCTGGGACACCTCTCTGTGCTACCTCAGCACCCTGAACACTTGCCACGTTAGAATATGTTTTGATGCTTTTAAATTTGTTTCCTTCACACAACTCTTTTCCCTTAACAACCCCCCCCACACACACACACACAATTTGGGGATTTCCTGAAGGGGGAGGAACCCGTTTGGGTTTACGTCTAAATCCGCTTTGCCTACCATCGCATCCCAGTTAGGGCTCAATAAATGTTTGTTGACTGTACATGCAGAGCCTGGTAATGATCTTGCTTACTTCTTCAAAAGCTGTTTCTCTTTCTAAATCTAGACACTGGGGTTGTTCAGCTGACTTATGAACTCTCAGCGACCCACAACTTGGCAACATCAAAAGGAGAGATGTGCAAGTTATAGTAGACTTTACTGGCTCAAGTTCAAGTTTCTATTCACATGAAATCCAGTCAATTTCTCGTATGAAGTTTAGCTCATCATGACTTATCCTCTGTGGTATCCAATAGGAAAGTAGTGTGGTTTGCATATTCTCTAAACTTTTGCAATTGTTGGGTGGAGACCTCTTTGCCTAGGATGGGGAACTAGGGTGGGAGAAACTTTAGTGGTTCAAGACTTAGAGATAACATGATGGGTGTGGAAATTGTACTTCTCTTTTTCACTTTCCACCTTTTATTTCTCTCCACTGGTGGGATGGAATTTTTCTTTGAATAGCAACAGGTAGGGATGAAGTAGTTTTATATTTTCTGTCTCCCAAATGTGATTGGCTTTTTTGGCTCTCTGTTTCAGTGGTGTTCTGTAGATTATTTCATCAGCCTTCAGAATGATTTGTTTTCGAGCTTACAGTCTATTGCTAATAGAAAACGTTGTGCGCTTTTTATTGGTAAAAACTGACCAAGTGTCCAGTTGCTCATTTCTTACTGTCTGCTTTGTCTTGACCAAACTTTAGTCAGCTTCTCTCTTTCCTACAGGCCTCTGAACTCTTGCTTGCCTCCAAGACAGAGCAAACACTAAAAAAAGTGAAATATGTCCCTTGATCAACTTTTCCTGGGAACATTGTCCTGTCAGACCCAGTTTAGGGTTGCTTCCTCTCCAAAGGTCCTGCTTATTTCTGCTTGCTCCTCTTTTACTCTATACAAAAAGCAACACCTTTCTGTTTGATTTTGATCCGCATGTAAATTTCTGAGATCAGAATGCTCTCCCTATTGCAGTGGGTCTTTCTTTCTAATTAAAATCTCTATCTAAGCCCCGATTTGTTTTTATTTGACAAAGCTAAGCACAAGATGCTGGGTCTCTTTCCTCATGGAATACAGTCTCACAGGAACTCTGAAATTTAGAGACTATAATCCGTATTTTTTTACAGGTGACATGTTTGAAGTCCAAAGATGGTAAGTAATTTTCCAGAGGTCAAGCAGAGCTGGGTTTTAAGATTAGGTATTTAGATTCCAGAATTCATGCCAGCTGTACCTTAACAAGTGTTCTCATCAAAAAAACATTGGATTCCCCTCAGCCATAAGGGAACAAAAAAAACATTTAAGAAACAAAACAAAACAAAAAAACATTAGATCCCGTAACCAAAGTTATAAAATCACTTTGGGGGGTAAGGCGGGAGAAAAATGAACAAAACACGGACAGTTGACAACCAGCAAGTAAACACAGAAAAAGACATTCAATTTCAACAGTAGTTTAAAAAAATACCAATTTTTAAATTTAGATTGGAAAATATTTAAAGATAATAGGAGAAATGGGCAATCCAATAAAGTTGATGGAAGTGTCAGTTGGCTCAACCATAGACAGTTTGGCATTACCTCTTATAGGAAATTTCACTTATAAAAATTTGCAGATAAAATTTTATAGGTAGGTGTCCAAAGAAATATATTCAAGATTATACTTTTAACCATTGGTTATAAATAGAAAAAAAAAAAGTTATTTAAATAGTAATTGGTAGTAATGGTAAATAATAATGATAGCTAATATTTATTGAGTGTTTACTTTGTGTGAAGTACTATTTTATGCATTTCACATCTTTTATGTTATAAAATCTTTACAACAACTGTGACATAGGTTCAGTATTACTCATTTTAGAGATGAGCATAAGGCTCAGAAAAAGATTAAATATGGCATATCTATATTATAAATACAAGACAAACATTAAAAATGATATAATTTAGTAAGTGACAAGAAAGATCTTTGGGTAGAAAAAGTAGATTATAAACATAATTTCATTTGTGTAAAATTACATATTGCACAGATGAGTGTTTTGAATGATACCTAAAATGTTAACAGTGGTTATTGGGGGAATTTAAGTTTTGATAGTTTGTACTTTATATTTTGATATTGTTTGGATTTTTTACATTGAATAATTTTTTTATGATTAGGAAAATACAAAAGTGCCATTTTCATTTAAACTTTTTCTTTTTTGAAATTTCTTCCTTATTTTCTTTTTACCTATTTTCTTTTTATGTGACCATGAAAAATGCACTTTTTTTTTTTAAGTTTTTTTCACCCATCCCCCCTACTTTTCTATCCCTTCGGCAACCATCAGGTTGTTCTTTGTCTCTTCAGGTCTCTCATTACCTTTAGAAAGAAGATTTTTGTTTGTCTGAAAATAATCCAGAATTCCGGAATCTGAAGTCAAGAAGGACTAGAATTAATTATATAAACAGAGAAAGAAAAATAAACCATATGCGTCTTTCAAAAATACTGAGTATTATATGCTTTGCTTGGAGGTTTTACAATAAAATCAACACTCCAGTCACAATTCAGACTGTGGTTTTGACTTGATTTAGGAACAAGAGACTTTCCCTACTCCCACCCCAAACCTTACCTATTTCAGAAGGAAGCACTGGTTTTGCGGCTTGACTTTCTTGCAAATAATTTACTCAAATAATTAAAATTTTTCACCTGATTTATCAAAAAAAGCCTCTTGGTATAGTTGGCTAATTAAAATTAAGACCTTCCCAGTGGCAAATCTGTAAAGTGGTATTTGGTATAGTCTGTTACCTCTAATGGGTGCACTCAATAAATGTTGATCTGAGCAAGTTCTGATGGATTCAAATGGAAAGAAATTGGAAAGCATGTGCTGTAAATACTGAAATCATTCATCTCTTTTCCCTTTTCTTCCACAGAAGAGAAAATCACAGGTTCATTACTGCCCTTTCTTAATGAGACTCATCTTGAAAATCTTGGTATAAGGTAAGAATGATAAAATTCACATTGTATCCAAGCATACTTTTCTTTTTTCATCTTTGAGAGGCAAAGCCCAAGATTGCTGATATTAACTGTCCTCCTTTTAAATCTAAGAAGTGTTTTAAAACAACCCACTGCCTGCTGGTTAACAGTTGTTTTTGCCATGTAGACCCTATGTTGAATATTTCTGTAAACAACTTTGAGTGATCCTACTTGGGGATTTTTGTTTTTAAATGATTCCTATTTTTTCAAATTCTGCTCACAAGCTTTCATGAAGTTGGTAGTGACCAACTTTTTACTCTCAAGTTTAGACTAATTGAATTATACATACCAGAAAATATGTAAGAACTGATAGGGAAAAAAATGTTGGCAAAAAAAATCATTGAACTTATATCGAACCTATTTCTAGGTCTTCTTCAAGCTATCTTAAGATGGGAATGTATTCCCACTGTTTAATTTAAAGACACTCTCCAAAGTAGCTTGGTACTTTTTAGTTATATGATTTGGGACAAGGTATTTACCCTTCAGTTTCAATACCTATGAAATGGATAATAATGTATGTCAAATGATTAGCACATGATAAGCCCTTAATAAATTATATAGGTAGAGATTCTTAAGTATGGCTGGAGGTTCTAGGGTCTAGATTAGTGTGGGTTTACTTTAAAGATCTTAGTTAAGGATGCAGTATTTATTCCTTAAATTGGAGACTATTTCTTTTAGAGAATTGGCAACAGTGGTGAAATACAGTCTTTTCTTCTGGAAGTCCACTTAGCTAAGTGTTTTTGTGGTAACTGTAACCAAAGAATCAAAACAAAAGATTATACTGAATTACTTCATGTACTGTTGCTTAATAATTGATAATGAAAGTAAATTGTGTCTACAGCCATGCTACCCTGAATATGCCCGATCTTGGAAGCTAAGCAGGGTCGGGCCTAGTTAGCTCTTGGATGGGAAACCACCTAGGAATACCAAATGCTGTAGGCATTTATAAAAATAAAGAAAAAGAAAAATAAAGAAAGTAGATTGTGAAAAAAGATCACCTCTGACTGACTTTTAATAAATGTCCTTTGGATCAGAATCTTGGTGGACCTCATCTTGCTTCTTTCATAATCACATTTCAGCCTCCTATATCCCCTCAGAGTCCCCCTTACAATCTGATTTTTTAATGTTAATAGTTGCTTACTATTTTAATCGAGTGGAATTTGTTCTAATAGAGTCTTTTTTTTTTTTAAGGGAACTATATACTTTGTTGTCCCAGATATTATTAATTTACTAAACAAATATTTATGGAGGGCTCATATGTGTTAGGCATTCTTCCAAGAACTTGGGACACATGAGTGAACAAAATGAATAAAATTCCAAAAGGAATACTATATACCACAGCCCGCCTTATAACTAAGATGCATTCTATAGGGCTCCTCAGAGCTGTGTTTTCCTATATAGCAACTACTACCTGCATGTTTAAATTTAAATAATTAAATTAAATTAAAATGTAAATTCCTCAGTTACGTTAGCCATATTTCAAGTGCTCAATAGACACTTACAGCTAGCGGCTCCCCTGTTGGGCAGGGCAGATATAAAACATTTCTGTCATGACAATGTTCTACTGGACAGAGCTTCCTTTGAAGATCCCAGTGGGATCAGCTGAAGTTGTTCACAGTGGTACCAGTGCAGCCAGCTTACTAATGTACCTTTGTACTTTTTCCCCCTCATTTCCTGTTTCACCTTTCCTAGTACCCTACTCTGATTCCCAGGATTCACATCCTATAATAAATTAACTGTATGCAAGCTCATGTCCTAGACCCTGCTTTCTAGAGGGACTCCAGTTTAGACAAGTACTTGTATTTCCTCAATTTTATAATCAACTATTAATTTAAAAGATTTTTCTAGGAAATAGGCAACTGTCACTTTAAATGTACAAAATAAGTGTAAGAATCATTAAATTGCGGAAATGATGAAATACAGAAATTAAATCTTATTTAGTCTAACTGTCCTGGCCCATGACTACTACAGATTTTTAAAGTATTTATTTTGCTATAGCCTTTGCTAAAACAAAAAAAAAACCCTCTAGGTTTCAGGTGGCTATTTTTATATACTTTAATCAGTGATTTCTTTATGAATAGTTTCTTTGGGGCTTTTAACTAATTGATGAATACTGAGTATCAGCTCAGGAAAATACTAGGCAGTGAAGTTGGGTTTAGGTTTGGTATTTTATGCTGTGACTCCTGGTTATGCTTGACTGAGCAACTGTACTTAATCTGAGTCAGTTATAGCTCATTTATAAGTCCTCAAAGCCCGGCCTTTCCCTGTGTTTGTTATATGAAACTGATGAGGAGGATAGGGGAACAGTAAAACACAAGATGTGCTGCTTTAGTGATTTATCAGCTGTAATAATGCTTCTATACATCCCAAGAAAACCATTCTTAGATTTTGATTTTGTACCATGGGCCTCAGGGTACAACATAGAAGCCAATTGTAATACTTCTGACTCCAAGTCTATCTAAGACTTTTAGCAACAGATTTATTTTTTCAACCTAATTACCTAATAAATCAGTAAAGGTGAACCCCTTGACTGCTGCTTCTGTTGACGTTCAGCTGGGTTAACGTGACTGGACCAATTAGTAAGTGTAAATAAAGCAGGATAATGAATTACAGGATTTTGAACTGTTTAATTCCTATTAGATTTCTTCTCAAAATTGGAGCATTATGAGAGATTGCTAACAAAGGAAGATAGGTATAAATAAAGGTAAAACTTTCATATATAGTTGATTCATTCATGAGTCATGTCTTGTGCTCATAAGTCAAACTTGGACCTTTGCAGATCACCATTATAACCACTAATGTCCATTTATGGACTGATCGTGTGACCAAAAAACACCCCTGCCAAAGGGTCTCATATTGTCCTGCATTTCCAAGGCTTTTATTGTATCCTAGACATTTGCATTTGATTTGACTATATCTTAATTGCAGTAAATAATTATTTCTCTCCAAAAGTTGTTTTGATATGACAAAGGCTCATTTTGTTAACCAGATATAATGTTCCTGTATATAACATCTTTGGCCAATTTAGATAACTTTGAAACTCCTAGATTCTTATAGTTAAAACACTGCTGATGGAATAAATATTGAATTTATAATCAGGAATAATTTCCATAGCACCTGTAATCATAGTTAAAATTATCCTATAGTTCTTGAGCACAGGAACTGAGTGTTGTAACCCCAGCACGGTGCACACTGTTTAATTCCTCTCCAGCCCTGTAAGGTGGATGGTGTCATCCCTAAGCTACAGATGAGAACATCAATGTACCAGACAAGGTTAAGTGACTTTTCCAAGGTCACTTGCAGATTCCATGTGCAGATGCGAGCCAGTTCTGTCTGATTCAAAAGTCTTTTTTTATTATCACTATGCAGAGTGCTGTCTTGAGTTTTCACTTATACGAGCCATGCAAATCCAGGATTATGAGGGTATATATTTACTTCAATTAGGTTAAAATAAGTCTGAAGTATAAAGTGAGCATTCAGTAGATTGGTAGAAGATGTTGAAATATGAATTTACCAAGAGAGAAGAGGATCAAGGGCAGAAGCCTAGAGGGAGAATTTCATGTCTGAGAAACAAAGGAAGGAGAGTTTCTAGGAGGAATAAATTTGAATTATTAACCGTTCCTTTTAATTTGACTTCTCTTTCTATTAATGTAGATAATCTAAAGTTGAATATATACTATTATATACTCTAGCAATTATTATTAAGCAAATAATGATAGATTTGCTTATCTTGTCATAATTTTAGTTCCTCGTCGGAGAGAAAGAAGTTGCTCAGTTCCATCAAACAACTGAGTCAAACTTATGTTGATAAAAGGAAGGTAAGAGGAATCTAAGTTTATTGTCATGTTTTTTGAATATAAAGTGATGTAACTCAATTATCTAGAATTATTTTAAAAAAGAATGGAAGGAAATCTCAGTAATAGGATTGTGAATAATGGATTTTGATTTTTATAAATTTTCTGTATTTCCTAAAATAAGCACAGAATATTTAAATCAAAGAAAAACTGAAATATTTCAAGCATACAGGAAAGCATAAACAGACTATACTACCCAGCTTGTCAAATCTTAACATTTTGCCTACTTCGCTTCAGATCTATTGTTTATAGAACAAAATATTATAGACAATGGAAGACCTCCTTTGTACCCCTCCTTGATTCTATTTCCATCCTTTCTAACTCAAAAGTAATTGTCATCCTGAATTTGGTGTTTAATAATTTTCATGAATGTTTTGTGCTATCACTACATATTTGTGTATAGCCATAAACTATGTATGATATTGTTTTACATGTTTTTAAAACTTTATGTAAGTCATATTTCACAGTAAGTTACCTTCTAAACTTTCATTTAACGTTATATTTTTGAGAATCATCTGTATCAATACAAATAGCCTTAGTTACCACCTTCAGTCATAGAATAACTTTTAAAGTTGTACTAAATTTTCCTTTCAGTTTTGATAAACCTTTTGGTTAAATGTTAGTTTAAAGTGTGGCTATACTCTTAAAGTTTAATATATCAATAATTGTTTACTTCTCATCCCTCAATCCTTTGCAGACATCAGAAGCCCCGTTTTTCAGACTCAGTGTCCCAAGAATCATTTTAACAAGCTCAGTCCCCATCTCAGAAATTCTGTTTCTGGGAATTTGGAGTTGAGACTCAGGAATGTGCATTTTTCAGAAGCTCTTTAGGATGCTTCTAATACCATAACTAAAGAAATGTTTTTTGATTGGTTGGTGACAGGAAGTGTACCTTATTGTTTACCCTTTGACATCTTTAAGTTAAGAATACTAAGTTTCAAACCTGGAAGAAGGTATAGGGTATCTCATTCCCCTTTTACACAATCATCACAATGCATAATCATCATTTGCATTTTTCATCAGAGGTGTTTTATGTATTTAATGTACAACACTTGAGTTATTTCAGAACCATGAGAATACATATTTCAACTTCGCTGTTTCAAGTTAGCCTGCTTAATTTCCATTGAAAATGATGTTTGGAAATATTTCATTAATATGTTTGGTTCAGTCCTACAGTAATTTATTTTTATAGATAAAGTCATGGTTCTTCCAGCAAATAATGTATTCGAAGACTAATCAAATCCTAGCTCTTTCTGAAAAAGTTTTCTAATATTGAAATACTTTATTCTTTTCCATGAAAAGGAAATAGAATGATCACCTATCAAAGATGATATCTACATATTTTGTCTTACAGTTGGAAGAAAGTTGCTGTCCTGTCTTCTCTTTTGTCCTTCCTCAGTAGCAACAGCATAGGGTATTCTCTTCAGGTCGGGCATAGATAAGGATGAGTTTTCTTCGTTAGGTGAGAGTATCTCAGATGATCTCTGAAATCACAGTTTCACAGGTACAGTTCGCAACACAAATATTTTCAAAGTAATATTCAAGGCTGTTAGTGGTTTCATTTGCCCATTTTTATTCCTTTTTTTACTATTGATCATCAAAAACAGAAAATTGCTTAACCTCATTTATAAATGACAAGTCACCGTAATTGAAAATTTTAAATTTTAAAGCCAGGTACTTGTGTCAGTGAGTCATTATATAGTAATAAAATTGATCTATATGTTTTAATTAATTTATTTTGATTAGTTTCAAGTATACAATACATTGGTTAGACATCTGTATAGTTCATAAAACGATCCCCCTAATTGCTCCCTCCCTCTGAAATTGAGATCTTATATGATCTTAGCTTTATTACCAGTGCAGTTGAACAAAGAATTGATTCCTGCCCTAATTTGGTATCCACATTTTATTCTTAAAAACAAAACAAAACACAAAGTTAGTGATATATAATTCACATACTTTACAATTTATTAATTTAAAGTATACAAGTCAATGTTTTTAGAAAATTCACAAGGTTGTTCAGTGATGTTCAGTCATCACTACAATCTAATTTAAATTGTAAGAGTTCTTTATATATTCTGGATACGGACCCTTATCAGATATATGATATGCAGATATCTTCTTCCATTCTCTGGATTGTCTTTTTTAGTTTCTTGGTGGCGATCTTTGCAAAAGTTTCTAATTTTGATGTAGTTCAGTTTATCTATTTTTTCTTTTTCTTCATGTTTCAGAAACCATTGCCTAACCCAAGGTTATAGCCTTTTTTCTTGCCTCAGTTTTCTTCACACCAAATTTAGTTCAATTGGCCTTCGAGTCCAAGAACTGTATAATGATGAAGAGGAAATACAGTGTTTGACATAACAGGCATTACTTTTTCAAATGTATTAATGAGTCTCAAGAGAGTAAAATGCCTACTTTATATACTTTCTCTTACTTAATATGTGTTAAATTATAGAATTACCACCTCTGAATCTTTTTCCGATGGCCTCCTCTTTCCTTTCTTCTGGGTAGAACTGACCACTCCTTTTTCTTTTTCCCCATTCTCTTTTCCTACTACTCTGGATATAGATTCTATTATCTTTCCAGGAGGGCAGGAATGATGCCTTGCTCATCTCTTACCTCCAGTGCTTGTCATATACAGAAGACACTTAATAGACAATATGATTGTTTCATCTTGCTTAACTAGTAACATATAGAATATCATATAGCCCTTAAAAGTGAGAAGTGGACCATGTGACTAAATAAAGGAGCAGTTTATATTAAATAATGCCCGGAGAACAAAAATAACAGATTGCAAACAATGGTCAAAACTTTAATATCACATACACATATTAAGAGCTGGGAAGGGAATATGAAATAATGTAACTAGAATGTCCAGCAACTCATTGCCTAAACATTAGGGGAATGGTTTTAAAATATTGGTTCATCAACGAAATGGAGCCATTAAACTGATAATTTTAAGATTTGTAAAAACATGAGTGTCCATGATGCATTTTGACATGAAAGGAATGTACGTATATTATGATTTTATGTTAAAAAATAATTTTAAGTTCTTATTTTTTCATAAAGTTTCTTAAGTTTATTGTTTTAGCAAACTTAGGGTGAAATAAATGTTTTAAAACCCCACAAAAGAAACATGGCAGAGTGAGAGGCATCCCCAGATCTCTCCCCTTAATACAACGACAAGCTGAACATCTAAAACTCAACAAAAAATACCCAAACTGCACACCAGCATGTCTGAGTGTGCAATCTGCATAAGATTTACCATAGGTCAGAACCCTGGGAGTCCAGTGGTACACTGGGAGAAACAAAGAAGCTGCCTCTTGCAGCTGGAGCTCCCTGCAGGAGAAGGGGGAGGGAAGAAGATGCTTTGAGTTCCATGAACAACCCTGCCTGGGAGAGCTGTGAGCTCCACGAGGCCAGTGGCAGTGCCCAGGGATCAGGGCAGAAAGCAGAGAAGTGGGGACAGCAGAGAAACGGGGACAGCAGAGAAACAACAGTTGATTATTACCAGTTGTGATTGCAAAATGCAAGGCTGAGCCACAGCACCCATTTCCCAACCCAAAAGCCCCTCCCCCTATATCCTCCAAGACCAAACACCTCAGAGCCCCAGGGGAATCTGAGCAAACACTACCGAAACTGTTGCTAACACTGACAGGGACTGAGACTGAGGGTAGCGAGCGTGATTAAGCATCTATATATAAGGGGGGGAAATGGCATTATTAAGACTTTATATAAAGCAGAGGCTTAGATACCACCTACTGGAAACCAAAATAAAAACGCCTTTGTAACAGGCTAAAACGATAGACCTTTATATAATAAATCTTCTTTCTGGAAAAAAAGCAGAATACACTTCCATTAATGTCCAGGTGGAGAAATAGTCTATTAAACACCAAGAACAACCAAGGTGACAAGGCATCTCAGAAAGAAAGAGAAAAATCTCCAGAAAATAAGCTTGAACACATAGAAATATGCGACTTAAATGACAGAGAATTCAGGATGGTACTTCTGAAAAGATTCAATGAGATATAAAACAATTCATATCAAAATTTTCAGGAATTGAAAAAAAAACTAGATGAACAGAATGAGTTCTTTAGCAAGGAGATTGAAACCCTCAAAAAGAACCAAATGGGGCCTCAGGAGATGAAGAACACACTGAAAGAGATGAAAAATGAAATAGCAAGCTCAGAAAATAGAGTCAACCAAATGGAAGACAGGATCAGTGATATCAAAGACAGAAATCTAGAAATACATCAGAAGGAAGAAGAGATAAACCGAAGAAGGAAAAATAATGAAAGAGAGAGAGAAAAACAAGAACTAGCTGATACCATCAGGAGAGGAAATATAAGAATAGTAAGAATAATGGGCATTCATGACGGGGAGGAAAAGGAGCAAAGATTAGAAAGCATTTTCAGACAAGAATTTCCCAAATCTAAGGAATGAACTGGAGCTCAGAATTCAAGAAGTCAACAGAATACCCAATTATCTCAACTCAAAAAGTTCTTTTCCAAGGCTCATTGTATTAAAATTATCAAAAATCAATGACAAAAACAATTCTCAGAGCAGCCAGGGAAAAGAAGATGGTAGCCTGTAAAGGAAAACCCATTAGATTATCGTTGGACTTCTCAGCGCAAATCTCACAAGCCAGAAAGGAGTGGAATCAAATATTCAAACTATTAAATGAAAGCAACTACCAGCCAAGAATAGTGTATCCAGCAAAGCTCTCCTTTAGATATGAAGGAGAAATAAAGACCTTTCCCGACATATAAAAATTGAGGGAATTCTCCACTACGAGGCCTCCATTACTGAAAATACTGAAAGGGGTCAGCTCACCTAAAACAAAATGACAAAAAAAAGCCAAACAAACCATAACTAGGAGTAAGGTGACTAGCAGGCAGATAGAAGCAGAGGAGTGCAACCCTTACTAAAAACAGGGAATTATAAGCTTAAACAGTAAGAAGAGAATTGCTATAGCAATCGCTATAGTAATGAACGTTCAGCATACATAGGGACAAATTGAGATAACAATGACTGAAAAGGGGAGGATTCAAAGATCCAGATTTGCAAAGGGGAATGGACATAAGGCACATGCAGAAGAAAATGAACTATTATATATATAACTATCCTCTACATATTCTTAATGGTCACCACACACCAAAGATTCAGAACTGAATATATAACATAAAACAAGAAGGATTAGAGGGAAACCCCTGCCCCCCCAAAAAATCAGACACACAAGGACAAGGAAGCAATGGAAACACCAAGCTACCAGAAAGCAAAAAATAAAATGGCTGTAAGAAAACCTCATATTTCAATAATCATCCTAAATGTAAACGGACCGAACTCACCAATAAAATGGCACCGAGTTGCAGAATGGATCAAAAAACAAAAACTAACCATATGCTGCCTCCAGGAGACACATTTCAGTCCCAAAGACAAATATAGACTCAAAGTGAAAGGGTGGAAAGTGATATTTCAAGCAAATGGCATTCAGAGAAAAACGGAAGTAGTGGTACTAATATCGGATGAAATAGACTTCCAAATAAAAAATGTAAAGAAAGATACTGAGGGACACTTCATAATGATAAAGGGAATCATGCACCAAGAAGACATAACACTTATTAATATCTATGCTCCCAATCAGGGAGCCCAAAAATATATAAAGCAATTACTAACAGAACTAAAGGGAGAAACAGACCAAAACACTACCATAGTAGGGGATCTAAATACCCCACTGTCAGATATGCACAGATAATCCAAACAGAAAATCAATAAGGAAATAACATCCTTAAAGGACACGTTAGCCCAGCTGAACATAATTGACATTTACAGAGCCTTTCATCCCAAAACAGCTGCTTATACATTCTTCTTTAGTGCACATGGAACATTCTCAAGGATTGACCACACACTGGGACACAGAGATAGCCTCAACAAATATAAGAGGGTTGAAATCATACCAGCCATATTCTCTGATGATAATGCTTGAAGCTGGAGATCAACTGCAAAAAGAAAGTGAGAAGAACCACAAATACATGGAGATTAAACAACATTCTACTGAAGAATGACTGTGTCAGAGAATAAATAAAAAGAGAGATCAAGAGATACATAGAAACAAATGATAATGATAGTACAACATATCAAAACTTTTGGGACACGGCAAAAGTGGTAATAAGAGGAAAGTTCATATCATTTTAGGCTTATCTCAAAAAACAAAAACGAGCCCAAATAAACAACCTAATACTTCATCTTTAAAAACTAGAAAATGAAGAACAAATGAAGCCTAAAGTCAGCAGAAGGAAAGAAATAATCAAAATTAGAGCAGAATTAAATGAAATTGAAAACAAACAAAAAAAATGCAACAAAGAGCTGATTTTTTGAGAAGGTTAATAAAATCGACAAACCCCTGGCTAGACTCACTAAAGAAAAGAGAGAAAGGACACAAATAAACAAAATCAGGGATGAAAGAGGGGAAATTATGACAGACACTGCAAAAATACAAAGAATCATACAAGAATACTATGAAAATGTATATAACACCAAATTTAATAACCTAGAAGAAATGGACCAGTACTTAGAAAGGTATAACTTTCCTAGACTGTATCAAGAAGAACTGGAAAATCTAAATAGACCGATCAGCAGTATGGAAATTGAAACAATCATCAAAAACCTATCATAAAGTAAAAGTCCAGGACCAAATGGCTTCACCAGTGAATTCTACTAAACATTCAAAGTAGATTTAGTGCCTATTCTCCTCAAACTCTTCCAAAAAATCGAAGAGGAAGCAATACTTCCCAACTCATTTTATGAGGCCAATATTATCCTGATACCCAACACCAAAAAAGAACACTACAGACCAATATCTCTCATGAATACAGATGCAAAAATCTTAAATAAGATACTAGCAAACCAAATATAGCAACATATTAAAAAAGATTATACACCACGATCAAGTGGGCTTCATCCCAGGGGCACAGGGATGTTTCAACATATGCAAATCAATTAATGTGATACAGCAAATAAACATTTAAAAGTAATCATATGATCATATCAATAGATGCAGGAAAATCTTTTGACAAGATACAGCATCCATTTATGATCAAAACACTTAACAAAATTGGTATAGAAGGAAAGTACCTTAACATAATAAAGGCCATATACAACAAACCCTCAGCCAACATTAGACTTAATGGTGAAAAACTAAAAACCTTTCAGCCAAAATCAGGAACAATACAAGGCTGTCCACTATCGCCACTGTTATTCAGTATAACATTGGAGGTCCTAGTGAGTGCTCTCAGGCAAAAGAAAGATATAAAAGGCATCCGAAAAGGAAATGAAGAAGTCAAACTGTCACTATTTGTGGATGACATGATTCTCTGTATAGAAAACCCTAAAGACGCCACAAGAATACTACTGGAAACAATAAGCAAATACAGTAAAGTTTCTGGATACAAAATCAATGTTAAAAAATCCATAGCGTTCCTATACTCTAATAATGAAGTGTTAGAAAAAGAAATGGAAAAAATAATTCCTTTTACAATTGCAACAAAAGAAAAAGATACCTAGGAATAAATCTAACGAAACATGTGAAGGACTATATGATGAAAACTATAAGACCCTATTAAAAGAAATAGAAGATACAAACTATGCTGTGTGATAGGTTTTGAGAATATGGCAATAAACAAGACAGACAAGGAACTTCAGTTTGAAGCAGTTTGAAAATCATGGATTAGATTATTTATCAGGCCTCTTTTTTATTCTGTAGCTTTCTCTTTAAAAATGCAGTTATGGACAGTTAAGAAGTATATTTAAAGAAACAGAGGTGCATTAAATCTTTGCCTATATTTAATGAGCTTAGAGTAATGAATAATTGTGAAATTTACCTTTACTAAGTAAGCATTTCTGAGTGATGTTAACTACTGTAGACTTTTACCTTCTTGCCTATGATTTTTGTCTATGGTAGGAGGGTTTCTTTCTTTCTCCTTCCCTCCCTCCCTTCCTGTCTTCTTTCCTTCCTTAGTATTCTAGTGATGGGTTCTATATAGATATATTTAGAAAAAAAATTTAGACACAGTGCTAGTAGTAATGTGGCTTATATGATCTGAATGAGTGTAGTAAATGAATGTTTAATGTAAGACTATATTAATATAAGACTTGAATATAAGACTAACTTATTAAAGGCTAATTAAATCACATATTTAAAAGATTGAAATCTTTATCTTTCTGTTTTTAGAATCCATTAAGAAGAAGTAAAATATACTCAGATCCAATATACTTGATTTTTCTGGTAGTGATACCTAAAGAAGATGATAATTTTTATATCTTGTCATTTCCTTTTGTATTATTCTTGAGAACAATTAAATGGCTTTGACTTTGCACTGTAGATAGTCATGGCTGCACAAAAAAATTTAGATGGAGTTATTTGTTGTTACTCATTAATTTAAACATCATTTTCTAGGTCATTAATGATCCTATTCATGGCCACATTGAATTCCACCCTCTCCTCATCCGAATCATCGACACACCTCAATTTCAGAGGCTTCGCTATATTAAACAGTTGGGAAGTGCTTACTATGTTTTTCCGGGAGCTTCACACAATCGATTTGAGCATAGTCTAGGGTAAGAGGGGAACTGGGGAGGGAAATTGGGATGGGAAATGATTGTCTCATCTTTTAGAGAATAGTTTTATAAAATGGTAATAAATATCCTTGTTTTGTTGATGAAAATATCGAGGCTTTAATTTATCTTGCTATATTTTATTTTTTATATATTGTTACAAACCGCTGCAGATCTTTCCTAGAAAGATAGTGAACATGTCTATTGGCAGGTCAGTAGGATGAAATATTTGTGTTTACATATTACTTAAAAGCTAATAATGTTGTTTACTGTTATAATTAACCCTGTAAGTTTGATTATTTAATTTCCTGGAGTCTTAATTTAGTCATGTTGCCCTTTGAAACCAGGAAATGCGTAAATCAGAAAAGCACAAGCTTAGAGAAGCTGGCTCTTCCGTTATGTATAACTAAGTTGAGACTTTGGTCTGCTTTTCTGTTATAAAATGTAGAGCCAGGAGGACATGGGCAGGGAACTGTATAGTTTTCTAGATTCTCATGAAGTACTCACAGTATATTACTTTGTTTTTTTGTTTGTTTGTTTATTTTGAAGCATTTTTAATTATCCAGAACACATGTATCAACTCAAATGTTCCTTCATTCATCAACAAATGTTTACTGAAAACTTACTTGGCCCTACCAAACTAACAAGGTAGCAATTGTCTCTATCCTCATGGAGCTTATTGTTTAGAGAAGAAAGATACTGTATTCATTCAGAAATACTTTCAGGAGGAAATGCTAAAAGCACATTTAACATTTGTTAGGCGTTTTATCTTCAATCTATGTTGTAAACATTACAAAGCCAGAAGTCCTGCTTATTCTTTTAAAAATTGTGGTAAAATACACAGAATATAAAATTTACCATCTTAACTATTTTTAAGTACAAGTTAAATAGTGTTAAATATAGCCATATTATTGTGCAGCCAAGCTCCAGAACTTTTCATCTTGCAAAACTGAAATTCGATATCCATCAAATAACAATTTTCCATCCTTCCCTGCCTTCCCAGCCCCTGGTAACTTTCTCTTTCTATGAAATGGATTATTCTGGATAACTCACATAAATGATACCATACAGTATTTGTCTTTTTGTGACTGGCTTATTTCATGTCACATAATTTTCTTAAGGTTCATCCATGTTGGAACATGTATCAGAATTTCCTTTTTAAGGCTGAATAACATTCCATTAAATGTATCTACCACATTTTTTTAATTCCTTCATTTATCGGTACACACTGGGTTATTTCTACCTTTTTGTCTATTGTAAATAGTGCTGCTATGAACATGAGTGTGCAAATACCTCTTCAAAACCCTGCTTTAAATTGTTTTGGGTCTACACTCAGAATTGGAATTGCTGGATCATGTGGTAATTCAATTTTTAATACTGTTTTCCACAGCGGCTGTTTCATTATACATTCCCATTAACAGTGTACAAGGGTTCTAATTTCTCCACATCCTGGCCAACATTTGTTATTTATTATTTTGAGGGTTCGTTTTGTTTTGTTTTGTTTTTTGGTAATAGCCATCTTAATAGGTGTGAAGTGGTATCGTTGTTGTTTTGATTTTGCATTGATGCTGAGCCAAGAGGTCCTGCTTTTGGGATTCTGTTTGTATTGTCCTGCCTAGTTTCGAAAAAGACTATTCTGTTAAATTTCCCCTGAGATGTAGTACGATATTTGAGAAACAAATTAAAGGCCTTAAGGGCCAGAAGTATTACTCGTCTTTCAAACAAGAGTGACTTTTTAAGTTTTTTTGCTCTGCAGCGTAGCACATCTAGCAGGATGTCTAGTTCGTGCACTGAGTGAGAGACAACCAGAGCTGGAGTTGAGTGAACGAGATATACTGTGTGTTCAGATTGCTGGGCTTTGTCATGATCTCGGTAAGCTGCACGAAGAGCCAAAGCAGTTATGAAAAACCATGACCTGCTACCTCCATTTGAAATTAAAAAATCCAACTAACCAAGAGAAATATGAAAGTTGTATTTTAATTCTTCAGTTAATATTAAAATAAATGTGTCATTGTGTCTTCCTAGAATGATTTGTAAGATCAAGGCATTGCTATTTTATTTTCTTTGCAGCCTTTCATGAATAACATGAAATTCCCATGAATTTCCCATCATTGCTACAAGTTATATGAAAGGACTTTCTGATAGTGAGGTTTTTCTAACTACTATGTTTAGGATGATGTGAATTTGATTTTTCTTTTATCCTTTAGTCTTTTATCTTTTATCTTTTTTCTTTTATTTTTTATTTTTTATTGAATAAAATTGCCATTTTTCCTTCAGTTACTGTGTCAGGTCCATTTTTATACATAGACTACATAATCTACCCTAGCAGATTAACAACAGATTTAGAGAACTTCTTTTCTTCCCTGATCCATGTGAGGTCTTGGGCCACTGAACTGCGAGTAAAAGAATATCATCCTTTTCCTTTGACAAAGAGACAAGAGACTGGACTCTTTTATCGCAGGAGTTTTACCCGTATCCCTATAGTTTAGTCCTGCCTATTAGAGGCCCCCGAGAGTTTGTGTGTGTCCTCCGGGCAGGGAAGGGGAAGCACCTGTGTTTCAATAGCCAGATACTTCAAGGGGTAGGGCATTCTCTTCAGCATGTCGTATTGCAGATTTCAAGAGAATTAATACTACCCCCAGATGACAAATTCAACAGATTCCTGGTCTTTTGAGAGGGAATCATTGAGAAAGCTTTGCCAGTCTCCAGGAGTCTGAGCACTACAGTAATGAGCCTTTCTGTACAGATTGTGACATGCTGAAAGACCCAGGACTGGTCCAGGCGGGCTCCCTCTTCGGCCAAGTAATTCACTTCTACAAAAATTCTGATAATTCCAGAGTTGTATTTCAATAAAATTTTATATTACTAAGTGTTGTGGAATGTTAAAATCACTTATGAATAAAGTAAACATGTGATTTCCACTTTTGATTGCTCATTTGATCAGTAAAAACCTAAGAAACAGCCCCAATATGTGTAATTTATTATAAATATGTTATATACATTATAAAATTTACATTAAAATAGATATTTTTAGAAGACGAGAATAATAAAGTTCTAATATTATTCCTACATTCCAGTGGATTGTCTTCAAACTGCTGTTTTAGTATAAATACTCCACCTGAAGATACCAAAGTTTTTGTTATTAACATTCCTTTAAGTTACACAAAACTATCCTTTCATCAGATTTATGTGAGCTCTGGTGACTTAGAGACTCCTCTCTGGAGAGTTTACTTTCCTGTATAATTCTACTTCCTGTTCTCTTGTTTTACAAAGTAGGAAGGAAGGATTTGTCTTCCTCGTATTATTGATAGATGATTGAATTATTATTAGATTTTTATTGATAGATTATTCATTTCTATTGACATTCAAGTTAGAACTAAAAAGATAAAAAAGTCAACTCACTTTCTATCATTTTACAAACATTTTGCTTGTTCTAAGGCTGCTTTTGTTTTTAAGGTCATGGGCCATTTTCCCATATGTTTGATGGAAGATTTATTCCACTTGCTCGCCAAGATGTGCAATGGACGGTATGTATTCATATATTCAATAGTCAATAAAATGAAGACTATTTGAGCTATCACTGATGTGTTATAGTATATTTCCCCATTACAGTTTTTGTATATATATGAAATTCAAATTGCTATATATGTTTTCCTTTGATTCTCACAGTCTGTAAGGAAGGAATCATTGCTATTTTTACAAATGTAAAGGAAGTTGAAACTCGGAGTGTATCGATGCACCAAGAATCACAAAGCTGTTAAATGATAGAGCCAGCACTAGAAAACCAGTTTTTCTAGGTGCTAATTTAATGGTCTTTCTACCCTATCATACTATTATATAATAAAATAAATAAGAGGCCAACTCCAGTTTGGACTCATTTTGTATGACCATGAAGTAACTGATTGCTGCCAAGTTTCATCATATATATTAAGTGAACCATTTTATAATTAGGGATTCACAGGTGGCTGACCCATAGTTTTGGAATTAGTTTTTGAGAAGAAAAGTTAGTTTTGAGAAATAAAATAGATGGACTCCCATTTTTGGTCACACTATATTTCTGGATCCTGGAGTAGAAAAG
The DNA here is from genome assembly GCF_902729225.1 of Pteropus medius. Classification (NCBI taxonomy): domain Eukaryota; kingdom Metazoa; phylum Chordata; class Mammalia; order Chiroptera; family Pteropodidae; genus Pteropus; species Pteropus medius. The sequence continues at coordinate 9,928,889 of NW_024342471.1, read as the reverse complement.
GATATTAATATGTACTGAATGCTTCCTACATGTCGACCACTATTTTCTCTTTTTTTAAAGGTATAATTCACATATAATAAGTTGTACAGATCTTAAGTGTATATAGTTCAGTGAATTTTGAAAAATGTATGCATCCATGTAACTAACCACTACCCAAGTCAGGATAAGAATGTTTCCAAATCTTTTGGAAAATTCCCTTGTGAACCTTTTCAGTCAATTTCTACTCCTCCCCCACCATCACTTTCTGCTTTTTATAAACACGGATTCATTTTGCCTGTTTTTAGAATTGATGTAAGTAGAATTGAAATCGGAGGGAAACTTAGTACGAAGCTTGTGCTGCCAGCGCCACTCACAGTCAAAAGACCCACACAGGAGTTGTGCTAAATAGAATAAGCATTTATTAGAGAGTTGCTTCAAAAGCTGGCTCCCCAAATGTCTTGGAAGCACTGATTACCTACGGAAATTAGTAGTCACTGAAACCAAGGCAGCAGAGATGGCCAAGGCCATCAATTTTGTCTTTTCAGCCAGGGCCTGTTTCCCAGGCCTCTTGGAGGGATGGCAAGAGGTACTGGGTGTCCTGGAATCAGCCGCTGCTTCATCCCGTGACCTTGCTCCTTGGCAAAACTAGCTCATCATGGGAGTAACTGCCTTCCCAGGGGAGCGAGAGCAAAACGTGCACTTTGTTACAGGAGTAGATAGCATTTTTGAGAATGGTATCCATTGGAACAGCAGAAAATGTCCTTGGGAGCAGATATTGCCCAGAGAGTCCTTTGTTCATTATCTTTCCTTGGGGCTGCTAAGCAAGCAGCCCTTTTTGTCTTCTGAGTGCGCAGAGGGGATATGCTTGAATTAACTCTGTGTTCTATCCTGACATAGCTCCTTTATGTCACATTCTTTGGGTCCTTGTATCAGAACCTTCTTCAGTTCCCTGCAGTCAAGTAGACAGAGTTCATATCTATGAAATAAGTTTAAGATGGAATTGATGGCTGTGATGTGGGAGGAGGGCTTGGGCCTCAGGTGACTGCTGGGTCCTTGGTACTTAGTGGTGATGGATGTGCAAGCGGGAGCCCACAAAATGCAATAGCAAGACACATTCCTATAATAATAAAACAAGAGAAAAATAAGAAATGTTTCTCTCAGACCAGCAATGCTGGGGAGTTAGGAGGTGAGTCGGGATAGATCAAAGCTGAAAAATCCTTCTCTTTGATTATTCTTCAATCGTGAGAGAATAGGGGCGATAAACGCTCTGGCTATTTCCTGCTGAAAAGTGGTGGAGTACGGGGGTTAGAGGAATAACACCATTCTATACTCAATTGAAAATATTTTTTCCTATTTACTACGAATATTCTGTAGTACCATAATGTTTACATTTTCTCTGGGACCTGCCTTTAGTCCCTAAAATGTTATGAAAAGAAAACAAAACAGAAGGTTAATAATCAGAGTAAATTATAAATCAGCTTCTGAGTCTATAAGGCTGTCAGTAAAGATTTCTAAATATAAGGCTGATAGCATTTCCTACAGCTTGAAATGTTTTTGATGATGTCATCAGACGCCAAGGCAAACTCTGCATGGCCCATACAGCACTAGTCACCGAGATTGTTCAAACATGAGCTGTTGTTGCAATTTTCTGAAATTTATATTAAGTTGCCCATCGTTAGCTTACATAGCTTGAAAAACACTTTAGTTTCAGTGATTCCTAGGCAGAGGATGCAGGGAAAATGGAAACATGTTTGAAAAGACATAGGCAAATATTAACTAGAATTCAGGATCCAGTCCAATTTATAAGTAAAAGACAAAATAAAACTCAAAAGACAATGAATAGCATTAGAATCTAACATCCACAAAAGTATATTACAATTTCTATTGAAACATTTTTTTCCTCTCTAATTACCCCAGTTTTTACTAAAGATAGCCAAATTAAGACTAATTTATTTGTAAAATAAATCCTTTAAATAAACTTGGCCTATTCATTTGCATAAGTCTAGCAAGAATATTAATTAACCGTATAGATATGTTTAATTCTGCTTTGCTGGAATCTTTCATAAAGAATCTTCAGATGGAATTTAAAGGCCTCGCAAGGCCAGAAAAACCAAGGCAAGGATTTGCCATCAGAGGATGCCTGCAATACCTATAGGTTTTAGGTGAGTTTCTTCTTGAGGTCCCCAAAAGTCTTAAGGTTCCTGCACCTGCCAAGAAGTGACATTCCTTATGCACATGGTAAGGCTGCTGGGAACTATATAAGTAAGGTGCCAGGCCAACATTCCCAAGGGCTTTTACTGGTTTTGACTGGCTTCCATAAGTCAATCTTAATTTCTTAAAGCAGTCTGGTCATACCCAAGTTTATGCCTCTCTCAAACATGACATTCTAGTCAAAGGTTTGTTAATAAAAAGCAGTTTGCAATCATGTCCTGTTATAAAGAGAACAGATTCTTATTGAACTTACACAAATAAAATAAAAATAAAAATAAAAATAAAAATACTCATTAAGAGCTTTTAGATTCTGGAGGGGTAAGTAAGGGAGAAAGAAATGAATGTTCCAATCCGGTTTACAAAGATATAATTTACCAAACTGCTTTAAATCACAGCTAGCTTAAGAGAAACAAATCCCCTTATATCAGCATTTTCATGAATCTAGTTATTTCTCAGAGTTTTACAAATCTTCATCTAGTTTGAAGATATAATCTGAAAATTTACTTTTAGAAGCCTGTACTTAAACTAAGCCAGAGTCTTTTCTAGGAATCTTTCTGGAGATGAAACATACTCGCAAAAATATCAGAGTAAAACAATGACAGTCCGCAAATGACAAAACTAAAATGACATGATTATAGATCTGATTATAATGTGATTGACAAAATTTGTTTTTCTCTGCAAAATAACATTTTAAGAAATCAAATAGAATTACAATTGAAAATATTATATTAGGATATTGTAGACTATTAGAGATCATAATCTCCTGAAAATTCACTTTACTAAGAATATATACATATAAATACATCATAATTATTTCCTTATTTGACAAAGTTTCCCAGATAACTTTAGTGTATCAAATATACCTAATTAAAATTTTCTCTTTTATAAAGAGAAAACAAATCTTTGAGGCATTCCAACTGTTTCCCTGGAATAACCCAAAGCTACTTCCAGGTCAGGAAGAGTCTCCTGAATCCTGGGAAGTTTGTCAAATATGCTTGACTAAAAGATCATATTATTTTAAAACAATATTAAATTATTTATTCAGAGTGACAATAGAAAACTTTAAACATAAATGCAGAAATGTATGTAATTATTATTAGCAACACTTAGTTCTTACTATTGTGTAGTTTCGGTTTTCTTAAGTAACCAAGGGCCTGATTTAGACAACATAAAACAAAATTATTTTGATAAAACACAGAATCTCTGTTCTCTAGGCAGAAAACTTTTTCATGTCAGTTGCAGACCAATAGTCTAAGAAACCTTGTCCTATTTAGCAAGGGAGAAAACCCAACTCTAATTTTGCATCAGCTTACTTTTGATGTTTAAGTTAGCTTACTCTATTAAATTTATTTTAATCTTATTCAGCTTGATCATACATAAAATGCCTTTTTTTAGGAGTCCTTTCCCACAAGCCTTCTACAACTTTCTTGGTCACTCTTAGTTGGTCTCTTCTTGCTCATTTAGAGATAACCAACCTTATTTTAAGAGAAACCACTTTTTAAAAATTCCTTCAAAAATATATTTCCATACTTTGTACCATCCTTCCCTGAAAACACATATTATTTCCTTCTATATTAATTAGATTATAACCCTTAGAATCTTAATTTCTAGTAACAACTAAAAGTATATAATCAGCATTCTTTAGGTTGGCAGATTTAAGAATATTTTATAACCTTTAGAAACACATGTTCTTTTACTGGCAAAGCACAAAATGTTTTTATTAGCAGATCTAAACCTAGTTTTTACCTCTCTGCAATAAGAGGCTAAAGGTAGGCAAAACCAGACGTATCCAGCAGTCAACATTTTTTTTTTACTGTGGATAATCGTTTATTGAATAGTTTGCCCTTTCCCCACTGATCTATAATACTAACCCCAACATTTATTAACTTTATATATCATGAACCTTTCTGGATTCTGTTCTATTCCATACTTTCTTAATTATTATTACTTTATAGTACGTCTTGATAGTTGACAAGACAACTGTTCACACGTTGTTCTTTTATGGAATATCTTCGGCCCTCTGCTCTTTTTTAAACCCTTTTTAAAATTAAAGTATAATTGACATACAATATTATATTAGTTTCAGGTGTACAACATAGTGATTCTATGTCTATACATTTTGAAGTGATCATCACAATAGGTATATTTACTATGTCACCATGTTAAGTTAATACAATATTATTGACCTACATTCCCTGTGCTGTGCATTACATCCCCATGACTTACTTATTTTATAACTGGAACTTGGTACCTCTTGATGCCCTTCACCTATTTTGCCCACCCCCTCAACCCTGCTCCCCTCTGGCAACCACCAGTCTATTCTCTCTGTGAGTCTGGTTTTGTTTTGTTTTTTAGATTCCACATATAAATGAAACCATATGTATTTGTCTTTCTCTGCTTGATATTTCACTTAGCATAATACCATCAAGGTTGTCATAAATGGCAAGATTTTATTTTTTATGGCTGAATAATATTTCATGGCATATAGACCACATCTTCTTTATCAATTTATCTATCTATGGGCACAAGTTGCTTCCATATCTTGGCTATTGTAAATAATGCTGCAATGAAGATAGGGGTGCGTATATCTTTTCAAATTAATGTTTTTATTTTTTTATTTTTTTTTATAAATACCCAGAAGTAGAATTGCTGGATCTTGTGATACTTCTATATTTAATTTTTGAAGGAAACTCAATATCATTTTCCATAGTGTCTGCAACAATTATATTTCCACCAACTGTGACAAGGTTCCCCTTTTCTCCACATCCTCTCTAACACTTGTTATTTCTTGTCTTTTCGACATAGCTATTCTGACAGGTGTGAGGTAATATCTCATTGTAGTTTTGATTTCCTTTGCTCTTTTATTATAAATTTTATAATTTTCTCCATAAAGGTCTTAGACATCTTTCGTTCTATTTACTGTTAAATTGCTTATGATTTTAGTTGTTATTGTTTAAGGCAATGTCTGCCAAATTTCTCCATTATAAACTTACTATTTTTCCCCTTTATACTTAATATGTTTTAATACTTCAATTAAAAAAAAATGTTTGTAGAACCATTCAGGTTTTTGTTTTCATTTTAGGTCAGTTTTTGGTAATAATTGTGATAGGATAGATGTCTCCAAGGAGTCATTTCATCTTTACAATGATTACGAATGAATGAGTAGAAACAGATGAATAAAATAAGGCCGATTTGAGATTCCCACCCAAATCTTGACTTCAGAGCTCTAAACACTTTTTACTGGCAAGCTTGCAGTTACCCCTTTCCACTAGTAGATGGAAGTGCTAACAGAGCTTGAAACTTCACATTTCAAGGCTGATTAAACAATAGAACTGATTTTATGGTGATCTTCGTCAAAATGAGACTCTACCTGTATGGCCTGGTAATATTCTTCTCTACTGTACTGTATAGTGCTTCTGTACTGTGCATGATCATATCTCATTAAATATATAAAATAATGAACATGGTTTGTAAAAAGTTTATAGACTAGTAAAATATAGACAAATTTGACAGGTTGTAATTAGCAATAACCTTGCCTCGGATAAACCTCATTGGCTACGATACTGCCACTGCACAAAGCTTGACAGGTTTTAAAATATCTGCAAGACTGTAGTTGGAAACTAGATAATTAACATGCAATAGAACCTAATTTCTGAATTATCTGGAATCAAGAGTAATTTGGGTAATCTGGGGTCCCTATGGACTAGAATCTATAACAGACCATATTATGCTGACTTTTCTCAGCACGAACAGGGCTCAGTTGATATGTTTGAGCACCTAATTAATTCTAATGGACTCAGAACTGTCATGGAAGAGCATGGTCTCATCCTTGAAGAAGATATTTACTTTATCAAGGAGCAAATTACAGGACCACTTGAATCGCCAGTCAAAGAGAATTCGGTAAGTTTGTGTACAACTTAATGTGAAGTGACTCATGCTTTTCATCTGGTCTTTTCTTGATTCCTTCAGAGCTATTTGAAGAGGGATATTTGGCTATTTTAGAGGGACTAGATGATAATATATGTTGTATATTTCTACTGATTTGCAAACAATGAAAGGCTTATATATTTTTTTCTACTTCTTAACTAAGTTCTTTAGAAGTTATCCCCCAAATTAAAATACATATATAAATATTTTATAATGAATATGTATCAGTATTTTATATAGAAACCTGAAGTAACTTTTGGAAAATGTAAAAGTGTGTGTCTTATTTATCCATTAAAATTAACATATTTGAAATATTTAGATATACGAAGACCTAGAAAAAAGTTGAATTAGTTCAGAGGAAAATCTATTTTGTTTCCTTTTTGGTCTGTTTTTTTATTATAAAAAAAGAGATCAAAAAATAATTTCATGTTTGAATTCAAACATTAGCATATAAGGAGCATTCTAGTTCATAATTGGATCTTATATTTTTGAAAACTTTTAAACCAGGAAAACAAAGCTCATCGGTCATAGGAAATGTAGTAGAGTTAGGATCTTTTCAATGGCACAAAACAGTCTAGTATTAACAAGATATCACATACCTTAGCATTTCTTTTACCTTTTCTACTAATTTAGGAATTAAGTGGAAGAAGGAAAGAATAGAACCTTCTAACTTACCTCACATTCCCATTCAAGTATCTGTTTATAATGTTCAGATTAATACAATTGCTTTGCTTTGCTTATAAATAAATAGATTTGATTCCTATCCTAAAACTTTTAGAGGGTTGTCTTGTCTTCTAGTGGCCATACAAAGGGCGTCCTAAAGAGAAAAGTTTCCTTTATGAAATAGTGGCCAATAAAAGAAATGGCATTGATGTGGACAAATGGGATTATTTTGCCAGGTATGCACTAAACACTTCAGAAAATTTGCTTAAAATCCTTGTATATTTTAAATACATGCAATTTTTTATTTAAGCAAACAAATAAAAATAAAATCCTTGTATTAGTATTAGTATTTAAGTTATAGTTTTCTTGTTGAAAAATTTTATCTCTCTGCTTTGGAATCTTTCTAGGGACTGCCATCATCTTGGTATCCAAAATAATTTTGATTACAAACGCTGTATTATGTTTGCCCGTGTCTGTAAAGTAGGAGAGCAGATGCATATCTGTAGTCGAGACAAGGTAAGCTATGTCAGAGGAACATCAGTGAAGTTATAGTCAATTCCTAGTTTGAAATCTTGAGATAACCATTGAATAATTTGGAAAAATCAGTACCTGGTAAATTGTTAATCTCTTTATTTCACGCTCAACATTGAAGTATTTTAAGGCTCTTTCTACTTCTTTTGCATTGTTAAGTAATAAAATTGCAATGGATATTTATTCAGTGTTGTACTAAGCACTGTTTTAAGTGCTTTAGACAGATTAACTCAATTCTCGCAACCCTATGACATAGATACTATTATTGCCCCCTTAACAGACGAGCAAATTGAAGCACAGAGAATACATGCAATTAATAAATGGCAGAACTGGAATTTCAGAAAGTTTGACTCAAGTCTCTTCCTTAATCATTATATTAGTGTTTTGGAATAGTTCAAATACTAAACTCATTAGTTCTTGCTAGATTAGAGTCATGTAACTAAAGAGTAGTATAGTATTATAGTATAGAAAGTATTTCTTTTGAGAATGAAGAATATTAGAATAGTAATACCTAACTTTTAGAGTTATTGGGAAGATTAAAATATATATTTAAGATTCATAAAACAGAACCTATCACAGAGTTAAACACTCAAAAGATTTTGGTTTACTAAGACTGAAAGTTGCAAAGCAATGAATAGTTTTATTTTAGGGGGCTCAGGCATTTTAATGAAGTAGCCCTCGGGCATAGCCTTTCTGTCTGCCACTGTCTCTTCTCTTTGTCTTATATACTTGTTCACTAACAAGGGTAACACCATCTGATCCTACACTAATATTTATTTCACGTTTTCCGGCAGGAGGCTGGGAATCTGTATGACATGTTCCATACACGCAGCTCTTTGCATCGTACAGCTTATCAACACAAAGTTGGCAACATCATTGACACAATGTAAGAAATTCAATTGTTACATCCCTATAAAAATTTCTATGTTTTGCTAGAGTATCATACATGGATCAAGTTGAGATTTTTAGATAAATTAAAGTGAATTTTAAGTGAATAAATCCAAAACAGTTTCCTTACACAAATAAAACAAAAACTACCATAAAATAAACTTAGTTGGAGAAAGAGGAAGAGAATAGATAAAAGAAATGGATGAAAGGCAGAAGAGCTGACTTAGCCTAGACATGAAAAGGCAATGCTGGAATGGCTTAGGACCTCTGCATAGGCAGTTGCTTATGTACCAGATATTAGTCATTAAGATGAGTGATAGGACATAGATAATTGACATTTTGAAATTAATGAAAAACATTCATTTTAAGGATTAAGATTAATGTCTGTTCTTACCCTGTCAATTATTTATCAAAATTAGTAGCAAGTAGTAAAATCGATAGGAATTTCACCTCTTCTCCCCGATCCAGTCAGAACTATTACAGAAAAGTACAGCCAAGTCTCTGGTGACTCAGAGACCTCAGGAGGAGTTATCAAAAGTTGGGTGTGAGTCAGATTGTTACCATGTCTCTAAAATAGCTTTAAATTGTTTTATTATAAGCCTTTCATGTTCATGTTTACATTTGTGTTGAGGAAATCTATCTTCTTTTTCTATTTTTTACCCATCTTTTTTCATGAGCAGACTAATTAAAATATATTCTCCTATTTATATGGTTGTTACTTCGATAGGAGAGTTTTTTTGTTGTTTTGTTTGTTTTTAATTTGTAGAGTCAGAAAGATTTAGGTTCAGCCTGGTACTGCTTCTTCCTAACTAAGTAAAATAAAAATTTACTTAATTTCTGCATCTGTAAAATTGACTTTGATTGTGCACCTATCTATTTTACTGGTAGAAAAAGGAAATAAGACAAGGTATCTAAAGCCTGCCATAATTCCTGGAACACAGTAAACAGGTAGCTCACAAATCACTGCGCCTTTACTTAGTATGATCGAGAAGCAGTTGTCTTTAGAATATTGTGTCTCAAGATTTTATTTCCCTAAAGTAGGTTTTCTTAACTTTAAGCAAGGACTATAGCACTTACTTAAATTTTCTCATAAGCATAAATTTTTATAAAATGATTTTTAGGATTACAGATGCTTTTCTCAAAGCAGACCCCTACATAGAGATTATAGGTGCTGAAGGAAAAAAGTATCACATTTCTACAGCAATTGATGACATGGAAGCCTTCACTAAGCTAACAGGTAAGAACTAGAAGGTAATATAGTGGTCTATTTCAGATAAAGTATAAGCTGTCCCTGGAGTGCAGATGTTTTGTTTTTTTTTTTCCATCAAACATTCCAATGGATTTTAGCTTTTCAAGTGATTATATACTTTGAGATTTGAGTTTTATCTCTGCTTTTTACTGACAAGAGAGCTTTAATAAAGTTATTTAACCTCTCTGAACCTTAGTTTCCTCATCTGTAAAATGGTAGTAATAATACCCAACATATAGTTGTGTTGTGATTCTTAAATGAGGCATAGCATCTAGTATAGTATTTGGCCCATAAGTACTCAACATTTACTATTATTTAACTTATAACACAGCTGGACTAACAGCAGACTAATACCAAAAAACCTGACTTGCCCTTTTATCATTGTTTTTGTTTCAAAACGCGAGATGCCAGGAACATTTCTTCACACTTCAGCAGAAACAAAATCTGCAGCTTAGGATGGGAAAGAAGAGAGGTGAAGGTGGTTCTTTAATGTGGGAAAGTATAGACTGAGAAATAAAGATCAGTAAAGCAAAAGAAGTAGACCAAAATGTATACAGCAGCTAGAGCTCTTAGTTGCAGATCATGAAACTGACTCTGTTTAACTAAAAATAAAGTGAGATAGCAATCACATGGCTTACAGAATCGGTGGAAAGGCTGGAGGTTCTGAAAGTGAGCAAAAACAACAGAAGCTGAGCAGCCTAAGCTACAGCCAAGATCACTGCGCATCAGCTTCCTGTCTGGTGTGCTACTGCTGTTCCATCACCACTAGATTCTGTGTGTTGCACAGTGCCAGAATGAAACCTAAACCAGTTTATCTCAAACTCTTTGAAGAACCAACATTATTTATTTCCAACTCCTCGCAGATGGATACTTTTCTAAACTACGATAAAAACAAATTACTGGGAAAATGAAATGGGGGGGCCATACAAAATACAAGCCCCAATTTTTATCATTAAATTTGACAGACCATACATTTCTATAAATATAATCAAAAGAAACATGATAGAGAAAAAACTTGAATTACAAAAACTATGTATTCTTTAAAAATATACATGTAGGCAATTAATATAGAGTCCCTCTTAAACTTGTAACTTTTTAGCCATTTTCCAATCATAACTAAACCAAAAATTAGAAGTGAAATAATGATTCCCCATATTAAATTTCTTTGTGCACTGAGAACACTGTGTGTATCAATATTTAAGGTTTATAATGTGACATGTGAGTTTGCTTCTTGCTCATTAATCTAAGTTGGATTGATGACAAAGGTACTCACGGGATAATATATATCTAATTTTTTTCTATGTTTTGTTTTAGTAACATCATAGTAGAAAAACTAGTTTTCCATTGTTATGTTGATAGGAATGCAAGAAAGATTGTAAAAGAATTTGAGCAAGCTGGGGATATTTATTTTTAAGTTTTGTTTATAATGAAGAGGGTGATGCTGTGTTTTAAAGTCATCTTCAGTTTTCATCAGAAGCCATAATTAGTTCTAACAATTTATCCTCTGTTATATGTGAACTATATTTTGGTGAAAGGAAATGAATTCTAGATTTTATAGACTTTTGGGTTAACTGACAAACCATAAAATATCATACATTTTAATATGATCTTAACTGCACATGACTATATATAGCTCTCGCTTACCGTAGAGGTTCTGTAACACCCAAACTGGTTTTTACCCTTTTCAATGAGATGAGTCCACTGATCATGCACTTGGATGTTATAGAAATGTCCAAAATCCCAGACGAAAGATTAGGTCACACTTTTGTGCTTTATCTGCCAGAATATGAGAGAACAAGCATATGGCCTTTCCAGCTTTCATTATTTGAGACGGGGATAATCCCATTCCTTTTGCGTATTATTCTTGGTAGTCATATAATCCTTATTGTCCTTAACTACATGACCTTGAAGGAATAGGACCATGTGAGCCTTAATACATCTTAATTTTGATGCATGTTAAAGTAAATTGCAGATATCGGTACACTTTACTCTAACTTCTTCAGCATGCAGATTAACTAAAGTTCAGTACTTATAGATATTTTCCTTTTGATGTAAAGAAATTTTCCATGCAGTTTGAATCAATGTACAAATTGTAAATGTACATTTGCTAGTTTTGACAAATGCAGGACACAGAACGTTATCTTCTTGGTAGAAGGTTTCCTCATACCCTTTCCCAGTGAATTCTTGCCCCCCACCTCACCCCTGGGAGCTACCACTGTTTGCCTTTTCTGGACTTTTCTATAAATGGAATCATACAATGTTTACTCTTGTAACAAGCTTCTCACTCAGCATTATGTATCTGAGGTTCATCCAGATTGCATGTATCAGTAGTTCATTCCTTTTTATTGCTGAATTGTAGTCCATCATATGGATATGCCATAGTTTATCTATTCCTTCTGCTCCCTAAATTCCTATTTCTGATGACTGTTTCAGCTTATCTGGATATAGCTATTTTAATCATTGCAAATGTTATGACCCCGTCTTAGATAACCATTTTCTTACCTTGGTCTTTATTCCTCAATATTACTTAGCAACAGGTGTACATTACCCCTACTTTGCCTTCCCCTGCAAGCCGCGACCCCAAAATTCCTTAATTAAGTTGGAATCTAGAATGTTAGATTTAAAAGGACCTTAGGGATCATCTACTTAAAACTGCTCAAATGAGAAAACTAAAGCCAAATGAGAAAAGCAAAAAAATGTCATTTATCTAATAAATGACAAAGTTAAACTCAAACCAAGTCTTCTCACTCCCAAGTTGAATGTTGCTTATACTATTTTAGAGTGATATTTTAACCATGAAATTTAATAGACAACCAGTTTCCCTTCTATAACTCTTTTCTGAAAACATGTATGTGGAACAAATAGAACTCTCATACATGGCTAGAGGGGACGCAAATGGTACAGCCACTTGGAAAACATTGGACATTTTCTCATAAACATACGTTTATCCTATGACCCAGTAATCCCTCTTCTATCTGCTTACCCAAAGGAGATGAAAATCTAAGTCCCTTCTCCCCTCCGCCAAAAAAAATTTTGCCTGTTAGAATAAGATGAAAGGCATAAGAAAGGTATCAGTAGAGTTTCATGGTGTTCAAAGGAAGGAGAAATTACATTCCTGGTTTCGATGGACTGGGGAAGGCTTTGCAGTGTGATGCCTTTTGAAATGAATCTCAGATTACATAGACTTTCAAGAAGTAAGAATCTGTAATGGAAGAAAGCATTTCATTAATTCAGTTGCGAATAGGGTAGATAAAGGCATGGATTAGAATACTATGGTCTTATGTTAAAATTGTTTTTTAAACAGTATTGCAGTTTATAACATATATAATTATAATATACGAAAAATTAATGAAAACCAAAAATGGAAAGATTGTTCGTAGAAACTATCACTGAGTGGGTGAGGAATATGTTAACCATAAATTGTGTAGGGAAGGCTGTATGCATAAGTGAGTTGAATGACAGAAGGTTGCTAATATTTTATTTTGCCAAGAAAAGGCATTTTAATAAAACTCATTTTACAAAATGCTGCATTAGATTCAGTCCAAGATTATCAATGGGTGCTAAACCTTTGGTTGAAAGCTTATTGGGATAATCTTACAGTTCTAAAATATTACACTGCAGATTATTTAATTACTAAAGGAAAATAAATCTATAATAGAGAAAGCTAGAGATGATCGTCCTAACCAATGGATGGATCTTAACATAACCAGTAATGGTAACAAAACTCATATGTGACTCTTGATGCTATGCAGTGAGTGAGGCACATCCCTAGGACTGTGTTTTGACAACAGTGTTTAACCTGAATCTAATGGTGAAGAAACAATTGAACAAGTTCAAAGTGTGGGACCTTTTACAAAATGACTGCTTGAACTTTTCTAAAATGTCCACATCATGAAAAACAAGAAGTCAGGGGAATTAGTTTAGTTCTAGATCAAAGGAGACTAAAAAACATAACAACTAATGTTATCCATAATATCTGATTGGTTTCTCTATTCAACAATAAAAATCCATAAATTACATTATTGGAACAATTAAGCAAATTTGAAAGTAGACTATGTGTTAGATATTTTTATATCAATGTTAAATATTTTGACATGATTGTGGTTCTATAAGAAAATGTTCTTGTTCTTGGGAGATATATGCTGAAGTATTTAAGAGTGAAAGTTCTTGATGTCTGTAATTTTGAGAGGTTTCCTTAAAAATTTGTGTATGCATACACTGACAGAGAGTGTACATATGTGGAAAACATACTAACAGTTGATGAATTTAGGTGAAGGGTATTTTATTTTTAAATTTGTTTAAATAAAACACAGGAGGAAAAGGGAAGAAGGAAAAAAGTACCTTATACTATCATCATAGAATGGAACTTAAAAAACTTTTTATTAAGGAAATTTATATCACTTAGCTTCAATAGTTATCAACACATAGCATTTTGCTTCATCCTTTACTTCCTTCAGACACTGGACCATTTTGAAATAGATCACAGACATAATTTTGTAATTCCTTAAGTATCATTCTCTTTAAAAATAAAACAAAACATAACAATAAATTAATACATTATGTATCCGTAACCCAGCCTCAAATCATCAACTCCAGGGCGGTCTTGTTTCATCTCTGTCCTTTCCCACTCACTAGACTACTTTGAAGCTAATCCAGGACATTGACTGGAAAGTTTTTACAAAGGTTTTTTTTCACTTCAGTCTTTTAAAAAAGATTTTCACATGGTTATAACCATAGCGTGCCTACATTTATAAACTGCTTAAAATCACTCTAGAAGTACAGCAATGTGTGAGTCTTTCTAAGTCATGGTTTTTTTATTTTAATGTAACTGAAATTTCATCAAATTGGCAGATAACATTTTTCTGGAGATTTTATACTCTACCGATCCCAAATTGGATGAAGCACGGGAGATTTTAAAAAAAATTGAACACCGTAATCTGTACAAGTACGTGGGTGAGACTCAGCCAGTTGGAGAAACAAAGATTAATAAGGTAAGTTGAGTCGTCAAGCACCTTCTCATTAGTGAAAAGTCCTCTGTCCTCGTGAGGAAAACCATTAACCTGTCACAATACCAGGATTCTGTTCTAAGCCCTTTACATTCATTCTCATTTAATCTCATTTACATAAATACAGTGTTCTTAGGTCTGTCCTATAGATGAAGAAACTGAAGCTTGGGAAGAGATTAAATAACTTGCCCGTAGATGCATAGGTAGTGAGCCAGGATTCAAAGCCAAGTCTGATTTACTCCACACCTTTACTTTCTCATCCTGGAAGTGATAGGGACCCTCAAAATAAGGTTTCTGCATGAGCTTAATTGAGACTCTGAGGACCTGCTACTACTTAACTTCTTTCACAGTTTATCAGGTTCTCCCAAATGGTGCATGCCTATCTTTTTTAGTTCATTTATCTTTCCTCTCATGCTTGTTGAAGATTTTACTCTTTACCAGAAAGCCAGTGACATGAGCCATACTGATAACCACCTTACCTATAATACTTCCTTGGGTTACACTTTACTTCCTCTTGTTTTACTAATAGGTTAATGCCGCATTTTTTTAAAATGCGAGAATCCTGTTATGAAAGTTGCTCTATTGTGATTTGATTAAAGGATAGCATAGGCACATTTCTCATGTTTCTCACATGATCCAAACCTTAAACATAAAAGATCCTTCCACATATAGCACCATTTCGTAATGTAATATACTGTTTTCTATTAGTTTAGTTAGGGATAAGAAAGCTGTGAATGAAGGAAGGAAAGTATAGAGCTGTGCTGTCCAATACCATAGCCACTGGTCACTTGGGGCTATTGAGCAGTTGAAATATGACCAGTCCAAGTCAAGATGTGCCATAAGGGTAAAATACAAACCAGATTTTGAAAACTTAGTACCGAAAACAAAAAAAGTAAAATATTTCATTAATGTTTTAATATTGCTTATACATTTGAATGATAAAAATTAGATAAATTGGAATAAATAAATACTTTAAAATTTTTTAAAGAATGGCATAAGCTCTATATTTGTTAAGGATATATCTCTATTCATTTTTCTTAAAATGCCATTTTCAGAGAGGGAACCTCTTCATGGCACAAGCACATAATGGTGAAGAACTGGGGTTCTAACATGAGTTTTGTCTTTTCCAGGAAGACTATGAATGGATTCCAAAAGACATTGCTGAAGCCAAACCTGGAGTACTCCTAGAAACTGAGCTGAAGGCTGAAGATTTCATAGTGGATGTAAGTAGTTTGCCTGATAATATACTAAATATAAAAGTGTACATTCATTATAGAAAATTTGGAAAATAACAGAAAAATTAAAGGAAGAAGATCACTTGTGAATTCACAGAGAGAACCAACATGAACTAGTTTTTAAATTTTCTTTGACGTGTTGTCAATGTTTTTAATGGAATTATGGTCAGGTGATTAGTAGAACATTGTGTATATTGAATTTTTAATGTTTTTTTGATCACAAAGGTAATACATGCCAATTATTTTTAAAAATTGCCTACATACAAAGGAAAAAGTTAAGACTTTTTGACTCCTATTTTCATAGAGGCTGTAGTGTCTTCTTGTATCCTAATGAGAATGCCAAATGGCTTTCTCATATTTTCTTTTGTTTCTTATAGGAAATACTTTTCAGAGTTCTATTCTGAGATTTCAGGACTGTACTCCCTATGTATTTTTTCATAGGCCTCTCATTTGTTATTTTCTTGACACATCTATGAGTGATGGGTGATCTCTCCATAACCATTCTTTGTCAAGCGATACAATGAGCGAATTGCCATTGAACCTAACCACTGTCTACTCACTTGGCTATGTGCTACAGTGTCTCAGATCTGCAGATCAGGCTGCAGTTTTCTATTTCATTAGATGAGGTTCCATCAGAATAAAGGGATCTCATATCCTGACTTCCTGAGACTCTGAAAGACTTCTCTCCCCAGAATGTTTTCCCTGGTGCTCAGGTGTCTACCCTTGCCCTCAGTGCTATATCAAGCTCAACACAGCGCAGCTCCTAGTCAATCTCCAACCTCCCATCAGGTTTTTCTCTCAAATCTCCTACTGGATGTCGGATCACAGGTACCTAAAGAGGCCACGTAAAGGAAAAGATGACATGTACGTGACAAGTAGACATGAAAAGAAGTTTAACCTTCTTTTTAACCTAAAGACAGATTGATACAGTAATGAAAGATTTTTTTTTTTTTGACTATCAGACTTGTAAGAACAAAAAGTTGTATGAGATTGTGCGATAATAAGGATATGTGAAAATGGGAGGGTAAATTGATACCAGAGACCAAACTAGGGTCAATTTTAACTGACCTAGAAATTTTTGTGAAATTAGAAAAAATATATATATATCCCTGAATAGGAAATACAATGCAATAATGTAAACATTAAATTTGTTTTTAACATGGAAAGATATTTGTAATAAGTTAAAAAGCAGTGTATACTGAATGATTTTATTTTTGTTTCTTTAAATATATATATACATGTATGTATACAGTGAGCACATTGAAAAAAATTCTGGATATATTAATGGTAAAATAGTAACATTGTTTCTGCCCGAGTGGTGAAATTACAGCTTTTTTTTTTTTTTACAGTGAGTATGATACATGAGTTTTATAATCAGAAAAAAAATCTTTCCATTTTAGGAGAGGTAAAGCCCTTCTGTATTCTGAGAAAACAAGTAAAATGACTAATTAGGTGGTTTATTATGTATTAGCATCTCAGTTTTAGTTTGATAGTATAATATATTTATGTGATACATTTTACCATACTCGGCTTTTTTTAGGACTGCGGTAGTAACTTTTATGATTATTTAATGGGCTATAAAACTTAATTTTACTACTTAGAATTAAAGATTCATAGTTGTTGGTCTGTAGCTACTTTTTATTTAGTCTTGAATTCTTGGAATCTCCAACTATTATAACATTACCCTTCTGGAAAAATAACCATTTTCATCAACTCTGTTTTAGGGAAGAATTTCCAATTGTACATTATAGAGACAATAGGGATTGCTTTTTATTCCTATTCTAAAGTCAAGGAAATAAATACCGAAGAGCTAGTGGCACTTCTGGAAATTGCTGAAAATTTTTATAGTGTTTTATGTGTAAAAATGTCAGGGCTGCATTGGGTCCCTCCCCACGTGAAGTGACACCTGGAAGAAAAGCCTGTGATAGCACCGGCCCTGGGATCATGGGGAAGACTGAGCAATTGCTCCCTCCCAGATGAAGGGATGCAGCACACTCACTTCTGTATCACAGCTGAATCTCAAATGTCCACCTTTCTCTCACAGGCTACTTATGATACAGCCACCAAACCTCATATACTGGTTTTCTTCAGTCACCACTCACAGGCTAAGCTTTTACCATATGTTCTTTTGTGGACCATCATTGCCACATTACTCTTCCCCCGCCCCCAGTTATTTCATTGCCAGCCTCTCCCCTTCTCTCAAACCTATCCACGGAGCCCTTTGGAATTTCCGCTCCCCTGTAGAGGAGCATTAACGAACTCCTCTGTAGCCTCAGCCTCTTGACTAATGACCTCTTTGCCTTTGTTGCAGCGTTGCTGTCCCCTGAGAACCTGGTTCCCCTGCAGCTTATTCAGGAAAAGCACATTCCTCAGGGTCAGGAGACCTTCCTGTTCATCAGTTCCCTTATTCCCTAGTGCCACTCCAAGACCCTACGCAAGATCTCTATTCCTCTGAGACTAACATCCTCAAAGCATCTGCTGCCCTCTTGTTGAAGATTTTGGCATGGTGTAGAGGCTTCCTGTCTACCTCACTTCCTGCTTTTATCCTTAATGACTTCATAGTCCACATGGCCTGCCCACTCTGGTCTCTTCATCCCCATCCTTAGTGACTTTATCCACTCTACTTCAGCCAACACTCTCAGCAGATCATACTCCGAACCTTATCAGCATTTGAAAATATCCTCCCTCTTAAAATCACTAATTCCGCATCCTATATCTGTCTGCAAACTCCTTTCTTTCTTATTTGCTTGTTCTTAGCTCATTAGGACCCCAGTTTATATTGTTTACTCACTTTCCTCCAGCTTGTCAATGACCTTCTATCTGTATTTCTCTCTAAATCTAACTTAGATTCTGTGATCCATTAATTCAGTCATTTTCTGCAGTTACCTTCAACACCCTTGCCTCTCTTTGCATCTACCTAGCATAAAACTGAATGACAATTCATGGTCACCAATCTTAGCTGGGCCCCCTTAATTTTCTGGCAGGCTAAGTATAATTCTCCAGTCTCCATAATGACTATTTCAAACCACCGTCTTCACTCCTCTTAGAACTCCAACACTGTTCCCTAACCCCAACTGTATTCACCCTCAGTGACTAACCCCACTTTGGCTCTTATTTCAGAAATAAAATATAGGCCATTAGGTAGGAACTTCCTCAACCTACACCACCAAATAAGTAAGCCCACCTCCATCTGCAGCTGGGTTCAGCCTTCCCTCTCTACAGTGGGGCAATGTCTCTCTTCTTATCTTCCACTTATGTTCTAGACCAAGGCTGCCCGACAGACCTTTCTGATGATGGAAGCGTTCTAGATCTATACTGTCCACTTTGGCAGCCGTTAGCCACACGTGGCTATTGAGCATTTGAAATGCAGCTACTGCAACTGAAGAACTAAGTTTTTTATTGTCTTTAATGTTAATGACTTGAAAGTTAAAAAGTCATCTGTGGCTAGGGGCTCCCACATTGGGCACTTCTGTGGAAGCTGACGGTATCGAGTCTCTCCTCTCTTTGACTTTCCCATCAGCTGTTCAACAGACTTTCATTTTAAGAAAATAACGAGCACCACACTCTTTACCCTCTCCTCTTTAGTTGTCTCTCCTTACCTTTTCTAGGTACCATATTTCTCTCTCTTGCATCTTGTTAACAGCCGAAATTCTACCAGTTGTCTTCTCTTTTTAATTTCTTATTGACTTCCGAACCTGTTTTCTGTTGCTGTCACTATACTAAAATCGCTCTCACTGAGACTTCGGTGTGACCAAACCCAGCAGACAGTTTCAGTGCTGTTTGCCTCAGAGCTACTTCTTCTGCCTGGAATTCTTTTCTTTCCTACCTAGGCCTGGTTAATTCCTGCTTACTTAGTAAAGTCCTTTTCCCAGGAAAACCATTTCCAGCCATTCCCCGGAAGCCCCAAACTACTTGGTTTCCCAGTTACAAACTTTCATAGCACCATTTGTTTTCCCTTGATAGCTCTTATAATAAATGTGGTTAGATAATTACTTTTTTTTTTTTTTTGAGAATTTTTTATAAGAGTTGATTTGGGCCCAAACTGACAACATATACCAGGAAGCAAGATCTCAAATCTTTGTGATAATTACTTTTGTAATTATTTGTTCAACCTCAGTTCAGGCCACATGGTCTGTGGGGGCTGGAAGTGTATCAAGATTTCTTGTTATATCTCAAGTGCCTACCACAGGTATCTATCACATAGTAGGTATTGACTTTATATCCTACTTCTATTGAAAGCACATATACCGCAGCCCACTCCACCCCAGATTTCAGAGCCTTTTGGGTTATGTACCATTTTTATTCCACTATGAGTCACCTAACCAGTGCTCTTACTTCAGAACCTCTAGAGAGCTCTGTTCCATTTGCTTCAGTGCCCCTTCAACCCTGCATTCAGTTCTCATTGTTATTAAATATGTAAGTAGTTTCATTTATTTATTGCCTTTATTAAGGTTATCAACGTGAATTATGGATTGGAAGACAAGAATCCTATTGATCACATGTACTTCTATTGTAAGAGTGACCCTGAGCAAGCAATCCAGATTAATAAAAATCAGGTAACTACTTAGGTAAAAAAAAATATATGTACTGTTGTGGCATTTGGCAGATCTTTATAGTAAATTTGCATTTTACATGCAGTCTAGGTCCTAAAGTCAATGTTAAAAAAAATAGAAGCATATCTTTAAAATTAAAATGTACCTGACTTTATGTAAACTAGATCATCTAGTTTTTCCTGTTTGCCAAACATAGATAAAAGCATTTTTGGTCTAGAGGATAGGTGAAAAATCCTCTGGGAAGGAAGTGTTGTATGGTTGAAGTCATGTAAGTTAAATGTGCTTATTCACCTATCTTTTGTATGAGAGTCTGCAGGCTATGTATAGTTATATAATACACACTTTTGTCTCTTATTAATCGGCAGGAGATTGTGGGACGTTTTGCAATATGACAACTAACACGAATCCTTTTCTTTCTATTACAATTGGGATAAAATAGCAAACTAATGTGATGCTTTTAGTACAGCATCAAGAATGGAGGTTAGGAACAGCTGATCTCTCCTCCGTGTGGGAATTCAAGGGGACAATGGAATCTTTTCTTCTTCCAAAAGGTTTCCAAGCTTTTGCCAGAGAAATTTTCAGAGCAGCTGATTCGCGTGTATTGTAAGAAGACGGATGAAAAGAGTTTGTTTGCTGCACGCCAGCATTTCGTTTATTGGTGCTCACTCAACAACTTCACCAAGCCTCAGGTAAGTGGCTTAGTATTCACATACGTGGCATAATTTTTTAGACTTAAGTAAAAACCAAGAGATCCTTACTTCCTCTCAAAGTTTTTCACTTAAATTATAGTCATTTAGCTATGGTTTTGAAAAAAAAAAAGTTCTTCCACTTTAAGCTTTCCTTTTAAAATGTCCGAATCTGTCAACTGGTGATTTCTTCCTCTACCAGTTGTGAGTGAGGATTCAATTTATCGTTAGTGTCCTAATGATAAAAGTTTAAAATGGTGAGCCTGCGACTAGTACTTTATAATGTTCTCACCAGTTGTTTCATCCAGTCCTTTCAGTGACCCTGGGAGTGAATCATAATGTCCATAGCTTTCAGAAAGGGTTACCAACACTGAATAATTAACTTGCCTAAGTCCACATACCACTGATAATAAGTTTCCTAAGTTCTTATTTCAAATTCAGCATTCCCAAACCTGTAAACTATTTAAGTTCTCTAGCATAAGAGAACAGTGAGGGAGAGGAGCCAGGCCGTACGTAGTTGTCAATCCTATAATGTTGCTCAAAGGATTGCTTATGCTTATTGACCTACAGGTAGGAGGTGCCTAGCCTGTTCCAGAAGGTCGATTGTGTTTGGGAGAGTAGCAAAGAGAAACGTAGACACATATGGCCATGGGAGCAACAGAAAGGCGTGAAACTGGAATAAGACAAGTGTGTCTGGGCGGGGACTATGAGGAGACCTGCTGACTGCCGTAGAAAATTTTAATTGTTGAGTGATGAGAGGTTAAATGGCAAAAATAGACTGGATTATGGAGGACCTTGGATAATCAGGTGTGTTTAGGGGAGGGGTCTGGGGCATATGCGTAGTCCTGTAGGCCAAGAGCACTGGGAGTCACTGAGTGTTTTAAGCAGGAAAGTGACATATTTAGGTTTGCATTTATAAAATTCACTAGAATTAAAATTAGAATCGGTAGAAATAAGGATGTTTGGTAGAATTAGAGATGGATTTGAAGATGAATAATGTTAACTTTGAGATAGACAGATCTTCCAAATATGAGTATCGTGGCAATTGAATGGCTGCTTTTAGTAACTCTATCAAGTCAAATCCAGTGTAGTTCAACAGAAGAAATTTAATATGGGGAATGACATACAAAATTTTTGGCAGAGCTAAATGAGCAGAGGACAGTGAGACAACAGCAGGAAGCTGCTCCCACCTCTAGGGTAAGAGATGGGAGTCCAAGTGCTAGGGTCACCTGCAGGAGCTAGAACCACAGAAGAGTCATGGCCACTACTGCCTGTGCCAGAGGGAATGGGGGAGAAATACTCAAGCCTCTCTCCTCCCTGCACTTTTCCAGTCTTCCATCGGTACATCCCAGTGGCCAAACCTAATTAGACGCCAATAGGTTGGGAGCTGGGAAATGAAATTTACAACAGCAGCTCCTGTTATACAGAGTAGAGCAGAGGAAGGGTAAAGAGTGGATCTGAGAGCAAATAGGCCAATGAAGAGCATAGTATTCTACCACAGACATCATATTCCTAGTGCAATAAAGGCTCTTAAAGATCCTATGCCCTCGTATAACCTGAGAATCTAGCCACAAATTCAAGAATGTTTAGGATAGAGTCAGGTGTTAAAGGGTCTTGATTCTTATATTCTTTGCTTTCAAGTCATAGTATCACTTCACTTTGAGGCCATCCCTTCATTTTGCATGGAGTCTATGCCAATGGACCAAAGCTGTAGCTTTAGTTAAGTTCTACGGGTATGTACTGTCCGTCCCCATTTTTTGCGCTCTTGTAGACCAGGGCCATATGTTGCAGAGGGGCTAGGCAAGGGAGGAGGAGGGGTCCAGCAAAGTCCTTCTTTCTCCTGGACAAACAGGACAGAGTTTGTCTTCTGCGAAGGTGTGTGAAGGGAGAGGGTCGGAGAAACAGGCAGTGTGCTGCTTCTGACCATCTTTGAAGAGAACAGGTCTGGTGGCTTTTGCTCTGAAGGCTCTTACCCACTTAGGACTGTGCTGTTTCTGATTTGACCCAAGCACAGGGCATATGTATAAATTTGAGGTTTCCTTAGAGTAAGTATGTCTAGAGGCAAGCAGTCTGTCAGACAAGGTTATGTATACCTGAGACTTTCGCTGAATCTTTAAAACTGGCTTTTCTCTTCTTAGTTATTTTCTCATTGACAGGATGGCGATGTTATAGCCCCACTTATAACACCTCTAAAATTGGAATGGAATTACCCGAATTTAGCCCAGAGTCCAGCTGTCATCCAAGAAGGATCCAAAGCCCGACATTGGCTTTTTCAGCATGACTCAATGTGAATGCCTGCAATCATTTGTTTACAACCTTCCCTCTCTCCAACACAATCAATTAATTGAGGGAATTTGATCATCTAGTTCTACAAATTCAGTGACGACTAGCACTTTTTATTTTATGTTTTGAATTACACATATGCTGAAGCTAAGCAATTTTTATTCAAAGAAAGAAAAAGGTGTTAGGGAGATCTTACTATATACATGCTATGAAAAGCATTACTCTACCTATTTTTAATATTAAAGCCTTTCTCTTTTAGTAGTCTATTTTCGTAGAATAATAGTTCTTTTATGTACTCTGAATTTTTATAACATGATTGTTTTTTAAAAAGAAAACTTGAAATGAGACAAGGGTGCCCATTGGAATTTGAAGTTGGGATTGTCATGTACAGCCATGGTTAAAAATAAAATGAAATGCTAGTTGCCTGGGGGGGTGCCCATCACCCCGAATTTGAGGACGGCTCTCCTTAAGTGATCTAAACATTAGTGAAAGACACCATGTCTCACCCTTCTAGCCAAGTTAGGGTAAACAATAGGAGATGAGAACCAGGAGTGGTCTCCCACTCTGGTGAGAGGCCTGATTAATTTATTCAAAAGTTCTGAGGGCTGTGGCCTCCTCTGAAGTGGGACATAAAACTACCTTTGAGGAGACCTTTATCCCCAGTGGCAGAGGTACCCCCCCAAAGCAGGCCGTCCTCTGGGTCAGTTGTGGCCCTGTACAGTTCCTTTTTCCCCTGAATACTCACTGCCCAAGTCCCGCGGGCTTTACCGCTGCCCAGCCTGGGGAAGGAGGCTCCCCTCTGACCTGCTCCCTGCATCTCACTTGTGAGCTGAGCAGAGGCCAGCACAGGAACCATCCTCAGGGCTACTCAGCTGGGATTTGGTTTGTGGTGGTTCAGTGCATTTTACGGTTTCAGGGCAAAAACTGAGCTGCCGGTGCTGAGCTGAGTGATTACCCAATGAATTCCAGGTTCCCCTTTGTGAATTTACCTCTAGCAGTGGAGTGGGCACCACTGTGGTTGAGTAATGCTCCTGTGCCAAGGGCGCCACGCCCCCTGCTTCCCCCCTCCCCCAACGCCAAGTACCATAGAAATCCACCAAGAACACAGGCTGGAGTTAGAGCCAAAGCCAGTGGTGGATAGAGGGTGCTGAGGATGCAAGGCAGCGAGGAATGGTAGTCACGAGCCCCTAGCCTCTTATGCTTTGATGTTCTCCGTGGGAGCTGAGTGTGGGGAGCCAGCCCTGGTTCTGGGCAGGTGTGAGTGGTGGAAAGGAGGAACTCACACCGCAGGCCAGCAGATTATCCAGACTCAGGAGTGCTGCCCCCTCCCACTGTGTAACCAGGTTCTGCTCTGTCGACACTAGGGTGGAAAGTATTTGGAAGGTCTGCCATTCTGCACTGTCACCACCCCCTTCCTCCATCCCTCAGTAGATAATCAAGAGTTGACCCTAATTCATAGGAGAACAGTTAAAACCCTTCTCACTCCCACCACGATGCTGCATAGATGGGGACGTGTTCACACTTAGGCTCCAACAAGCACAGGTGAAGGCAGCTATGGTACTGAGTCATACTGTTTTGGCCAAGGTGCCTCTAAAACATTCAGTGAAGAGAAGTCTAGGCCTCAGACTTCATGTACTCAGACCCAAGGTCAAAATGTGAAGTATTTCCACTAAGATTGTTTTATTTCTGCAATTTCTACCTTTAAATCATTGTAATTTACTTTGGAATTTTGTAGTCCTGATATTGTATCATTGTGCTATCTGAGAAACAGCTTGAATCCATTTTGTTTGCGTCTTTTATTACATATAAGGCAACTGCACTTTATGTTCTTTACAACTGTTTTAATTATGAGAACCATGCACCATTTACAAGGTTAGATTTATCTTAAGAATCACTTTCACTGTATAAAAATGGAGACGTTAACAGCTTAGCCTCTGAAAGTACTGAATGTTATCACCTTGAGAATGTAAATAGAACTGCAAGTTTAAATGACTGGTTACTTCATTTGGGTGAGGGAAACAGCTGCAATAAAGCTTCATGAATGTATCTTCATCTTAAAACCAAAGGTGTCTTCCTTCATGACTCTCTCACCCTTGCGTGCCCAGTTTTGACCCTGTTTGCAAAGGAAATAGGTCTAAGAATCTACCCAGATGATTCTTAGTACCTCAACTCGCTATTGGGTCTGTGAGAGAACGGGTGGTCTTTTACATGGCCTGTGTTATTTAGTCTTCGTTATTTCAATAATGGAGAGTAATAGCACAATAAAGAATCTTTTCCTTCTGGCAGAGGGTAGACACTAGCATGGGGAGGGATGTGGATTTTTCTTAAATTTCTGAGCTCTCGTGCCAGAGGACACATCCTCCCTCCCTTTTAACCTCCCTAAGGTTCCCATCTACAGAGTTTCAGCTTCTTTATCAAATATGTGTATTGTTCATTTGCTGCTTTCATATCTTCCTCATGAAATTAGAGATTGCAAGCACCCGGCACACTGGTAGCAGTCAAAAAGCTCTCAGTGTTCTAGAAAAAGTATGATACTGCTACAGTCTTAATTATTTTCATTGGTTGAGCCCAGGCGTCTGTGGTTTAACAATATCCTTTAACTTGGAAGTTAAAATAATTTCTGAAACATAGAGTAGAATCCTATTTTTATAAAATATACATATATGTCTCCATGGAAAATTGTCTGGAAGAATGTACATGAAAATGTTAGTGTTTTGGGGAGTGGTTGAATTGTAGGCAATTTTAATTTTTTGATGTCTTCTGTTTTTTCCTACAAGAAACACATTTTAGTTGTATAATTTCTAGAAAAATAACATTCATGAGGGACTTTGTACTACTCAGGTGAGGTGTAAACATCTCACTCTTTCAGTCACCTCTGCAGGTGTAAACATCTTTCACTTCAGTCACCACCCCCAAGTCTGTCGTGGGACCCCAGGTCACCAGGAGGCCGGCTCACAGCCACAGTCAGCACCAGGGCACTTCAGCCCTGTATTTCAGACAGAATGGGCTGCCCTGTATATGGGAGGCCCAGACGGCATCCATGAGCCCTGTTACCTCAGGAAGCTGCCCGCCACAGGGGCATCAGCTCAGCACCCAGGCCTCTAGCTGCTTGATGCAAAACTGCTCCTGCCGGGCCAGCACCTCATTGTCGAAGGTCGCGCAGGGGTGGCTTCCCCCATGGTACAAGTCTCCATCCAACCACAGCCCAAACTGGCCACTAAAAAGAAGAGGAAGGGCTTGGCATGGCTCATTCCTGGGTGTCGAGACCTTTCAGATCCACACTATCAGCCTTTGGCCGCACCACGACCGCAGCCCAGTTTTGCCCACCTTTCAGCTTCCCCTAAACCAATTTGTCCTGAATTGTTAGAGACTCTACACATTGTTCCCCACAAGATCTAGAGTACTGTTGTTGTTTTTCTTTTACAGATTTAATGTATACAGTGGTGCAGCCCTCACCACAATCCAGTTTTAGAACATCTGGAACCTTTCTAAGATGGCAATGTTTAACCAAAGGAGTGAATCTCACAGGCATGGGCTCTGAGCTCAAAACATTTCAGAGAGCACCCATTCCCTTTCTCTCATCTGACAGCACACCTAGGCTGGAGCTGGGAAGTGAGTTACTGCAAGTCAGCAATGGCTGGTGTGTTCTGTGCCAAGCTGCCTCTCAATGGAGGCTTTTCGGGCAGCTGGGAGAGCAGAGATCCTGCCTGCTACTAATCAAACAATACTGGCATCTTTGCCCTCAGGATAAGATTGATTCTGCTGAATTTGCAGGTCACACCAGATGCGAGACTAATTTTTTCTTCCTAATCCATTCCACCTCCTACCACTCAACACACACACACACTCTCAGACCTAGTTCCTGGACAGATGTCTGCCTTTCTCCAATGAGGTACATTCCCTGGGATTATAGGGCTGACAGGCAAATTGGAGGCTAGCCCATTTGCTCGACTCTAGCCTTAACGACCATGAGGAATGCTGCTCCCCAAATTACATGAATTCAGACTAAGCTGTCGCCAACTGTAGACACTTGGGAGGGTGAGTCCATGCCATCCTTTCTTGTCAGTGTTGACTTAGAGCAAGGTCGAGGGGTTGGCTGGGGGACTGGGCAGTGCCCTGGGGCTCTTAAAGGGAGAGGCCTGAAAGTTAACCACCAGCCTACCCATTTTATCTGGGGCAGCCTGGCCCAGCATTTCCGGAAGGGAGACAGGACCAGAACACAGACCACCCCAAGACTCTGGGAGAGCTGAGACACGCACCTGCCACTGCCCATCATCAGTGAATCCAAGTCTCCTTTCACAAAGAATGAGTTGTGTCCTGTCCACTTAAAGACCTGAGATAAGATGACAGGAAAAGGCTCTGGTTACTGGGCAAGCCCTTACGGTTTGACTCTACACCACTGGGAGGCAGTGTTGTGGAGGGAATGGAACATCCCCGGCCCCAACTAAGCCACAGGAAGTGTTCTGGGCTCCTGGCTCTTGAGATTTCTTTCCTGTCTCTCTGGAGTTCATCTCCTCTTTGTCTCCAGTCTGAATTCCCACAGCTCCAAAGCCCCGCTATTCTAGGAATGGACCAGAACCCTCTGAGGCTTCCTTCTTCCAAAGCTGGAGAGAGGAGGGGAAAATCTAGGTCAGGAGATAGGTCTTGATTCTGCCATTCACTAAATGTCTCCTCAGTCTCACACTGGAGCTGACACCAAGCCTGCCCATCCCCCAGTGCTGCCTCACACTGGGTGCCTCAGCAAGTCTTGCAGGCCCCGCCCCAGAGAGACCCCCTGACTACCATTTCTTTCCCATCCATCTCTACTCACTCTCGCCCACCCCATGCATGCCACAGTCACTCTTTGCTGTGCTTCCACTGCCTCCCGCCCACAGCCCAGCTCCACACTGCATTCTGAGTGGTCTATTCAGAATCAGACCGGATATTATCATTCCTCTGCCTAAAGCCCTGGGAATAAAATTCAACTCCTTACTATAGCCAAAAGTGCAGCCTGCTCTGACCCCTGATTTTTCTCCCCCTTATTGACTGCACTTCAGCTACACTGGCCTTTCTGTCTCTAGGACACCCAAAGCTATTTCTTCTTTAACCTTCACGCTTGCTGATCCCTCTGCCCAGAATGCTCTTCCTGCATTTGGTTTACAATCACTATCTAAATTAGCCCTTCCTCCCAGGCCTTGTTTTTTTTGTTTGTTTGTTTGGTTTTTTGTTTTGTTTTGTTTTGTTTTTCCTTAGCATTTAGCTCTCTGAGATGACCCTGTTCGTATGTCATTGTACCATTTCTGCAACCTAACATGTAAACTCCGTGAGGGCTTTCTTGATTCCTGGCAATATTCCCAAGATACAGTAGAGATGTTAGTTGAATGAATAAATTATTCAAGAGTCAATTTAGCTAATAAAAAGATTTTTAAACGACCACAAAAGCATAGTATATTATTTCCTATACTTAGTTGGAGAAGAACACTGTGAACAACCAAAAGGTTTTTAGAGAAAAAAAAAAAAAATGGACTAATAAAAGATAAGCCCTGGCTCAGAAGAGATAACATTAACAAGTGACCACGAGAAGACAGAACCCATTCAAGTCCCCTCTACTTTCATCAAGGAATATGACCTTCAAACTTGAAGGAGTAAGATAAATATTGCTACAGAAAAAAATATATATATCGAGACCATGCTCATGGTGCTTCTTGGAACAGTGATCAAGGAACTACTGGGGATTCATGAAGAACATGAGAGACGCCAGAAGACCAACAGGCAAAAACTGACCAATTTTTGAAAAGGTGAGATTCCTTAACAAAAGGCTGGTAAAGACAGGGCAGGCCTCTGAAAAAATCATTCATTTCATTCAACAATTTTTTTTAGCACTTAGCACCAGGCACTGTTTTTAGGTACCAGGTAGAATGATGAACATAACAGATGCAAATTTGTGTCTCATGGGACTCCCATTCGAGTAGGGGGAGGCAGATAAATAAGTAAAATAAATAGCAAGTTAGCTGGTGACGAATGCGAAGGAGAAAAGAAGTAGAGGAAGGCAGTAGGGTTCCCAGGGGATGGAGTATTATAAATTTAAATCAGATAGTCAGGGAGGGTCTCACCAAGATGGTGATGTTTGAGCAGAGAACCAAAGGAGGGGAGAACAGCCAGGCGGAGCCCCAGGGGAGGGCATGCTAGGTAGAACATCACGGGCAAACGCGCTGAGTTAGGAGCGGGCCTGCATGTTCGAGGACCAGCTCAGAGGTCAGTGTGACTAAAGCAGAGTGAAGGAAAGGAAAAGTAGCAAGAAATAACAGAGAGAGGCCAGAAGACACAGAGATGTGTAGGTTACTGTGAAGACTTTGGCTTTTCTCTGAATAAGAAAGGAAACCACTGGCAGCTTGGAACCAGAGTGACATGCTCTGACCTACCTATTAAAAGGATCACTCCAGCTACTGTGATAACTGAAGCCGGAAGCATTAGGAGGCTAGAGCAAGAATGAAGGCGAGGAATGATGGTGGCTTGGACCAGGGTGACAGCAAAGGATATAAAGGAAAGTGGTGTGTGATCCGATATAGATAGAGGAAGAGACAGGGCTGTCAGGATTTGTTGACAGCTCAGATGTAGCTTGTGAAAGAGATGTTAAGGACTCAAAATTTTTGGTCTCAGCAGCAGAAAAGATGGGGAGCCCATTGACTTTGTTAGGGAAGGTAGCAGGACGGGCGATTTTGTGGGGGAAAGTCAGGAGCTCGGCTTTGGGCATATGAGACTTGAAATGCCACATTTGAGATGAAGTGGAGACACTGGGTAGTGATTGGATATATGTGAGTTTAGCATCCAGGAGAAGAAAGAGCCCATTATCACATGGATGGCACAGAAAGCTGTGAGAATACATGAGACCTGGAAGGAAAAGAGGGTAGTCAGAGAAGAAGCAAGAAGCCAAAACTGAGCTCTCGGACCCTGTGACCTTAAAAGGTTGGGGGGGATGAGGAGGAACCAGCAAAAAATTCTGCCAAGGAGTTGTTGGTGCAATAAGAGGAGGATCTGGAACTTTAGAATTCTAGTTTGTGAACCCTGGAAGGCAAGCGGGGATGACTAGTATACGGCATGCTTTCAATGAACAACTAACCCCGTTCCTCTTTCCTGTTACGATGACCAAGCTGGCCAATAGAGGTAATGGTGTGTTTTGCCTTTAGCAAGGCAGTCCATAGCTCCTTGTGATCCTATCGTGCAACCAGATGTTTGTGTTGCTGGATGTATCTGTAGGTGACTTGGTCTGTGCATGGAGAGAGGCCTCTAATCGCAAACCAAAGCACCCACAACTAGTTCCCCATCTGTTGTGTATTTCCACTCCCTTCAACTTCCTTTTTCCTCTCTCCAGCTTGGCAAAACCCCAGTCATAGATGACCCCTCCCCTCCACTCTGTCTGTGCCTGAATCTGAAGAGCTGAATGTTGCTGGAGGAAAGCACATGCCGAAGTAATGGGCTTGCTTTAAACTCATAGTCTCTAACCTGCAGTCCTGTTTCTCTGGTTTTCCTTTGTAGGCTTCCCTTTCCACTTCCATGAAGACTATTTGAAACCCCTCTTCCCTCAACCTTCACACCTCTCCTCCATCCTCACCCACAGCTGATGACCTTACTTCATAAGAAAACTGACACCATTGGATGTATTTGTCTTCATCTTCCTACCCTAACACCCACTGATGTATCTGCACTTGGGCCAGTCTTGTCTTTCCACCCGTATCTGGTGAGCAACAAAACTCTCAGAGCCCGTCAGTGGTGGCCAGGGACCTACTGAGCATTTTTTTGAATGAGGATGGGCTGGTCAAGGATGCTCTGCCTGTCACTGCCCTCCTGTATTCCCTCTGTGAAAAGATGGAAGGATACCAGGCACCCTAGCACAGGGGACGGAGCTGGGGGCCACTGAGACCCCACGATCTTTGTCCTGTCATAGACCCCACTCCCCGCTTAGAGGGTTGGGAACATCACCTTCAGCCGTGGAGAGAAGGAGAAGAGGAATGTCTCGCCAGTACCATAGAAACCTTTACTGAGTCGAAGAGCCGCAGAGGAGAAGGCCCCAAATATCTGGAAAGAAGGAGAGCAGTTTGCAGCTGGAAGGGGGTTTAAGATCCCCTGGCAACCCTACTTTTCAGGTTTGGTAATGTAGATTCATTCTAGAGAGACACCTGGGGAGCCTGGGGTAGAGCTTAAGGATGGAGAGACCCCATGGGTCCATGAATATGTATCCTTTTCCTTAACACTCCCTAGGTTGGGGCCCCGGCCCAGCTCACCTGCCCATCCTGGTCCCTCAGCACCAGCAGCACCGGCCCACTGCGGCCTTCCATCTGTCTGTACAGGCTCCGCAGACTAAAGCCGTCTCTCGACGTGCTGAAGGCCAGGCGCCAGGGATGTCCGGTGACTCTCGAGGGGAGGTGGAGGCTAAGCTGGGGACAGGACTAGAGGTGAGTGAGGAATCCTTGTTCCCCCAGCTTCCTTGGGGTCCCAGGAGGATTGAGGTTAAACAGCTACCACTTGCATAGGCATGCTGCTTTATAGGTTATAGAGTAGGTTCCTATTTCCAGGGGACTTTCGCGCCTATTAGCAGTAGCCCTCAGAGAAAGGGATTATTAATCCTGTTTTATAGATGAAGAAACCGAGGCTCAGGGAAGTGAAGCAACTTGCCAAAAGCCCCCATGAGGAGCAAGTGGCATAGTCAGGATTTGAGCCAGGTCTCCCTGAGGACTCTCTTCCCTTGGTCGCCCTGGCCCTTAGTGGCCAGAGAATGGATGAGATGTTGACTCCATCCTCCTAATCCTCCCCGCTCATCCTCCTACCCCCACCCCAGCTTTGGCTTCAGTTCCCAAGGGTTGGCTTTACTTAAAACTAAGCTTACTTTATTGTATTCTTAACCTCCTGGCCCAGTGAAGAGAGTGGCGCTAGTAATACTGGATCAATTTATAAGAAAGGAAAGGAAATCCCAGAGGAGAAATAATTAGCTCAAGGTGGCACAGTGAGCTGGAGACAGAGCAGGAGTGACCCCAGGTGTCCTTGGACCTGGCTGGGGTGGGGCAGGAGGGTAGGACCTTCAGGCTCAGATCTGAAATCCTTGTGCTGTGGGCCATGCCGAACCTGCCTAATCTCCGAGGCTCCCAGAACCTGGCCAGCTTCTGCCAGCTGGGGCTCCACGGGGTCTTCAGGAGGTGGGGCTGGGGCTGCCTCCTCTTCCTCGTCCTCACTCTCCTTCCCAGACACAGTGTCCTCCGCCTGGCTGGGCTGTAAAAACACAAAGAGGCCTGGCGAGTTGAGAGACAGGAGACAGCAGCTTCCACATCTCCCAGGCCTGAGAGCCTCAGCCACCCCTTCCCAGGCCCCTGCAACCACCAGCCCAGCCAGAGGAGGCTGAGAAGAGTCCACTTCAGACAAGACGGCCCTGCCTCCAGCCGGCTTCCTCCTTGGTCCTTGCCAGCTGAAGGTTGAAGGCACACACGCCCATCAGATGTGGCTTTGTGCCCTGTGGTTTGTCTACCTGATTGCTCTGGATCTAGAGTGGGTGCCAGCGATCAGTTCTCAGCTTGAGGGTAGGAGAGAAGGGCAGGTGACAGCCCAACCATGGACACTGGAACCGTGTGCATTCATACATGAAATAATGGTAATGTAACAACAATAATAATGAGTGGCTGACACTGATCAGCACACAATTGACCAGGCTTGTGTGAAGTGCTCGCCATGCATGATCTCTCTGAATTTCTTCAAGAATCCTGAGAATGTGCTTATTATTCCCATTTTACAAAGGAAGAGACTGAGGCCCCGAGGCCTCCCTGTCAACCAGTGAAACGATCACGTAGTTGTAGGTGAAGCATGTGTATGTTTGTGTAAAATGTGTGCTCGTCCGTGTGAATATGTGTGTTGGCTAAAAATAGAGTTGTTTAGGCAAATCAGTGTGAGAAGGCGTTGAGTGTAGCTTTGTGTGTTTACCTGTCAATGTGTTCATGAGTGTGAGCTGGGATTGTGTAAAATATATGTGTGTCATTGGGCGTGTATGTCAGTATATTCATTCATTCATTCATTCATTCATTCATTCATGTGTTCATTCAAATGAACTTCCACTTTGTATCACTGGGTGTGTGGGGAGGGGAGGGTTTTGTGTGTGGGTGTGTGCAAACACGTGTGCCTGCACACAATGACTTCAGGGCTTTTCACAGAAGGGAGAGATCTCCTCAAGGATGAGAGATGAACAAGACACTGCTCTTCTGTTCCCCAGGTTCAGGCCCGAGGAGGGGGTCCTAGCTGTGTGGGGCTTCTGGACAGAGCTCCATCTCGCACCCACTCCAGGGAGGAAGGGAGCAGTCTGTGCTCCTTGAGAGTCTCAGGCCCACAGCACTGGGAGCTAAGGTCCTGGGCTCCTGAGTCCTTGCTCTGAACCTCAGGCCAGCTGGGGTGGGTACTAGGAGGAGGAACAAATTTCCTGCCTGCATCCATTCCTAGGCCAGACCTCGCCCTGCCAGAGAGCTCACCTCCCCCTACCTTTCCTGACCTAAGCCCCAGCCCAAGCTGGACTCCTTACCAGTCGAGTGTAACGCCAGCGAATACCTTTCATTCTCTTGTCCGAGCCCAGCCGTGGGCAGTGAGCAAGGCTTCAGTTCTGCCAGGGGAGAAAACACCACTGGTTTGCAGATGAGAGGGAGAGGCTTGGGGCACACCTAGCCAGCTGCCCTTTGCTCCCTCTCACCTGTTACTCACAGCTCAAGTTGTCCCTGGGCGGATCTGTGAGGTCAGCTACACTCGGCATTCAAGGCCTCATTTGCAGTTAGTAATGAACACACGTTAGCCATACGCAGTAAATTCTAGGTGTGATTCCCTTCCACCCCTTGCCCTTCTAGCAGTCTGATCTGGGGAGCGTGCCCCTTTGGGCAGGTGGGGGTCTAGGGTTTCTGGTTCCCTGTGTGGCTTTGGATAAATCCCTTGCACCCTTGGGCCTCAGTTTCCTCACATGTAACATGTTGGATCGGGTCATTTCAGAGGCCTGCACAATACTGACAGCCTGCATTTCAATTCCCTCTCAAAGTCAACGAGTGCCTTATAAAAGAAGTTTGAAAGGGGCCGAGCCTAGACCAAAAAAAGAGATCTTTAAAAAACTAAACAAAACGAAAAAAACTCTTCATTTTTCTAATTAAAAAAGTAATACACGTTTATTGTAGAAAATTTGAGGAATCTAGAAAAGAAGAATAAAGAAAAATACAGAAATATTTGTAGTTCCATTTCTCAGAGATTAACTATCAACTCCTAAGGGTAATTTTTTCAGGCTTTTATATTTATTTCATACGCATGTATATATACATATTTATAAATAGATCATATCATGTATAGTTTTATAAAATGCCTTTTCCACTTAACAAATGAGAGTTTTCCAATGATATTCAGTACCCTTTGAGCACATGAATTTTAATGACTGCATATTATTTTATCATAGTGCATCAGTTATTCCTCAAATTTTGTTTGCTTCGAATTTTCTGTGACTATAAGCAAATCTGTAATGAACTTCCTTGTTCATAAATCTTATTTTATCCTTTACGATACATTTCAAAAGTTGAATGCTGGATCAAATGGCATACAAATAGCTCTGGACAAAAGTTTCCATCAAGTTTCCTGGTGCTTAAAGCTGTTGAGGTAACTTTAGGGAAACTCAAGGTACTATCTTTCTGTCTTTCCTTCCTTCCTTCCTTCCTTCCTTCCTTCCTTCCTTCCTTCCTTCCTTCCTTCCTTCCTTCCCACATTCCCTTCCTTCAGCTTCCTTCCCTTCCATCCTTCCTCCTCCCTCCCTCCCTCCCTCCCTTCCTCCCTCCCACTACTCTCTCTCTCTCTCTCTTCCTGCTTCTTTTAGGCAAGGTAACCCTGGTTGACCTCACAGATTACAAGGACCTAGTCAGCTTACAATTCCTTACTTTTTTATGTTTTACACCTACAGCATCTGTTCTTCCTAGGTGATCTCCCATCCAATTACTAACCAGGCTCGACCTTGCTTAGCTTCTGAGATCAGAGGGGATCTGGCTTGTTCAGGGTGGTATGGCCGCAGACCAGGGTAATATCTTTCTGATCATCAGGTCTTACACCCTCAAACTACAGACAAGAAAACTGCCACTAAGAAAGCGGAAGGAACTTAATCACAGCCACACTACAATATAACGTGGAGGTTAAGAGCACAGGCTCAAGAGTGAGGGAATTCAAATCTTGGTTTTGCCATTTACTCGCTATGTGACCTTGGGCAAGTTACTTAACATCTCTGTGCTCTGTCTGCTCACCTGTAACATATTTATCTCATAGGACTGTTGTAAGAGTAAATGAAGATAATCCCAGAACAACTAGGATGCTAAGCCAGACCTCTATCCTTCTGTTCTCAATTCAGTGAGATAACACATAGTGCCTGGTGTTTGGTGAGTGCTGAATGAATGACAGTGCTTATTGCTACCCCCTCCTCCCCTGCACACACACACACACACACACACCACCACACACATACCACACCTCTTTGAGAGATCCAGGGCTCAAATCCTTGATGAGTGGCCACTCAGTCCCATCTAGGCACCTGTGAGAGTCACTCAGTCCCTTGAGGGGTGCAGAGCTCAGAGGGGAGGAGAAAGTCCAGTACCATGGAAATGTACTCACTGTGCCCAGCCCTGGCTCAGGTGACCTCCTCCAGCCTCTCCTGCCGATGCTTTCCTTGGTGCTTCTCCCAGATCTCCCAGAGAAGAGGCCACTTCCAGAACCAGCTCTGCCCACCTGGCGGTTTACATGCAGCAGCTTTAGCTCTGCACCCTGGCCCCCTTGCAGGCGGCTAGCACTTCTGATCTGACTCAGGTCCAGGCCCTCCTCCCTGGCTCTTATACCTGCCCAGAGGGTAGCAGGCATTGGCCCTGTGCCTGCTCTGGTTCCAGCTGGGAAAACCTGGCACTGATTATCATCTATCAGAAATTCGAATCCCACAAACACACACAAACAAGACCTTGTCACCTTCTGGCCCCTAGCTCTGCCTCCATCAGCCCAAAGAGGTGGGACCCTGAATTCCTCGGTTCTAACCTGAAGCCTCTTACTACAGCTACCACGTGCCTGACTCTAAGGCCCTTCCCTTCTGGGGTATAAATGCTATAGGAAAGGGTTATGCTGTTTGGTTCTCTACCAGTCACCCCATTCTTCAGGGGAAGTCCAGGGCTGGGGGGCGGAAAGAAGCAGCACTGCTCCGCCCCTGCTTGTTCTTCTCTCTCAGATGGGGTGATTTTTTTCTTCATTGGCCTGACCCGATATTAGGGGAGATTATGCACAGGAAGCTCAGTGTTTGGCACACAGTAGGCACTCTGTCAGTGAGGGATACTTCTCTGTCCTCAGCTCATAGTGGGACTTCAGTGAATGCTATGTTATCGAATCACAGAACTTCAAAGTTGGAAGGGGCCTCAGCCAGTCTCTGAGCGAGTGGCCTCCACCCAGGGCAGGATCTCCTGGAAAATATCCCCACAAGTGGTCCCCCAGCCTCTGTTGGGTGGGTGATCCCACTAGCTCACTCACACAGCTAAGAGACCTTAAATATTCTGCCCATGGCCAGGTCCGCTGGGCAGTTCCTCTCCAGGAAGGGTAGGATGCCAGAAGGACTTGTATTATGCAGGAAACAGGCAAGTGAAGGGCCCTGTTTTCACTTCAAACATGGCTGTTGCAATGAATGTTTAAACTGTAAACGGCTCAGGGATCACACACCTGGCCCTCCATGCTTTCTGGGTCCCTCTCCCCACCCTGTTTCCCCCATGCGCTACACCTGAACCATTAGGCACTTTGAGAGGCCAGTGAGATTTGCCTTGTTGTCCCATTCTTTGTCCTCATGCCCAGGAAACCCTAGAATGTCAGGAATACCAATTGCCATATAATAGGCTCCTAAAAAACTTCCATGATGGGACTCTAGGCGCCAGCCAGCCAGCTGTCCCAGCTCTGCCTTGCTGCTAGCCTTCTCCCTTCCTCTTCACCAGACCACACACCGCCTCTTTCAGGACTGCAATAGTCATTGCCAGGAAACAATTTAAATGTCCAATAAAAGAGGGAAAGGTTAAGTGACCCGTGGAACATTCACTCCACGGATTATTTCTAAGTATTAAAAGTGATGTTTGCAAAGAGTTTATAAACACTTGGGGAAATGCTTCTGCTGTCCCATTAAGTGAATAAAAAGCAGGATATAAAATTGTATGTGCAGTACGGTTTCAGCTATGCAAAATAAATCTGAAAAGAAAATAACTTTTAGAATATACCCAGTGTTTGCTGGGCTGATTGGTTTCACTTTAAACTTCAAATGGGTGCATAAATGGCCTGACATACTCCCTTGCTCATCCTGGGAAGTCTGGTTTCCATTCTCCTCAAACAACCCTCACTTCTGTCTCCTCACTCTTGGGTTCGTGACTTCATTCTTCATCGAGAAAACAGAAGCCATCATCGGTCACTCCCTCATTTTCCCGACAGCCTCACCTGCATCTTACCCATCTCTTTGCCTTCCTTCCAGGGCAATGCAGAGAAGGCAAATTGGTACAGCCACTATAGAAATCAGTACGGAGGTTCCACAAAAAATTAAAGATAGAACTGTTATATGACCCAGCAATTCCAATTCTGGGTAGTTACCCAAATAAATCCTTTCAAACGTTAGTCCCCATCCCCAGATCCATCTGTGTCCCTTTCTCCTGCCCTCAGCTCTTTCTCTGCCTCATCCAACTCTCGCTTGCCCCTCCGTCTCAATGGAACAGTCTAGAATTGGAATTGCTGGGTCATATGACAGTTCTATCTTTAATTTTTTGTGGAACCTCCATACTGTTTTCCATAGTGGCTGTACCAATTTGCAATCCCACCAATAGCGCACAAGGGCTCCCTTTTCTCCACATCCTCGCCAAGACTTGTTTGTTGATTTATTGATGATAGCTATTCTGACAGGTGTGAGGTGATACCTCATTGTGGTTTTAATTTGCATTTCCCTGATGATTAGTGACATTGAGCATCTTTTCACTTATCTGTTGGCCATTCATATGTCCTCTTTGGAGAAATGTCGATTCAGGTCCTCTGCTTATTTTTTAATTGGATTTTTTTTTGTGTTAAAATGTATGAATTCTTTATACATTTTGGATATTAACCACTTATTGATGTATCATTGGTGAATATAGAAGGTTGTCTTTTAGTTTGGTTGATAGTTTTCTTTGCTATGCAGAAACTTTTTAGTTTGATATAATCCCATTTGTTTATTTTTTCTTTTCTTTCCCTTGCCTGGGGAGATATTATCAAAAAAATATTACTAGGAGCAAATCTCAAAGACTTTACGATCTATATTTTCTTGTAGGCGTTTAATGGTTTCAGGTCTTACATTAAGTCTTTAATCTATTTTGAGTTTATTCTTGTATATAGTATAAGACAAGGTCTAATTTTTTTGTATGTATCTGTCCAGTTTTCCCAACATCATTTATTGAAGAGATTGTCTTTACCCTCATTGTATATTCTTGCCTCTTTTTTCATAGATAAATTGACCGTATAGGCGTAGGTTATTTCTGGCTCTCTATTTTGTTCCATTGATCTATGTGTTTGTTTTTATGCCAGTACATGCTGTTTTGATTACTATAGTCTTGTGGTATAGTTTGATATCAGGTAGTGTGATACCTCTAACTTTGTTCTTCTTTCTCAAGATTGGGGTCTTTTGTGGTTCCATATAAATTTTAGGATTATTTGTAGAACCAGGATTTTTAACTTCCTAGTACTAGGTCAGTTTTTCTTCTCCCTACATGACCTCACCTGGTCCCATGGATTTAAATTTTGTCTAAATGTCGATGATTCATCATGACTCCAGACGAACAGCTACCCTGGGATCCACATTCATATATCAATTGCCTATCTGGGTTCTCCACTTAAATGTATTCATAGACATCTCAGTCAGTCTGAGATGTCTATGAATACATTTAAGTGGAGAACCCAGATAGGCAATTGATATATTTTTTATTTCCTCCTCCAAACCTGGTCTCTCTTACCCCCAACCACCTCCCAGCCTGTCCTATCTTATAAATCATTCCTCCTGTAAATAAAGCCCAAAACTGGAAGTTGAACTTGACTTCATTTTTCTGATTCCTCACCTCCAACCAAAGATGTCTAACTCTTTGAAGCTCCAGAACATATCTTAAGACTACACTCTTCTTTCCCTCTCTACTGCCTCCATGAGAGTGGAGCCACCATTATCTCTCAGAGACTGGTTCAATAGCACTTAACCCATCTTTTAGCATCTCTCCTTGCCAGCTGATAGAGTGAGCTATTTAAAACATAAATTAAATGATATTATGCCCCTGCTTATAATTTCCAGTGGCTCATTACTGCATCAAGAATAAAGCCCTTGCCCAGGGCATGCTTGGGCTCCCGCTATCCACTCCAGCTTTATCTTATCCTTCTTCCATTACCCATCAAGTTCCAGTCACACATACCTTTTCACTTCCTTGGACATCTATCAAGCTTGTTCCTCCTTCAGGGCTTTTGCCCTTGTTGTTCCCTCTGCCTGGAATTCTCTTACTCTGGCTCCTTGAATAACTCAGTTTAAATTTCACCTCCTCTTAGAGACCTTTCTAACTACCCTGTTTAAAGCAGATTTCTCTACTAGTTTCTCTAATTCTCCCTCGGCCAGTGGTTTGTCTTATCATGATCGATATAATGAAAACAAATAATGTTTTTTAGAAAAACCACCTCCTCTTACAAGGCTTCCAGGATTTAGTCTCCATTCAGTTCCCATTATGTTGGGCGATTTAGCAGCTTGAATGGGAGAAAACAAACTTTTTCCTCTGGGTAGTCGGCATCTTCATTTCTTACAGTCTGATATAATTCTTACAAGTATATTGCTTCATGCCTTCTTGAGAAGAGCTTTGTACAGCACACACTGCTCAATAGTGCAACACAACAGGCTCTGAAATTGGATGGCCCTGGTTTCAAATCAGTCCCAGGCCTACCGCTTTCAAGCTGTATGACCTTGGACAAGCATTCCAGTTGTCTATTGCTGTGTAACAAACTACCCCAAAACTTAGTGGCTTAAAACAACAATATTTATTTTACAGTTTAGAACAGCTCATTTCTGCTCCACTTGGCATCAGCTGAGCAGCTCCAAGGCTGAGGGCTGAATCATTTGAAGGTTCACTCTCTCACATGTCTGGTGGTTAGTGGGGACCAAGGCTTGCATTGTTGGCTGGAACACCTACACGTGGCCTCTCCATAAGGCCTGGGCTTCTTCCCAACATGGTGGCTGTGTTCCAAGGTTGAGTGGAGAAGGGGGAGTGGGGCAGGGCGAGGGGAGAGAGAGAGAGAGGGAGAGAGAGAGAGAGAGAGAGAGAGAGAATGTGCTGGGTGGAGCTATATTGTCTTTTATGACCTAGCCTTGGAAATGACAGTGTCACTTTTGCCATTCTCTTCTGGTTGAGGTAATCACAAAGGTCTGCTCAGGTTCAAAAGGAGGGAACACAGACCCCATCACTTTTTGTGCCAAGTGGAAGAGAGTCAATGACACATGATAAAAAGAGTAATTGGGATGAGCTAGATACCACTGTGCCTGTCTTTGGAAAATACAAGCAGTCACAGAAGTTTTAACCTTTCTGAGAGCCTCTAAAGAATTGTTGAGCACAGAGCCTGTCATAAGTAGCCATGGGTCAGGAAGCCACAGACCGTCGTCCTGCTTGTGTGGAGCCTATTGCGGACTCCCAGCAGATCTCACTCCTTTTGCAGTTTCCCTAGTCTGAACTGAGCGCTAGTCCAGAGCCACTATCTGGCCCACCCAACCCCGGAAACTCTCCCCACCGAGACCTTGCCGTTCCCCAGGCTCTCCTGTGGCAAAGTAGGTGTCACCTAAGGGTGAGTGCCCGCTAGAGGGGCAGCCCAAGGACTTAATCTGGCTCTGCCCAGCGGTGGCTCAGCGACAGGGAGTAGCAGAGAGGAGTGGGGGAGGTGTGACAGACAGAGGGAAATCAACAGCCGTGGAGACAGCTCTGGAAGGAAAAAAGCGATCTCCCGCCCCACCTCCGCCACCCCAGGTCTAGGGCTCCCGAATCATCCGCAGTTACTCTTGGGAGGGAACTTGTGAGGCTCAGTGCAACCGTCTCCAGCCCGTACTAGCCCCCACCGGGGCCAGAACCTACTCGCCTCCGTTTTAGCGGTATGAAGCCTGAAACCGGGGTCAGGAAGGAGGGAGGATGCCGGTCAAAGTGTGCACGGCCAGGCATGCACCCAGGGCTCCGTGGTGCCTACGCCTGTGACAGAGGAGCCGAGGCAGAAGACCTGAGCACGTCCTTGAGGTGTGAGGTTTGGGTTTCATTCTGGCTCTGCCATTGACGTTGGGCTAGTCGCGGGTCTTCCCGAGGCTTCAGTTTATGCATCTGTAAAATGGGATAATTGGTCTTGCTTTGCACCGTTAAGGGGGCGGAGTTCGCGCACGCTCCGCAGAGCGGCGAGGGGAGAGGTACCGAGTGTGTATATGGATGCTGGCACCTGCGTTCTGAGGTCCGCCCGGCCTCTGCTTGGGAGGCCCCACTCTCGCCGCTCGCGGGGCCCCTGCCGAGACGCTGGGCGAAGGGGAGGCCCCGCCGGGTGCCTTTCCCAGGCCGGCAGGGGAGGGGACAACGGCGGAACGGCCGAAGAGGGAGCCCGGGCCGCGGCAGCCCCGGCCTGCCTGACCCTCGAGGGGGTCGCTGTTGCCTCGCAGATCCCTCCCTCGCTCGCTGCCTGTGTCCCTCCCTGCCGCTCCCGCCGCGTCCGCCTTTTGTTCGCGGAGCCGCGCGCCCCCGAGCCCAGGCGGCGGGGCGGGGAGCTGGCGGGGCTGCGCGGGGGGCGGGCCGCGCCAGGCGGAGCCGGGGCCCGGGCCGCAGCCGGACTCGGAGCCCGAGGGAGCGATCGGAGTGTAGGCAGCCGGGGCCCGGGCGCGCTCCGGGGGCGCGGCGAGGCCGAGGGGGCGGGCGCCGGGCGGAGCCGGAGCCGGAGCCGGGGCGCCTGGAGGCGAGCGGGCCGCTCTCTCCGAGCTCAGAGCAGCGGAGAGACAGTGCGGCGGGGGTCGGGGCGGCAGCGCAGCCCCGGGGCTGAGGTGAGCCCTGAGCAGCCGCGGCCCGAGCGGCCAGAGAGGCGCCCGGACCCTCCCCAGGGGCGCGGAGGCCGGGCGGGCCCGGGCCATGCGCGCCGCTCGCTGAGGCCGAGGGAGGCCGAGATGGAGGCGCCGGCGGGGGAGCCTGTGGCCCGGGGCTGCGGCCCCCCGCTTGCTCCCGCCCCAGAGAGGAAGAAGAGCCACCGCGCTCCCTCGCCAGCCCGTCCCAAGGACGTGGCCGGCTGGTCGCTGGCCAAGGGCCGCCGTGGCCCAGGCCCGGGAGCCGCAGCTGCCTGCAGCGCCGCGTCCTCCTCGCGGCCCGACAAGAAGGGGCGCACGGTAGCTCCCGGGGCGCGGGGCTCAGGGACACGGGTGGCGGGGGTCCGCACCGGGGTCCGTGCCAAGGGCCGCCCGCGCCCGGGTACCGGGCCGCGACCGCCTCCACCGCCGCCCAGCCTCACCGACAGCAGCTCGGAAGTGTCGGACTGCGCGTCGGAGGAGGCGCGCCTGCTGGGCCTGGAGCTGGCGCTGAGCAGCGATGCCGAGTCCGCGGCCGGGGGCCCGGCAGGGGCCCGCACGGGGCAGCCACCCCAGCCCGCGCCGCCCTCACAGCAGCCTCTGCGGCCGCCCGCCTCCCCCGATGAGCCGTCGGTGGCCGCGTCGTCGGGAGGCAGCAGCCGCCTGCCACTCAGTGCCTCACTCGCCTTCTCCGACCTCACCGAGGAGATGCTGGACTGCGGGCCCGGCGGTTTCGTGCGAGAGCTGGAGGAGCTGCGCTCGGAGAACGACTATCTCAAGGTTGGGGCGTTGATGGGGAGGAGGGAAGCCCCGGGAGGCGCCGGGTTGTCACGGCCCCACGGGGTTGAGGCACCAGCCGGCCTGCTGCCCCATTGAACAAGCTGGATAAAGGGGACTAAATCCTCAGGGACCACCCCGAAGTCTATCCAAGGCTCCCTCACATCCCGCCTCCCTTTTTATTTGGGAAACCTTCTGAGGTGGAAGCTGGATGAGGATGCTGGCCAAAGGGCCCTGATTTGGAAAGGGGAGGGGGGCTTGAGAAAACTGCTTTGCAAGACGTGTGGATGCGTTACTTGGGATGGCCGGGTGGATAGTCTGTGAGAGGGTGGACCTCTGCCTTCAGCTGCTCAGAACCCCCACTCCCAAGCCAGAGGCGAGGCCTTCGATGGCTCTTGCTGGGGTAGGCACTGGTGTGCATGCTGCCAGGGAGACCTGTGGCCAGCCCGTGCCAAGGAAACGCAGGAACACCATCCCGAGTCTTTACTCAGGGCTCTCCTGGGCGCAGGCCTGTCCCCGCCTGCCTTTCAGGGCGGGTCCTGTTTGAAAGCATGACATCTGGGAACATCCCTTTGGCTGGAGTCCACTTCCGCCCAGTCTAACGGTTCTACAGCCTGGGAGGATGATGTCGTGGGAGAACCAGCTCAGAGGCAGCTTCCTAAATCCCAGGATATTGTCTTCTATGCTCTCTGTGGCAAGCCCTGTATACACGGTGGCTCCACTGGCCCCTCATGGCGGGGCCCATGTCCTTCCCATGTTCCCAGTGAGAGGAAGGAAGCTCTCTATCCGAAAGGGGCATTCTCTCTCTCTCTGGGCATGTGGGGACCTGAGAGCTTCCCCAGGAGAGTCTTTTGCCTTCAGCCTTTCAGTAGACATGAGCACCTACTGGGTGCAAGCCAGGCTCCGTCTGCCCACTGCCTGGCACTGTGGCAGCTTTAGGGACAACCCAGCCCTTGTGTGTTGACCTTGGCCAGGCACACTGGAAGCTTCATGGGCTCTGATCTACTGCCACTGACTGGGCACAGTTCTGGAAGAGGCTGAAATGTTACCTACTTTTGTCATTTGATGTCTTCGCAGAACACCCAGCGTGCCCCTGGCTGAGAGCTGCACAGCCAACGGCACTCTGCTGATTTACGTCTGCCCAGCAACACTTAGCTTTGCATTGTGGCTCTTTCGGCCAAATTCATTTCTCTCTCAGAGTTTTGAGGTCTTGCTCAACTGTGCCTCCCCCTCCCCATTTCCCCAGGATCTATTTTCCAGTATGTGTTTAGTAAATGCTTATAGAATAGAAGGACAGAGCCTGTCTAAATCAGGATAATCCACCCCTGGGTAAGTCTTCCCGAAGGCCTCATTTAGTGTTGACAAGCAGGGGTTCAGTCAGCTCCTTTAGTCTTCAGAAGCCAGTGGTAAGAAGAAGACAAGTAGAGGGTGGATAGGAGGAAGGAGACAAGCCAGAAGGAGGCTTGTTCCTGCCCTCCTGGTATTCTCAGCTACTTCTTGTAGCCCCTGCCTGAGCTACTCTGAACTCATACCCTGAGGTCTCCCTGAGGTCCTCGCTCCCACCTCCTGCCCACACAATTCACCCAGAGTAGAGAAGATGGACCATAGAGCTTTGCTTCAGGGTCTCCTCATGCACCCACCCCCATGGATTCTTGTCTATCCCAGGAAGTCACCAAGTAGAACTCTGGAGACCATCTGAGCCACCCATGACTTTTAAGATAGAACATAGTCCCAGAAGGCTGGGGATTGAGCCCAAGGTCTCAGAGGCGCCAAGGCCTGGCTGGGGACCTCCAACTGCCTGGGCCAAGGCTGAGCCTCAGTTTCCACCATTCAGTCACTT
Source organism: Pteropus medius (assembly GCF_902729225.1). NCBI lineage: Eukaryota > Metazoa > Chordata > Mammalia > Chiroptera > Pteropodidae > Pteropus > Pteropus medius. The sequence continues at coordinate 9,883,968 of NW_024342471.1, read as the reverse complement.
TCAGGCTTTGTACGTAGGCCTCAGGCTACTGTTGGATTTGGGGTCTGTAGCTTCCTGCCTATGTGATCTTGGTCAAGTTACTCCACGTCTGTGGACCTCAGTTTTCTGTGTTGTAAAAAGGCACATCACATATCTTCCAACCTTAAGGATTAAATGAGAAAATGTGTGCAAACACCACTAGAGCGTCTGGCATGGAGTGAGCCTCAGATGAGAGTAGCTGTCATCACTGCTATTCTCAAGTGGTATGTGACACGTTTCCATGGATGCCTTTCATGTTCTCTTGTGGATTCTGTGGGGGCAGAATAGATCGTCCTCCCCATATGAAGCAGGCTGGGCTCTTTCTCTTGGATATCTCCCTCATTCATTCATTCATTCATTCACCAACTATTTGTTTAGTGCCTACTGTGTACCAGGCACTAGTGCAGCTCTGGGGATGCAGCCATGGACAAGTATGACTGTCTGTTTTCATGGAGTTTCAGGTCTAGTAGGGGAGACTGGGATTAAACAGTCATACAGTAAATCACAATATGGATCGTAAAGGGCAGAGAAGGATACAGTGTGCCAAGAGCACATGGGGGGCTGGGGCTGCTCAGAGAGGCCAAGGGCTGAAGGATGAGATGGAGCCAGCTGAATATGAAGCTGGAGTAAGAACATTCCAGGCTGTAAGAAGTAGGAAAAAGCCTATTGATTTCGAGGAATAGTGCTCAGGCTAGAGAGAGGGAGGCAACTGGATGAGAGAGGTGAGCAGGGCCAGAGTGTGCATTTCTCTCTGTGTACATTTGGGTTGGTCTCTGAACTTCTCCATTTTAATCCAGCTGCAAACCTCATAGAGGTGAGGTGAAATCTAGAGATTGGATAGGGCCCGGAAGTGTAGGGGCTGTTATAGGAGGTGTTGGTTTGTTCATTCTACAGATGGTAAACCATGGCCAGAGTGGGTAAGGACTTGCTCCAGGTCCCAGAGCTAGTTCCTCAGTCAGCCAGGGCTTGGAGTAAGAGTCGTTACACTCTTGACGTGTTTCCTGCCCCTCTGGGCAACTTTGCTTCTAAGATTCAAGACCTGAGTTACCAGGAGAAGGACTCCAGATCCCCAGTGTGTCCCCTGCAGGTCTTATGCTGCCTGGTTTGAGTCCTACAGAGTCTGATGGGGCCCTGCTAGGCTCATCCCCAGCTGGTGAGGGGCACTGGGAATTGTCAACTGGAGAGAGTCTCTTGGGTGATGGCAGATCTCCTGTAGCATGAAGTCTGCTCTGGGGCCCAAGTGAGGAAAGTGTAAATGGGCAGCTGTTTCCCAATGAGACAAGAGAAGGAGTTGCTTCAGAGAAGGGAGCGAGCTTGCTGTCACTTGAGTTATTCAAAGAGAAGCTGGATGACTTCACATGTTTAGATAGACATAGGGTTTGTAGAAAGCAGCTTGTAAACTGTACAGAATGTTGGTGGTTGTGATTACTCGAGGAGGATTCAGGGGGAGATTCATGTGGTGGCTACAGTTGAGCTGCCTGTCCTAGGGTCCCTTCCAGCCAAGGAAGTCTGAAGGTTATTAACTTTTGAGGTTCCAGGATTCTAAGATGCAGCTTTAGCTGCAGAGCAGACAAATTGATTATGTTTGACCCGCAAAGCCTTGGTGGTCTGAGGTCTTCCAGCTCTCCATCACTACTAACCGTCTCCCATGTACCATGTGATGAGGACATGCTGGGAACCCATTGGGTGTGTGTGGAAGAATCTGAAAGTTGGAGCCTAAAGACCCGGCTTTGAGGCCTGACTGCCATTTACTGTGTGGCTATGAGCAAGTCACTTGGCTTCTCTGAGCTACTTTTTTTTTTTTTTCTCCCCATCTTTATAATGAAGATGGAACCTGCCTGAGCAGCTTCATAGGATTGTTGTCAGGAATCAGGGAGGTATGAATAGACAAGAAAACATTTGCAAGCAGTGAAATCCTTCATCTCTTGGAGAATTGTAAGTATTGTTAGCCAGTGAGCTGACAGGATATCTGTCTTCATTCTTGGGGAAACTGGGAGTGTGAGTCCCCTTAGCTATAGGGTGTTAATAAATTGGGAGCTGCTCCAGGGAGAGCAAAAAGTTGTGATCACATGCTGTGTGGGCTCCATGAAGCAAGGCCTTCCCACCTCCTCGGAGGTTCTAGATGCGAGTGTTTGAAGTGCAGCTAATCTATATGTCAGCCCAGAAGGGCCCAGAAGAAGCATGTAATCCACCTCCAGTTGCCATTGTACAATTGAGTAAATGGAGGCTCCAAGTCACACAGCCAGGATTCCAGACCCGGTTGGTTTAACTCTAGGTCCTGTTCTTTCTGCAGTATGACTGGAGCAGTGAGCTTTTGGTTGCTAACAGTGTGTCTAATCTTGGACATTGGTTGGTGAGAGGAATCCTGTTGTGTTCTAGGCTAAGATCGGCCGGGAACAAGTGAAGAATAACATATAATGGGGCCTGGGATCTGGAGCCTGCAGGTGGGGATGGGGGACATGCGTGTATGGATATATGTGAATATGTACCTACACCAATGAAAACTGTGATTGGAACAGGGGTCTGAGATCCTGGAGGAAGTGTTAGGGGTTTTGATTTAGCCTTAAGGGTCAGATAATGGTTAGGCTGGAGCCCACAGTGCTGGAATGTTAGAGCTGACCTGGGGACCTCCAGACCACTAATCCCTGGAATTTTATGGCTCTTGTCTCACAAATGCTATCAGCTATTGATCACTTCTAATGTGCCAGCTCTGGGTTAAGTATAGCAATCCTGTATAGGGTGTTCTGATATCAGACCTATTGGATGGATGAAACCAAAAGGCTCTGTAATGTGCCCAAGATCGCACAGCTGATATACTTGAGACCCTCATTAGACAACCCTGCAGAACTCCCCGTTCCCCATTGCTCTTCCACTCTCTGAGTTTCAGAGTGGAGTTCTTGCCTGGCTTGCCAGTTACAAGCTGTATGACACTGGGTGAAACACTCAGCCTTTCTGAGCCTCTGTTCTTTCTTCTGTAAAATAAGGGCTAAGTATGCCTGCCCCAGGGTCATAGGGACCCTTTTCAGTGTGATGATATAGATCAAGTACACAGTAAATGTCAGTGCCTGTCCCAGTCATCACCTTTCACTTACCTGCTTCTTCAGGCATTCATTCATTAATTCATTCAATACATATTTTCTGAGTGTCTCTTGGGTACCAGTCTCTGTGCCAGATGTATGGCACAGTAGCCAGCAAGTTGTGAAGCTCCTCTCAGCTCCTTGGAGCTGTAGAGGGAGGGCTCCAGTCTATCTGTCACTGGGTAGGGGAGAGGGGTGGTCAGCAAAGCTCCTGGCTGGTCCCTGCCCTGAGTCCCAGCCCTCCTTGTGGCAACTGAGAGGTGACGTGAAAGAAGCTGCTCTGAGCTCTGGGTCTTTAAGAATCCTCAGCAGTTTGTCTGTCATGGGGGAAGGGGACAGCTCTAGCAAGATGGAAAATGAGATGGAAAATGTGAGGCAGCTGCTGCTGAGGCCTGGGGGGACCATGGCTCCCAGGGCTCCCAGCATTCCTTGCAAAGGGGCTGGGCCTGTGTCCCTGGGCACACTCTCTCTTGCACACACAAACACACATACACATATCCACAGCTTATACTCAGAGATTCACAACCACTCACAAACATCTCAATTACATATCCAGTGGCACACTTACGTTGCATACTTCCAGAAGCACACCTCTAGACATATTAGAGAGGAGACATGCTCAGAGAAGTACACAAACACACAGATACACAACCTCCTGTCTTATCACACCCACACATTACCAAATAGACACAACAGGGACTCACACTATCTAGGAGACCCTCAGCTCAGAAGCACACCCTCACACACACATCTTATACTCCCAGACACACTTGGCCATGTCCCAGAGATGGACACACAGTCTGGAGAAACACAGCCTCAGACGAATCGGAAGTATACATACATATGCAGGCACACACACACAAACCCACGCAGACTCATTCCGCACAGGCGCTAGCATCCACGGAAATCCACAGATCCACCCCTGCCAAGTGGGCACAGATACAAGCTCACAGCCAAGATACCCGCCCCACCTCTTCCATAAATAGAGCAGCAGAGGACTTCGCACACTGATCCAGGGCTCACAGACACACACCCCAGAGACACTCATACAGACACCAGCCATATACACATAAGCATGGACACTCAAACATCAGGCCTGAAGTTTTTGCTAATAGGAGCCAGAGACCCACAAACCTGGGTGCCCTGACACACATACACACACTGACTGTGACATTTCACCCACACAGAAACACAGGAAATCCTGGTCTGTGTCTCCCTGGAGCTAATGTGTACAAACTACTCTTTTTGGCTCCTCCACAAGGTTTCCTTCCATAAGGCTGCTGGGAACAGTGAGGAGTATGGTGGGGGCTTGATTTTGTAACCTCCTGGATCTGGGGGCCCTAGGAACCTGGCCAGGGCTAGGTGGTAGGTGGAGGGGGGACCGGTAGGTCACCAAGTCAGGAGAAACTACACCAAAGGCCCTCAGGCCCCAAATATCCAGCACTTGGGCCTGGGCCCAGTGGGCTGAGTGAAATGGAGCAATTGTCAGGTCTGCGCACAGGAGAAACACTACCCAGGGGCAACTCCCTTCTAATCTCCTTGGGATTTCCTGCTTGCCCTCATCTCCTTACTCCTCCCCCTCTCCCTTTGCTGGAGGCTGTGATGAGCCATGCCACTCTCATTCCTAAAGGGTGCCCTGTTCTGCCTGGGAATGGATGAATAGGAGGCCAGGACAGAGGAGGTGGAGGAGATGTGGGCTTGCAGAGAAGGGGCCTGGAAGAGGAGGCATTAGGGCTGAGGAGTTAGCCTTGAGTAGCTGCCTCTGTGCCCAGCTGCTGGAACAGTGCCTGACACATCATAGGAACTCAATAAATATTTGTCGTGTGATTGAATGAAAAGCAGTGATCAGGATCTGCAGATAGGCTTCAGGCTTAACACAGAAGAGCTGGAGGGAATGATGGGTGAGGGCAGTGACGAGGGAGAAGCTGGGAAGGAGAGTTGGGACTGCTTGAGAAAGACATTGAATGCCGAGCTGAGCTGACGCACTGTGAACACCTTGTTGTGAGGGGGCCACATTGACCTGTAGCAAGGCTAGGAGTGGCCCCGTTTCCATGTGTCTGTAGCACTGGGCACAAGGCACAGGGGCCCAACATGGGAGGGAAGGAAGGCTGTGTGGTTTCACAGACAAATTCCACCTTTGGGGTCAGGTCCTGGGGCCAAACCTTGCTTTGTCACCTCTTCCCTGTGTATGATCTCCATGTGCAAATCCCCTTATCAAACATCAGTCTTCCTGTCTGTAAAATGGGAATTGATTCCGTTTTGTGCAGGGCATTTGGGAGGATTAGCATTCAGGTATGTGACAATCCAGCACAGTCTTGGGCACAGAGGAAGGAAGGGAGCCCCACATTCTGTGTAGCCTCCGGGACAAAGGGAATTCCCCAGGGGAGGGCTTCAGCTAAGTTCCAGGCAGGGGCCTGACCAGCAGCCAAGGTTATTACTAAGGTCATTCCCCCAGGGCCCCATAGGCATGACCTCATCTGTGGTCACATTCTCTGCCCTCTGGTGCCAGAAGGAACTTGGAGCTGGGGTGGGGGAAGAGCTAGAGACTGGGGTATTCTGGGCCAGACTGACCCTGACATTCACTGGACGCCACAGGTCTGCATTCTTAGCAGGTAATTCTGCCCTTCCTGAGGAGTGGCAGGGAGTCAGAGAAGGTGGGAGCAGCAAACCAACCCTTCCCATCTCCAGTGTACAAGGCGGTTAAGAGCACCATGGGTTTACAGCCAAGCTGACCCGGGCTTGAATCCTGGTTCTGCCTTTTCCTCTGAGCTTTCCCTTTATGAACCTCAGTCTTATGTGTAAAGTGGGGATGCTTATCTGTACAGTGTTGCTGTGAGGATTAAATCAGAACGCATGTATCTAAGGATTAGATGGGGCCAGCTCATGCTAAGGGCTCAGCAGCTCTCCACCCTCATCACTCATCATCAGGCTCAGGTCTGACTGCCAGTGAGCCCTGGGTCCTTGATGGCAAAGTTGTGCCTGGCTCTGGATATGGTTCTTGGCATGGAGCAGGGGCCTGGGAGGTGTGCGTGGAGCTGAGTTGCATTATGGGTCTCCCTCATGTACCCCCTTTCCCTCCCACCCCAGTCTTGAACAGCTGATGTCAGTGCTACAGGCCCTGTAACCCTTTGCTGATGGAGGGCCACCTTGAGGTCTCTCGTTCTAAGACCAAAGTGAATAATCTCCCATTGCCTGGGCTATAGAGAGCACTCAGGCTCCAGTGGAAACCCATCTTGGGATTCCGCAGCCAGGCTGGACCAACCGAACATCTTTCCCCTGGTTTTGCCCCAGATCTGGTTATCTTCTGGGTCAGTGTCATCAACCTCTCCTCTCTGGGCTCCTCCTTGCCCCTGCCCAAGTGTCAGATCAGCCCCTGTGATCCTGCCTCCCTCAGCTTCACCTCATCCCCACTCTACCCAAACTCCCACATGCTCCATGCACCCGAGGCCTCTGTTCCAGTGCTGTTCCCACCCCAGGGCCTTTGCACTTGTGGTTCCCTCCTCCTGCCCTTGGTTTCCTCCTCTACTTTAGTGCATTCAGCTCCAGGCCAGGCTTCTGTGTTAGACACCTAGGAGCTTCCTGTAGGCTCCTTTGGGGTGTTTACCTCTACCGTAATTAGGTTATTAATAGGGTAATTACAGGTTTTATGTCAGCCCCTCCCTCCATGTGTTCTGTACTAGGACAGGGACGTTACCATATTGAGACTTGGCCCCTTCTTCTTACACACGTATAAACAGACTCAGAGAGGTTAAGGGGTTTGCCAAAGGTCACACAGCCTGCAAGAGGCAAGAGGCAGACTGGGGTCTCATGGTGCTCTTTCCAGATTGCCAGGGGGAATGGCAGGAGCAAAGGCACAGCTGTGTGCAATGATGGGGTGTGCTGGAGCCTCAGTGGCCCAGGGCCACTCCCTTAACCTTCCAGCCTCACTTTCCCTCCCCAAAGACCTCTGAGCCCTGTTCTCTCCCAGCTCAGAGATTTGGCTGTAGCCCAGAGGCCGGTTAGGGGATGTTTTAAACACATTGGGATCCAAAGCTGCCTTCCTTCCTGTCCACACAAAAAGGAAAGTAGGGACACCCGCAGGCGCCCTTGCTGTGAGCGTTCCCCAGAGGCAACGAGGGCTGCAGATGTCTCCCTGCTCCATCCGGTGAGGCCTGAAATGGGGCAGTGACAAGCCAGGCCCTGCCTTGGTCGACACAGATGTCTGGACAGCTCTCAGTCAATATATGTGCATGCGCATGCACACATAGCTTCCCACCGGAGGGAGGGTCTGTGGCCTCAAGCGCCCAGCTGTGCCAGATCAGGGGTGGCATTTATCTTCCTGAGTCTTCCTTTGTTTATCTGTAAAATAGACATAATATAACTCCCTCCCTCCCCCCAAAAAAGGGCTATAGTTGAGCACAAGATAATGGACCTCCATTTAGAGCTCAGCCCAGTGTCTGGCACATGGTAAGCCCTTGTAAATATGAGCTATAATTATTGTCACTATTGTCCCATTATAGAGACTGTCTAGTTTATCACAGCTCAAACTAGACTCAAATCCTGACTGTGGCACTTAGTGTGATACTTTGGGCACCATAGTTGACCTTTCTGACCTCGGTTCTTCATCAGTCAGTTGGGGCTAAGCCACCAGGGATATCCTGAGATAACTTGTGCTGCCTGTCACGTGGCTGGCAGAGGGAGAGCTCAGCAAGCAACTTGCTCATTATTTATCAGTTTTGGAGATGCAAGTTCAGGACCCTTGTGTTCCCTCATGACCCTCTGGGTCACTGGGATAGGCAGCCTCTGTGCTAGCTGGAGTAGGGACATTGTGTGCATAGCGTTGGCCCTCCTTCTCCAGGACCTTTGACCTTGATTCTTCCAAGACCAGAGCCCAGCTTCCACCAAGGAAGCTAAGGTGGGCTGAGATCTGTGCTGGGAGACAGGAGCCCAGAGTTTCTTCCTACTTAACTCTGGACCCTCTTGGGACCTATGTCCCAGTCCCTCTTTAGGCCTCAGTGTCCTTGTCTATGAAGGGTAGGAGCCTTTGGGTTCCCCTGACTATTGCTATGCCCGGAGTTTTTGCTTTTGAGCTGGGAAGAAAGTGAAGCTTTGCAGAGCCTTCTGCCCACTTTGGGGTCCAAGTTCGATGATCTCATTTGGAGCCTTTACAGACCCTGGGGGATGGGCAGAAGGGACAGCAGATGGCTGCCCTGACTTCTTAGGGGCCTGGCATGCTGCCCCTGTGGCCACTGCTGGCCCACCCTGCAGGTCAGCCCTTCCAGCAGGGCTGTGTGGCCCATGCAAGAGCCAGGGTGGCAGATGGGCAGATAGCCTGGGCTTTGGCCCAAGGGAGGGACCATGGCGGCCAGGGCAGTGTGGGAGAAGGCGGGCCAGGCAGAGGCTCCTGTCCCTTCATGGGACGGTTGCTGTCCCACAAACCAAAGGTTCTGGATCCTCAGCTCTGTCAGTCTTTCTGAGTCTGTTTGCCCATCAGCTGGTCAGATCCTTAGAACCTAGGGAGGAGGTGATATATTGAATAAGGTTTGGAATCTGGCAGGAATGCAACCTGGGAGTTGGTGGGCTGGGATTTGAGGCCCACCACAGGGGTCTGAAGCCTCCATGGGCATTAGTGTTACAGAATCAAAGAATTAAATTTAGACATAGCAGCACTGACCGGAAGTGGTTTTCTGCAGGGAAGTGGAACAGGATGGTAATCTTCCCCTCTTAGGACCCATTTATTCATTTGGTAGCTGTTTATTGAGCCGATCCTTTGTGTGCCAGGCACCATGCTGGGCTTTGCCCTCCTGATGCTTACATACTAGTGGTAGAGACCAACCTTGCACAACAAGCAAACAGATCAATAAGTAATTAGTATCACAAATAAGCCTGTGATACTGTGAAAGAAACACAGGTTTGAGATGGACAGAGAAGTCTGGAAGGCTTCTCTGAGCAGGTGGCATTTAAGTACAAGCTTCAAGCAGGAAGGGGAGCCTGTAAGGCAGAGGTGCAAGACAGGGAAGTTAAGCAGAGAGAATGGCAGGAGCAGAGGCTCAGAGGTGGGACAGGCCAGGTGTCTACAGGTTGCTGGGAGAAGACCCGAGCGGCTGTAGTATAGTATAGCCAACTAGAGAAAGAATACAGGAAGATGAAGATGGAGAGGTGGGCAGGGTCAGGCTTTTGTTTGGCTTTTTTTTTTTTTTAATTTCATTCACTCATTCTTTCATTCATTCATTCATTCATTCATTTTTTTTTAGGCGAGGCAACCCTTGGTTGACTTCACAGATTGCAAGGACCTTGTCAGCTTACAATCCCTTATTTTTCTTTTTTAATTTTTTACACAAACAGTACCTGGTCTTCCTCGTTGGTCTCCTATCCAAGCACTAACCCGACCCTGCTTAGCTTCCGAGATCAGACGAGATCAGGCTTACTCAGGGTAGCATGGCCATAGACTTTTGTTTGGCTTTTAGGTCAGGTAATTTACCTCTAGTAAAATGAGTTTTAACAAATGCATACAGTTCTGTAACCACCCCCACAATCAAAGTATAGAACAGTTCCATTGCCCCCTAAAATCCCCCTGTGCCCCTGTGTAGTCTGTTTCTCCCTCCTCCCGCAGCTCTGACGACCCCTGATCTGTTTTCTGCCCCTATAGTCTTGCCTTTTCCTGAATGTCATATAAATGGAATCATACTGTATGCAGCCTCCTGAGTCAGTCTGACTTCTTTTACTTAGCATAAGGCATTTGTGCTTCATCCATGTTGTTATGGTATCAACGGTTCATTCCTTTTTATTGCTGAGTAATATTCCATTATATGGATGTACCACTGTTTATCCATTCACCAAGTGAGGGACATTTGGGTTGTTTCCAAATTTTGGTGATCATTGGAGGGTTTTAAACAGGAGAGTAATGGGATTAAGAAAAAAAATCACTCCATGTACCGAATGGAGAACAAATTAATGGGGAACAAACTGGCTGTCATGAAGATTAAATCCAATGATTTGGTGATGAATCTGGCCCGCCATAGATACTCACTAATTGTTCATACAGAAGGGCTGTGCCTTAGGGCAGCTGAGGAGGCTTCTTCGTGTAGGTGGCATTTGAGATGGAGGGGTATAAAGATAGGAGACAGGCAGTGCAGAGTCCCTGTGGGAGCTGGGTGAGTTGAGATGCCTGCTCCTGACTCCTGACCCATCCTTGTGTACCAGGGTTTCTAGTGGTCTGCAGGGCTCATATCAGTTCCCTGAGAGTACTGGATGAACAGTCACCTCCCAGGGTCTACCCTTAGCCCTTTGGGGGTTGACTCTTAGGTAGGCGATAGCCAGGGGACCTCTGCTCTGGAATAGTGTCTTCCTTGGTGACTGATAAGAGGTGACCTCCTCCTGCCTTTAGGACCTCAGGACCAGCTGGGAGCTGTTGCTCTGTTTCAAACTACCCATTGCCACTTGTATTTCTGCAGAGGGACCTGGTGTCTGGGTACTTTCATCTCCAGCCTTGCAGGTCAGGTGACCTTCTCATTATCTGCTCCTACAGACCAATTCCATCAGACCCATGCATCTGGAGTCACTTGCAAATGTTTCAGTAGTCCCCAAATCTAAACTTCCCCCTTCTATCCTCATTACACAAAGATTAATCACCTTATATTAGGTGTAGGTTTCCTGCAGAAAGCATTCTTTCCTGGAACCTTTAAAATATGGTTTGAAAGCGCTGCTCTGCTCTCCAGCTTTATGCCCTGATGGTGGAGGGCCAGGGTCTGGGGTAGCAACCCAGACCCCGCAGATGAGGCAGCTCCAGAGAGAACTGAGACTTCATCTTATTTTGTGCCAGGACCTCTTAAGCTGTATGCTGAGTATAATTCTCAGAATAAGAATGTTTTTAAATATTTAAAGTAATGTATAAAGGAAACCAAATATATTGAAATACAGTTACCAAAGTATATTTTTAAATTATGCTATAATAATATGTGTGTTTATTAACTGATAAGGTCTGTTGACAGGTTGACTTACTACTGTAATTTTAAAGCACTGATGAGTGTAAACAATATTTTGACATTTCTGCCACAACTGTTATGTAACATGAAAATATCTGTGTTTTCTTTTGGTGGCAAAGTCACAGGTACTGCTAATACAACCGTGGTTTGTCCAGAATAGAAGGAAATGATAATTTTTAGGTAGAGGTTAGTAAAAATAAAGATGTGATTTTTTTTTTTCCTTCCCATCCAAGTTCATGGACTCCCTGAATTCTGGTGCAGACGAAAGAGCCTGACGTCCTCAATCTGTCCTGCTTGGAGGTCCCTCTGTGTGACCCTGGGCACAGCTCACCTTCTTTGTGCTTCTCCTGGTTCTTCATCTCTAGAACAGGGATGGTGATTCCTGCCCTGCCTGTCTATGGGGTTTCTGTGAGGACTCATGAGGTGATTCAGATGGAATGTCTTTCTAAACTGTGAAGCCCTGTGCATATTATTAGCAGTAGTATGAGCTCATGTTTGGTCCCTTGATCCAGCATGGACCAAGAGACTTTTCCTGGCCAATTCCCTTGGGATTCCTGGGAACCAATCCATTTTGGGATCACGTCTGCATCTGAGATGCTGCTTCCAGCAGGCTGACTTCATGGATCATGGAGGGGAGGGCAGTAATGTGAGAGGATGGACAGAGATGCATTCTGTAGGCAGGGAGTGCATGGGTGAGCAGGAGGTTCCTGGGTAGACAGGCCCTGCACATCGATTCAGGGTGATGTGGGGGACTGAGCTCAGCTCTGGAGCTTCCCAGGCTCTTCTTAACTTTTTAGAGCTGGCTCAGGGCAGGGATTAGGATGGCCTGTGTCCTAGGCTATGGAGAGAGACTGGGCAGGGCAGAAGCCATACTCATTCTTTCATTCATTCGTCCACCCAGATCTAGTGATGTATGCCTGCTCTATACAACATCCTGAGCAACGCTGGGGACCAGCTCTTGAGGAAGATACACTTGAAAATAGGCAAATGCAGCCTGAAGTTGCTAACACAAGAAACCAATGGAGTTCAGAGTTTGAGAGTAGAATCAGATTGGGAGAAGAGGGAATGTTCTGGAAGTATGAACTAATTAGAAGTTAGCCCAGCAAAGGCCATTCTAGCAGAGGAAACAGCCCGAGCAAACCTGGGAGTAGAACAGAGTTAAGATTCACGAGCCCAGGGTCACAGGACTTGTTTGGATTCCAGCTCTACCACTCCCTTGCTTGAGCAGCTCTGGGAAACTTCTGAGCCACAGTTTCCTTATCTGCAAAATGGGAACATTTTCAGTACCTACTTCACAGGATTGGTAAGAGGATTATGCACATCCTGTGCTTGGACTGGGGCCTAGTAATTAGTGAGCCTCCTGATAGGTGGTAGCTCCTTTTAATCGTGGTATATTTGGGGTGGGGGTGGGGTGAGGGTCAGGATGCAAGGGGTCAGAGGACAGGGGTCAGACAAGAGTCGGGAGAAGACCAGGGGTGGCTTGGGTTCCAGGGTAAGGGGCTTGGACCTAATGCAGAACCAGTGGGAACTAGTGGGGAAGATAGAAAGCCATCTGTTTTTGTCGAATTTTCTCCAAATAGGTATTACATCTATAATCACAGCAAAATAAACATTTTCTATAAAGGGAAAGGCTGACTACCCCAGCAGCAGTGTGAGCACCCTATTTCTCATCCTCCCTCCTCCACTCCGCATTCTCAGTCTTGGTTAAAAGAGAGGTCAGCTGAAAGGAGTGGCCAGAGGGGATGGATGGGGTGGGGGGTGGCTGGCAGGCTCAGTTGTACCCGGTCTGAGCACCCTTCCCCAGCTTCTTTGGGCCGGCCTTCTGACTGGGCGAGAATCGGGGGCCTCCATGCTCTGAGGTGGGCACTACTGGGCAGTGTGGCCTTTTCCTGTCTGCAGTGGAGGGTGAGTTTGGGGATTACCCCACTGGTGTTCGGGGGACTCTCACAACCTTGTTGGGTAGCCACTAGGCCTGCTGAGTCTAGTGGAGTTTGGCCCCTCCTTTCCTACTTTCACACAGTTGGGGGGCTCAGCAACGCCACTAAGCTGTTTTTGAAGGAGCCGGGAAGGCTGGGCTCAGACCCCCACACCACCCCATCCCCCCAGGTGATTCTCAGCCAGCTTCCTTAGCCGGATTTGTCACTGGAGAGCTTTCTAGGGACAGGGTTTAGGACTACAGGACTGAAGAGTCCCAGGAGGCTCAGTGAGGTCCAAGGACCTCTGGACTAAAGCAGAGTCCTGCCCTCTTGGGTCCCCTCCCCATGTCCCAGCAGCCCCATGTCCCTGCCCCCACCGCCTTGGGCTCTGAAAGCGCTGCCGCTGCCTGAGTCCTGCATACACCAGCTTCTGCTGTCCACATCCCAGCAGACTCGGCCTGTGCGGGCCACAAGCTAGCCTTTGTGGACTTGCCCTCTTACATGGACTGTGCCAGGAGGGGCTGACCGCATTCTGCCCGCAGCTGGGACAAGCCCCCAAGGGGCCTTGGCCCCCCCTTAGCCACCATGGAGAGATGGAGCTGGCGTGAATGCAACATCCTGCATTTTCAGAAATTGACCGTGGTGAAGGGCAGGCCCTGGAGAGACAGCTGCTCATGTGAGAAAGATCATTCATTCATTCGCTTATATAAGAGATGCTTACTGAGACCCTGCTTTGTGTCAGGCCCTGGGCTGGGGACTTGTGCTGAGACACATGACTCTTGCCCTTTTAGGAAAAAAGACTGGAAGGAAACACCCTGCATTAAAGTCACTTGGGGGGCCCCATTAATAGGTCACCACTGGAGCATGAGAATTTCTGACAAGTTCCCCAGTGATGCTAATGCTGCTGGTCCAGGGATCACACTTTGAGAGCCATTGTGATTCAGTACCAGGTAGAGGAATTATGAGCGATTTGTTTTTTCTGTGTTTTCAAAATGGTCCCTATGATTGCTGTTTACTTGTATAAATAGAAAAACCAGTTATTTAAAACTTAAAAAAAATAAATGGTCCCCCAAACTGACTCCATTGTTCTGGATGTGGTCCTCTGTTGAGGGATGTCACCTCCCATGATCTGAAGGTCATACGTCTGTTAATTTAGCCCAGCATCATGAGCTTGCGTGTCCCCCGCACCTCCCCTTGGCTCCTCCTGAGCTTCAGGTCCACTCATATCCTCCTTTTCACCAGGTCCTGTTGATGTGACTGCAGAGAGAATAAGTGAGATGCTAGTGATGAGGATTTGAACACAGGCCCATCCGGAAGCTGGTTTAGCTTGGATATAGTTCCTGGCCTGCACTTCTGAGTGCTGTTTCCTTTATTCTTCCTTAATCTACAAGCTGAAATAGCATGTGGACCCCTCACTTCCTCATTTCTTTAACTAGTGTGATCATTGACTGCCCCACTTCCTACTTTTCCTCTTAGTTTTCTCCACTTGGTTTGGTGGTATAGTCTGTGTGTATAGCAGGGTGGTGAGTCTGTGTGTATTATCAGGGTGGGGGTGGGGGCCTGGTGAGGTGACCATTTCTTTGCATTTGGTACAAGCAGAATCATGCACTTTGGGGGCTGCCTCTGAACTCACCCCTAGAAGAAAAGCTATGGTGGCAAGTGAGGATTAAACCCTTCAGTTGGTAATGGGAACAGGAAGTGTCTGTTGGGGTTGGGGGAAGCGGATACTTGTCTCCTCTCTCTTCCTCTCCTGAGTTCAGAACCATTTGAAATAGTCCTAGGAGTCAAACCAATGGATGTCAAAACCTCGGTGGGCTTTCGTCCTAAGAACTGGCTTGGAGGGTACCACTTCCTAACCCTGCCCCAGAATTAAACTGGCCCACCTAGTCTCATGGGGCACAGGACCACCCCAGGCCATTCCCCCCTAGAAAGCCACCCATTTTCTTTGTGGAAAGGGATGCTCAGAGGCCTTGTAAACCCAATTGTCCAGACTGTGGCCTCCTCTGCAGGGCCTACATAGTTGTTCTTTTGCTTCTTGGGCCCCCCTGTCCCATTAGCACTATCCTTGGGTGCTCTGGCTCCTCAGGGATGCCTTTGGGAGATCATTCATCCTCTGTGACTCAGTTTCTCTTTTAGTGTATAATCTTATTTAACTCATTCAGTCACTAAGAGTAGAGATTATTGTTCCATTTGTGACTCAGGTTCACATTTGTTATTAGACATAATAATTATCCATTTCTTCTGAGTCTCCTCACTTATCCCCTTATACTTTGTTTTCACATTGGTATGTCTTTTTGTGGCTGTTTACCTAACTAGATGTGTATTTATTCATTCAGTTAACATTTGTTGGAAGTCTGCAAGATGCTAAGCCCTGTCCTGGGTGTGGGGGATACATTAGGGAGCAAGGCAGCCCTCCAGACACTCAGTGTCTCTGGGAGACAAACTATCAAATAAAGAATTGCAGATGTGTTCATGGTGACAAAGGGGAAGTGAGGAACATCTGAGAGCTGGTGACAGAGGTAGGCAGAAGCTGCCTGAGGAAGTGAGGTCACCCCCTACAACCTCCTCGACTTAAAACCCAAACCCAGACTCTTTACTTGGCCCTTCAAGGCCCTGGATGGCTGATCCCTGTCTGTTTCCCCAGCTTCAACTTACCCCTCTAGCTACCCTGGCGTCCTTGCTGTGTCTTTACACACTGCACTCTTTCCAGCCAGTCTCTGGGCCTTTGCCTGGAGCAATCTCTCCCTGGCTCGCTCTCTCTTTTCATGGCTATTCCTTCTTGCCTCAGCTCGAATATCTCTTTTTTTAGAGATGGCCTCCTGACCATGTCCTCTAACACAATACTACTTTATCATATTACCCAAGTGGTGATTTTTCATATTTTATATAGAGAGAGAAAGAGAATGTCTTCATTACTCTTAACAGTATTTGAATTCGAATTTATCTGTTGGATTACTATGTCTCTCCCCAGTGAGACTTGGGGCTCCATGCAGAAGATAAAGAAGGGGCCATGTTAGTCTAGGTCACCCTCTTTCTCCCTGCCCCTATGCTTGGCACTTGATCAGGGGCCTGGTACACAGATGGCACTGATAAAATGCTTGGTGAATGAGCCTCCTGTTTCCCCAGCTTATTAGTTTCCTATTGCTACTCTAACAAATTACCACAAACTTAGTGGCTTAAAACAATCCCAGATTATTAGTTTATAATTCTAGAGGTCGGAAGTCTGGAAAGCAAGGTGTTGGCAGAGCTACGTTCCTTGTGAAGTCTCTGGAGGAGAGTTCTTTCCCTTCCCCAGCTTCTAGAGGCCGCCTGCATTCCTTGGTTCGAGGTCCTTCCTCCATCTTCAAAGCACATCACTCCAACCTCTGCTTCTGTTGTCACATTGTCACTGTTGGAACATCGAGTTCCAGTGACACACCTCTAGGTCCTTTTCACTGCTGGAGAAATGGATTTCAACTTAGCGAATATTTTATATATGAATATTTAATAAAATATTCATTTATTAAAAGCACATTATGAGGTAGAAGACAGGTTAAGCCTAAAACTGGCTAGCTGTAACCCAGGAGGAGGGGAAAGTCTGCATTATATTTGGGGCCGTGATGAGTGGTTTCAAAGGTGTTTTTAGGTGTTTTCGGCAAGTGAGGTCATTTTGATTGACACCTGGCTGCTCTATAACTCTTTGCCTAGTGTGCGCATGTGTACCCAGAATTCTACTACCATCGGGGTGTTCTTTGGGCGGTCTCTAGGCTGCCCAAATTTCTTTGTTCCCCCTGTCGCTCATGTCTGACTAGCTACCTAACAACATCACTTTCTCCCACTTTGATCCCCTTACCTCCCTCTTACGAGAACCCTTGTGATTACATTGGGCCACCCAGATAACCCAGGAAAATCTCCCAGTCTTGATGTCGAGGTCCCTTTTGCCATGTAAGCTAACATATTCACAGATTCTGGGAATTAGGACAGGGGCATCTTTGAAGGGTGAGCATTATTCAGCCTACCACGCCCAGGCCCCAAGACAGAGCTGGGTGTGGCCTGCACTCAGGCATGCTGGCCACTGCCACAGGGCCCAGTGACTGACCACCTCTTCCCCCTGCAGGACGAGATTGAGGAGCTGCGGGCAGAGATGCTGGAGATGCGTGACGTCTACATGGAGGAGGATGTGTACCAGCTGCAGGAGCTGCGCCAGCAGCTGGACCAGGCCAGCAAGACCTGCCGCATCCTGCAGTACCGGCTGCGCAAGGCTGAGCGCCGCAGCCTCCGTGCTGCTCAGACCGGCCAGGTGGATGGTGAACTCATCCGCGGCCTAGAGCAGGACGTCAAGGTAAACCCAGGGTCTCCCCAAACCCCCATAGGTGGACCCTGAGTCTGAGTGGGGCCCAGATCAGCCTGCAGCTCGCTCCTTGTATGTCTTTGGGCAAGTCACACCACTTCTCTGAGCTTCAACTTTCTCGCCTGTAAAGTGGGGATCCATGGTGAACCAACAGGCCACTGACCGGGGATGTCCCAAAGTGATATAATATGAGTCCTACCAACAGCAGCTATTGTCTGAGTAGCAGCCTCATACCTGGTGCTGGCTCTGGGGCTCTGGTTGTCCCTACATAGTTCTGTGAAGGTTTTGTTATTGTGCTGATTAATGGGAGAGTAGCGAAAACCTGGAGTTGGATTGGTCTGGTTTAAATCTTGGCTCCAGTATCCCCTAATTTTGTGATTTTGAGCAAGTCACCTGAGTTTCAGTTTCCTCATCCGTAGAATGAGTGTAATGGCAGCCCCCACCTCACAGGGTTTTAATATGGTTAGATGTGATAATGTAGGTAAAACATCACTACAAGCACCCCAGAATTATTCCCATTTTCCGGATGAGGAAGCCGCAGCTCAAAGAAAGGAAGTACCTGTTCACAGTCACGTGACCTTCATCCTCCCGTGCCTCGCTGCCTTACCTCACAGCCTGACCTCGCTGCTATGCCTCAGTGATCAGTAGAGGGGTGGGCCGGAGGCTGGCAGATGAGGCCTCCAGTAGAGAGGTCTACCCTGCCTGTGTGAGCTCCGGATCAGGGGCTGAGAACTTGGTGGGGAGAAGACCCAGCCCCCTGCTCTTAGAACTCAGCCCAGTGTGATCAGGGGGGATGTAGGAGCTGGGGGTGGGGCACCTGGTGCAGCCAACCAGAGGCCCCTAGGGAGTCTTCCTGCAGGGGTGACATCTGAGCTGAGGCCTGAGGCAGAAGCTGGTGTGGTGAGAAGGGGAAGGAGAAATTCTGGAGGAAGGGGCCCCTGGACAGGCAGAGGGAGGTGAATAGTGAGTGCCAGCCTCCACGGTCTCTGGTCTCCCTGTGCACCGTGGGTTCAGGGTCTGTTTTATAGGTGAGGAAACTGAGCTCAGAAAGGTTATGTCTCCAAGTCCAAAGTGCACCTCCACCTGAGAGGGCAACTCTTGGGACAAGTGGTGACACAGATATTCAAACCCCAGGCACTGGATTGGGGGTTCTATGGAGTGGAGAAGAGCCAGGGAATCTCAGAGGAATCTGAGTTTGGGCCCAGGTAGTTGGGGATTTTAGGCAGAGACACAGAAAGTCAGCCTTGGGGCGATGAGGAAGGGTGGAGGGTGGTAGGAGCCGGGAGCTGGCTGGCTCGGTTGCCTGGGCCTCCATGGGAGGAGCTGAGAGCAGCAGTGTGTGTGTGTGTGTGTGTGTGTGTGTGTGTGTGTGTGTGTGTGTGTGTGTGTGTGTGTGTGTGTGTGTGTGTGTGTGTGTGTGTGTGTGTGTGTGTGTGTGTGTGTGTGTAAGGGGGGTCGGGCTTGGTAGAGGGGAGGGGAACGGCCCCTTCTGTTAGGATTTGAACTAGCCAATCAGCATCAACCTTTCCCTCTTCCCTCCCTCTTCTCCCTGCTCTGCAGCTGGAGTGCTGAGCTCACCACACATGCCTGGGCTGGATGCCTCTGGCCACTACACTCTACCCTGTGTGCTGAAGGTGCTCTAGGGCATTTTTTTGGAGGTCTTCAAAGTGCTGACTTCCTGGGTACCTCCTGGGAGGGCTGGATGGACCCAGGTGGAGACATGTCCAGGAGCTGCCTAGGAGGGTATCCCTGGGGACTCTCTGACTTGCTCTGCCAGCTCCTTGGCCCATGCCCCGACTGGCCCCCACCTCTTAGGGCCTCAATTTCCTCCTCTGTTAAATGTGGGGCTTAGACCAGCCAAATTTTCAAGGCTTTTGCAGCTCCAGTGGCTTTATCAAGCAGGTAGGTCGTTGGTGAGGGTGCCATGAATGAAACCTCTGGCTTTGGTCTCTCCCCCTCTCCCCGTCTCCCTGCACCCAGGCTCTCTCTCTCTCTGCCGGTCCTCATAGCCTACAAGACCTACTGAACCTCAGGGAGAAGGAAGCAGGGCAGAGACCCGCTCTGCTGCTTGCTTGCTGTTTGGCCTCGGGAAAGCTCCTTCACATCTCTGAGCCTCAGTTTCCCCATGTGGAAAATGGAGATAAAACTAATCCCTACCTATAGAGATTTTTGTGAGAATAAAATGAAATAAAGACAATGCTGAGCACAGTGTCTGACACAGGATGCAACATATCTAAGCAAATGAGCGAATGTTGGTTGTGGTGTTATTGTTCAGGAGAATTTATAACTTATAGACTTATAAAGCACTGGCAGGATAAGTGGCCAGAATCCAGCCTCCCAGGTGGATTAGAATACCCGGAGGGCTTGTTCACAATGCAGATTCCCAGGCCCCGAGTGTCAGGTCCAGGATCCAGGAATAAATTCCTACCTGGTGGGACTCCTGCAGGAGGCTCAAGAACATGCCAGCAAAACATTTCCTTTCTGAGAAATGTTGCTGGAGAAAAAGTTCTGGCTTTGGGTTTTATTCCTGGGTGACCCAGGTAGGTGCCTCCCTTCTTTGAGCCTCAGTTTCCTTATCTGTAAAATGGGGGTGACATTCCCACCCTCCCAGGGTTCCTGGGAGGATTTAGCCACACAGAGCTCAGATGCTGCTTTGCCAGGGGAGTCCCTTAGTGAGTTCCCATCTCCCTCCCAGAGGATTCAGAATGACAGGGACACCCTGAGGCCCACGAGGGCCTGATGAATGAGGGGCCATTAAGCTAACTGGCAGGCAGGGCTGCCATGGCGTGGAGGCTGCTGGTTGCCTTTGGCAGGAGCCAGGCCCCAGCGCTGTAAACAGTGACCTCATGGCTGAGCGCATTTGTTTGTGCTTTGGGGATTTGCCCTGGTTTCCGGAAGCTGCAGCTGCTTTGCCTCCTGTAGTATCTCAGCCCCTCTACCTTAGAAGGAGTTGGGAGGATCAGAAGATGATCAAATGAGACAAGCAGGTGGGGCCCAATGAGCATCTGACAGTGCAAGCTCACTGTTGGGCTTACTATTAATAGTTTTATTGTTGATATTAATATAAATTGTCAATTCACTTTAGGCCAATAACAGGGTCAGGTTGAGAGCAAGACTCTAGAGTTGAACCAGTTTCAAATCTTGGTTCTGTATCTTCCTAGCTGTGTGACCTTAGGCAAATGACCTTTCTTTTCTGAGCCTCAGAATGGGGATACTAATCAAAGCGCTATCTGATGGAAAGAAATGCACATGGCAGGTGCTTGGGAAGTAATAAATGATTCTGTGATCACCTGTGAGAGCTGAGGGGGCCCAGGACCACTGAGGCTCAGAGAGGAGAGGGGACAAGCCCAGGCCACAGGCTCCTGCCCTCCTGGCCGGCATGCTCTTTGCTCTCATTGGCCTCCGTCAGGGGCACAGGGCTCTGTGGGATCTGAGTTTAAGGGCTCTTGTCTACATTAGAATCCTGTAAGATGCCCGAGGTTGGGCTTTCTTGACATAACAACCCTTGAGGGTGGCGAGCACCCGGGGACGGGGATCCCATGGGGAATGCAGCAAAAGGCGAGTGGGGACTCCTGGAAGGGATGAAATCCATAGAGTCACTCAGGAACCCAGAAGGATCCAGGAATCCACATAGATCATGACTTCTTGATGGGGAATGCAGCACCTCCCAGGTCATGGCGGGGACAGGGCGACCCCCCAGATGGAGAGGAACTGGTCCAGGTGGAAACATAGTTGGGAGAGGAGCCCTGGCCCCCAGCAGCTGCTCTCTCACTCCAGTCAGGACACAGCCGTCCCTGGGTAGTGGGTGGGGTGGGCAGTTGGGGGAAGCATCCCCAGCCAAGTGAGAGCAGGTGCAGCATTCATATTTCAGTCATCTACTCCTTCATCCATCTTTTCGCTTGTTGGAGCCTTGGATTTGTTTGTTCATCCAACCAGCATTCGTTAGGCACTTCGTGTATGCCAGACCTTGTGCTGCTGCTGGGACTCAGAGATGTGAAGGAGCCCAGGTGTGGTCCAGGGCCTTGATCTCTGTGCCCCACCACTGCTATTCCCGGGGTCTGAGCAGTATGGATGGGCGGGTAGATGGACGGATGGACTAACGAACTAATGAATGAATGAATGAATGAATGAAATGTTGATCAGAACAGGGATTCACTGGGTGACCTAACAGCCCAAAACTGGGGACCATAGCCTAGAGCCTGGGGCTGAATGAACACCTCCAGCAAAAACCCTGACACCAAACCTTAAGAGTGAGGCTGTGGGGTGTGTTAGGCCAGGTTGGGTAAACATTGGTGCATAGAGGTGAAGAAATAATCTTGACCGTGTATTCAAAATCGTATTTTTTGAGCACCTAGTAAATTCCAACCACCAGCCCAAGCACTATGTTGTTTATTCCTCACAGCAGCACTCGTGACTCAGCTATGTCAATCCCCTTTACTGATGACCAAACTGAGGTTTTGAATGGTTAACTAACTTGTCCCCGGTCACATACCCAGTGAGTGCTGGAATCGGGCTCAAGGATCTGATTTTTCCCCCTGCAAAATCCTTGTTCTGATAGCGAGGAATTGCTCACCCCACTTTGTGAAAGAAGAAAGCTTGATGGCCCAGAGGGGCTGTGAGAATAGCCTTATGGGCCAGCTTCTGACTGTCCTTGGAGAGCTTCAGGGGCAGAGAGAGGCAGTGGGCAACGGAGGGAGGGGAAGGCAGTGCTGAATTTCCTTTCTGGCCGTTGTTTTTCCTGGCCTGCGTCGCACACTGCCAAGGGGTCTATGCTGAGCTGGGCCTGGGCCCAGGCAGAGGGCAGAGCCAGGGAGGGCCCTCTTCCCTTCCGGCAGGGAGGAGGTGCGTGGTCATTTCCGACACTGGCAGGCACTGGGTGCTGGGCTGTCTGCCCCACTCTTGTTGGCAAACCCTAATACTCCTTGCAGAGCCCTGGTCACACTGGCCCCTCAGCCAAATCCCCGGGGCTCCTCCCCAGCTTTGTGCACACCAACTTTGTGTGACCCCAAGCAAGTCACTTGCACTCTGAGCCTCAGTTCCCTTGCCAGTAAAGTGGGGACAGAATTGGGAGAAGATGAATGAATCTAGTACACAGTAGGTATTCAGCCAGTGATAGTGCCCAGCTCACTCAGGGCTGATTGTGATCTACCAGTTCAGAAGGACCTTCCTCATCTCTAAAGTCCCCCTTTCCTGGCCTTTCACTCCCTGCTAGCAGAGGATAGGACAGAGGGTGTCCTCGAGGAAATGGGGTACTGTTGCTGCAGAGTGCTGGAACCAGCATTGAATTTGTAGCTCTGTTAGCTCTTCTGCAGGGATGACTTGGACACCTGCCCAGGCTTTGTCATTTGGGGCATGTTTTATATCCCAGACGATTGGAAACGGGCCTCGGGATCATATTGTGACCTTCAGCAAGTTCTGCCCCTTTCTGGGCTTCAGTTTCTCGAAGCAGCAGCTACCACTCACCCAGCGCTCACTGTGTAGCCAGTGGGCCAAGCCTTTTGTGCAATATTCAGTCCTGTTGGGCCCATGAGGTTGGTGCTGTTATTATTGCACTCATTTTGTAGTTAAGGAGACTGAATAGGGAAATGATTTGCCCAGAATCACATGCTAGTCAGTGGCAGAGAAGGGGTTCAAGTGGCTCTGGGGCTGTCCATCTTGCTCTGAGTTTCTCCTCTTTAATATGATCTTCTGGCCCAGTCACAGGTTCTGTGAGGACTGGCAACAGGATGGCTGGAAGAGGCATTTGGAAGCATTAAGGGCCCCATGTGAATGAAAAAGCATTTCTAAGAACAGGCAGGGACTTTACAGCTTTCTGAGAGCTGAACTATGATATAGACATAAGGAACACGGGGTGCCTGGGTTTGGATTTGGGTTCTATTACTTCCTGGCTATGTGACCCTTGGTGAGTTACTTAACTTCTCTGTGCCTCATTTTTCTCAACTGCTAAGTGGTGAAAGAACCTGCCTGCTCAGGGGTTGCCCTGCAACCCAAATGGGATGGCCTCTCAGCCTGCTAACGCCCTGCTCATCACCTGCCCTTGCCCAGGTCTCTAAGGACATCTCTGTGAGGCTGCATAAGGAGCTTGAGGCAGTGGAAAAGAAACGGGCACGGCTGGAGGAGGAGAACGAGGAGCTTCGTCAGCGGCTCATCGAGACAGAGCTGGCTAAGCAGGTGCTGCAGACGGAGCTGGAGCGGCCGAGAGAGGTGAGGACCCGGTCTATCCCAGGCAGGGCCAGGCCGGCGGCAGTGGGCATGTGCCGGCCCCACCTAGCCAGTGTCTCTGCATGGTTAGGCCTCCCTGGCAGAGCTGTTTATTAATTTGTTCCTCCAGCACACATTTCCTGAGCACCTTCTGTGTACATTGTGTGCTGGACACTAAGGACACAATAGATAGTGAATGAAAGACACCGGTTCCTGTCTACAACTTGACTACAGGCTCATGAAGGAGACAGTCATCCGTCGCAGGACCATAGCTGTCAGAGGATTAACTGAAGGAACATGCAACAATGCCCAGCATGGTGCCTAGCCCTGTGTGCTTTAGTTTCCTCATCTATAAAATGGGATAATAATGCCTTAAGCCATTGTGAGGACAAGCTGGAATAACTTGTGTGTACATGCTTTAGAGACTGCCGGGCACAACCACTCAATATAAAGTCAGTGCTAGGGCCAATGTATTAACAGAGATTTCAGGACACTGGTCACTTCCTGAATATGACCCCCAGACACCAGCCTCTCTGCCTTTGATCATTCCAGTCCCTCCACCTGGCATGTCCTTTCTTCTTCCTGCATGTTATGTTAGGTGAACAGCATGTAAGGCACCCAACAGCGTTCTGGACACATTATCTCATTTTTCATAAAGGCTCAATGAGGTGTGATCATACCCATTTTATGGATAAGAAAATAGCCCCTGAAGGGGGAGGATGTCCTCAAGGTTTTGCAGGGCCAAGTGGGCTCTGTAGAACGCCAGTTGGAAACCATCAGCTTAGGTGATCCCTAGAGACTGGAATTCTGTAGATTCCAGGGGTGTATGTTCCAGACAGCCCCGCGGTGGCTTCTGGCCCCAGAGGCATAGCTGGGCCTCAGCTGTCTGGCTGCTCATGGGGTATGCTAGGATTGTACATCATTCTGGGACATACTCTTTTACCTTCCCCGAGGGCAGGCATGCCAGCGTTCTAGAACTGAGACACCACAGTCCTGAGCCAGCGTAGTCCTTCAGCTGCCCTTCCCTCTGGGCATGTTTGTGTGATGTACCAACAGCTTCATAGTATGAGGACATAGGGTGTTTGCTGCTGTGGAACTGTGCCCTTTCCCAGGGAGCCTCTCTCAGGCAGCCTCCTGTCCCCCAAGGCCTGACCTATAACACAAGGCATCATCACACATCTTGTTGCTGCCACCCTTGGTAGTGAAAAGAGGAGACGATTTCAGAAAGCACTTGGAGGTCGGCCTGTTCCTATTGTAAAGGAGAGAAAACTGAGACCTAGAGAGGGACGGCTTGCCTGAGTTCACCCAGCCCGTCCTTGGCAGAGAAGCGGCTGAGACCCTGAAGCCACTTCCCACTTTAAGTCTCAGTTTCTTCATCCGTGATGTCAGGATAATAACAGTACACATCATACAAGGTCGCTTATGATCATTAATAACACTGGGTGACCATCAGACACTATGGAGAAGTTAGAAAGAATGAGGTAGTATGGCACTTCCTGAAAAAGCGAAACAGAGAATAACCAAATAAGCCAGCAATTCCACTTCTGGGAAAATACCCAAAAGAATCGAAAGCAGGGACTCAAACGTATATGTGTACCCCGGTGTTCACAGCAGCATTATTGATGTAAGCAACCCAAATGTCTATTGGTGGATGAACAAAAATGTAGTATGTGCACACAGTGGACTATTGGTAAGCCTTAAGAAAGAAGGAAATTCTGACAGGCTACAACGTGGATGAAGCTTGAAGGCATGATGGTAAGTATAATAAGCCAGACACAAAAGGACAAATATTACATGATTCCACTTACATGAGATACTTAGGGTAGTCAAAGTCATAGAGGCAGAAAGTAGAATCGTGGTCACGAGGGACTGGAAGGAGGAACAATTGAGGAATTAGCGTTTTCGTAACTTTAGTAGAGTTTCAGTTTGGAATAATGAAAAAGTTCTGGAGCTGAACGGTTGTGATGGATGACAACACATGAATGTACTTAATGCCACTGAAGTGTATACTTGAAAATGGCTAAAAGTGGTAAATTTTATTATGTTTATTTTACAATAATAAAAAAAAAAGAATAAGGTAAATATATACAGTTGGCCCCCGAAGAACATGAGTTTGAATCGCAAGGGTCCATTTATACATGGATTTTTTCCAATAGTACCATAAATGTATTTTCTCTTCCTATGATTTTCTTAATAACATTTTCTTTTCTTTAGCTTACATTATTGTAAGAATACAGTATAACATACAAAATATGTGCTAATCAACTGCGTTATCAGTAAGGCTACTGGTCAACAGTAGGCTACTAGTAGTTAAGTCTTTTGTGGAGTCAAAAGTTATATGCAAATTTTTGACTGCAGAGTGGAGGCTATGTGTAACCCCCATGTTGTTCAAAAGTCAGCTGTATGTACTGACATGCAAAGATCTTTTTTTTTCTTTTGGTGCCAAAATCCAGGATCGGACCAATGCAAAGATATTTAAGGTACATAGTTAAGCAGGAAAAGAAAGTTATAGAACTATACATACTGTGCAATCCACTAATTATTTTGAAAAGCCATACAGGACAAACTGGTTTTGAAGCATGTATGTATATATGCAAATGCATAGCAAAAGTCTGGAGGAAAATCCACTAAACTGAGGAGTTAAAAATAGTGGGAGTGGAGTTGGGAATGACTTTTGTTTTTATACTATTAATGCCATATTTTGGTTTATTTGTTTTTTAATAATAACATATTTGGGTATTATTAGTGAAATTTTAAATGCAGTCAAGCATGTAAAGCGCCCTTTGCAGTGCCTGGCACACAGTAGGTCTTCATGAAACACTAGTTCACTACTCCTTTGAAGGCAATGTCAGCAAGGCTGGTCTAGCCCTCCCTGATGTGCTCCTTGGTATCTCAGGATCTGGGCAAGGAGACGTGGCTCTGTGTTTACTTGCTGCTTGCCCTCTCCCTACTCCCTTTCCTTCCTGACACAGTTTCTATGGAGACAAGGGTCCCTTAGTAATTCTTCTGCCAGAGCATCAAGATCTGCCTTTGCCATCCTGACAGGTTGCTGTGACGATGCTGTCACCCGGCTGAGAACAGGAGCCCCTGGCCTGAGCTGATGTGGTTGCCATGGAGATTGCTCTTTGCTAGAGAGGGTGACCATCCCTAGCCATGCTCTCTGGTAGCACTGTTGCCCAGCTGGGCTGCAGCTCAAGAATTGTAACACAAGCCTCCCCCTTATCAGTATCATTCCCCCTTCATGTATTTTAAGCAGAAAGCCAATATCAGTATTGACATGATTTATTATAATATAGCTGCTGTGTCTGAGTGTTTGCTCTGTACCAGGCACCACACCAAGCATTTTGTGTAAGTCTTCATGTGTAACAACAGCTTCCTTATGTACATAGTCCTGTCATTCCCATTTCATAGGTGGTAATCTTCTTGGTAATTTTTTTAATTGCGATATAATCTACATACCATAAAATTCATCATTTAAAAGTATACAGTTCAATGGTTTTTAATATATTCATAATGTTGTGCAATTCCAGAACATTTCCATTGCCCCCGAAAGAACCCCTGTACCTGTTAGCAGTCAGTCATTCTCCCTTCCCTCCAGACCCCGGCAACCACTAATCCACTTTCTGTCTATATGGATTTGCCTGTTCTGGAAATTTCACACAAATGGAATCATGCAATAGGTGAATTTCTATGACTGGCTTCTTTCATTTAGCCTAATGTTTTTAAGGTCTATTCGTTTGAAGCATGTATCAATACTTCATTCTTTTTATGGCCAAATAATAACCGTTATATGGATATAGCACATTTTGTCTGTCCACTTATCAGTTGATAGACATTTCTCTTGTTTCTACTTTTTTGGCTATGAATAATGTTACTGTGAATATTTGTGTACAAGTTTTTGTGTGAATATATGTTTTCAGTTTTCTTGGGTATATATCAAGGAGTAGACTTGCTGTATATAGGTAGGACTGGGGAAAGAGAAAGATAGATAGGATTCGAAGCCAGAACTCTACCTCCCAAAGCCACACTGACTCCTATGGTGATGCCCTTGCCCTCCGTTCCCCATCCAGGGGCATTCTCAGAACTTCTGAAGAGGCTGCTCACTTCGTCAAGTACCTCCTTCTCTGGCACAGGCTTCTTGTGCTGATTCCCACTCTGTTGGGGTAGGAAGAGCGCTGACCATGGCCTCAGGTCACCTGGGTTCAATTCTCGGTTCTCCTGGTGTTGTCATCTAATGCAACCTAGCTAGCCATGGTCTATGTGGTGTGTGGCAAATGCAAACTTGGAGTCTCTTGGGCCTGAGTTTGACTTCTGACTTTGCCACTTATTTGCAAATAACTGTAACATTGAGCAAATCATAGAACTGCTCCAGTGCTCAGTTTATTCATTTATAAAATGGGAATATTAATTCCTGCTTCTGAGAGGTGTTTGTGAGAATTAAGGGAGACAAGCAGGTAAAGTGCTTAGCAGAGAATAGGGCTTGGTAACTACTGATTATCATTATCCTTACCCTCCCAACCATTACGAGAGCTGTGGGTCTGGAGAAGCTTTTACCTTTGTTAAACCAATACATATCTGCTGCCTCTGGCAAGGAGCTTTCCATGTCAAGCTGTCAGCCCCACCCTTGGAAGGAGCAGTTACATTGCAAATGAACACCTACAGTTGGCAACGTCTATCCCTATGCCTTTTGATTTGGGGCTCATGCCTAAACCACTCTGTTTCCTCCCCCAAAATGGTCTCCTCCAGCCAGAAGCCACACAGCCTCTCTGTCTAGCAGTTTCAACCACTCTGGAGGAAGAATGCATCAGTCTTTGAGAGGCACCCCCACCCCATGTCCCTTCTAGAGTAAATTTCGCAAATACAGCACAGTCTGTGTTTCAGTGAGACCTTTCCAAACATCCCCTCAAAGTTTGGTGAAAATCTACCCAGCTGCTTTGGCAGAAGATTCATTTTATTCCTTGAAGGTTGGTCTTTGTTCCCGGGCAGCATGGAAGTGTGGAATGTGTTAGAGGGCAGGGGACCCCTTCAGAGCTGTACTCAGGCAGCCTCTCTGTGCAGGCTGAGGGGCAAGGACAGGCTCCATTAGTCCCCTGGAGAAAGACAAGGGAGGACAGAGCTCATGCTTCTACTGGGAGCCATTAGACCAAGAATGCTTCGAGGCACCACCCTGGATGCTCGAAGGCGGCCTTGTAAGTTGCTGGTGGGTGGGGAAGTCCCTGCTACATGCCATGCCAAAGCGTGTGCCCTCGGGGTCCAGCAGTTGGAACTGGCATTCCTGTTGGTGCCCAGGCACTGCCCTGCCCTGTCCCACCCTCCCAAGGCCCAGAGCCAGAACATCTGCTCCTGGGGGCTCCACAAAGAGGCTCTGATAGACCTTGGCCCCTTGAGGGGCACCACAGCCCCCAGGCCGCCTGGCCAGCTCCTGCCCTGCAGAGTGGAGAAAGGTCTATGCTTTGTGAGTCTGCCTTGTTTTCCCTCCAGAGCCGAAGGGCAGTGTGGGAGCCCACATGGCTTAGACGAGGTGGGGGAAGGGGCAGTTCCAACCCTAAAAGGCTGGAACCACTCTGGTCCTGAAAAGGTTTGCTGCTTCGGCCCCTCTTCTCGGCCCACTGCCTTCCCTTTCTGGTGAGATTCAAGCCATTCATAGCTCACCGTATGCCTGTTGAAAGGTGTTCCGTGACTTTTCTTGGGGCGAGTACATTTAAAAAATATTTTACTGTGACCTTTCTCCCTCCACCTAACAAGTAAACTGTGCTCAGTAGAGAAAGACTAGAAAATGCAAGTATGTAAACCATAAGGAGAAAAAATGCACCTGTAATCCAATATTCAGAGGGAATTACTCTGAGTAATTATCAAATTACCGTTTGAGTGAGGGATATATGTATTTCCGGTACAGTTTTTCTATTTATACACATACGCATATTGAAATGTATATGTATATGTGCATTATTTAATCAAAAAAGTAATGTAAGCTCAGTGAAGCAAAACACTCATTACGAAAGTACATACAAAGGCATGCCTGGCATAGCTCTGTGGATGTATACATCAGCCTCTGATGGCATTGGTTGCCTCAGGCAAGAGAACTGGTGAGGAGTTCACTGTATTCCTTTTGTACTCTTTGAAGTTTGAATCATGTGAGTGTGTTATTCAAAAAAATAATAGAAATAATAACCATACATAAAAGAAAAGAACGCCTCCCCTCACCACCTCCCTCAAATCTACTCCTGACTCAGCCTAACCCATGATTACAGTGTGGTTTGTATGTTTCCGGGCCTTTCTTTCTGCTCATACACCGCATATTTCTCTCTTTGTATTTTTAAAAATAAAAATGGGATTATATTATATACACAGTTTCTGTCACATACAAAAGAATGTAGCATGAACACAGACCGTTTTTTATAATGCTGGATGTTTGGGGTTTTCTTTTGCCTAAGGTGCTTATTATATAAATCAAAGATCACAGAGTCAAGTAAGCATAGGAAGACAAGAAAGTCTAAAAGAGCACCATCTATTTCAGTATTTTAAACACAGAACCAAAGGTCTAGAAGGAGCTCCAGCTGACCATCAGCTGTGGTCACCCTCAGGTTGGAAGGAGAATAAGTGGGGTGTAAATAGGGGACAGGGGAACTTCTCTTTGTCAGCATGGTATAGATTTACAGTGAGAATGTATTTTTGTATATTAATTTTTTTAAATATTGTGTAATAAAAAAATTTTTAAGAAAAAAATTGCTGGAGGAATATGTCCTCCCTCCAAAAAAAAAAAATTAAGGAAGAAAAGTGCAAGTTCCCTGTATTCTCATTGTTTTTTTTGTATTCTCGTCGTTAACAGGCTCATGTATGTATATCCTTCAGCTGTCTCCCCCTCATGCCCATGTGTGCATGTGCAAACACACACACATCTTATTTTTATAAAAATGGTAACATGCTTTCTTTTTAAAAAATAACAGCTTTATTGAGGTGTAATTTACATACCATAAAGTTTGCCTTTTCTAAAGTATACAGTTCAGTGGTTTTTAGAATATTCAGAGTCGTACAACCATCACCACTCTCTAATTCCAGCACATTTTCATCACCCCAAAAAAGAAACTCGAACCCATCATAGTCACTCTGCGTTCCCCTGCTGGCAGCCACTCATCAACCTACTTTCTGCTTTTGTGGATTGGCCTATTCCAGACATTTCGTGTCAGTGGAATCGTCTATGTGGCCTTTTGTGACTGGCTTCTTTCACTTAGCATAATGTTTCCAAGGTACATGTATGTCGTAGTATGTGTCAGTACTTCATGCCTTTCTGTGGCTGAATGATATTCCCTCATGTGGATATGCCGCATTTTGTTTATTCATTCAGCAGTTGGTGGACAATTATTTGGTTTGTAGGTTTTGCTTTGCAGGTTTCTTCTTTTTCTTACAAAGTGTCTCAGAGACTTTACCATGGCGGTGAATCTCACGCTCCCTCTGTCCTTTTTAATGGCTTTAGGCTTTATACTATCTCATTCCTTTATACGTGATGGCCGGGACCTTTCAGTGCCTTTGGAGACCCCTGGATCCACTTCCTGTCACCCCACTTCCTCCAGGGAGTCTGCAGTGCTTGAAGAGGCTATCGTCATCTAGTCTATGGCTCAGTTTTATAGATGATAAAGTGGAATTTCAGGGAGAGGAAGGGTTTCACTCAGGATCATAAACTCAGTGTTGTGGGGTTCTTAGAGTTCAGCTTCATGGCCCCTCCCCCTCAGCTTGTTGATAAGCAAGCTCAGATCTGCAACCCAGAGCCCTCACCTCAACCACTCCATGTGGGGATCTCCCTCTGTTCACCCTCTAACTGGACTCCATTTGTGAGAGGGGATCTTTGTGGGGGGACTTGTTTTGTGCCCCACACCCTATATCCTACTCTTTCCTCCTCTATTTTGAAAGATCCCAGGTCAGCCTTTCTCAAATTCTAGCTCCCTGCCCTTGGTACCCAGCAACTGAAATATCAGCTTCTGCCTCCTGCCTCATTTGCATTTCAAAATGTCTCTTTAGGATTTGATTGTGCTTTAAGATATACTTAAGAGCCCACCTGGAGTTCATCTTCCTGACTTTGTGGTTCCTACCTGGGCTGCACAGTAGAATCACCTGGGAAGCTCTTTAAAAATACTGATGCCTGCGATCTACCCTGGACCAATTATATCAGAATCTGCAGAGGTGGGACCTTGGGCATTGGTATTTTTATTTTGAGTTCCCTAGGTAATTCTGATGTGTACCCAGATTGAGAACTATGGGGCTACCTCTACTGTGGCCCTCGTCAAAGAAGGCACATTTTCTCCATCCAAGTCTTTGGAACTAGATCTAGACCTGTGTCAAGAACAGGTCCCAGGTCAGCTATGGATTTGCTGTGAGACCTCTTTCTCGCCTTCAGTAAAGGGGCAAGGGGGGTGGGGAGACTTGGATTAGATCAGTGGTTCTCCCCTTCAGGGATATGGGATGTGAGAGGTGGGGGGTGAGGAGGGCATGTATTCAGACCACACCGGAGCATTCTAAAAAAAATACCTGCCCAACTTGAAAAGTCGGAAGCAACCTAAGTGTGGTTTTGTACACTACTAACATGAATCGCCCCTCTCGTGGGAAGAAGTGTTCAGTGGAATCATGCATCTAATTGAATGACTTTTTTAAACATTGAGAAACTTCAGTAATGGTTATCGTAACCTTTCCTCAAATTCCCCTCTGTAGGGCTTGTGCCATTTTGCATTCTTGCCAGAGATATACATACGAGTGTTCCTGTTTCTCTATAGCTTCAGTAGAATATGTTGTGAGATGTTTGGAGTTTTGCCAAACTGATAGGTGAGAAATGGTATCTCAGTGTAGCTTTAATTTGCATTTCTCTATCATGAACAGGGTTAAGCATTTTCCTATGGTTAGGAGCCATTAACCTTTCTTTTCCTGTGAACTGTTTTTCATATCTCTACCCCATTTTTCTATAGGTTTGTTGGCTTTTTTATTCTGTATTTTTGCAAAGCTCTTTACATATTTAAGATATTAACCCTTTGTCAGTGTTACAAATTGCACATATTTTTCCCAGTTTGTCATTTATAGCTTTACTTTTCTTAAGGTGTACTTTTTCCATGTAGAATTTGCTTATCTGATCAATTGTATCAGCTTTCTGGATTTTCGAACCATCGTTATCGTTATAGTCTTATTTTGCTTTACTCTGCAGCCAAACTTTTACAATTTAAATTGTGGTCACTCATCATTTCCAACCCTCCTGTGTAATTATGATTTGTTGCATCAATAGTTATTCATTCTGAATTAAAGTCCCCACTAAATGCCAGTTCCATGACGACAGGATTTCCCCTGAGACAGAGATTTGCATGCAGAGGCTATTGGAAGAGACCCCTTGGGAATAACGCCATCAGGG
Source organism: Pteropus medius (assembly GCF_902729225.1). Classification (NCBI taxonomy): domain Eukaryota; kingdom Metazoa; phylum Chordata; class Mammalia; order Chiroptera; family Pteropodidae; genus Pteropus; species Pteropus medius. Next base: position 9,851,074 of record NW_024342471.1, on the reverse strand, counting down.
AGCAAGGGAGAAGTTGAGGTGTGGAGCTGTCACACCAGTGGCTCAGCTGATTCCATGGGGAGCTCAGGAGCTGGGATAGCCCTTTAGAGTTGTCACAAGTTGAGGCAGGAGAGCATGGATCAGTCTTTGGATGTAGGCTGCCCTCAGCTAATGGGCATCGCTTGGAGGGGGACTCAGCTTCAAGGTCTTAGCTGGGGAATAAGTGTCCCTGTCCTAAAGGGGGGATCTGAGCAAAGCTCCATAGCATTTTCCCCAAGTACCCTCTCTGTCTTGGTTCTTACTGTGTTCTTTGCACCTAACTGTGCCTGGCACATCATAGGCACTCAGGAATTTTTTGGTGAATGAATGAAAGATAAGAATGGAAACCTAGATTTCTGGGCTTGGCCTAGGCCAGCTGGATCACAGTGTGGAGCTGGGAGAGAGGGGAGGCACCCTGAACAGGCGTGTTCAGAATCATCTCAAGTGCTTCTGGCCTGTCCCCCATTGTCAGCCCCCTGGGTGGTCTTGAGGGCCCTTCTGGCTCAACAGTTGGTGCTGGTTAAGGTCTGGACATGGCTGGGTGGGCTGGGGAGAGGGGGTCCTCAGTGGATCCTTAGGCTCTGTGACTGCTCTTTGGAGGCACATCACCCTCATGAGCTTTCAGTTCTGATGTTTTTTAATCTCCCTCCAGCATTCCTTGAAGAAAAGAGGAACTCGCTCCCTGGGGAAGACAGACAAGAAGCCTTCAATGCAGGTACTTCCTGGCAGCCCCCACAATCCCCAGTGTAGCCTCACTTCCAGATTTTAGTCTTAAGGCTCAAAGCCTAACTCCATGTGGCCTGGGCAGGGGGGTCCCCAGAGGTGTCTACCCCTCCCCAGCTTCTACCCAATCCTCCCCTTGTTCATTTTCTTAGCTTCGTTGCCCACTTCACTTCCTAAAACTATACCCTGAGCCCATGGTTGTCACACACTAGAGAGATAAAATGCTATATGTAGCACAGGCCAGGCATAGAATACAATTAGTTTCTAGTAGTCCTGGCTTGTCAAGGTGCCAGATACTTTTCATACATTATCTCACTTGATCCTCTCCATGACTCTGTGAGGGAAGGAGTATTACTGCCCCATTTTACAGATGAGGAAACTATAGTAGTAATGATAGTAGTGGTAGTAGAAGCAATAGTCACCTTGGCAGAACATTGCCTACTCCAGGAAGCCCTCCTGGACTCCTCAAGGGATGTGTGGTGCTCCATCCTTGCTGCTGTATTGTCTCCCCCTCTGCTTCCCTTCTGGATCGCCACCTCCTTGAGGGTCAGGGCTGTGTCTGCTTTATTCCTGTGTCCCCAGGATATAGGTAGTGCTCCCTGAAGTGCTGTGGCTGGTATTGAGCCTCCCAACACTAACCTTCCTTGTTCTTGTCTGTCCCTGTGCCCATCTGGCCCCAGGAGGACAGTGCAGACCTGAAGTGCCAGCTGCACTTTGCAAAGGAGGAGTCGGCCCTCATGTGCAAGAAGCTTACTAAGCTCGCCAAGGAGAACGACAGCATGAAGGAGGAGCTGCTCAAGTACCGCTCCCTCTACGGCGATCTGGACAGCGCCCTGTCGGCGGAGGAGCTGGCGGATGCACCGCACTCGCGGGAGACCGAGCTGAAGGTGCATCTGAAGCTGGTGGAGGAGGAGGCCAACCTGCTGAGCCGCCGCATCGTGGAGCTGGAGGTGGAGAACCGGGGCCTGCGGGCTGAGATGGACGACATGAAGGATCATGGGGGCGGTGGCGGGGGCCCAGAGGCACGCCTGGCCTTCTCGGCGCTGGGTGGCAGTGAGTGCGGGGAGAGCTTGGCGGAGCTGCGGCGACACCTGCAGTTCGTGGAGGAGGAGGCAGAGCTCCTGCGGCGCTCCTCAGCGGAACTGGAGGATCAGAACAAGCTGCTGCTGAGCGAGCTAGCCAAGTACCGCTCAGAGCATGAGCTGGATGTGACGCTGTCGGAGGATAGCTGCTCGGTGCTCAGCGAGCCCTCGCAGGAGGAGCTGGCGGCTGCCAAACTGCAGATCGGCGAGCTCAGCGGCAAGGTCAAGAAACTCCAGTACGAGAACCGCGTGCTTCTGTCCAACCTCCAGCGCTGTGATCTTGCCTCCTGCCAGAGCACGCGGCCCATGCTGGAGACAGATGCCGAGGCGGGGGACTCTGCCCAGTGCGTGCCTGCTGCCCTCGGCGAGACCCATGGTCCCCATGCCACCCGGCTCTGCAGAGCCAGGGAGGCCGAGGTGCTGCCTGGGCTGAGGGAGCAGGCTGCCCTGGTCAGCAAGGCCATCGACGTCCTGGTGGCCGATGCCAACGGCTTCTCAGCTGGCCTCCGCCTATATCTGGACAACGAGTGTGCCGACTTTCGGCTGCATGAGGCCCCCGACAACAGCGAGGGCCCCACGGACACCAAGCTCATCCATGCTATCCTGGTGCGGCTGAGCATGCTCCAGCAGGAGCTCAACGCCTTCACGCGCAAGGCAGACGCGGTCCTCGGGAGCTCTGCCAAGGAGCCCCCGGAGCCCTTCTCATCACTGCCCCCCTTGGGCTCCCAGGGGCCCTCCAAGGAGATTCTTCTAGCCAAAGACCTTGGCTCAGATTTCCAGGTAAGATTTCCCTGTCACAGACCTTGTTACTTTTTTTTTTTCTTTGATAGAAACTTTACTGATATTACACAAAGCACAGGTGGAGAGCTTAGACTTTCCCCAAGGCAAACGGATTCGTGTAATCTTCACCCAGAACAAAAACTGGAGCGCGACTAGTACCCCAGAAGCCCCTCCTCATGCCCCCTTCTAGCCACAATGCCCCACTTCCAAGGGTAACCTCTTGATTCAGTTTGGTCTGTCTATAAACTTTGTATAAATACAGTACACCCTGTACCAGGCTTCCTTCACCTACCATTACGTTTGTTGTCACATGTGGCAATAGTTTGTTCATTCTCATTCCCAGATCTCATTGAATGAATATGCCACAATTCACTTACTCATTTACTATTGATAGATACAGGGGCTGATTTTTGCCATATCTTTTTGATGAGGCCCTATCTTTTTGCCATATTGCCCTTCCTTCTATTTTTGTTTCTTTCACAGTTTTGTATTTTAAAAGTATTTTTTTTTTTTTAAAAAAAAGGACTTTCATTCAGGTCCTATGCAAAGGCAAGAAACTTGGCTTTCTAAAGGTCATGAACTTCCAGCCTTGATGTCTATAAAATACTACTTAGAAAAAATTAAAACAGCAAATGTATCTGTCCCCCCTCCCCCAAAAAAGCATTATTGCCAAAGTAATCTATAAACCTTCAAAGAGTTTCAGAACTGTCTGAGGTAAAAGCCTCCTCCGCACTGCTTCTCACTCCCTACAGGTACAACTTGTAATAGACCAGAGCAGTGCTGGCCGTTGCAGTGGCCACTAGCCAAATGTGGCTACTTAAATTTTAATTAATAAAAATCACATACAATTGAAAATTCAGTTCCTCGGTCACAGTAGTCACATTTCAAGTGCTCAGTAGCTGTATGTGTCAAACGGTGCAGATCTAGACTATTTCATCATCACAGCATGTCCTTTTAGATCTTTCTCTAATATATTCTCATATATTTGTTTCTTCACCCAAATTGTCTTATGTTATACCTACATAAGTAAATGAACAAATAAATATATATGACATGGGAAAAATAAGTTATACAACTTATTTTTCCCATGTCATATATATTTATTTGTTCATTTACTTATGATGCTGGATTTATTGTTCATATACTTTTCGTGCTCAGTGCTGGAGGTGCCACAGTAAGAACAAACAGACATGAGTCCTGTCCCCCAGCCCATATCATATAGTGGGGAAGAGAGATGTTAGTCAAAATATACCAATGAACGTGAAATTACACACTGAAATGAGGGCTCTCAAGGAACTCTCCTTGGTTCTATGAACAAGGAACTTGACCTAGACCCTGGATCAGGGGAGGCCTCTGATCTGAACTGAGATCAGAAGGATGGATTACTAGGGGAAGAATGTCCTAAGCAGAGGGACAGCCTGTACGAAGGCCATCATGGCCGGAAGGAACGTCGCGTGTCCAGGAACTAAGAGAAGGAGTGAAGCTGGACTGCAGAGAGCATCAGGAAGGCCCTCAGCGGGAGAGGGCTTTCCATGTCTATACAGAGATTTAGCTCTTTCTTTTTCACAACTACACAATGTGGTTGTGCCACTGTTTCTTTAACCAGTGCCCTGTCGATCTGGCTTGATCTTGCTTTTTTAAGCAAGCAGACTGTCCCATGTTAGGTCACCGTCTTGGTTCCTGTTGAGGTATAAATGAGCTGGGGCTGCACATGTGGCAGGACAGTAGAGGCTGGCTCAGAGGTTTGTGTACAAGACAGACATTCACAGAATCAGTGTTTTCACTTACCACTTACCTAGTTATTCATCTTTTGAACAAACATTCATCGAGTGGTTGCAATGCCCTCACCAGGGCTGGGTCTGGGCTACAGAAGTGAGTCCACATGGGTCCCAGCCCTCAGATATGTGATCAGAGCCTTTACAGAACTCGGAGGCCTGGGATGGGGCTGTTTCTGGCACCCATCAGGCCCCTCCCCATGGTTACCTTTGGTCTTTTCTGCCTGTGCCTCTGGGTACAGCCACCTGACTTCAGGGACCTGCCGGAATGGGAGCCCAGGATACGAGAGGCCTTCCGTACTGGTGACTTGGATTCCAAGCCTGACCCCAGCCGGAGCTTCAGGCCTTACCGAGCTGAAGACAATGATTCCTACGCCTCTGAGGTGGGCCTAGGCCTAAGTAAGCAGGGGGGTGGGTAGGAGGACAGTGGCTGGGACTTCCCCAAAGCTGAGTGATCCATGGGGAATCTTAGCTGGTGATGATATGGGTTTTGAGTATTGCATTTGGCTTCAAGCTTCCTGGAAGCCAGGACAAAAAGGAAAACAAGGAAATCTAAGCTGTTTTCCTGGCTCAATAAAAGGATGCTTATAAACTGTTTTGAAAAAATTGATTTTTTTCCTATATTAAATTTCACTGGGAATTCAGTAATTTATATCATTTAATGGAGCCATTAATTTATATAGCAGGAAGGCAGCAGGACGACTGGGTTTAAATCATGGGTTCACTATATACTGGCTATAAGTCACTTTACCTCTCTTTACCTCTCAGTTTTTCACCTTTAAAATAAAAGTGATCTCTCATAGGGTTGTCGAAAGGATTAAATACATGAAAAGCCTTAGTTTGTGCCTGGTCCATGTTGGATGAGGATGAAGAGAATGATGACACATCACTGGGCCTCAGAGGACCCACCAGTATGGCTGTGTGGCCTTAGGCACATTCTCACTCTAACTGCAGCTTCTCCATCTGTAACTTGGGAGGATTGGAGTCAGTGGTGGCTGTGGAATTGTTAGGATTCTCTGGTCCTCGGGGAATTCTGGGTAGTTCTGAGCCCCTCCCAGGCCTACTGAGCCTCCCCGTGGCACTGCATAATGAACCTGAAGCAGGAAAAAGGCTCCTATGGACTAGTTGGGGCTCCCTGAGATTTCTGAATCATGGAGAGCCCTGAGTGTGCCCCAGCCTGAGCACCCTTTTCTTTTGAGCATCTCTAGGAAGGCAACTTTGTGGTCCCAGGCAGGCTGGTCTGCTACTGTGCAGGGGGAGTAACTCCTGTAAAGCTAATGGATCACACTCTCTGCGTGGTCTTAGTTTCCTAGCAGCCAAAGCAAAAGCGGGGAAAACTACGAGATACATAGTTCTAATTTTCTGAGAAAAGGAAATAGGCCAGCTCACCTGCAGAGAAAATAATTTCCTGTATGCATTCAATTATCGTTTCACTCAACCACTCTTTATTGAGCAGTTACAGTTTTCTAGGCACCATGTCAGGTACTGAGTTCAAGGAGAACACCAGAGATGGCAGATCTAACCCTGCAAAACGGGCATATAAGATACATCTCAAGTCAGAGTACCTTCCCCTGCCAAATTTCCACATTATTGGCCAGATAATAAATGGTTTTGTTTCATTTTTTCCCTCATAGAGGGACATCTTGCCATGCCTGGGAAAGTTTTATGTTAAGAGTTAGAGTTGACATTTCCTTTTTTATCTTTCTGGTTAACATGACAGCATCAAAATTTCTATCTGTTCCTAGAAATACCTTAAAACTTTTTAAATTGAAGTATAACATACATACAGAAAAGCACTTGTAAGTAAGTGTACAGCTCAGATAATTTTCACAAATAGTACACTCCTGTGTAATCAGCAAGCAGATGAATAAACTAGCGCCATCCTGACTTCTAACACAGTAGATTAGTTTTGCCTATTTAGCTACAGATAGCTTTTAACACAATTTCCCTTGAAAAATAGAGTTTTGTTGTCTTTTTCTTAAGATTTTATTACGTAGTCATTAAACAACAAATAACTTCAACAAAATCCCTAAGCAGCATTGCATAAAGATATGAAGAAGAAAGTCAAGATCACAAGATTATCACATAATTCACATTTAGTATGTGTGTACCTATGACCTTCACATTTTTCCATTGAGATATGTACATATTTTAAACTTTTTATTGAAGTATAACATACATACAATAAAGGACACTGTCCTTAAGTGTATGGTTGAATGGATTTTTACATATGTGTAGACCCATTAAACATATAGACCTCCATCATTATTATCTAAGTTGTTTATAAATTTTTGCAATTATAAACAATGAGGCAATGAACATCTCTGAGAATCAAATTTAATTTCCACAGTATATTATTTTCTTCAGATAAATTTCAAAGAGAGAAATTATCAAATTAAAATTATAATAGCTAGGTTTGATGTGCACTGTTTTATTTAATCATCGTCACAACTCGCTGCGGTAGGGACAGCCATTGTGCCTGATATGTATTTGAAGGACACCTTGGGTCTGACTTCTGCTTCCCTACCACTCTCGTCCTTTGACCATAGCTTCTGTCCTCTTTATCTGTGCCCCTCATCCCTACCCAGATCAAGGAGCTGCAGCTGGTGCTGGCTGAGGCCCATGACAGCCTCCGGGGCTTGCAAGAACAGCTGTCGCAGGAGCGGCAGCTACGGAAGGAAGAGGCCGACAGCTTCAACCAGAAAATGGTCCAGGTGCGTGGTGCCCAGTGCCCTCCCTATACCTACTCCAACCTCTCTTCCCTGAACAGAGGTCCAGGGATCTTCAGACGGCAAGAGCGGCAGGAGAAACCCGAGTCTTCCTGCCCTGTGCTGCACTTGTGGTTGTGAGGTGTTACTGCTCATGAGATGATGCATTATTGTGCTAGGCAGGCAGGGGGAATCCTGAGCTTGTCGTTGACTGCCTATGTGACTTCTGGCCAATCCCATTTCCTCTCTGGGCCTCAATTTCCCATCTATGAAATACTACCTCCACCAGAGCTGAAAAACATGTAGCCAAAAGGCCATAGGTCTGCCTGGTAATCAAGCTGGTAGTCTCGCTAATAGGAAGTATTTTTTAAGCCCTTTCTGTATGTCAGGCCTGTGCACCATACTTTCCACACGTTATGTCTGTCCTTTAATCCTCATATCTTTCCCTATGAGATGTCCCCATTTTACAGATGGGGAAATTGATGCCCAGAGAGCTGTAGTGCTTTGCCCAGAGTTGCACATCCAGTCGAGGTGGGGCTGGGATTCTAATTCAGGTCTGGCTCCTTCTTGACCATGACACAGCATTGCTTCCTAGAGTACTACATGTTCTCAGCCTTCCTCACTCCCAGCATGCCCTTTGCTCTCTCGTGGGTCACCCCTCCCTGCCTTCACTGCTCGCCCTCCCAGGTTCCTCATTAAATGTGAGAAGTTCATGTGAATCATTGGCACCCAGTACATGCTTATTATATGATGTCATGGTTTCTAATAATCAGGCAGAACTGGGTTCAAATCCCAGCTGTCTTCACTGATTCAGTAACTATGCTGCTGCTTTTATGAGTTTCTGTTCCCTGGAGTAGCAGAGGGCAGTGTTTATCTCAACAGAATGAGCTGCTTGTGGTGGAATCCCTGGCAGGGATCACCAACAAGCACCATCCAGATTTTCCTCTCTGCCCTTGTCGGAAGCCTGGAATGGGGTGCGGTGGGGTGGTGCACGGAAAGACAGCTGGGGTTGCTCACGCTCCTGTCCGCCTCGTAGCTGAAGGAAGACCAGCAGAGGGCGCTCCTGAGGCGGGAGTTTGAGCTGCAGAGTCTTAGCCTCCAGCGAAGGCTGGAGCAGAAATTCTGGAGCCAGGAGAAGAACATGATGGTGCAGGAATCCCAGCAGTTCAAGCACAACTTCCTGCTGTTATTCATGAAGCTGAGGTGGTTCCTCAAGCGTTGGCGGCAGGGCAAGGTTTTGCCCAATGAGGGCGATGACTTCCTTGAGGTATGGTTCCCTGGGACTGGGGCGGGGATTGGGGGGGTGAGGGGATGGGGAGTTGCATTAGCGGGGACCAGGGGGACACCCAGTTGGCATCAGCACAGCCCTAAGGCTCACATATAAGCCATCAGCCTGCAGCTTTCCATCTCTGCGTTCATTCACTTATGCAGCATCTGTTTGTGAGAACCAGGTCCTTTTTGGGCACTATGGCTCCTGCTGGGGATACCATGGTAAAGAAGACAGACTCGGTCCTGGCCTCACCAGGGGAAGTCTCTCTGGGGGCTGGTAGGTCTTTAACGCCTCTCTAATACTTGCACGTTTCCCTTTTCACAAACATGAGCGTCTTCAGCAGGCAACAGTATCTAGGTGAACTTAATGATCTAGTTTTGTTACTGTTTTATATTCAAATATACTATATATTAATGTTTTTTACTCTTTTAAGGTATAAATTACATAAAATACACACATCTTAAGTGTACATACACTTGATGAAGTTTATAGTGTACATTTGTATACCCACCTAGATCACAAGAGAACACATTTCCAGTGCCCCAGAAGGCTCCCTCGTGCCCCAGTCAAGGTGGCCACTCCAGCAGTCAGTAGTATTCTGATTTCTTACACGATCAATTAATTTTGCCTGTTCTAGAAGTTCACATAAGTGCATGTAGTCTTTTGTGTCTGCCTTCTTTTGCTCAATATAATTTTTGAGATTCATCTGTTTTGCATGTAGTAGTTCATTCTTTTTTATTGCATTTTTGTTGTTTATTTTTGATTTATGAATATACCTATTTCATTTTTAATGTTACCTTTGATATATAGCAGTAAGTATTGGCTTTCCATTCTTAGTAATAATATCAACTTCCTTTTTTAGATATATTTATTTAACTAGAAAGAGTAGGTTAACATAAAAACATTAATGATAGTACAGGTAGTATTTGTCTGTGGCAGGAAACGTGAGGAGTGGAGCTTTGGGAATGTATGAAGCCTGGGAGAGCTCACATGACTCATTCGTCCCTCAGCCTATACAGGACCCATTGTTCCTCAAAGCCCCTGCCTCCTGTCATCATCAGTGTGTTAACATTGCTAGAAGGGGGCATATAAGGATGTTATACCTTAGTCACACCCACCTGAATTGGAACCACTCACCTTGGCCTTTTGAGTATAGATACTTCCGGTCTAGCCCATGTTTGACCTCCTTTGGCTTAAGCTACTCTTTTCAGAGCCAGTGGGGCCCCGTGGTACTTCCCAAGTCCTCATGTATCCCTGTTAGGGGACACCCAGAGTAGTCCCAATGCCCCAGAAGAAGGGGATGATGGTTAGACCTGACTTGTAGCAAGGGTTCCCACCCTTACCCCCAAAGGGGCTCATAGTTCTCCCAGGCACCTACCTCCTCCCAAAGGGCCTCTTGAGAGAGTCACTGACCATCATCAAATGGACCTGTTTCCTGCTGCCCTCACCCTAGAGTATCTGACACAGAGATACCCCTATGAAAATCAGCTCGAAAGCCTGGCACGGCCGCCCATTGAGCATCACCCTTTATGACATCTGGGCCTCCTATTTGAAGTCACTGTCTGCTTTCTCTTCCATGGCATTTGAAAATTTAGGGCCTTCTCTCCTGTTTGGAAGTTCAACACAGGCCTCTGGATGAAGCCTAGTCGTTTTATTTTTTTTAATGAATTTTTAAATTTTTATTTTTTTAATTGTAGTAAAATATACATAACAGAAATGTTACCATTTTAACTATTTTTAAGTATATAATTCAGTGACATTAAGTACATTCACATTGTTGTGTAACTGTCACACTATCTACCTCCAGAACTTTTTCATGTTGCGGAACTGAAGCTCTGTACCCATTAAACACTAACTCCCCATTCCCCCCTCCCCCCTCCCCTGGCAAACACCATTGTGCTTTCTATTCCTATGATTTTGTCTACTCTAAGTACCACATATGAGTGGAATCATACAGTATTTGTCCTTTTGTGACTAACTTATTTCAGTTAGCATAATGTATTCAGGGTTCATCCATGTTGTAGCATATTGCAGAATATCCTTCCTTTTTAAGGATCCTATTCCATGGTATGGATAAACCATACTATTTTTTCAGCTTTAGTGAGTTGTAATTGACATGCAGGAGTTGTATATATTTAAGGTGTAAACTTGGCGTTTTGATATATGTATACATTGTGAAATGATCACTTCCATCTAGGTAATTAACATATCCATCACCTCACATAGTTACCACTTTCTTTCCTTCCTTCCTTCCTTCCTTCCTTCCTTCCTTCCTTCCTTCCTTCCTTCCTTCCTTCCTTCCTTCCTTCCTTCTTTTTTTCCTCCTTCTTGTGGTGAGAACACTTAAGATCTACTCCTAGCAAATTTCAAGTGTACAATACAATACCATTAACTGCGGTCACCATGTTGGACATTAGAGCTCCAGAACTTATTCATCCTGCACAACCGAAACTGTGTACCCTTTGACCAACATCTCCCCATTTCCCCCTTCCCTCTGCCCTTGGCAACCACTGTTCTACTCACTGCTTGTAAGAGTTCAGCTTTTTTAAGATTCCACATTTGAGTGTGATCTTGTTGTTTTTGTCTTTGTCTGGCTTATTTCACTCAGCACGATATCCTTCGGGTCCATCCATGCTGTTAAAAATGGCAGAATGGAGTGAATAATATTCCATTGTGTGTATATACCATATTTTCTTTATTCATTCATTCATCAACAGACACTTACACTGTTTCCATATCTTGGCTACTGTGGATATTGCTTCAATGAATGTGATGGAGTACAGATATCTCTTTGAGATCCAGATTTCATTTCTTTTGTATATACACCCAGAAGTGGGATTGTTGGATCATGCTAGTTCTACTGTTTTTTACATTTTTGGGGAAACCACGATACTGTTGTCTGTAGCTAAAGTCCAGTTTTGGCTGCTAGGGAAGATACTTCCCCATACCCTCCAAAGTGAATTGCCTACAGGCCACATAGCCTATATTTTAAGTTAGTTTTTCTCAGGCAAACTTGCCAAATTTAGTGAAAATCTTTCCAGCCATTTTCATGTATTGAAGTAACAGAAGTAACAGAAATAACAAAGAAGTAACTTACTTTACAAAAACGTGTAAGCATAGAAAATGAAATATAGATGCCTATAATTAATAGAAATATACATATTTACTGAAAGAGACATAAGATATAAACATAACCACATACATGTACAATACACATATGTATATAATATGACAAAAGCATATGTGTATGTAATACATATAAATACATATTAAATACATATAACTATGTAAATAATAAACTTGATATACTTTCATAGTTTTGAAGAATATACATATCCACACATACAAAATTAAAGCTATGTATATGGATGATAACCCTCAGATGTTGGGTATTCATAGTGTTCTAGACACGGTATTAAATGCTTTAAGTGGATTATTGCATTTCACTTTTACAAATACCCTCTGATATGGAGACAATTATTATCCCCATTCTACTACAGATAAAGATCTTCGATTCTTTGTCCTCAATTCTGAAAGAGGAGCTCTGAGAACTATGTTTCTCTGTGTCTAACTCAGTTGAAAAAAGATGGCCCGACATTCATTTGGCAGCAAAACCTTTATTTATTCCATTTCGTGTTAATATTCATATGTTTTCAGGAGAAATATTGGTGTCCTTGAGCACAGGATGTTAAGCCAGACTTTGTCGAGGCTGTTATATGATACATAGTGTAGGTACCATATTATCTTTCTTAATCCTGATTAATTCTGAATTCCAAACACACCTGGCCCCAAGGATTTCAGAGAAGAATCGTGCACCTGTGTATATAGATAGTCAGACAACTGTATGTTTAGATACACGTGACCAGGAACAGAATCAGGGTGTTTATTCACACAGGTCTTGCTCCCTCCACGTACTTCCCAGCCTCAGTGCCTGCCTGAACCTGAAAAACCTTATTCGTTTGGTTCCTTGGATGCTTTTTTGGTTTTTCTTCTACTTTACTGGTTGTTCCTTCTCAGTCCCTTTGGCCAAACCTTCCATTTCTCCCTCACCTGATTTCTGGAGGTCAGAGTCACCAAGGCTCAGACCTCAGGGCTTTACCTGCACTTACTCCCTTGGGGAGCTCATTTGGGCTCATGGCTTAAATACCCTTACCTACACATTCCGAATATACCTAGAATCTACAGAATCTGACCCAGCCACACTGCCCCCTACAATCTGAGCTGCCATCCCGTCACCGTAGCCTAACTGGTCTCCCCACCTCTGCCCTTGCACCCTTCCCCCAAGCATCTTGTATTTAAACAGGAGGTACCAGGCAGCATGTACACAGTGTGGATGGTACCCCTAGAGTTGTGCGATATGGGGCTCTGTTGCTGCCCTATTATGAATCTCAACATAGCAGCTAGAGGGACGTTATGAAACTGAAAGTCAGGCCAGTGTCCCTCCTCGGCTCACAGCCCTCCCCTGGCTCCCATTTCACCCATAGTAGAAGCCAAATCCCTTATAATGGCCTGGTCAACCAGCCTTGTTCCTCATACTTCTTTTCCTCAAACAGACACGTTCCCACCTCAGGGCTGTTGCATTTGGCTGTCCTTTTCCTGGAATTCTAAACCTGCTGTTATGACCATGGCTTATTCTCTTACCTCCTTCAGAACTTTGCCCAAATATCACCTTCTCTCTCAGACCTTCCTTGATCACCCACGTGCAGCACCTCCTCGCTCCTTTTCCTGCTCTCTTTTTCTCCGTAGCACCTATTATTATTGACACTTTATTATACTTATTGACACTTCATACATTTCAAACACATACTTGTTTATTTTTTTGCTTTTGGAATGGAAGCTAAAGGGGGTTAGGGTTTTTTGTCTGTCTTGCTCACTGATGTATCCCCAGCTCTGAACACAGGGCCTGGCGCACAGTAGGTGTTCAATAAATATTTGTTGAGTGAATGATGAATGTAGGCCCAAGTCAGAAGATGGCTTCCTTCTGCTTCATTCCCATCCTGAACTCGTACCTGGGTCTCCTTGGCTGGCCTGGGACCCGTACCCAGATTCCATCAGCAACAAACCTGCCTCCCAGAAAATTTCCCTTTGTCTATCTAAACCTTCGGTTCCTTTCGAATAATGATGGGAGCGCCTGTGGCCCTTTTATTCCAGTCACAGTGCCTGCCTTGACTTGGACAAACAACATGGTCATTTCTGAGTAGCTCTCAGGGACGTCTCATGGTCCTTGGGGCAGAGGAGATGGTGGGAGGAGAGAAGGGCCTGACTCTCCAATTGTGCTCCTCAGCCCAGATGGTGCCCAGGGGTCAAAGTTAAAAAGTGGGAAATCAATGCCAAGCTGGGTGCCTTTGGTCCATTCTGCACGATAAACCCCATTCTTTCTTCCTGCCTGGCTGTGTAGTCACCCTGGCCTGAATCCCCTACCCCTGAGGGTCAGACCCCCAGGCACGATGCCCTCCCATGCCCTGTTGAGTGTGATTTTTTAAAAAATAGGTAAATAGCATGAAGGAGCTGTACCTGCTAATGGAGGAAGAGGAATTAAATGCCCAGCATTCTGATAACAAGACCTGCTCGGGGGACAGCTGGACCCAAAACACGGTTTGTTCTCTGCCTATTCCCTGTCCTGTCCATTTGTTCCTTTATCTATTTAGTGATCAATTCCTGCCACCTTCTCTGACCCATCTTACACTGGGTACTGGAGCTGCAGAGAGTTATTGCCTGGTCACTGGCCCCAGGTGATCAGTGCTGTGGGGTACATAAGTCATCCCAAGGCAGTGACAGAGAGCCAAATGATAGACTGTGGGGTCACAGGCAAGAGAGCAGTTAGTTCTGTTTGGAGTGCAGTAGACAGTATCACAGAGAAGCTGTCATAGGTGGTGGGTTTTGAAGGATGAATAGGAGTTTGCCTGATAGAGAAAGGGGGAAAAGCCATTCTGGACCAAGAGAACTATGTGTGCAGAGGTATGGCAAGGATTGGCTGCAGCTTGGGTTGTACATAGTCAGGGTAAAGACATCAGGCAAGGGTCATTAAGAGGTGTCTGGGGTCAGGAACCCTCAAATCAAGCCATGGGAGAGAGAAAGCAATGGGACCAGGCTCCTGGGGGCATGAACAATGAGCTTGGGTACAGGTGGGAAACAGATCATGGGCCAAGGAAGATGGGGACCCATTCAAGCAGTCAGGGAGGCTCCATGGTTTGGACTCCTTATCTGGCCCACAGTGGGTCAGAAGCAGGTCCTGAGCCAGGATAAGGATTCAGGGCCTAGACGCTTCAGGGCCTTGAAGAAGTCAGGGCCCAGCCTAGATTTAGGCCGAGTAATTACTGCTGTAACTAAAGGGATTTTTGTTTCTGTGAGGCTAGGACAAATTTGGCCTAGGAGATGGCCAGGGCTGAGATGACTCAGCTCAGAAAACTCAGGGCTGAGACTTCATGTGAGATGACCCAGAGAAGTTGTGGGACCTGCCCGAGGCCTGGTAGAGTCCTAGGCTGGACTCTGGGTGAATGCCACCAGCCCAGGCTCCCCTCCCTGCCCCTCTGAAAACTCTTGACCCAGGCCTTGCCCCCATCTGCAGCCCAACGAGTACATCAAGACATTGGCTGACATGAAGGTGACACTGAAGGAGCTGTGCTGGCTGCTTCGCAATGAGCACCGTGGTCTGACTGAGCTTCAGCAGCAGTTTGCCAAAGCCAAGGCCACCTGGGAGACAGAGCGGGCAGAGCTCAAGAGCCATACTGCCCAGGTGAGTCTCCTACCTGTCAGAGACATCTCCCCTCTCTCAGCCAAGCCCTCAGCTGTTGGATTTGGGAGCAGGATGTCCAAACTATTCTCTTATAAGCATAGGAACTCTCATCACCTCACCTTGTGACCCAGAGAAGGTGAGAGACTTTCCTAGAGTCACACAGCAAGAGTACCAGAAACAGTGGGGACCAGGAGTCTTGGAGCTAGGGAAGGAAGGTGAGCAATTGATAAAAGGGCATGGAAGCTTCAGAGGCACCTCTGTTGCACCATGTGTTAACAACTCAGGCCAGAATGCTTAAATGCCTATCTGTACCTGGTGATGTCCTTCACACACATGCCCAAACTCCAGCTGCCTACTGTCCTCATTCCTCCTTGTAAGGATCCCCTTCACCTGCTGCTACCTGGCTCTGTTTTGTTCCCTCCACTCAAACTGAGTAACTTCTCTCCCTACAACCCAGCATGACCGAAGGAGCCTTAACCAGGAGCTCTGGGGATTTGGTCTCTTTTGTGTACCTGGAGGCAAGTTGCTGCCCCATTCTAGTCTTTTCAGTGAAAGTGTGGGCTTCTTCCCACACAGGGAGAATGCCTGACTACCCTCATCCCCTGCCACAACCCTGCAGGGTCTAGCTTCCTCCTGCCTGCCACTACTGCAGGCTGCCTTCCTGAGCGTCATGAGCCCCTTGGAGGTGGGTACACTCATTACCTCTGCTGGACAAGTAACAAAACAGGCATAGAGGAGTTAAGTTTCTTTCCCAAGGTCACCCAGCTAGTAAGTGGCAGACCTGACCCTCACTCCCCAAACCTTTTCCCCTCCTGTCTCCCCATGACCATGATCTCACCTTCTTCCCGGTGCCACCATTCTCTCCTAACCCTCCCTGCAGCTCCTGCCTCATCTGCACGTTCTCTCACTGGGAACCTGAATGGCCCCATGAGGGTTAAGATCCCAGCCCACAGCCTGTGAGATGTGGGGTGCATTGATTCTAGAGGCTGCATGTTTACCTCCTGCAGTTTGGGACTGAGAAAGCCATTATGCTGGAGTGATTCCTGAACACATTCATTACCTGACTGTGAATATGTCCCCCACTAACCGTAAACCTATACTGCTGGTAAGAGTTAGTACAGTATCATGAGAAGCAATAAACTAGGGACCTCTGCCATTTTGTAGCTGTGTGACCTGGGATAAATACCCTACCTCTTTGAACCTCTTCTTCCTGTGTAAAATATTGAAAATGGCAGTTATCTTGCCAAGTTTGCATGAGGAGACTGAGATAGTGCCTGAAAAGCCCTTAGCCTTGATTGGGAGGAGGGGTTACTTCTGAGTGGGCAAGTCAGCGAAGGCTTCTGTGAGCGGAGCCCTCTTCCCCTGCCCCCTGGAGAGCAGGAGGGCAGAGAGGAGGGGCTTCCTGGTGCTAGCGCCGTTTGCTTTTCCTTCTGCAGATAGAGCTGAAGGCTGGAAAGAGCACTGGGGAGCGGGCAGGGCCAGACTGGAAGGCAGCCCTGCAGAGGGAGCGGGAGGAGCAGCAGCACCTCCTGGCTGAGTCCTACAGTGCCGTTATGGAGCTGACACGGCAGCTGCAGATCAGCGAGCGCAACTGGAGCCAGGAGAAGCTGCAGCTGGTGGAACGGCTTCAGGGTGAGAAGCAGCAGGTGGAGCAGCAGGTAAAGGAGCTGCAGAACCGCCTGAGCCAGGTGAGGCCTGTCCCAGCCCAAGCTGGCTCAAGCCACAAGGGGGAGTCACTGTAGGAAAAGGCCTGGGGTAGGATCTCCTTCAGGTATAGCTGGATCCAGGTGCTCAGAGAATGCAGTAAGGACTAGGTCTTTTTCTCTGCCATTCTCTCAGACTTGCTTTCCTCTGCATTTTATTCTTAGGCAAGCTGTCCTCAAATATGGCCACTGTTAGTTTTGTGCTCATATCCTCACAGCTGAGCGATTGCGGTGGAAAGAATTTCCTTTTCCACAAGGCTCTGATTGGTGTGAGTCATGTGCCCACCCCTGGAGCCTGCCAAAATCCAGGAACCAAGAGGGAAGAACCAAGAAAGGGCCCCTATGGGAAAATTGGAGTCCTCAGACCCAAAGAGGCTGGATAGGAAAAACAATCATTGACCGTTACACCCACCACAGTTCACATCACGCACCCAGCTTATCAAGCTGCTCTGTGCCCCTCTTTATTCTGGCTTTTTCCGTTGTTTTACTTTTTATTTTAATTACATAAATAAGGGCTTCATTTTTATAAAAGACCCAAATATTGCAAAAACATACTCCAACTCACTCTCTCCCTTTCTAAGTTTATATTCACAGAATTTGTGTTAATCATTAATTGAATTATAATGTATATTTTGTTTACACTTTATCTCTTTCATGGAGAGCTGTTCATGACAGACTGTAGAGGCCAGTCTCATTCAGTTTAACTGCTGTTTTGCATTCCTAGTATGGAGACACCATTCAGACGTGATTTAGCTGCTGTCGAGCTGATCTAGCTGTTCCAGGAAATGGAGCATGAATTAACAGTAGTAACAACTACATTATAGCATATATAATGTTGGACACAATGTCACCTATAAGGGTGCCTGTAAATGGTTGCTTTCATGATGATTTCTGAGATCCACCTTGTCGGTGGTCAGAGCTGCTGCCACTGGGAAGGTGGCTCCTAGCCCATGATCTGGGTCCTCCAGGCTGCAGAGAGGAGCCTGGGGAGTGGCTCTGCTCACCAACTTTGCCCACCACCGACTGCCCTCTTTACCCTTACCCAGCTGCAGAAGGCTGCTGACCCCTGGGTCCTGAAGCACTCAGACCTGGAAAAGCAGGACAACAGCTGGAAAGAGGTGAGTGGAGTAGCAGGCCGCCCTTGTTCTCTTGGCTCCAGGCTATACCAGAAAGTCCCTCACTTGTGGGAGACCTGACAAAGAAGATGCTAACCCTGTCCCACAGGTCATGCCCTTGCACCTGGGGTCTCTACCCTCATGGTTCCAGCCTATGGTTGGGTACTTGTGAAGGATCCTCTGCCAGCTCCATCCTTCCAGACCTGGAAGAAAGGCTGGGTGTCTGTGTATTCTTGGCCAGGCCACTTGCCTTCTCTTAGTTTCAGATGTGCCTTTCTGAAGAGCAGGGCCTCTAAATAGCCATGTGATCTTGGGCAAGTCATTCTCCCCCTCTGGGCCCCAGCTGCTTCATTGGTAAAATGAGAATCACATTTTCTGCCTTAGCCAACCCTGATCGTGGCAATCTCTTAGGTCACATGGGTAAAGTTTGCTCCTAAGAATTGGGCACGTTATCCATATAGCTGCACACTGAGTGACCAAAGAGTGAACAGACAGGCCCTTTGCATCATCCCATGTAATCCTCATGACAGCTTGAGGAAGTGGTGTTGCAAGCCATAAAACCAATTCTTGGGAACTGAGGCAGGAGAGGATTTATTAGGAGCTCAAGAGGGCTGGTGATGCAGGTTCAGAAACTAGTGCAGGTCCCAGGGGACCTGCTCTGGGACCAGGGTGAGAGAAGGTCAGAGCAGGAACCTTCAGGTCACTACTGTTACTGCCAACTGAACAGTGGCCAGCGGGTGCTGCCACTACATTCAGATTAAGTTCTAAACAGACTCAGTTTCCTTGGGGTTCTCTCTTAGTGCTCCCATTGGCCAAGCCTGGATCACATACCCATGGGTGGAGGGATGAGGGGGTTAGACGCACTGGAGCCAGAAACTGACCAGTGGTCATTCCAGATCATTGCTGACAACACTCTTGCTCTACAAGGAGACTCAGGCATGGGGTGTGGGGTCAGCTCCCACAATGACTTCCTATCACCTTCCCTGAGGGGGCTGGTGGCCAGAACTGACCCTTCTCATCTCTTCCTTGACAGACACGCAGTGAGAAGATCCATGACAAGGAGGCTGTTTCTGAAGCTGAGCTTGGAGGAACAGGCTTAAAAAGGTGCCGGCCTCCCCTCCCCAGCTCCGCCCTGCACCCCACCCCCTGCTCCGTCCACCCTATGCCTGTGCCACCCCTTTGCCTGTCTTCTCTCCCATGCCCATGTTCCCTCAGCAGAGCTGGGAGAACTCTGGGATATGGTTGCTGTAGAACCCAAGCCACTGAGGAGCCGGGTAGTTTCGGGCAGTGAGAATTCCTGCCTGTGATTTTTTGTTTGTTTGACTCTGGGAATGGAAAATTGCCCTCCTGCCCCCGCCAGATCCTAGCTGGGAAACTGTTTAATTCCTCTTGGGATTCTTTCTTCTTGTTTCTGGATTTAGGAGAGTCAAGCTAGACTCCTATTCTGGGATTATTGAGCAGCTCCCTCTGGGCCCAGCCCTATGCTATGGCCAGGGAGACCCCCAGGCCTCTCAGGATCATGTCTCCACAATCAGAAAACTTGTGAAAGGAATGAGGGCAGGAGAACCCAGTAGGAGCCATGGAAGCAGCCAGAAACCAGACAGGCCCAGGGTAGAAGGGTGGGCTGTGGAGTCAAGTGTGGGGTTTGAATTCTAGTTCTGTCGTTTCTAGCTCTTGGCCTCATATCCCATCTCTGTCTGGTGGGGATAATAGAAACTGCCTCCTAGAGTTAGTGGAGAACTGAATGGTCTGACATGCAAGATGCATTTACATACGTCTGGCATTTTCAGTCATCGGGCAACCGTGTGCCAGGTCTATGCTACAGATTTAGTGGAGTCTTAGTTTGGGTTCCCCCAAAAGCAAAGACAAGGATTTGAGAAATGTCTCAAAGATTCTGAGGAAACACCTGGAAGTGAGACAGGGAAGGGAAAGGCAGCAAGTTAGGGAGATATTATCATTCCACAGGCAACCTAAGCTCAGTTTTGCTGGGAGCCAGAGCAGAGCGTGCAACTCAGAGTTGTCTCACCTGAGGAATAAGCAGCCTCCAAATGCCACCCGTTATTTGTTGAGGGCTGTGTCTAGGGGCCTAAATGCTGTTATATTTCCAGCTTCCTCTGTGTGGAAGCCGAGTGTGCTCTTAAGTCAGAAAAAAAGCCCTCAGCTGGAGAAC
This sequence comes from Pteropus medius, assembly GCF_902729225.1. Lineage (NCBI taxonomy): Eukaryota > Metazoa > Chordata > Mammalia > Chiroptera > Pteropodidae > Pteropus > Pteropus medius. The sequence continues at coordinate 9,830,994 of NW_024342471.1, read as the reverse complement.
AGCAGGTGCTCTGAGCGTGCGGTGTTGGGTGTATAGGTGTGAGTGTAGAGGGAATGGGGGCAGGGCGCTGACAGACTTCACCAGAGGTGAGCCAGGCAGGCATGGTCACAGCCTTCATGCAGCACGAGGACCAGGGAGGAAGACCAGAGTGCCTGCTCTATTACCTTCCACTAACACCACTATTCCTCCTCCACTCTTCCCAGGACCAAATCTGTTTCTTCTATGTCTGAGTTTGAAAGTTTGCTTGACTGTTCCCCTTACCTTGCTGGAGAAGCCGCCCGGGGCAAGAAGCTGCCCAACAGCCCTGCCTTTGCCTTTGTGGGCTCCCAGCCGGTGGACGCAGAGAAGGATGCCCAGGCACAGCCACGGGATTGCAACGACCTGGGTGCCCTGGCCTGCCAGGACCCGGCGGGGAGGCAGATGCAGCGGAGCTACACGGCTCCAGACAAGACGGGCATCCGCGTCTACTACAGCCCCCCGGTGGCCCGGCGCCTGGGTGTCCCCGTGGTCCATGATAGGGAAGGCAAGATCATCATCGAGCCCGGCTTCCTCTTCACTACCGCCAAGCCCAAAGAGTCGGCGGAGGCCAACGGGCTGGCGGAGAGCTCCTACGGCCGGTGGCTCTGCAACTTCTCACGGCAGCGCCTGGACGGGGGCTCAGCGGGTGGCCCCTCGGCAGCGGGGCCCGGCTTCCCAGCAGCCCTGCACAACTTGGAGATGTCGGGCAACATGAGCGACGACATGAAGGAGATCACCAACTGTGTGCGCCAGGCCATGCGCTCGGGCTCGCTGGAGAGGAAAGTGAAGAGCACGTCCAGCCAGACAGTAGGCCTGGCCAGCGTGGGCACTCAGACCATCCGGACGGTCAGCGTGGGCCTGCAGACTGACCCGCCCCGCAGCAGCCTCCATAGCAAGAGCTGGTCACCCCGCAGTTCCTCGCTCGTGTCCGTGCGCAGCAAGCAGATCTCCTCCTCTCTGGACAAGGTGCACTCGCGCATCGAGCGTCCGTGCTGCTCGCCCAAGTACGGCTCGCCAAAGCTCCAGAGGCGGTCCGTGTCCAAGCTGGACGGCGCCAAGGACCGCAGCCTGTGGAACCTGCACCAGGGTAAGCAGAACGGCTCGGCCTGGGCCCGCTCCACCACCACACGGGACAGCCCCGTACTGAGGAACATCAACGACGGGCTCTCCAGCCTCTTCAGTGTGGTGGAGCACTCGGGGAGCACGGAGTCCGTCTGGAAACTGGGCATGTCCGAGGCCCGGGCCAAGCCAGAGCCTCCCAAGTACGGCATCGTGCAGGAGTTCTTCCGCAATGTGTGTGGCCGGGCCCCGAGTCCCACCTCAGTGGCGGGGGAAGAGAGCACCAAGAAGCCCGAGCCCCTCTCCCCGGCCAGCTACCATCAGCCAGAGGGCATGGCCAGGATCCTGAACAAGAAGACAGCCAAGTCAGGGAGCGGGGAGGAGGCCAGACCCTGCGTGCTCCCCCAGGTGGGGAAGGATGGTGTCCTCCGAGACGGAGACGGAGCCCTGGTCCTTACCAATGAGGTAAGCGGGTGGGACTGCCCTTTTTCTTGGGAGGTGGGTTGGCTTATAAGGTCCGAGCTCTTCTGGTTTTCCAACTCAGGGAAGGTAGTTCACGTGTTTCAAAAAGTTCTTATGCTAGTTTGAGGTGGGGGTTGGAAGGCTCCAGACCTGGAAGGACACATGGTCTGAATACCAAGAGACCAGTGAGCATGGCTTAACTAGCTGCTTTGCCACCACATACCAGAAATTGCCAGCATCCCCCACAGGGAAGGGGTGTGCTGACTCCACTCCCACCACCAGTGCTGGAGCCAGCTTGTGTGAGTCGAGAAAGCCAAATGTGCACATCTCTGTGTTGAGTGACATCACCTTGGTGCTTTGAGATCTGCCACAATGGGAGGATTTACATCATGAAAACTGGCAAATGACACAAGTCAGGGCCTCTCCTCTTGCTCCAGAAAACTAGTTATTAAATATTGACCAGTACACCGCTGCCCCCCACCCCTAGACTCCATGCCTAAATGCTCCCATTTTCTCTCAGACTCTTTCACTGCACACCCCACTCCTGATATCAATTTCAGATTTCATTAGGGATTATTTGCATATTAGTAAAAGAATACATATAAGTTAGCTTCCCAGAAAGGGAAATGGCAGAGTAGCTTACAGAACCTGAGGGCCAGGACCCAAAGGCCTCAGCAGCTTCTCTCTGTCTCCCTCTCCTCTCTCCTGAGCTTTTTTCCCTCTGTTTTCTTCCTTCTCTTTATCTCTGTTGCATTTATATATGCTCAGGAGGGCTGTCCCAGCTCTGGTTTTATAATATCAAGCACCTAAGGGAGACTGATTCAGATCCCTCTGTCCCAATTCCATATTTTTGGAAGAAAGAAACTGGTCCAATTCAAATCCAGTGTACCCTCTGTTCAGTCAGCTGTGGCCAGGGGTGGTATCGTATGGTGTGCAGTGCACTCCGTGAGGGTTGCAGGTAGGAGCACAGAGGAGTGGAGTGGGCTGTGATTGGCCCAGTGGTATGTATTGTATGTTTAGGTAGTTTCTAATTTTTCCCTATTATAAATAATTCTGTGGTGAACATCTTGGTGCAAAAACATTTTTCCACATTTCGGATTATTTCCTTAGGTTTGAGTTGCAGAAATAGGATTACAGGATTAAAAAATATAAATTTTTAAAGGTATTTGATAAATGTTGCCAACTTGTCTTGCAAAAAAGCTTGTCCAATTTCTACAGACCCCAGTGTTGTGTGCTGAGTGCTTTACTTCTCTATACTTTCACCCAGCTGGTTTCATTTTTGAAAATCCTTTAAATACTTATTTCTATTTTTTAACTTTTTAAGAACTTTTAAATTTAATATATATACTGAGCATATCATAAGAATATGGCTCACAAATTTCTCACAGACTGAACATACCCATTATATTAGAGTTTCTCCAGAGGAACAGAACCAGTAGGCCGTGTGTGTGTGTGTGATTGGTTTACGCCAATAATATAAGGGATCGGCTTATTTGGTTATGGAGGCTGACAAGTCCTAAGATCTGCAGGGTGAGTTAGCAGACCAGAGACCAAGGGAGCTGATAATTTAGTTCTAATCTGAGTCCAAAAGTCTGAGAACCAGGAGAGCCGGTGGTGTACAGTACACATAGCTGATGTAGTTCTAGTCTGAAGGCAGGCAAGCTTGAGACCCAGGAAGAGCTGATATTTCACTTTGAGTCTAAAGGCAGGAAAAAAGCTGATGTCCCAGCTCGAAGGCCATCAAACAGCAAGAATTGTTTCTTACTCAGGTAGAGTCAGACTTTTTGTTCTACTCAGGCCTTCAGCTGATTGGATGAGGCCCACCTACATTAGGAAGGCAATCTGTTTCATTCAGTCTACAGATTTAAATATTAATCTCATCCAAAAGCATCCTCACAGAAGCACTCAGGATAGTGTTTGACCAAATATCTGGGCACCCTGAGGCCCAGTCAAGCTGACACATAAAATTAACCATCACATCCATATACCACACCTACATCAGGTAACAAAGGTACAAAGCTGGCTGTATTTTGAATGTTGATTCAAATATTTTTCAGTATATAAAATTCACATGTTACTCATTGACCAGTAGTTCTCCTAGGAATGTACCTATGGAAATACAGAGGAGATAAAACATTTGTATAAAGAAATATATTGCATTATTAATAAAAATTGCTAGCATTTATTAAGTACTTAATAGGCACTATGCTGAATGCTTTATATATAATATCTGATTTAACCCTCAGAACAACTTTAAGAAAGGTATCATGTTCCTCATCTTAGAGAGGAGGAAATCAAGGCTCAGAGATTTAAGTAACTTATCCAAGGTCACACAACTGGTAAGTGGCAGGACTCAGATTTGAACCAAGTATTCTAGTTCTGTAACAGCACTTTCAACCATTGTCCCTGTGTGTTGGTAATAATAAAAAAAAATAGAAACTACATAAATGCACATAAAAAATGAATTGGATAAATCAAGGCATTTCTACTCAGGGGAATAGTAGACAGCTATTAAAAAGGAGTTCTAAACATGCATGGTGACCAAAAAGTGTTCGTGTTTTGCAATTGCAGCATAGGCTATAAGGGATGAGGTCATTTTGGTAAATTGTACGTGCATGCAGTGTGGTGAGAATTTATCTTTGATGTGTAGGACTGACCACAGACAACATCCACTTTCTTCTTTGTATATTCCAGAATTTGTGACATTCTGGAGTGTTATTTATGAACATTCGTTATTGCTCTAATGGAAGAAAAGCAATTTTAAAAAATTGGTCAGGAGAGGGGCTGTAGCCCCTGGGAACTGGATCCTGAGTATGGCTGAGCCCAGACTCCTTGCCTGGCTGGTCATCTAACCCCTGGGTAGTCAGTGTCTCCTGGCTCCTCCTGACTTCCTCCCTCCCTCCTTCCTCCTAGGATGCTGTTTGTGACTGTAGCACCCAGTCTCTCACCTCTTGCTTCGCCCGGTCATCCCGCTCTGCCATCCGCCACTCTCCTTCCAAGTGCAGGCTGCACCCTTCAGAGTCCAGCTGGGGTGGGGAGGAGAGGGCAGCCCCTCCCAGCGAGTGACAGAGCAACGAGCTCCCCGCCTCAACCAGCCCAGTCAAATGGATAGCGAAAGGGAACCAGCGAAGGGAACCAGCAGAGAGGAGGGCCATGCCCTCTGCATCACCTCGTCCTGGGGGACAGCAGCTGCACCACTGCTAGAGAACAGCTTTCCCATCCAGGTAAAGCGGGGATCTCCTACTGACCACTGGGTGGCGATCTCTGACTACCCAGGAGAAGGCAGTGAGTGAGAGAAAGACCGAAACTGGGCTTCGGAAGCAAGCTCCTCCAGAGAGATCCACTGGGAGCTTATCCCTGGGTCCTAAAGGAGAGCCTTGCCTGGTTTTGCCCACACCCACTTCTCAGAAGAGCCCAGGAAAGGATACACTTCTGGCCACAGCCCGCAGGGAAAGGGCTCATGGAGATGCTAGTTGCCAATCACACCCCTTTCTTGGGGGAGGGGAAACATCAATAAGAAGAACAGGCTTTGCCCTCGGCTCAGCCTGGGGTTCCTGGTGGAGCTGGGCTGGGCATGATCCCTATCCCTTCCTTCCTTCTACCGCCTCCTCCTCCCAGCCCTGCTGCTCTGGATTGCTGTGACTCCAGGGGGTATGATAGGGCAGTGGCCAGGGCCAAGTATCTGCTTGGAATCCTGGAGCCCTGGATCTCCCTCCCCAGACCTGAATCCAGCAAGGACAAGAAGACAAATGCGTGGGGCTCAGGGTTGGGGAGCCACTGGAACTGCCTCCCTTGCCGAGGTGACAACCTTCCCAGGAGAGTCCTTGAGGACAGAAATAGGTAATCTCTCTCAAGACCTGGTGCACAGATAAATGCCTAAATGCCCACTGCCTTGATCTCTGGGGCCTCTTTCCGTGGCACCCTGGAGGGGCGCCACCTCTCCACTGTGTTTACATCCTGTAGCTGGTGGAGAGTGAGGATAGTCCCAGTAAGAGACTCCCAGGTGGCCAGGCCAAGCCAAGGGGCACTCCAGGAGGCCGGTGCTCCAGGACACAGCGGTAGACTGGGACCTGGAAACACGTTTCTTGCCTATGTTGTTTATTTGAATTTTTCTTACTATAAATATTTAAGGTGGTTTTACTTTATTTTAATAATTTAATTTACCCCAAAGTCCCTAAGGTAATTTATTGGAGGTTGAGACATGTATTCTTGCCACTGGGACACTGCAAGGCTTTTAACACGATGGACAGGCATGGGGTCCCGCATGTGGACGAGGCAGCTCAGCAGCCGAGCTATGGTCTCCTGGTCAGCTTTGGAGCCCCCCCGGCAGAGCTGGAGCCCTGCAGCTTGCTCTCCCAACACCACTGACCATTGGCCTCAGAGCACTGCTTTTCACTCAACACCTGGTACTTGCCCAGCGCTCAGCAGTCAGTCTGTAAATGCTCAATGACAGGCTAGAAGGTTGGACCAATGTCACTGCTTCCCAAACATTCTTCATTTCCCTTCTCATTTTCCTTCCTCCCTCTCACACCTTTTTTATGAGTCAACTATGAATTACTAAGGCTCTACCAAGAGCACAGAGATCTCTCCAAGTTCCCCAAGTGAGAATTTGCAGGAAAACAGGACTGAACCTTGAGAATGTTGTTATTGCAGCTTTGCACATGGATCTGAGAGTATCTGCCATCCTGCCTCACTTCTCACCAGTCTGCCAGCCTTTTTCACCAGCCACTCTCCTTAGCCTTATGGCCTCTCATGGCTCTTCTCTCAGCCCTAACTCCACTGTCCACTCTTCCCCACATCCCAAGCTACTCAAGCCATCAGATGGATTGCAGCAGGGCTCATTGCAGTATTGGCACCAATGAACCCATTTTGTTTGTACACATGCCCACACATATGCAGATATGTGGCCCTCCTGTAACTGGCTAGGGGCCCAGAGTGGAAATGCCAGGACAAAGTGGTTCATCTATGGAATTCCCCATCAGGAAGAATAAAAGCCAATGGCTTTTCTAGTTTGCCCCCAGGACTCTGGAGGTGGCTCTGCACTCCCACCTGCTCCTTCTGCCCTTTTAGGGTCACCTGGACCAGTTACCCAAAGTCCTTCATCTCCATTCCCTAGTGGCAGAACACCAGAGTCATATCTGTCCAGCCACTTCCTCGTGCCATATTGACTTGTGTGGGCAGAGCAGACAGGCCAGTGGAGCCATGGGCCAAGCCCCTCTGGGATGCCATGCTCCCACCTGAGAGGTCAGGGGGCCCCTCCAAGGTTATCTCCCAGGGAGGGGATTCACAACAGGCCACAAGCCACCAGAGGCCTTCTGCTACCTCCCCGAGCTACAGAGGGCCAAGGAGTCCACACTCCCAGCCTTGAGGGAGAAATCCTCGTGAGACCTGAACCCTGTGGCCTATGGACCCGCTCAGCCTTACCATCATCCTCGTCCAAGATTGACTTTGCCATCCCTCATGTCTCAGCATCTGGCCGCCCAGCTCCCAGCCAGTGTCAGAGGCTCCAGATCTTGGTTTCCTATAAAGTCCAGTTTCTACTTCCTGCATGCCACTGTGCAAGGTCACTCATCACTCTTCCTACAGAAGCCTCTGGACATGGGGCTTGATGGGGTTGAAAATGTTATGTGTAAATATTGGTTTGGTTTGATTTTTAGCATTTTAATTAGTAACTGGTGTTTTCTTTTTGGGGGTGGGGGGATTGGTTTGTAAAAACTCTCTACTCTTTTGGAATGTAATTTCTATGTTTGTTTCTGCAGATGCCTTTTAAGTCTTGGTAACATTCCCAAAGCAGAAAACTGCCTGACTCACAGTAGGAATTCCCCTTGGAACATTGGGGACCCAGGAAGGAACACTGCCCTTCTTACCTCCTTCCCCTTTCTACTACCCCTCTGCCATTTTTACTCCTGGCACGTTCCTCCTTCTCTTCTTCTTCCTCCCCTAACCTTCTTCCTCCTTTTTCCCCATCTCTACTCTCTTCAACCAAAGTCTCAAGAAACCTTGGGGTCTAATCCACTATAGATCTCTAGGCTTGGGTCCATGGTGTCGGCACGACTTGGTGAGGGGAGGAATGGAAGACCAGTTGGCACGGTTGACCCTAAACTGGGCAACCTCATGTTTCTTATATCAGACTTTTTTCCAGAGCCAAATTAGACCCTCCTGGGGGCCATGACGTCTGTATTTGAAAGGAATACAGACCCTGTATGCACAAAGCACCAGAATCCAATTCCCTGTCTCCCCAGCAGCCCTTTCCCCGCAATTCTTTCCGCACCAAAGGCTGACCAGTTTCAAAATACCTTTAAGAGATCTTGCTTTCTAAGAACTTAGAATGGGCCTTACCCCTTGGCCTCCCCAGAGACACTCCTTTACCAGCTGCTCTCCCAAGTGACACAGTCGAGGGCTCAAGAACTTGACTCTCTTACACCCTGGCTGCCACATGGCTCCATCATACCCGCCCCATGTACATGTCAGTTTCATCACCTAGCGCGTTCCCCTCTTGCCCACCCACCTTCCAGGCTCTTCTTCCCTCTCTCCTCCCACCCAGAATGTGCCCTACTTCCAGCCTCATCAGCCCCCGAAACTGACCTCTTCATTAATAATAATAATGGTCCCTTGCACATTCTGCCCAGAGCACTTTACTATTTAGAAATTGCTCCCTCATCCCATGTCTTTTTCCAGCCTCTCAGGGATGACTCTGGGAGGCAGCCTTGGCAGGAAGGGGTTGGTGCTCCCATTTTGCAGATGAGGAAACGGAGGTGCGGGTCTCAGCCCAGAGTCACCGAACTGAGAAGTCATCAAGTCTAGACTAGAACCTGGGTCTACTAGATCCCCCAGCCTAAACTCTGTCCTGCTTGCTGTGCTAACGCATTGCCCCACTGCGGGCTTTGTGTGGATATAGGACACCCAGAACATGCCACCGCCCAACCCAGACATGAAAGTAGCCCACCCCGAATCACTGGACCTGTGTGTCCCAGAAAATGGCATGGGGACCCCTTGCATCAGAATCCTCTGAGGGCATGTTCAAAATGCAGTTTCCTGGGCCCCACCCACACTTTCTGGGCCAGGAACCTACATATTTGTGTTCATAGCCCTGACCAATTAGACCATCTTTCTTTTAACCAATAACCATGATGCTATATCTTAAAAAGACTACTGTGCTTAGAATTAGGGGACTCAGTCCTCAACCCAGCTCTGATTTGGTTTAATTACCTTGAGAATTTCCAAAAAACATCAGAGGCAATTTATAATCAGAGGCATAATACCACAGAAATAGAATATTTTTAAATCTTAGTTTAATAATACAACATAAATAGAAAATCAAAAGCAAGAATTATCATCCCCTCAATCTATCTGATGTAATTTCCAGAATCATTCAATTAAAATTCATTCTTGAGTTTCCTGGCATCCATGGTAAAAAGAGAAACACATCAGGTTTCATAACTCTTATCAACCAGTCATGGGAAGCAAGCATATTTGCCCCAGGAGACAATTCTGCTACTAATTTATAGCCCATTTCCTTTCTTCAAAGACCACTAAGCCAGCTGGTATTTCAACAGGTAAACCTAAGGTGCAAGGACGTTTTCCAGATGACTTTAAAAAAAAAATAACAAACTGCTACCAACTGGAATGACCTTGGCCTCAGATCATTTGGCTACTCTATGCCTCAGTGTCCCCAGTTATAAAGTGGGGAGAATGTCCTTCTACCTCACATGGCTATGGTGAGGACCAAATACAATACTGTGCCTACAAGTCTACTTGGAAAAACAAAGTTCTACACAAATGAAAAGTGGTCTGAACACACCCATTGTCCCCAGGCCAGACCCCAGGTGACCTGGCCCGGGGAGGGGGGTGACACCCTTCTCACCCTCCTCATTGAAAGGGGCTGCAAAATCATCTGGACCAACCCCCTCACTTTTTTTGTGGCAAAATATACATAATATAGACTTCCTATTTTAGCCATTTTAAGTACATTCACAGTATTGTACAACCATGACCAGTCTGAATTTCCAGAACTTTTTCATCATCCTAAACTGAAATTACCCACTAAACACTCCCCATTCCCCTGCCCCCAGACCCTGGTAACCTATTCTACTTTCTGTTTTTGACTTTGCCTGTTCTAGGTACCTCATATGAATGGAATCGTGTGTTCTTTGTCCTTTTGTGTCAAACTCCTTCAAGTTCTTAGATGAGGAATCAGGCCCAGAGAAGGGAGTGGCGCACCCAAGGTCACACAGCAAACTAAAAGCAGAGCCAGGACCAGAACCCAGGTTTCCTAATTCTCAGTAGGTTCTGCATCCCCAATGGGGGATGAGATACTGCACTGCCATCCTGCGATCTTGATTGAGCCTCTTCCTCTCTCTGGACTGTCTGCTCACTTCCCACCTCTCACCCATCCTCTCTTTTATCATCTTCCTCCAAAGCTTTGCCTCCTCCTGCCTCATCTTCTCTGCTGGTTCCTGCCAGCAGACCGAGTGGCCCTGGCCAATGGCCACATTTTCCTCTTTTGGGCCCTGGGCTTACTTGTAGCACCCATCCCTCAGCCCTTACAGAACAGCCTCTCCTCCCATGGATTCCCCGTAACCTAGGCACCCACCTCGCTGCCCCTTCAGGTTCACACTCCTGAGAAGTGCCCTCAGCTGTGGTCTCCCAACTCTGAGGTTCACTTTCAGATCTGGGTTTTTTTTTTTCTGGGTTCATGTGTTTTATTTCATGTTTCTCACACCAAAGGGATACCTTTCCCCAACACCTCAGGTGGCTCCAGCCCTGCCAGCCCTTCTCACTGGGCTAGGCCCCACAACCCCCAGCCCAGAAAGGCATCCCCCAATCTCATCCTGAGTCACATTGTCTTCTCTGTCTATAGCCTCCCAGAAGGACCCCAGCACATTCCACTAAGAGTGTGGTGTGTGTGTAGTGGGGGGCCCTTGGATCTCCACTTCTGGTCTCTACCCTGCCTAGTCTTTCATGGCTTGGTTGAGGAGATGCAGCCTGGCTTGGATTCTCTCCCTGGTCATCTGTCCATTTGACATCCCACCATCCTCTCTGCTCTTCCTTGGGCCTCACTAGCTCTAAAACAAGTCGTCCTGGCAGAACCTGTAGCTGACCCTGGTTTTGCCCCTTACCCCTGCCAAAATCATTTGCAGTTTGCAAAGTTCAAGAAACAAAGGGGACATGGTGCTGGGCCTGAGTCCCCTGCCCAGGGCGTCTCCCCACTCCTCCCTCACCCTCTTTGGACCTTCCCTTCTCTATCCCATCATCCCTGCTCCCCTTTCTTCCTGTCCTTCACCAGCCCTCTGGACCCCATGCCCAAAGGAAAGGAGCTTTGGTTTTCTCTATGCTTACTTGAAGGGCCAAGGTAGTCAGGCCTGGCTGCCTTGTCACACTACATTCTGACACCACTCAAACTGCTTCCGTAAAGAGGAACCTCAGCCAGGAGTCGAGACCTGGCCCAGGTCTGGGAAGACCGCTTAACTTCTCTGGGCTAAGCTGGGTGTGTGATTTTATAATGAGCACCAGGGTGATCCCTAGGGCCCCAAGGCATTGCTCGTGTTTTGGGGTCCTGCATCACTGTCCCCTCTCCACTGGACCTTGGTATCCTGGCTCCTTTCTCAGTTCTGCCTTTGATCTCTGTGCCTTAGTTTACTTCTCTGCACAGGGGGCTCACCATAAGACCATTTCTAGCAGCTTCCCAGGTTACTTGGTGCCTCTAAGGCTAGGCCTTTCCAGCTATGGCCCAGCTTCCTAGAACTGCCTCAGGGCACCAGGGTTCTGAGGATGAGGTGTCTGAAATCAGCTAGAGCATCCCCTAGGAACTTCATAGGAATGCAAAGTATTGGTGCTACCCCAGACCTATGGAATTCAAACTTCTGGGATGGGGCCCAGCAAGCTGGGGTTTAACAAGCCCCTCTGAGTGATTCTGATATAACAGGAGTTTGCCATCTGCTGACTTATGTAGCAATTAGTGCAGCCTGGTGAGGGACTGAGGCTGGCCTGGACCAGGAACTCATGAGAAACACCAACTGCTGGACTCCTGAGAGACTAGGAACTCTTCCCACTTGCCCTACAAAACAAAACAATCAAAACTCTCTTCTCTTTCTGGAAGCTGGAGGACTGGAAGACAGCATATGTTTTTCCTTTCTTTGCCCTTGGCTTGGTTCTAGCTCTGTTCACCTCTCCCACCTGTCTGGGTTTTATAAAAAGGTGTGTAGGTGGCGGGGCGGAAAGGTTGTGTAGGATTGTGCCAGCCAAGCAAAGGGTGGGTGTCCTGGGGGCAGGAGACAAAAGACCCTGACCATTTATCCCTTAACCATTAACCTCACCACAGGCTCATGGCCTCTCTTCACATGGGAAGAAACCTAACTCCTCAAGAAAAGAATCATAAATCCCCAACTCCTTCTTTTCCTCCTCCCACCTCCAGGAAGACCCTGTAGATAGTGCCAAAAAAAACCTGGCTCCAACCCCCAGCAACTGGGGAAGGGAGCCAGAAGCTGTCCTTTCTTCTCATCCCGCCCCCTAACCCCTGCCTATACTGTGAAGCCCCTTTCCTGCCCAGCCTAGTTTCCTGGTGTGGGTCCTACAGTCATGGACCCTAGGAGACACCCAGGGAAAGACCTTCAGGAGGGAAGGGACCAAGGGCATCCTTGGGCCAAACTGTTCACCTCTCCTGTCCACTGTTCTCTCCTCCCCACTTCTGTCTTCAAAACGCTCCTTCCTAGGATGGATTAGGTGCTAGGACGACTGTGGTCCGATCCACCAGCTTTCCCTGCCCCCACGTCTTATTTCAGACATGAGAATAACTGTACAGTGTAAACTTACAAAGGGTTTTTAATGGTTGTAGAGGAAATAAAGTATGTCATATGAACAGTATCCATGGACTTGGCCTCCTCTGATTTCTTTAGTGGGGTGGGTAAAGCTCAAGCGGATTTGAAACCTGACACTAGCCCACTTCCAGTTCCCTGGAAAGGAGGGAAACCTACAAATGCCACAATCTGCTAACTGGTTCAGGGGTACTTGGGAGGGACCACCGGGTGTTCCCTGCTGCTCACATCTCAGAGTCTCCCACTGAATGTGATATGACCACTGAGAAACAAATGCAGAGTGCTCAAAAATGGAAATGAACCTTTTCTACAAAAGACTGTTTAAAGTTTATCATGAAATAAAGGACACTTTAGACATGGGTTAAATTATCTATTACGGTATAATTAATTTCAAAACATTATATCACAGATGTTGTGGGTTAGGAATCAGGAGTAGGATAGTTCTGACTCAGGGTTTCCTGAAGTTGCAGTAAGGTATCAGTCAGGCTGCAATCATGTGAAGGCTCGACTGGGGCTGGAAGATCCATTTGTAAGGTGGCTCATATGCCTGGCAAGTCAGTGTTGGCTGTTGGCAGGAGGCCTCAGTTCTGTCGCACTTGGACCTCTCCATGGGGCTGCTTGAGTATCCTCATAACATGGCACTAGCTTCCCCCAGAGCAAGTGATCTATGGGAGAGCAGGGTAGAAGTCACAATGTCTTCTATGACTAAACATTGAAAATCACACACTGTCATTTCTGCAGTATCTTATTGGTTATACCGATCAATCCTACGCACTGTGGAAGAGGACTACTGTGGGCATGAACACCAGGAAGCAGGGATCCTTGGGGGGGCCATCCTGGAAGCCGGCTACCTCATAAAAATATAGATCTCTTTTTTTTAAGGACCAACAGCCAGGCGTGTGCTAGGCATTGAAGATACTATAGATAGATGGGCCTGGAAGACAGAGAAGCAAATGTCAATGGCTGGGGAGGGGGTATGGGGGTTGGGGGAGCCCAGGGTGCTCAGGTGCTCAGGGAGCCAAGAGAAATCAGGAAAAGCTTCACAGAGGAAGGGGCATTTGAACTGGCACCTAAGGTTGAGATGTTGACCACACGAAGGGGATGGTGGTGTGCTGTAGGCAAGAGCCTAAGGTGAGATAGTTCCAGAGGAAACAGTATGTGTGATAGCCTAGTTGAAAGACAGCAGAGCAGAACTGGAAAACTGTAAGAAATTTGATGTCACTGGAGTGGGGAACAATGAAGAAGAGGCTGGGTCAGATCACACAGTGCCTTGTGAGGGGACAAATGTGCATATTCTGTGGACAGTATGGAGCCATCGAAGAATTGAAGGCAGGGGAAGGAGATAGAGGAAGTATTGGGGTTCCATGAGGCTATATTTTTGCTTGTGCTCTAGGGTGGCCCACCCTGGCTGAGAACACTGTTCTGTTCTTGAGACAATGACGAATGGGGAGTCAAAGGAGGGGGATGGACACAGAAGGAACTGGGTACCACTGAGTCCCAGAAACTTATATTCAGGGAACCAAAAGCAAATCTGCTTTCAGATGGCTATTGAAGCCAGCAGGCTAGAACCACAGGGTGGAAATTTCAGGAAGGCAGATTTTGGCCTCTCAGAAAAATTTTCGAAGGACCGCAGCTGCTGTGGAAGAATAACCACAGTTATGTTCCAGCTGCCACTCCCTTTAAGATTTTGTGGACTGCTCATAATTCAACATTGAGAGGTTTCAGATATGAAAGAAAGAACTGTACATGCAAGGGGACATTTTCATGGCATCATACTAGGTGCTGAGGAAGCAGTCTGCTCTCTGGGGCCAACAAGGGATGGTGGGAAAGACACAGGTTGGGCTCTTGGGAATACAGAAGGGGCATCTGGTTTGCAGCCTGAGACCTCAGAAAAGGCTGAAATGAATCCTCAGGTGATGCTTAAAATTAGAGAATTTTGCCAGGAAAAAGCAGGGAAGGGATTCCCAGGTAGAGAGAATTGGCTCTCCAAGGAGCAGAGGCAAGAAGCTATGGGGGGGTGGGGTGGGCAGAGAAGCAACGCAAGCAGTTTGGGGAGAGGGCGGCCTGCAATGGGGCTGCAAAGGAGGGTTCTTGAACTTTGCCATGTGTTGAAAGGGCCACAAAAGAAAAAAAGTGCTAGAGCAGGAGTAGAGTTGGATAAAGCAAACTGAGCGCATAGCTCCAGTCCGCCCTGAGAGAGTCATGGTCCACATTTTTGGTGTTAAGAATAAGGGAAAGGAAACATGGCCTAGCGACAGGAGCAGAGCTTCAGATGCTCGCTGATGCACTGTATTCCTCTGGCAAGTACCTCTCTGAGCCCGTTTCCCATCTTAAATGGGTTCTAGACCCATGGGACGTCAAACATCATGATGGTGTGGCAGGGACTGCCCTGACACCGCGTAGCTGAGGAGGTGGTAACGTGGCTACTCCTAGGCGTGGAAGAATTTGGACCCGGAGGCCGGGCTAGTAAGAGCGTTGAAAACCAGTTTACGCATGCGCCTTTGAAGCAGGCAGGCGTTCTGGGTGCGCGTGCGCGTGCCCGGGAGGCCGCCGGTCGCGCATGCGCCCTTAGTTGGCGGGAGTTTCGGAAGCGGCGGTGGGGGCGCGGGGCGTGGTCTGTGGACGGAGCACCTGGTGGAGTAGAAAGAGAGTCGCAGTGGCGCAGGGGGTCCCGGGGTGACCCAGCGGAGGCCACGGAGAGTGACCTACGGCCTTGTAGTTCAAGAACGGAGGCTCCAGGCTGGACGGGCGTCGCTCTGAGGTCAGGAAGTCGCATACCTTTCCCCAGACTAGGCCCCACTCACCCTCGCAACGGCCTTTTTGGCATCGGATCTCTGCCCACCCAGTCCCGTCGCCGCCGTGTGACAGCGGGCACTGCGGGTCCCCCGGGGCGCTGCGGCCTCCTCTGGGAAATCTGAAGGCGGGCGGCGCCTCTCTCACTCGTCCTTTTTGCAGAGCCAGCGGTCTAGACTCCTGAACAGTGGTTAAAGGGTTGGGGTGGGTCACAGGCCTGTGTTCGAATTTCTCCTTTGCCCTAGACTAGCAGTGTAACAATGTTGAACCAGCCTTTTGCCCTCTGAACCTCAGTTCCCCTATCTGCAAGAAGAGGTGAATAATAGTACTTTGTACAGAAGCTGTGGAAAGGATTAATGGGATAAAATAATGATGCAAATAAAGCACTTACATATAACACAGGTCTTGACATATAATAAGCACCTAACAAGCAGCTTAACAAATGACGATTATTGCTGTTGCTGTTTTTATCTAGGTTTGAGTCTGTGATTACGGTCGTAACTGAGGATTTAGATCCTTGACCTACCCGGTTCTTGTTCTGTTATCTTTTCCATGTTGTCCTTCCACCTATATTCATTTCTTTTTAAGCCACGCCCCCTGCAGATTTCTGCTGAAATTCAGGGGTAAGCATGGTAGGTGTAGAGATGCCTCAGTCGGGTCCCTGCCTTCTTTCTGGGGAGACAAACATAAACAGACTTTACAGCCAGTGCTAGAGAGACCGAGGGGTGGAGCAACCGGCTCTGCTAAAGAGAAGTGGTGTGAAACCTACACATCTGGGCTAGGTTGGGAAGGATGAACACGTTTTACAGGCCATGTTCAAAGATTCAAAAGTGGTGCAGGAAACAGGAGTGGCAGGAGAGAGCAAGAATGGCTAGATTGGAACTAGCTTATGAAAAGTGTTGAATACACTGCAAAAATCTTTACTGCTGTCCAAAGAATGAGTAGAAGAACAGTGCTGGATGTAGGAAAACTAGTGGAGAGGCTGTTAGATTATTTGGGGAAAGGGGAGGGAGGTGGTGGAAATTATGAAATGAACTAAACTAAGAACTGGAAATGGAGAAAAGATTTAGAGACAGACTCATAGATAAAGATAACAGAATGGTGGATACCAGATGAGGGGACTAGGGAAGAACAAAGAGGGTAATGAGATTCAAGTATATGGTTACAGAAGGAGACTAGGCTTCGGATGGCAAGCACTCAATGGAGTATACAGATGTATTATAAAGTTGTACACCTGAAATTTATATAATATTCACCAATGTTATTTCAATAAATTTAAAGAAAGATTTAGAGAGACTGTTGGAGGTAGAATGGACAGGATTTTGGATATGGAGAGTTAATAATAAAAAGTAAAGGTTGATGTGATTTTTCTAGTTTGGAAGACGATGTAGATCTTAATGCCATTAGCTGAATTAGGGAATTAGGGACAAATTCAATTCAAAACAATTGAGAAATAAGATAAGATATGTGTTAAGGAAGAGATGAGCATTCCTAGTGGTAAGTTCTCTAGAAATTCAGAGGAGGTAATGAGCCCTGCTGATAGTCTGTGGAGGTGGTAGGTGAGGTGGCATTGTGCTGGGCCTTGTCAGGGAGCTAAATTTCATGGGGCAGAGATGGGCACTTTAGAGAGGCTGAAAAGCACAAGGCCTATTCTAAGGTAGTAAAGCCCTAGTGAGACGGGCTTAAATGTGGAGAACAGATCACCTCAGTTTTCTGTTTTCAGGGTTTACCACCCAGGATGACTTCAGTGACTAGATCAGACTCTGTAGAAGGTGAGTACTGTAGTGAAATTCAGTACATCTTGCCTTGGGTGCAGGTTTCTCAGCTATACCTAAATGCTTTCGTGGCTTCTGGTGGACTTGGAATCACATATTCACATATTTGCACAGGTGCTTTCTCAGTGTTTCCATGATCTGGGGCACACATCTTTTTCTCCATCTTTTTGCCCAGATACTTAGTTGTGATGGGTTTGATTTTGTATTTTGACTTTTTATAACAAGCGATGGAAGAGGAACAAGTGACGTCTAAGACTCATGATCATCAACTGGAATCAGATCCCAGCCCTGTGGAAGTGTGTAATAAATCATCTGCCTCTCTGGAGATGACTCAAAGTGTTTCAAAGGAAAGAATTCATCTTGACTCTAGCCTTAAAAAAGAGGGCAGTTGTGATCTCAGCCACCAGGAAGGACTTCAGTCCACATCCCTTCATTTGTCCCCCCAAGAACAGTCTGCCCATCATCAAGACAGGAGGCAATCCTGGCGGCGAGCAAGTATGAAAGAAATGAACCGGCGAAAATCACTGCCTCCCTTTCATCAGGGCATCACAGGTGGGGTGCTGCATATATAAGACAGTGGAGTTGCAGCTCAGATAAGAGGCAGTGAGGTATGACAGAAAGAGCATAGTAGGATAGACTTGACTTTGCTACTAACTAGCTATGTGACTGAGTAAATCACATCACCTCTCTGAGCCTCAGTTTCCTCATCTGTAAGAGGGATATTTTAAATATTATGTCTAACGCCTAATAAGCATTCACTATTATTGCTATTTATATCATTATTAGCTGCCCATTGTAACCTGTACCATGAACAGAAATTCCAATTTGCAACTGTTCAATGCTCACCTCTGTTGGGATGAGAGGCATTAAAGATTTCTTCCTATGGCTTTCTGCCTCATATCCTAAAGTGAAACAGAAGGTAGATGGGTTTGCTACCTGATTTTAAGCTTTATCACTGAAAATATCTCAGGGAAGATGTACATAAATATACATAGAGTGAAAACCAAGTGTTTAGATACGTATTTGAATGTGATTTTGTGTGCGTTTATAATAATAATTTAATAATGATAAATCAATAAGCATTAAAGTACAAGATTTAATGTGGAAAGTCTAACATGTTTCAGGGAAAACTTACTAGCTATGTGATCTTAAGCAGGTTCCTTAATCCCCTTTGGTCATCGTCAGTAAATGGAATGAAATCATACCTATTTTATGGGATTGTGTGAGGATTAAATGCATTGATATGTATAACACAGTACTTGTCACATAGTAAATAGCTCAGATGTTAAGCTATTATGATTATTTTAAAGATGTTACCTCACTTCCAGATAGCCTGATATCTAACAAGAAATCTAGATAAAGACAGCCATTTAGCATATCAGAAAATTGCTGCCACATTTATGCTCATGTATTTTTTTCCATAGGTGTGCCAAGAAAACAGTAGCAGTTCCTTAAGATTACTCCTACCTTTATCACTATTCCAGAGCATGTGCACCTAAAATTCTGTATAACAGAAAATCACTGAAGTAATAAGATTGGTCACCTCCAGTTATTCCTGGCCACTTGCCAGATTTCTTTGGCTATAAGCAGAAGGTATCCTGTGTTTCCTGATTAATAGTAATGAGAAGTAATCAAAAGAGGAGACAAAAGAACTTTAAAAACACAACCAGCTGAAGGTAGAGGACCAAAAGATATGTATCTCTCAAATTCTCAAAGCAAACTTACTTTGCTGAATAATAAGTGATGTTTTTAAATAGACATAATTGAAAAAAACAGTATATACATCCTGAGGATTCAGTGGCATAATTATATAAAATGCCCATCCAATTTAGGCTGACTCACCTTGTGACCTTGGGCAAGTTACCTATTACCTAATCTTTGTGCCTCTGTGTTATCATCTGTAACTTGGCATTGATAAGATACTTGTCTCGAGTTTTAATGAGGTGTGTATAGCATTTAATAAAAAGCCTTTTACATAGTAAGTGTTCAACAAATTACTATTAACGTTATTATTAGGTCATTATAAAAAGGCAGCAAGGTATTACTGGGAAAAACAGGTTTCGGTAACAGTCTTGGGACTGAAATCTCACTTCATCAATCTCTGGCCTCAAACAAGTCATCTCCCCTCTGAGCTTCAGTTTCCCCATTTGTAAAATGGAGGTCATAGTTTATCAGAGGACTCTTAAGACAGTGTTTTTAGAGCACACTGCAGGGCCTGTCATAAAAATGCTCAAATGTTCCCATCTCTGTTCTTTGGTGAATATAAAACACTAAAAAAGTTATATTATTAATCTCCCTTGTTTAACAAGACAAGAGTTTAATGTAATACATAAGAAGTTCTTGTAACTTTTTAAAGTTAGGGTGCACTAATAGGTAAATTTCATTCCTTGGCGATCCTGAAAAAAAATCAGATGTGATTATATATGAATTCTCTCTTTAATTAGAGAAGGTTGCTTGGGCATTCATGCCTTAAGTTGGACTGCATCAGGAGAGGAAATTTTTCAATTTTTTTTTATTTTATTAACTGTAAGTATCCAGCTCCTTAAATGTGATATTTTATGTTAGAACTCAGCAGATCCATCAGTGTCAGCTTAGCAGAAAGCAAACGGCTTGGTTCTCTCCTGCTTTCCAGTTTCCAGGTGAGATTCTCGGGATTGGGAAATGCTTTCTTTTCCTTTTTTTTTTTTTTTTTTAAATTGTTACTATATAGTCCCAAAGAGAAATCAGTCCTGTGTGCTGCATCTGTTAAGATTAAGAGATGTCTTTCTCTAGTTGAGATTAATTTAAAAGCCAGATTTAATCCTAGCAGCTGATTTCCCTCTGGACTATGCTCTCTATCAGTCCTTTTGGTGCTGCTGCTAACTGAGTAGCTGAGAGATTTCCCCAATCTCATATCTTTTGCCCATTGGCAGCAAATGACAGGAAATGATGGAAATTTAAAGTGAGCGGAGGTCAAAATCTAAGTTAAAGCAGACCTTTGAGATCTGACTACACACTAAGTCGGTATTTGGCTAACTGGTAATTACATCAGTTTAGATAAGCAAGTTATTTGTGTGAATTAAGTGACCATTTTTTGCTTAAACTAAAAATAAAAATAGTCTTACTAACAGAGTTTTTCCTAAACTATTTGTTTATATGAAAAAGATCTTAGGTATAAAAATTAAATCATGTTTACTTTCATATTTATTAAACATCATAACAGTTCATGAGCGTCATTGGGACTGGCCTAGAAAATCTTGGTTGTCGTACTAAAAATGCTTTTCTTTATTTAGTTCTCTGTTCAGAAACTTGAACCTTTCTTAAGGGGCACTGAGGGCTTCAGTCTTGAAAGCTTCCGAGCCAAAGGTAAGTTCCTAAGAATGGACGAGTGAGCTTTGACCTTGAGCTGTACCTTTTGTTAAAGTCAGTTGAAGCCCCATTTTTAGGATCCCCATTTAAAGGAGCTGGTACTTCACAAAACCAGCCCCCGTTCCTTTCTTTTTTAATTGCATTTAAAAAAATAAGAACATATGTTAAGGAAGTTTAGAAAGTATAAAAGTGAAAAGTAAGCCTGCTTCCCACCCCAAACTCCAGTCTCACATCCTCTCCACAGAGGCAGCCATTACCACCAGCTTCCTGTGTATCAGTGCAGAGATACTGCCTTTGCAAACATTTATACATTAAAATCAAATAATACTCTCTGTACTGTTCTTTACCTTGTCTTGTTTTTTTTTTAACCTAACAATTTGTCTTGTATATTACTCCATTTCACACATATAGAGCTGTCTTGACATTTTAGTAGTCACATGATATTCCATTTTATAAATGTACCATATTTGATTTAACCAGTTTCTTATGGATGGACTTTCAGGGTTTTCACTCTTTTGCTATTACAATGAATAGGGTAATGAATACCTTTTTTACACAAGCCTTTTGGCACGTGTGCAAATAAAAATAAGATAAATTGCTAGAATTGAAATTAATAGGTCAAATGAAATGGTAAGAATTACCAGATGGCCTTCCAGAAAGGTTGTATCATTTCATTCTTTCACCAGCATTATATGCAAGTACCTGTTTTGTCACACTCACTAACGGTTTTTTTTAAACAGTTCAGATTTTTTACTATTTCGTAGGCGAGGAAAGGTATTTTGTAGTTGAGGAAAGGTATTTTGTAGTTTTAATCTGTTTCTTTTGAAGAGGATAGCATTTTTTCTTATTTTCTAGAACCATATGTGCTTCATTTTCTGTTTGTATCCTTTGTTCAGTTTTTAAAATTGGCATGTTTGGTCTTTTATATTGATTTGTAGGAACTCTCTATATTAAGGAAATTAGCTCTTCATCTCTGATATGTTATAAATATTTTTTTCCTAGGAATCAATTTTCAGCTTTCTGGGAAGTAACTCTTCTTACAGTGTAACTATACCATTATTCAGGATCAGAATACTAGATTTTACCCACTTAAAAGACCTAGAAAATACATGAACTCAGACTTATCAGTTAAAATTGTTTATCTCAGAATTGGACCATCACCATAATTAGAGTAGATATGTCAGGGTATGTCTTGATAGCTATTTAATGTATCCTTTCCCCTATGCATTCTTCACCTGAATGTAATTATGGACTCTTCCAGGCATAAGCAGAAAACCGTTTTCACCATATGCCCATAATTCTTTATTTGCCTTTAACATTTTTTATTACATTCTTGCCTGACTTGCTGCCTGACTTCTGTAACATATTTCCTTTCAGTGCCAGCAGTTCACATCTCTTGAAAAGAATTGTCAGTGCTGATATACCTTTTTTAACTGCTTTTTCACCAGCAAAGTATAAAAAACACTATCAATAAATGTCATAAAGAAGAGTTGTCTTCTATTTTATCTATACCTACCTAAAGAAAAAAGATAAAATCTTTCTTCATATTTATACCACTTTTTTGAATGAGTGAGAGGGCCAGAGTGTAACGTGGGACCCTAGAGCTGAGACCCCTTAAAGTGTATTACATCTTTGTCAACAGCTTGCTGTGAAAATTTATATTCTCTTTATAACAGGTAAATTTATTTTCTCTAGCATCTTCTCTTTCTGAAGAATTAAAACATTTTGCAGACAGCCTGGAAAGTAATGGCACTCTACAGAAATGTTTTGAAGATTCAAAAGAGTAAGTTCAGTTCCCCTTCTGTCTTAAATTATAATTGAATTAAGACTTTTTATTATAGTTAGTCAGTTGTTCATTTACTCAACAAACATTTATCCAGCATCTTCTACATACCAGGCTCTTCTAGATACTGGAGATATAATGATAACTAAGTCAAACAAGGTCTCTTTTCTTATACATTTTTAATTGGAAAGACATATGTAGAAAATAATAATTTAAGATAGTGATAATCTAAGATCAATAATGATAGTAACTTAAGGGGGTGGCTTAGGTAGGGTTCAGAGAAGACCTCTTCTGAATTGACTTTTGGACTGAGACCTAAAAGACCTGAATGGTGAGAAAGAACCAGCCATGGGAAGATAAATAGGAAAAGCATTCTTCAGATCTTTGCTAGCCATGCAAATTGTGTTTTTTAGCTATTGGAAAGTAAGAATATTAGGAGAAATTTAGAAATCCCAGCCTTAAACTTGCAGTTCCTCTACAGGGATGGAGCCCAGCCCTCTACCCCTGCCCTGCAACAAATCTTGTCAGTAGAGCTTACATCATAAACTTTTTAGTTTTGACTTTGTAAAGGTCTGCTTTTCCAAAAATCCTTAAACTTAACATTGGTATTCAAGAAATGAAAAATATTTGGCTCAACATAGCATCTGTTTTAATGCAGTATGTTTAAGCTACTGTTGGCTGCTGCATCTCAGCCCACAGTGATAAAGACTGTGTGTCACAGGCCTTGGTAGAAAAACATGAAAGATGGCACAACTAATTCGTCTTTGTCAGGTAGAGTACCAAGTATATCTGCAAAATTTTGGCATTTTCAGTGCCTGCCTTTCCATTAGGATTAATTATCCAGCTGAGCTGAGCCATTGATATAAGTAAAACATAATCCCTGTCCTGTGATAGCTTCAGTTTAAGTGAAAAGACAAGATAGTCATATGAAAAAGTATTGTTGGGCCTTAAAAGATGTTAAGGTTTTGATTAGTGGGAGGGGAAGGGACTAAAAATTCATGTGAACAAAAGTTTAGAGATCGAAGACCCCAGATATTTAGGGTCAGGATGAGTGGGATTATATGGCAAAGAATAGATAAAAGGTAACAGGAGGAATCAAACTTAATGAACTGAATGGAGCAAGAATACAGAGAGCCTTAAGTGCCAGGTTAAGGATTTTTTACTTTTCTTATAAATGCAGTAAACAGTCGCAGTATTTAAGCAAGGAAAAAAATTAAAGGAATATTTTAAGAAAGGTTAATCTGGCCATTTGTGAATTGGAATTGATGAAAGAAATAGAAGATGAGACCTAGTGCAAAAGTGAGATAGAGTCCAAGAATAAATATTGGTTTAATTTCTTAAAGATAAATTCTGAACATGTTTTATTGCCATTAAAATTATATAAGGTGTCATATTAAAAGCAAGTGCTCTTGAAAGATTTGTGTTAATCTCAAAGTCCTATCTGTATTCTAGAAAAGCTTCAGATCTGTCTCTGGAAACATCAGTGGCTGAGATGAAGGAATACATAACAAAGTAAGT
Source organism: Pteropus medius (assembly GCF_902729225.1). NCBI lineage: Eukaryota > Metazoa > Chordata > Mammalia > Chiroptera > Pteropodidae > Pteropus > Pteropus medius. The sequence goes on along the minus strand of NW_024342471.1, from coordinate 9,807,424 downwards.
GAAAATCAGTGAACCTTTGTTGGAAAATCTAAATTCATCTGGGGACAATAACTAAACCTGAGAAAATGAATAATAAACATCTTTTTCTGAGTGTCAGTACTAGTATGTCAATACTAGAAGTTAGAAAGCTGCATATTGGTATCTTTTGGCCTGTACTGATGGCCAATTTCATATTATGGAGTCTGGGGAATAAAGATATTAATTTGATTTTAAGAACTCAAGTTTGATTTGACTAAATTAATTTCCTCTGAGTCGGTCTCGATTTCTTATCCTTTAATAATCTTCTTATTCATGTCTTAGAAACAGAGTAGGCACCTAATGTGCTTCTTGTTGCCCTGGGTGATTCAGATAATCAAAAATTAACTGAAATTTTTTTTCCTGATTCTATAGGTTTTCTTTAGAACGTCAGACTTGGGATCAGCTCTTGCTACACTACCAGAAGGAGGCTGATGAGATCGTATCCAGGTTAGATCTACGACTGGACATCAGAAGCTATCTTTTTACTTTGTGTGGAGTTTGATTTGAATTGATAGCTGTTAGCATAGTTTGAATGATGAATCCTTTCTCATAAGCCAAGCAACTCATCAAAGCTCTATAAAATGTCTGTTATCACTCTCTGACCATAATGGAGAGTCAGGAGAAGGAGGGGAGGGTTGGTGACACTATTTTCAGTCGTAGAACAGAATTGCTTCTGTTCTGTGTCTTTCGCTGCTGTTCCCCATCCTGGGGGAAACAGGCACATCTCTACCCTGTACCCAGCAACCTGGGGCTGGGTCAAAAATAATAGTCAGGGGACTTGAGTGAATATCTGGCCTTTGAGAGCTGTCAAGTGTGGGAGAGAACCTTGGTCAGGTTCTCCCAGCTGTCAAGTGTGGGAGAGAACCTTGTTCAGAGAGCCTTCATGGAGATGCAAAGACTCGAAGGTGATGGAAGAGGCTGTACAGGAGAGAGGATTTTGTCTGGGTCTTTAACATGAAGAAAGTGAGAAAGTGCTAGATTTTGATTTAGTTGACCATCTAAGCCAGTGACTTTAAGCTTTTTCTCCATATAGAATCTTAGCTAGAAACCCAACTATAAAATTTTAACCAAAACCCTATTTGCAAAAGTAGCCTCTTTGTAGAGAGGTGCTTTGAGAAATATGGTTTGAAAAAATTCCCCAATCCAAGCATGGTTATCTTTAGTCACCCCTTACATGTTCTGTTCATGAAGATAGGTAATGTATAAGATGGCAGTTTCAGAATAAAAACTTTTGATGTGGCATAGCTTATTGGTTAAGAGGAATGCTTCTGGAAGCAGGCTGTTTCTGTTCAAATCCTAATTATTGCTTCATTTTGTGACCTTGGGCAAGCCACTTAATGTCTAAGCCTGAAGCTCCTCGTTTGAAGATGGAGATAATGTTAGTACCTACCTGAGTGGGTTATTGTGAGTGTTAAATGAAGTTAAATGGAAAGTATCTGGCATTCAGTAAATTGTAGTAGTTGTTAATAGAGAGTTATCATCGATTTTCATGAACTCCTTATCATACTGTTTTTTTTAGGTAGTTGAAGTGGCCCAGCTTTCTTCTGGTGAAAGATCATAGACATTGACTTCAGAATAGCAAGATTTGGCTTTACTCCACCCCACCTATAGTCCTTTTTGTAAATGGACCTTACTGTTAGGCAGAGTCAACTGACATGTAGCTTCTAGCATTTCCTGGAGTTCAGTGGTATAAAAACATTAATAATGGATAATTGTTCCAGAACCCCTTGTTAATAAGGAGTCAGGTGGAAAAGTATTGGGACAGGTTAATAAAGTCTTATTGGAGGTTTTTTCCCTAGGTCATCTTTTCATGTCTTCCCCAGAAAATAATAGCTCTTTTTTTGTTTGTTTTATTTTGTTTTTAGAGGAGCAACTGCAGCCGAAATTACTGAAGTTGAAGTGGAACCTACAACATGTTTTGGGTCTTCTCAGATTGAAGTCCTTAACACAAAGCCTGACTACCGGGAGATATTACAGAACCAGAGCAAAATCTTTGATTGTATGGAGTTGGTGGTGAGTTGGCTCATGTTTATATTTGGTTGAGTTATCCAACTTTGCTACTTTGTCATCCTTGGAAATGAAAAGACCTGGAGAATATGTGTAATAAGATGAGATAAGTATATTTAACTCTACCTTGGCAAAACATGGAGAGACGATAAAAAATAAATATATGGCGATAAGTGCTAATAAAGCAGAGTAAGGGAGAGAGAGTACAGGGAGGGCAGTAGATTGCTATATAGAACAGGTGTGGAAGGTCCCTCTAAGATGCCATTTTAACAGACTAAAAAGAAATGAAGTGAGCCAGGAGGACATTTTGAAGAGTAATATTGTATCATTCCAAGTATTAACAGGAAGCAGTCAAGAAAGGGTAATTCAAGGAGAGTTTATTTATAAGGGGGCTATGTATAAAGTGCGGGTATTGGGAAACCACAAGGGTTAGTGAAGTAACCTAGGGCTTAGAGGCAGCTAAGCTCTTACTGCCTGAAGGGAGGAGGGGAGGAACAGTTATTGTGGCAGAAAGTCACACTGGGGAGAAAGTCACACAGTAGGCTGCTCTGAGAGAGCCATGACCTTCTGTTGAGAGACAGCTAACTCAAGATCATCCTTCCCGGAGCAGGCCTGAGTAAAAATACCCTGAGCTCATTCAGCTTCCTCCCACTAGGGCTCTTTCTTGACCAGACCCACCCAGAAGCCACAGGACATAGGATCTTATTAGACATTATCCAGGTCAGCCAGCTGGGGCATAGAGTGGTGTGGGAAAGGGGTGTGGATCCGGAGGATCAGAAAGAATACGCCTGGCATGAGCACTCCAGGCTGAAAGAACAGCAAAAGCAAAGCTCCTGAGCAGGAGCTTGCCTGGTACGTTTGAGGGACATTAAAGAAGCCATGGACCCTTAAAGCTTGCAACTATCTTTCATCTGCAGATGGACGAACTGCAAGGATCAGTCAAGCAGCTGCATACCTTTATGGACGAAGGTACCCAATGTCTCCAGAAGGTGTCAGTACAGCTTGGTAAGTGTGTCTCTTGAAGGGACCAGAGGGATAACCCTCTGATACAAACTGCCCTTGAAAGAATATGGTCTCAGAGATAAGGTCTACATCAAATGATTTTTTTCCCCCTCACAATGACTATTATGTTGTAGATATTCAAAGTTAATGAGAAATTTTAGATGTAAATTCCACAGAAGCATAGTAGACTAAGAATAAAATCCCCACAAACCATCTCATTTTAGTAAATCCAAGACTTAATACTCATTGCATTTTCCCCCTTTTCATTCTTCAAGAATCCACTAAGTGACACTGATAGTATTTCTCCATAGCTTTTTCTGACCTACTCCAGCCCTAAATTATTGCTATATATACCTTTTCTTATTCATCACATATATTATGGTTGTAGTTACTGCTGGCTTTCTTATCAGACTGTCATCTCCTTGAGGACAGAGACTCTTATTTGTCATTATAATGCCTATCGTGTCTGGCACAGTGTCCATATACGTTTTCAATAAATGTTATTTGCATTTAATTGAAATTTACTTTTTGGCTCTTTTCCTCTGCAGGGAAGAGAAGCATGCAACAATTAGATCCCTCACCAGCTCGAAAACTTCTCAAGCTCCAGCTACAAAAGCTGCCTACTGCACATTGCTCTAAATCTTGTCAGTGACCTTATACAGCTTTTCTGCCACAAGGTGCGCTAGAGGAGAAAAATGGGAAGGGTGTTCCAGTGCATGGCGACTGTGTGGCAAATGAGCCGTTGATATCTGCCCTGTTGCCTTTAAGAATAACTGGCCGACTATAGAGCACTTAGATTTTTTTCTAAAAGTTTCAACATTTATGTATCCAAAAGAATGTTGTATAGATACTTTTTCCAAGAATGTGCAAATACTTTAAATTTTTGGAATGACCTTAAGAACTAGTAGCCAATTCTTTTAAATATTCTTTGTCATCAGAAATCTTCATCTTGTGTAGATGTTTTTCAAATCATTCCAGAGTTATTCAGGGTCAAATCCAGTGAAACATTTTGGGGGTCAAGTTGGGTTCTGGTTGTAAAGGAATGAGACTAATTTTCTAGTGTGGCCCTGAGGTGACTTCAGGTAGAGAAATTGTGGGCATTGTTTAACATCATGTGGATACTTATATCACTTCACAAATCGAAGGAAATACCACTTATTCTCTATGTCCTAATGCCTATAGTGTGCTTCAGCTTTTAATATTGAGTCAGCATCTTAAATTCTGGATTCAAGAAGGGGGCTAAGTATTCCTTTTCATTGTTCTCTATATTTGGTAATAATTGCATTATAAAATTGTACATAATTAAAAGATTTTCCTTGTCTTTGTGTATATTTTGAGTGTGTAAAAAAAAATTAAAAAGGAGAACATCTTGGTAAAGAAAATAGGATTCTTTAAGAAAAAAGAATCCTATTTTCTTTACCAAGATGTGGAAGTGAACAATGTAGTGTAGAGATATGCCTCAGCATTAATTACTGATAAAACAACTAATTTATTGTTAATGTTTCTTTTATTCGTTTTTTCTTTTTTTGTCCATTGAGACATTTTATTTGCATGTATGTATTACATCCCGAGAAAAAGAATCCCAGGATTTTCCTGCCTGTGTTTTTGTCTTGCTTCTTTATAGTCTGTAATGCCCGCTAAGGTTGTCAGTACAATGAAACCAAATTGACGAGATGGGAGCAGGTTCTGCCATTTTTCTAGATCTTTGAGTTGCACATCAAATCTAGGGCAGATCATTCCATACTTTAACCTGCCCGTGAGGTTCACAGCAATTTTCCCAGCTCTGGGATCATCAATGATTTCAAATTTGCCAATGTAACTGTGTTTCATCACAGAAACTGGACAAGGGCTTTGAAGCACGACCCAATAAGAACCTAGCGTTTGCCTATCTTTTCAGCATTTTTGATGCTCTTGAATGCATCAGCCAAGACATTCATGCATACCATTTGGTGGCATGGCAAGATGGTGGAAAGAGTGTTAATGTTTCCTATTCTCTGATCCTCCTAGTAGGACAAAACCTGTTTCATTTAAATACCTAGTCATGATCTTAAGTCTTAAACTTTGGCCTAAGCACCAATTAGTGAGAGGTGATATCTTCTTGCTTCGACTTACATTCCTTATTATTTCATATATTTACAGAGCCCTCCCCTGTATGCCAGGCACAGTTCTAGGAACTGGGGAGAGAGCAAAAAACAAAAGCAGACATGGGACCTCCTCTCATGATGCTCACAGTCTAGTGGGGACACGGAATAAGAAGAAACAACTCTGCAAAAGTGATGTTTCAGTTGATTTGAGAAGGATAAGGGAGTTAACTAGGGCAAGTATTTGAGGCAAAAAGATCATTTCCAAAGACCTGAGGAGGGAGAATGAAGCATTCTGGGATATTTAAAAAATAGTAACGTAAGCATGCTGAATCCATTAGAAGAGCCATCTGAGACAAATTCAGTCATCAGAAGGGTTTTAAGAGAGGGAGAGATGAGATCAGGACTTTATTTTTAAAAGATCATTTTAGTTGTTGTGTGGAGAACAGGAGAAAGCAAGGTATGGTTGTGAGAGACCAGTTAGGCTATTGCAGTAGTCTAGATGGAAAATGATGGCCTATACTAGGTGTTGGCAGTGGGTGAGTGGGGTAAGATCCTCATAGTGTCTGGAACATAGGCATGTAGTTAAAAGCCTATCTCTGCCATTTGTAACAAGAAAAATCTATTTAACCTCATATGTAAGATTAGGAGAATGATGGGAACTATAAAGCACAGGGATGCTACCGGGGTTAAATAAGTTTAGAACAGTGACGGTATGATGGCGGGAGGGAAAACTTGAACAACTGGGTGGATAATAGAGCCGTTAATGAGATAGGGAAGCTAGTAGTTCAATTTGGGATACCAAGCAAAGAAGTCAACTAAACCAGAAAACTGAAAAATCTAGAGATAAAATTTGGAAGTTACTAATACCTAGTTATCAAAGTCTTGAGAGTGGATAATATTGTCCAGAGTAGAACAAGAAGGGAAACTTTGGACAGCCCTCAAGGAAAGCTGGGGCTTTTAAGAACCAGAGGAGTGGTGTTAATTTCCTATACTTTCAGAAGCAGAGTAGTATAATGGAAAGAGCATGGCTTTGAAGCGAATTTTCATCTTTTATCCCCAATTTCCTCCCTCATCTGTAGAATGGGGATAGATCACTTCTCTCCAAAGGTGATTGTGCTTTCCTCCATTTTATTTATTATACTATTGCACTTTTTGTTCATAAGAATTTGTTCAAAATTATAAGAAGTATGTTTTTGTATTCGGCTAAACAGGATAGAGCACAGAAAAATAGTCCTAAGCATTTTACATGTATACAGACCATAACTTTATGAGATAACTTGTTTTTTTTTTGTCATAGATGAGGAACTCAAGATTGAAGAGGCTTAATAACTTAACCAAGGACATGTAGATAGTAGTGGACGTTGAACTAGAACTAATTTGGCACTTAGTAAATGTTAATAAATATATAAAAAGCTATGCCCAGTTAATATTAATTTTCACTATTTGGTTCAGGAATTGGGTTTGATAAATAACAATATAGACAGTCATTCAATGTTTGGTAATATTTGTTACATTCTAATTTAGTTAAGAGAATATCTTTTAGTCAGTGATACTTAATAAAGAAACAATGTGTGAGAGAGAGTAGGGTACTCTGTATTGCTGTTACCATCAATGCCCAGGTGATGTAATGTTGACCTGAAAAATAAGACAACCAGTTATTTTACCAGCAAAATGGGTTTATTTGGGAATAGCACAGAATTGCAATTCTGGACAAGCATGCTATAGCAAAAACCACAGGCAAGTCCAGCAAACAAAGGAGAAGAACATTGCTTTACAGAGAAAAAGGAAGAAGTTGGGAGGGGTTGTTTCCAATAAAAGTCCATTGGGGGAAAGCAAGAGTTTAGGGTGCGGACAGTTTTTCACTGGCTGAATTGCTGGGCAAGGAAGGAAATCTTCCTCCTGTTGGAGTAGTGTTAATAAGAAAACCACAGGCCCACAGTGGCATCACTCTTGCTAAAAGCCCAAGATAGCAAACGTATATTTAATTGCAGTTTCGACATCTCCCAGAAACACAATCTTGATCAACTTGTCTGGAATATTTTGGTCACCAATCAGGTAACGTCATGTGGACTGTCCGCATCCCCAGCCTCCCTTGGTGACTCCCAGAGCCCAGGTTGCGGCCCGGGTTTTTCTGCACGATAAAAACCTTTCCCTTGTGTTCCATCCCCACCCCAAGCAGGTGTCCTGGCCCAGTAATAATTCCTTTTTTAAAAAAAAATAGTTCCCTTGCCTCAGTGTTCTTCCTATAAAAACCTTCCATTTTGTACAACTCCACAAAGTACTCTTCTACTTGCTAGACGGGATACTAGCCCATTCATGAATCACTTAATAAAGCCCATTAGCTCTCCACATTTACTCGGTCAAATTTTGTTTTTTTTTACTGTAGTATTGACTTGCAAGGTTCGTCTCTTTTGTTGAGGTTGGTAATTGAAGATTCTTCCTATTGGAGTCTGTAGTTCATGTTAAGTGCTAGTGCCTGAGGGCTCCCCCTCTGGACTCCCAACTCCATTTTAAACAATGTTTTCCTTTATTAATTTTCACAAGATTAAATTATAAATTCTTGATAAAGGGAATTGGTCCGGTACGTTTTGGTATTATGTAAATTGTTGGGTCATTAAGCTTAATGTGCATAATCATTCTGAAAAAAATTTTTCGATTTCTCATTTTGCACCCAAGAAAGGACATGGTGTGGCTGGCATTGTAATACAGTGATATAATGGAGGACTGGGAATTAAGAGCCTTGGGTGTTGGATTCTAATTCTTAAGTCACTATCCATTCAGCAAGAATTTACTAAGCCCCTTCCCGTGCTAAGCACTGTGCTAGCCATGTACCTTGTGTAATGGCTCTGGGCCCCTGTAAAAAGATGATAGTATTTCTTAGGGTTTTCATAAGGATGCAACTTGGCGGTAGGGAGGAAATCGGCCAGACGCAACACTCAACGCCCTTCCCACCGTGTCGTTCTCGTTTAAAGTTCCTCTCCAAAGCCACTCCTCAGCCAGAAAAACTACATCCAAAATGGTGCCGGGGACCCCTCTCGGCTCAGCCACCATCTTGGTAGTTCCCGTGGCGGGCGAGCCCGACGCGCCTGCGCAACCCTGGCATCCTCAGTGCGCCTGCGCGGCCGCAGAGCCTCCCCCGCCCCTCTCGGCGCTGCTGCTGCCGCCGACGCCGACGCGGCTGCTGCACTGACGGCGGGTACCCGCGCCTCAGGTGAGTGAGCGCCTCAGCGGGGCCCTCTGGGGACGCGCTGCGCTGCTTGCGGGGGCGTCGCTCCTTTTGCTTTCTCCTTCCCCGCCTAGTCTCCGCTCCGCGGTGGGGCCCCGGGCTCGCGCTGCTCACCTTCTCTGGATCCCTCCCGGCCCGCGGGACCGGGGTCAGCCCGGCCTCCCTTGGCGGCTCCCAGAGTCCAGGTTGCGGCACTCCGTGGCTAACCCGCTGGCGACAGTGTGCAGGCGGCAGGGTCGAGCCTCGGGGCGCCCCACATCTTTGGTTGCCCGGACCCACCTCAGGCGCAACCCCCTTCCCGCTTCTGTTCTGCCGGAGGCGGGGCTCGGTGTTCCTCTGTGTCAGGCACCCTTCTGTCCCACCCACTCCAGAGCCAAGTAGGCTTGGAGGATGGGCAGTGAGCTCGCTTTGCACTCGTGCGGCCCTGATACAGCAAAGAGTACCCTCTGGCGGGACCCCATGACGACTCTCCGAGGGAGGGGCTTCTTCACCCCGCCTGACAGATGAGAAAACTGAGGCTGAGAGGTAAAGCGCTGGTCCAAGGTCACGCAGCTGGCAAGAGGCGGGGCTGGCTCTTGCCTCAGGGTTTTTCAGGCCATTATAGTTGGAATTTGATCTTGTACTTTGAAAAATTTGAAATATACTTATCTCTGGAGTTACTTCACTGTCAGAAAAGACTGCAAAAACAGTATTTTCTTTTTGGCGTGCAATTGAAGTGTTGCTGTAATAATAATAGTAATGTTATTAGTAAGAGCTAATGTTCATCCAGCGCTTGCTTTGTGCCAGGGATCTTGCTAAATATTTAATTAAGATTATCTCACTTAATAACCTCAGCATTTACTTATCCAGTGCTTTTCCCTTCCTTTTCATGCACCCTTTTTTCCTGCAGAGCTGGCCTCCCTGTCACAGGTAGACTTGGAGACTCATGACTTAAGAGGGAAAGAAGCTCTCCCTCGGTGGCTTACTGGCAGGACAGGGGGTAAACCTTGTATGCCTGCATCCAAATTTTCCCCCTAGCCTGGCCCCCAGAGGATATAATTAGCCTTCCTTTTCTGGCTGCCAGGAAAGCTAGCTGGGCTGGCTGCATGTGGAGGTGACAGAGCAGATTTGGCGAACACTCACCTCATTCTGGGGCTTTCTGGCTCTGTTCCAACCCTGGGCTTGAACATCTTAAAATTTAAGGTAAGGTAAAAAGCGAAAGAGCATTGACAAAGTGGTGTTGAATATAAGAAGCCTCCATAATTTAATTTAAAGTCTCAAAGGAACAGCTGTAAAAATATGTGAATATTTCTTCCCCGAAATAAGTAGCTCAGACTTTTCTTAGCAAATCTTCCTTACATACCTCAAAGCTCCACTAACTCACCACCTTCTCTGTGAAGCCTTCCTTGCTTGATTTTCCCAATTAGATATGTATACACACACAGTAGGATAGAAGTTTTAGTCTTACCATTAGGGCTTTTAGCTCCTTTCGGTCAGGGGCCATCTTTGCAGCCCCAAGTGCTTGGCCCATAGTAGGCCCTTGGTAAAGATTCAGTGAATTTCTACTATTCTTTTTCATTACTCAAAGAGCAGTGTTTTCCTGCTGCCCTTCTGTTCTTCCTTCTTGCCCTTCCATTTATCTTTGCTGTCCCTCCTTTATTTTTTTCAGTTTTATGGGGAAATAGTTGACAAGCATCACTGTATAAATTTAAGGCATATAGCACAATGGTTTGATTTACATATATTGTGAAATGATTACCACAATATGTTAAGCTAACATCCATCTTTTCATATAGATACAATATAAAGAAAGAAAAGAATAAAGAAAAAAAATGTTTCCTTGTGATGCCCCTCCCTTTAGATTCAACTGCTGGTCATTACCCACCATTCAGAGGTCTCCAGTCCAGCCTGTTTCTGAAAATTTGCAAATAAGGGTCCTGCATCATGAAGCCTGTTTATCTCCAACAGTGGAGTTGGTATATGCCACAAGTGTACAGAGCAGTTTTTATTTGTATGTTACAGTAAGGTTGCCTGAGGCTTATGGCCTTTTAGTCTATTCCTAGATGCATGTTAGATTCATTTTTACATTCTTTGCCTTATGTGGCTGACTGCCCCATGTGCTATCAGAGTAGTCACAATTTTTACCATTAATCATTTCATAGTATTTATAATAATAAATATTCAAAAAGGCCCTTTGAGAGGCAGCAGATCTATGCACAGGTTCTCTACATAAATTAAGCTTTTAAAAGGGTTTTTTCCAAATAATTTTCTGCAAATATATTGAACTGTTATGTGGAAGGCATGGTATTGGGCATGGTAGAAGATTCACTGTTGAATAAAACATGACTCCTGTTGAAAGAACTTACTAGCTAACTGAGAAATACCATATCGAACTGTAACTCAAGTCAGGTCTAAAAATTGCCATAATAGCATTACAAGCAAAGTAATATGAGTATAATGGAATAAGGTATTCCAACATGGGACATTTCATAAAATCATAACACTGTTCAAGCTCAATAACCATCAAGTCATTGAGACCAGTCTTCTCTATTTTATAATCCTCATCCTAAAACGTGAACTTGTCCAAGGTCACAAAACTGGGGCTACAACTTGAAATCCAGATTTTTTTATCCATTAAAGGTTTTATCAGTATTTCAGTGAATTAATTCATACGTAAAGACATTAACCAGCAACTCTATTAAAACTCCATTTATGTGCTTAGCACAGGGTTGAGGAAGAGATAACAAAAATGATTCGTGTCTTCAAGGAGTTTATGATCTGTTGAGGAATAGTAAAGAACTGTTACCTGACATTGAAAATAGTGTGTACCTAATTGTTAAATCGTGTGGTGGAAGGTATGGCATAAGAGTTGGGAGAGGTGCAAGAGGAAGCAGTATGAGCTGTGGTAGTGGGAGCACTTTGGGGAGGAGTTAGGACTTTCTGGACTTTGACAGATTGGTAGGGTCAGAATTAATTAAAGGACAAAGAAAGCATTTCGAAATAGGGTGGTAAAACTGAAGCAAGATAACAATGCTTGACATGTTTAAGAGACAGAAAAAAAAACTTCCTTGACCTCAGTGACTTGACTGAATTAGAGCAATGGTTCTCAGCCTTTAGTGCACACCTGAATCACCTGGAGAGTTTATCAAAATCCAGAATGTGTGATTCAGTAGGACTGGAGTAGGGCCCAATAATTTATATTTCTAACAAGTTCCCTAATGATGCTTCTAATCCAGAGACAACACTTTGAGAATCACTGGATTAGAAGGTTGAGAAGCTAGTGTGAGAAACTATCAAAGAACTTGTTCCAAAAAAGTGTGGTTGTGCATGTGTGCATATTATATACCAGCATAGGCGAGTTCTGGAAAGATACATTCCAAACTGTAGTAGTAGTCACTTCTGGAAATGGGATTTAGGGGATAGGAGAATTCACTGTTTTCTTTATATCTTTCTGTGTGATTTTTGCATTGTGCACATATTGCTTTTGTATTTTAAAAAAAGAGTCCTTTTTGAAGATACATGCTGTACTAAAATATTTATGGATTAAAAAAGCTTGCTAAAGTGATCTAGTGTCACACGAACATTTTTAGAGTGTCCGCTGTATGCCAGATGCTGCTAGGATCTGGAAATACAAAGCCTTTGCTAAAGTTTACAATCTGGCAATCAAGATGGGCAGATAATAGCTCTACTGAGTATCCTGAGCTTCATAAGAGCAAGGACGAGGGTCTAGCTTTGTGTGTGACAGATAATAGACACTTGGTAAATGATGAATGAATGAATAAATGAGCAAATCCAATCAAGAAATGAGAATAATGAGAAAGAAAAGAGCAAATGAGAGATTCTGGAGGAAAAATTGACAAGCCTGAATAGTGATACTGAAATGTTGAAAGGAAGGGATATGTCAAGGACTTTCAAGTCCAAAGATTGATAACATTTTGGGTTTATTGCAGAACTGGATGTCAAGTCATCTATTCTGAAAGATCTTTTTAAACTCTCCCATGCCTCCTCTCCCCCTCCTTTTTAAAAGAGACTGCTTGGAAATAACATGTGAAAACTTAACCTGGATTGAGTATGAGTACTTACCAGGTTTCAGGGCTTTCTTTGGTAAGTGAAATTTGTTTCTTAATAATAGTGCTAATTCTATTGTGTTTATAATATTTACCTACAATATGGCCATTACATATTACGTGAAGTTAACTGAGGTGCACGGAGGATGTTTTAAATACCATATACGGTTGTTTTATGTCTTTTGATCTTACCTCTTCAACGAGAAAGAAATAGTACAGTCCACTCAAAATTCTGTCATGTGTCTCACAGTGCCTCACAGAGTTTGACATATTACCAGTCCTAAATAAATATCCATTGTTGATGGCTTCATAGGGTGTACTCTGGAGGAAATATGGCTTTGTTGCATTCTGAGTTGAATTCTTCGTAGATACTATTTACATTACGAAACAGGCTATGCTATTAGACTTGGCTGCTATTAAAGAACATATGATATGGATTGGGTGTTCTCCCCAACTTTTTGTATGGAGGGGCTCTGTTTTATCTTCCCTGGAGATTTAATATAGGAAATGAAAATTAATTTCTCAAGAAGAGCGGTGGCTTTCCCTAGGCTTTGGCTATATTATTAGACGATAATCTTTTCACTACCTAAAAATGTCCACAGTCTACAGTTTGGGGTTTTCAATTGATCAAGTAAAATTTCTGCTATAGCTACTCCTCACACTTGATTTTATTACTTAAGATTTTTGTTGTTGTAAATTTTGTGATACCTTTTTAAAGAAATGCTGTTTCAGGTTTTGAAGGCATTAGCTATATTTTGGGGGAACTGGGAGGGTGATGGCCTAAAAACTCATAAACATAATAAATCAGGGTAAGGAAAATTGGATGTAGCTCATAAAACCAGTACTAAGTTGCTTCTCATTTGTAATGATAACCTAAGATTAGAAGTCTTGTCAGCTTTTCCTTTAATTGGTAATTGTCATATTGTAATTTTTCCAGAAATACCATTTGCTTTCAAAACACAGTTGTTTATTAAAAATGACAGTTTTATCCTTATAACGCTTCTACATTTTAAAATCTGAACTTTCAACTTATGGATAAATGATTGAATGCTTTTTTAAATTGTGACAGGTTTTATGTGAAGCCATAATACTGTACTTAGAAGAGAGAGAAGAGAGGTATCAAGCTATTGTCTTTTTCTCTGTGCAGTTGAGAAAGCTTTCTTCAGCTTTTGAAGGTGTTGCTTCTTTTAAACCTTTGTGTTGGAACATGAGTTTAACCACAGTGTTGACTAAAATGTGACTTTGGATGATTAAGACAGTCAACAGGTTGCTTTTCAAATACCCCCAGAGAGGTGCAATTCCTTCTTATTAAAATAATAATGCTAAAATAATAATAATAATAATAATAATAATAATAATAATAATAATACTTAATAATACCTAATTTTGTATTAACGGTACCTAAACTTTTTATGGTGCTTTTCAGTTTCAGAATTCTTTGCTCAATAAGATCTTGGTAAACTCCAGTAGCCAAACCTGAGAAAAGTAGAAGAATAATGACCAGTTGATATCAAGTGGGAAAAGTTGTTTATAGAGGCCTGCAAGTTCTACATGCAGGCTACTCGGGTTCAAATCCTTACTCTGCCACTTACTAGCTGTGTGACCTTTGGCATACTACAGAACCTCTCCACATGTCAGTTTCTTCACCTGTAAAATAGAGAGGATTACAATACCTATTTTACAAGAGTGTTGGAAAATAAAATGAAATAATGAATGAAGTGCCTATCATGATATCTGGCATAGAGTAACTGCTCAATTAGGCTAGTATGAGTAGTAAGTACTGCATCTTAGAACTCTGGTTTGTTCTTTACCTCCACTAAGTCTGTGTTAAAGAACAAATTGTTTTCAAGGAATGACCCCCATGTTAGAGCTTCAGCTGGTTGATGGGTATCTGGGATTAATGAGAAAGCCCCTAGATGGGTATTGCTTTGTTATAGTTGTTGTCTGTACCAGTACCCTGGAATGAAAGGAACGAATATATAGGACAGACTCATATTCCCAGCTTGACAGTCTTTGCAAACTTCCCATTTACTACCTGCTGCCAGGAATGACACAGTGAAAAGGTGGGCCTGTTGCAAAGGGTGCTGCCTTTTCAGAAAAACACAAGGTGTCTGGGATGGCCCTTATCCAAGGCTGAGGACCAGAAGGGGTGTTTCCTGTTAAAATGAGGGTCTGTGAGCATGCTTTAGCAGCTGCCTTAGATCACCCCCTCACCCTCTGCTTTGCATATGGGATAGAATCTCAGAGTGTTCTGGTGAAGAGGAACCCAGACTTTCCTTTATGTAGTACAAAAGCTCAGTGAGCTGTATTTTAAAAAGTCATTGTTCCTTCCAAGGAGCTGGGCGGTTTGGCCTGTTTATCAGGCTTTCTGGGGAGTCCCCTGAGACCCTTTCTTAAGGGCCCCCAGGAGACAGCAGTGAAACCAACATCCATTACTTTTAGTGCTTGTGAGGATGCTTAAGTCAATGGTTTTATGATTAGATTAATTCAGGCTTTAACCCTGGCAAAACTTGAGAGCCAAGTCATCAGATAATTGTGCTTCTTACAGACCGAAGTATGGAACTTAGCTCAGTACTCTGTGAGATCTTTCAGAACTTGGAATAGGAGTCCAGATGCCAGTCTCAACCCTTCACCTAACCAGCTGTGTGAATATAGTTAAATCAGTTAAATTTCTAGGCCTCTCTTCTCATCTAAGGATGAGGCATGATTCTAGACTACTGGTTCTCAGTCACAGTTGCATGTAAGAATTGCCTGTGGAGTTTTAAAAACAATACTAGGGTCCTATCCTAGCCTGATTAAATTGGATCTGTAGGGTTGGGGCTGGGAATTGCTATTCCTTCAAAGAAAGAAAAAGCCCTTCTTTCTAATGTGTAGCTAAGATAACTACCAGATAAGATGACCATGTCTTAAACAACTCTGTCATTCTGCTCAGGAACCCTCAGTGGTTGTCCATACTTAAAAGTCCAATTCTTGGGCTCTGTGTTCTGACCAGCCTTGTCTTCTTTCCCAGCTAAGTTGTTTTTCTTGGTGTCTCCTGGATATGTTGTGTACATTTCTTTCTCTACCAGCCCAAATGTCCTCACCTGAAATGTCCTCTCTTCCTTCCCAGCTATATAGAGCCCATCTATCTACATAGAGCCCATCATTCTTACCTCCTTTGGGAAACTCCTGACTAACCCAGTACTTAATTATTTCTCCCACCTCCGCACTTGTTCCACGCTTGGTATAGCTCTGAGTAAATGCAGCCACTAGATGCAGTGTGAGATGTGACATTCTGTCCTCTTGGGGAGGTGGGACATATGGCAGTGCCACTGGTTTGATTTGTATACTATTAAATATCCGTGTGATATTTTATATTGTTAGCTATCTCATTATGTATATCTTCTAAATATTAGTTGATAGATAGCTATCTCTGACCTGACTCCAATGGACATTTTTAGCCTTATCACCTGTTTACAACAGGAACCTCTGCTCTTGCCAAACTGGATCATTTTCCAGCAGACCTGTGCTTTCTCATCTCCTTCCATTTTAAGTTATCCTCCCTTTCTGGAATTCCTTCTTTTGGTCTTCTTTCACCTACAGGAATTTTATCTATTATGCAAGGCCTAGTAATATTCTTCAAATATTACCTCTTCCATGAATCTTTCTCTGCACTCAAAACTACGTTAAACCTCTCTAACCCTTAGAGCAGTGGTTCTCAACTGGGGGCAATTTGCACAGGACGGTCCCCCACAACAAAAATCATCTGGCCCAAAATATTAGTGGTTTCGAGGTTGAGAAACTGCCTAGGGTTTGTCAAATTCATAGGCTCATGTTTATACTGCTTTGGACTGTAGTGATTTGTTTAGACTTAATCTCTCCTACTCAATTGAACTAATGGTCGAAGGCAAATTCCCGTCCCAAATCTCAGCTTTCTTGTTATTAACTTCATATTAGGGTTTAATCCTAGAGCCTGTGGCCTGATCCTCACTACTCAGTGTAATTTAGGACCAGAGATAAAGAGGTCCTCAGTGTGGGGTGGGTGCAGTGAAGCAGTCTGCTGAATTTCTCTCCTTTTCACCTACAGATCTTTTCATCTGTAATAACCTGAGAGGCAGTGTGATACAGGGCATAGAGTGAGCATTGAGATCAGGAGAAAATTAGGTTTCCATTGCAACTGTTGCATTTATTAGTTGTGTTGTTTTGGTCAATCCATCTCACCTCTTTAAGCCTCAGTTTCCTCATCCTGTAATAGATGCCAAGTGCCCCAGTGTTTTACCTCACGATGCCATTGTGATTATCCAGTAAGATCTCAGATGTAAAGGTACTTTGTAAATTGTAAAGTGCTATAATAATTACTCATTCAGCCAGTGATTTATAGGTAAAAAGAGAGAATGTGTGTCAGCCTCCTGTAGGAGCACCACTGTATGCTTTCTCATCTAGTCCTCTGGCTACTTCCTACAGCTTTTCATCCATAACTGCTTCAGCACCAGCTCCAGCTGGCCCTTTCCAGCTCATTCTCCTCAGTATGCCTTCTTTGTTTGCTGCTTTCATTCTGTTTTGGTTGTCTGTCTGCAGTCTTGCCAAAACCAAAAGTGATTGACCTTGCCACTAGAATACAAACTAGTGGCCTGGCATTAGTACATCCTGGCAAAGCCTGACAAAGGGCCAACAAATTACCTTAGTCATGGGGAAAAGCTACAAAACAAGACAACTTGTAGTTTAAAAAGCCAGTAGTATGTATAGTCCCTTACTGTCTTTTTTTAAGTAAAAAAGTAGTATTTTTCAGCACTGGAAACTTCAGTGCACTTTCTCTGACTAAGTGGACACAGTACAGAGTGAGATAAAAGCCTGAGACCATCATGTTCCTGGGATCAGGCCAAGTGTGCCCTCCAGCTGATTTGCTGAGTGGTCTTAGGTAGTCTTTGATCTCATCAGTTTGATAAATTATTGACCTCTTAGGATTGTAGTAATAATCAAATGAGGTTGGGGACAGGGGAACACTCACATTGGAGAAGAATGTAAAATTTAAAATACTAAATTTACAGGGAGCTTCTGGATCATAGCATGTCAACTATCCAACCAAAAAGGTCATCCTGCCCAACCTCTTCCCTTGACAGATGGGGAAACTGAGGTCTAGAAAGGGAAAATGCTTTGCCCAGTGCCACTCAGCTAGGTTGGGGTCCACCTGGGTCTAGAGTCCACATCTGATGTGCTTATGGTCTCTTTCCATGAGTGGAAGAATCTGGGCATCCATTTTTCTGAGCGAACAAAGGTTGCACTCAAATATATTACTGGACTTTATTTAAACTGTTCTGCAGAACCCTAGCCATCTCACCACCACTTCAACCAATCCCTCCCCCTCTCCACCCACACACCTTTTTCCTGTTCTCTCTTTCAGAGTTTCGGTGGAAAAATTAAGTTGGTAGTCATGATGATCTTTAAAAGTCCTTTCAATGCTAACTGTGAATATCAAAGAACACTGGTGCCTCTCCCAGCCATCCTAGGAACATTTTGCTTACACTTAAATTCAGAAATGTCAGTTTTTATATTTCTAAAAAGTCATAGGCATCCAAATCATTGGTGATATAGGATTGTTCCAGTCTTCTGTTACCTTTACTTCAAGGAGATACTCTTGTGGGTAAAAGGGAAGAAACTTGCCAGGATCCTGCAGCCAGTAGATGGAGCCTGTCATAGACACTGTGGTATAGTGGGAGAAGCAAAGGTTTTTAAATCCTTGCCCTATTATTTACTTAAATGTGGGATATTGGAAAAGTCACTTAACTTCCCTAAGCCTAAGTTTCTCATCTATGAAGTAAGAAATGAAGATATCTACATGAGAGGACTGTTATGAGGATTAAACGTAAGGTGCTTAGGTTATAATTCCTGGCATGGTGTAAGATTTATTCTTTTCCCCTTTCCCTTTCTAGCCTTTTGTTACGAGGCTCACTTCCTCAGTTTAAGGGTGGCTGGTTTTTACTTTTCAGTCCTCCCTCTACCTCATAAAGCTGGGAAAGAGTGTGAACATTTTGTTTCTTACTGTACTTTATAAAATCCCTACTAGCCTTTTAAAAATATCGATATACCTTAGTACCAGGATGAGATCTGGCAGCCACATATTTGTGCAGATGAGGGAACTGCAAGCCTTAGATCCCCAGGAGGGAGCCAGTCTGTGTGTAGCTGAGGGATCTGGAGATGGAATTTTCCACCATGTGGTCTTAGTTTTCTTATAAGTGTTATAAAACTGTTCATTGGCAAGGGCACAGGACAGTGAGAACTAAGCAAGAATTGAATCTCCAGAAGAACGCATTAGGTCTCCTGTAATGTGGAACAAGTCTTGATGCCAATTCCTAAGTCACACTGTAGCAGTTTATTGCCCTGCATTGAGTGTGCATTGGGCCCAGCCCATAAGGACAGCCTTCTCATTTAATTTGTTAAGTGTTTGCCCTGGCACAAACATCACATTTTTTTTTTTCATCTTTAAAAAAATGCATGGGAACACTAGGTGAATGCCACTTTGGAGCTGAGGGCACCTCAGGTTTTCCTCTTTGACAGGCCTTATGTGGAGTCATATTTGATCGACATCTTGAAGTGCCCTACTTTGAAGTGAGTACAGTTAGAGTAGGGAATAAAGCAGGTAGGTTGGAAAAAGAATTTCAGGAAATCATCATTTTACATGGGGAAAAAAAAAGTAAATGGAAATAGACTAAATTGTTTACACTGGTTGTCTTTAGATGGAAGGACTAATATATCTTTTCATTATTCTGTGGTTTTTATATTTTCTAAAGTGAGCACATATCGTATAACTTTCGTAATAGGAAAAATAACTTTAAAATTGCCATTTTAAATTACTGATAGGAATTACAAATGAAAAGTAGCTACACTTTATAGTGTGATTAATAAACAGACAACAGGTAGATCCCAGTTAGGCCAATATTTTTAGAGTTAACTGGGTTGAAACATGACCTGTAAAAAAGAGAATTGTAGGTACTGGCCGAAGTTTGTGATAAAACTCAAGCCACCTCATCTCTTTTTGACATGTAATTGGTAAACAAAATAAAATAAAAATTCGTCCTCTGGGCATTTAGTAGCTTAATCAAGTTTATAAGATGCCTGGGTCTGTTCTGTAGGGAGGTTAATTAGGCTTGTGCTAAATGGCACAAATGTTTGGGATGCTTGTTATTGGCATGTGGGGGCCATAGGTTGAGGAGTACTCCCGATTAGCATCCTCTGAGTCCTTTGAAGGAATGCTAAAAGGGCTTTTGTTAGTCTGTCCTCGTGTAGGCACAATTGGGAGCAGGATTTATTTTGGTGTATTGATCAGTAATAGCTAAAATGTTATCTGGAACACATACCCTCTCCATAGCTAAGACAAAACATGTAATCCTATCTCTGGAGAGAAAAAAGAAAAAAGGTTTAATATAGCAAACTGATGTCTTGTAAAGGCTTTTTTGATTCTCACCAATCAGAAGTAATTACTCCTCCTTTGAACTCCTGTGGCTCTCTTATTTCTCATTTTGTAGTTAGTTTTATAGATATCTGTCATCTTTGTTCTAGTAAGCTCCTGGAAGGCAGAGACCTTTTGTTTTTTTTTCATAATTCTTTATACAATAAGTACTCAATATGTGGTTGTTGAATAGCTAAATCCTCAACTCATTGAATTGGCATTTTTCCTGACTTTGATGAGTTCAGGGCCAAGGCAGAGGAGATAATCCTGGAGCTTTGAAGTCTAGGTGGGAATCACTTGCCTGTAATATGCAGTATTTGCAGCCTCTCTCAGTGGCTTCCCATAAAAGTGGGAGAGAGGAAGGATTTTTGAGTCATTATCCTGCCCTCCCCACCCCAACATCTTTCTTCTAGAATTCTTATTTCTCTGTCTTCTCCTTCTCCATATTAGTTATCATCTATTGCCATGTAACAAATCGCTCCAAAGCAGAATTATTTATTATATCTTATGGTTTTGCAGGTCAGGAGTTTGGGTGGAAGCTTGGTAGGGTGGTTTAGGCTCAGGGTCTCGTGGCTGCAATCAGATGTCTTGGGCTGCACTCATCTGAAGTCTTGACTGGGACTGGAGGATCCATTTGCAAGGTAACTCATTCTCATGGCTGGCAGGTTGGTACTGGCAAGTTGGTTCCTCTCCACATGGGCTTCCTAAGGGAGCTGTTTTGAGTGTTTTCACAATATGGTAGCTGGCTTCCCCTGGAGCTTGTGAATAAAGACTGCAATGTCATGAAGCAGAAACTGTAATGCCTTTTATGAAGTAGCTTCAGAAGTACATATTGTTGCTTCTGCTTATTTTATTAGTTACACAGGCCATCCCTGATTTATTTGGGTGGGAGATTATACATGAGTGCAGATATCAGGAGTCAATGATCATTGGGTTCCTTGGAGACCATCTTAGAGGCTGGCTACTATACTCTTCATCCACTGCTATGATTCCCTAAGTGAAGGCTAGCGAGCTTAGCTTTGGTTCATCTCCCTTTTCATTCTCATTGCCATTCCTAATTCAAGGCCTCATTCTAGGCTATAGTGTTAACCTTCAGTTTTTGTCCTCCCTTTAACCCACCCTCCAAATTCTTGCTTCTTGGAGTGTAGCTAAGAACATGCTGTTCTCTTACTTAAACATTTTTGTAACTAAAATGTGTGCTCCATGAGGGCAAAGACTATTGTATTAACTGTTTGTTGCTGCATAAAAATATTCGCACGAATTTAGTAGCTTAAAACAATACACATTTATTATCTCACAGTTTCTGGGAGTCAGGAGTCTGGCATGTGTTGACTAGGTACTCTGTAAGGTTACAGTTAAGGTGTCAGTCAGGACTAGCTTGAGTCCTGCCCATGCTCAGTGAGCGGGGGCGCGGCGGCGGGGGCGTGGGAGTGGATTATGTAAGGGTATGAATACCAAGAGGTAGAGATCATGGAGGCCATTTTGAGTCGTCTGCCATAACTACGTAGTTTCCTCTGTCTTCAGCACTCTCAGCAGTGCATGACACATACTAAGCTCTAATATTTGAATGAATGGATATAATATGACTATTATATTTCCAGCTCCTAGTTTAAGCCTCTTTCTTCGCTTCCTTTGCTTCTGTTTCAGAGGTACTGATTCATTCTTGAGAATCCTCTACTTTCATCTATCCCCATGGATGAACTTCAGGATGTTCAACTCACAGAGATCAAACCACTTCTAA
Organism: Pteropus medius; assembly: GCF_902729225.1. Taxonomy (NCBI): domain Eukaryota; kingdom Metazoa; phylum Chordata; class Mammalia; order Chiroptera; family Pteropodidae; genus Pteropus; species Pteropus medius. The sequence continues at coordinate 9,785,874 of NW_024342471.1, read as the reverse complement.
ATGATAAGGTAAAGATGACTCTGTTTTCAATAAAACATAAAGACTACTCTGCTTTCACTAAAATGTCTTTTATTTGATTAGTTTATTTTCTATATTTAAATAGTAACTAACTCAAAACATATTTACCTTGACTTTCTATGGAGAGAAGTTTTTAAAAATATATTTTTTAACCCTCTTTTTGATGTCTGTCTTCTTTTTCTTTTCTACTTTTTTCTACTGGCCAAATTCAGTCAAATTATCTTTGAGATTTTCCTGTTTTACAGATAGAGATATTAAGGGAAAAAATAGTAAGGCCAGGTTAAGTACAAAATATGAGTAGGGTTTAACTTAGAATCCAGATGTCTTGTGTTTCAATTTCTATGAGGAAAATTTAATATCCATGGCTGGTGATGTACAGAGGCTGCAACACTCTCCCTAAAGTATGTCAAGCATGTGATGTGACCTGTCAATGTTGAGGTTTTCATCCGGGATGCCTGGATGTCTGTAATAAACCTCATTTTTATGTTAATGTTAGAGAACTACACAAAGTAAAGAGCACAGTGATATAAGCTACCAAAAAACTGAGAAAGGCTTTTTCTCTCTCTGCTGTCTCTCTCCATTAAGTAACTGTGCCTGAAATTCCTTCTTTTCAACCCTTTTCTTTTTGTTTATTGTGATTGTCCTCTAATAAAATACCCTTGTAGCTTGATGTGAATGACTGCATGGCATCCTTTCCTGAGGGAAGTATTGATGAAGAGTGTGAGGGTAAAGATGGATGAGATTGGTATGAGGGGTACACCGAAACATGCTGTTGCCTGTGATCTTTTTTTGCCCAAAAGAAGGCTCTTCACCTATGATTTCTGTTAAGGTGTTGACTTAATTATGTGCATTGTTAATTTGCTGTAGAATCCTGTCAGCCTCATTTTCTTCCCTGTGATGTCATCTCTCCATCGCCACTCTCACCCCTTCCATTATCTTGAACCAAATTTCTTGCTCTTTCCCTTGGTAAGCTGCACACTTTTTTAAGTTGTTTAGCCCCCTCTTAGTTTCTTCTGCTGCTTCCCCATCACATATTAAAAAACTCTCCTTTAAGTACTTGGTGCCTGTGAAGGGCTGTACCAAAAATTATGTGCCACAAAGAAGAGGAAGGAAATCTGCATTTATAAACCTTATGTATAGCCACAGAAATGAACAGTTATAAGGCAGGTGGTAGTAGGCAGTTTAGCTTCAGGAGGACAATAACTTATCCTAAATCTGGCCGATCACCAGAATTAGCTGGAGAATTGTTTAAAAATATAGATTTCTTGGTCCCACTCTAGACCAACTAAATTGAAATCTGAAGGGAAGAGAACAGGCCACATACATATACCTCTGTGATCAGTGGTCTTTAGCTTTGACTGCTTATTCGAATTACTTGGAGAGATTTAAAAATTACCAGTTCCTAGGTTCTACCTCCAGAGATTCTGAATTGGTCTGAGGTGTGGTTGAACTTTTTTAAAAACTCTGTATTTGAGAATTGTGCCTAAAGTGATTCTGGGAAGCCAACGTTGGAAACCCATGACCACCTGATGGGTCTCGAATGTTTGAGGACTGGGGCACAAATAAGAGGAGGTTTCTTTTCTAACCCCAGAAGTCCACAGGATGCCTGAAGAGGCACTTACATGAAAGAGTTGCAGGAGTTAATTGACTGGATAACTCATAGAGAAAGCAGCTGGAAAAAGAAAGATTCAGTGAATGTGACCATAGAAAAGCATTGAATTAATGTCTGGGTACTCCTCTCTGAGGCCACAGTGATGCCTTGGCTGTGTCTGATGTATGCCCAAGTGCTATGGACAGAATTATGCCCTTCTCCCTCCAGACTCCCACTATGTGACTATTGAACATAGGGCCTTTAAGAAGGTGATGAAGGTTACATGAGGTCATGAGGGTATAGGCCTAATCTAATAGGATTGGTGGCTTTTTAAGGAGAGAGAGAGAGACAGATAGACAGACAGAGACAGAGAGAGACAGAGGGAAAGAGAGAGAGACACGGGGATGGCTGCCTGGTGAGGACACAGCAAGATGAAGCCATTTGCAAGCCAGGAAGAGAGTTCTCATAAGAAACCAAAACCTGCTAGAATCTTGATCTTGGATTTTCAGCCTTAGAACTGTGGGAAAATAAGATTCTGTTGTTTAAGCCACTCAGGCAGCCCAGTCTAAGAAACTAATGCCTCACTTCCTAACATCTGTTCACTCCTCTTTGATATGCCTGTGATGTTCCTATCCACTTCCCACACTCCATCTCTCTCCTTGAGAAGTGCTCCTATCCCATCACTGTGCGTGAGAGCTCCCCTGCTCCAGCCAAGCTTTATAGAAGTAGATTGACAAGAGGCCTTCTTTGGATGCCTAGCAAGTGGGTGCTTTTGTATACATTGTGAAAGATATAATGATGATAATGCCTCTCATCCATTATTTCATTTGATCCTGCCAAAAGCTTGGTGATATAGGGCACACAGATCAATTTATTCCCATATTACTGGTGAGGAAACTAAGGCTAAGAGAGGTGAAGTAGCTTACTCAGATTGAGTACCTAAGAATGCCTGCTGTAGAGCAGGAATTTTCAGTCTTGGCACTATTAATGTTTTGGTCTAGAAAAGTATATGTTGTGGAGATTGGCCTGTGCATTGTAGGGTGTTTAGCAGTATCCTTGGCCTCTGTCCACTAGATCCCAGTAGTCCCTCTCTTTCCCTCTCCCCTAGTTGTGACAATCAAAAATATCTCCAGATACCATCAAATGTCTCCTAGGGGCAAAGTGTCCACTGCTATCACAGGTTGAGCCTTCAGGTTTGAATAGGAGATCTTTTGTGGTTTTTGTTGCGGGAGAATTTTTTTAGCCTATTCTGCTATTATTTATTAAGCACCTTTTATAAGCCAGGTGTTTTACATACCTTCTATCTTTCAAGTAGTATCCCTTTCAAGTAGATCGTATTATTTTTCACTTAGCAGATGAAAATTTGACTGAAAGACTGGTTTGTCCAGTTGGTAAGTGGCAGAGCCAGGACTAAAACCCATGTCTTTCCTACTCCCAAACCTGAGCCTTTCAGTATACTATGTTAACCCTATAGATATTTTGGCATCAGTTCTATAGTTTGCCCTATCTTTCTAAGGAGAAGCCTAGAGATGTGTATTATTTCACTTCATCTTTCTCTCCATTCTCCTAATAGATATACTTTTATTTTTTTAGGCAAGGCAACCCTTGGTTGACGTCACAGATTGCAAGGACCTTGTCAGCTTATAATCTCTTATTTTTTATTGTTTACGCCTATAGCACTTGGTCTTCCTAGGTGATCTCCCATCCAAGTACTAACCAAGTCGCTTAGCTTCCGAGATTAGATGGGATCGGGCTTGTTCAGGGTGGCATGGCTATAGACCTAATAGATATACTCTTAGTCAAAGATATCACTATACCCTTCCAGGCTTTAGGGAGCTAAAGGAAGACTAGACCCAATCTATTATGGAGAAATTTGTCTTGAGATAACTATAAGGAAGCATTCTCAAAATAGCATTAAGTGAGTCTCATGTTAATTTTTCTCTTGTCATTTGTTGGTACTTTTCCCATTTAATTTTAGTATGCCTGTAATTTTGTCTATGGCTCAGAATTGTGAAGGAGTGGATAATTTTGTCATGCTTGTTTTGGCTCCAGTGATGAAAAGAAGCACCCGCCAGCAGTTATCTTTGTTTTGCGGGGCAGAAATTGCACAGGCATATGAAATGATATTTTTAAAAATAGCATTTAACCATTTTCAGAGCATTTTCACAAATGTTATCTTATTTGAATCTCTTAACTTCTTGTGAAATTAGTAGTTAAAAGTATTTTAAACTCCATTTTATAGATGAGGCTTAGAGAGGTTATAAGACTTGTTCAATGTTAGTGTCTCGTAGAATGGTGAAGCCAGGATTAGATCCCACATCTGTTGACTTAAGCTTAGATCTGGAATATGGAGCTCTTGCTACCATCATCTGCTTCTTAGAGCTGGTAGTTCCCACCTCCTCACCTGACAGACCTCATAACAAGCAGAAGAGCTGACTAGCTTGTATTTCATTTTCCCTGCTCTCCCTTGATTTACATACTAGTGAGCCCGGTAAAAGCTAAAGGCCAGGCTTGAGAAAGTAAGTAGAAGGCCACAGTTCGCCTCTGCAGAGCTGAGGAAATATCAAGAAGGTGAATAAATATTTAGTAGGGAGAACAGAAACAACTTATTTACTTTCTTTTGATTGTTACAGTAGGAAGTGAGATAGACCCTATTACAGTTTAAGTTTTCCCTTTCAACTAGTCACTGGAAATGTGAAGAGATGAGGGAGAAGAGAAAACCCAGGGATGAGCATTTTTGTATCTGGAATCTGATATATTTCAGACATCAGAGACAAAGGGTTAATGCCAAGGTTTCTTTTAAAAAAATTAGAAACAGATTTATTGACATTTTCATTAAAGAATATTCAGGAAGTGCTACATTACTGCACACTAGAGGGTGGGTGTCCTTTAATGTGCTAATTAAGAGATGATTGTCACATCTGTTATCAGAAATGCCCTAGATCGAACTGGAGCAAGAAGTGAGTTTCCAAGCAAGTAATGATGCCACTGTTACAGACCTTATACAAGAGCAACAGGAGATAGTGGGAAGAGCCCAAGCCTTAGCCATAGCTCAGCAGAGTGCTCATGGAGTTTTTAATGGAGGGAGTCAGTGACATATATTGTTAGCCTGATAGTATGTTAGGATAGAGGTTATTTTAGAGTTGAAATTATCTGTCCTCTTTATAAGTTTCCTTATGAAGTCTCAGTTCCCTCATTAGTATTTTTCGAAGATAATAATATAGATACTTAAAATACACATATACATATACCCATACAAACACACACTAGCATAAGTATATATAGAACTTTCACTTTTGTCTTTGGATTATCAGCTTGAATAGATTTGTATTTAGAAATGGTTTACTGATTGTAAAACATTGATTTATTAATTTATGTTAATTCATTCTATTAATAAAGAAAAACAGTATTTTCTGAACTTGTCTTACCCTTCTGCTTGTACAGTTCCCTATTTTTCCACTTTTTGTTGGTAAGGATTATTGTCTTTTTTTTAATAGAAATGCCATATTTTATCTCTGACAATTCTTTTTAAATCAGCTCGTTTCTAAAATTTTTACTTTTGTAACAAGTCCTTTTCCCCACTTTAGTTCCCAGCATATCAATTGTATATAATCCTTCCTCTTTGATATTTATTTCTTATTCAAACTGAGCATCTGTTTTGAGATGCTCATAACCTCTATAAAATGAAGTTTATTTTATGTACTAGGTGCCAGGACTGAGGACAGAGTGGTGAATCAGACACAACTCCTATCCCCCCTTAACGTTCACAGAACAAGTAGATTTACCCCAAATCTCTTCCTGTTAGTAGTTGGTTCTATGGTCTTATGTAGCATATCTTCCTTTCTGTTATATCTGTTGCTTTCTGTCTTTTGAAACTTTATATGCCTCTTGATTAGGTCTTGTGCTGGGAAACTACATTTATCTTCTTCTTAGTAATTATTTGGTTTTTTAAACTTTCTTCCCACCTTATCCCCCCACCCCCAGCTTTTTTTCATACTTCTCTTTATTCATTGACCTATTCTTACTTGTGTTTCACTTATTCTCCAGGCTCGTATTTGAGAGAATTACTTGTTTTCAATTTACCTTCTGGAGCTGCTTCATTTACCTTCTATACTTGGCATGAGACCCTACCAGAAAACACTTCCCTTAGCAAGCTTCTACTTTGACTGCAACTTTCAGTAATAATTTATTTTTTTCCTTGACTTACTTTTTTCTGTCTTCTCGCCTAATTATTCTATTATCTTAATTTTTTTTCTTGAATCCCTTTCTGCTTAGTGCAAGAATCTCTCCGAACTTGGAATTAATGGTATCTTCAAAATGGACAGAAAGAAAAAGAAAACACATAGAACTTGAAACTTCTAAAGGTTTTGTTAGAATAGAATCATGTACCTCAAATATCAGAGATAAATAAGTTCCCAGGGAAAGACCCCAGGGAAGTCTTTCTCCTTGCAGAATGCACCCAGTGAGTAGTATTAAATTTTTAACGAGTTCAGAGAATATGGCTTCAGTTTACCAGTTGAGTGGGGTCCAGCTGAGGATCTCCATTCAGAAACTCTATGACAAATACTGTCAAACAGAACCAGTTATATCCTTTCTCCAGGATGATCAATCGTGAAGCCCGAAGCCATTCTAAGAGAGGGTCTGGCATCTCCTTTAAAAAAAAAAAAAAAAGGCCAACAAAACAAGTGATAGGTAATCTTCCTGTAATATTAGTGCCTTTTTTTGAGAGTCCAGCCATGTAGTTTTTTTTTCTCCGGTACTCAATAAAGAAGAGATCATTTTGGTTTCTAGAGAGAATCATCTCTTACCACTTTTGGCGTTTCTCTTTGTGTTCATTTCAGAAGCTTCAGAGCCTCACAGAATGCCTTGTGACTGTGACCACATGATTGGGAGGAAGGGAAATGCAGGCAGGCAGTGACAGCTGCTTCCCAAATAGCTCATCAGAGTTTGTGTCTCTCTATTCTATGACCAAGATTTTAGTTCAGACTAGAGTGATTTTCTCTGATCCTTCTAAAAGATGTCTGAAGTAACTCTCTGGGAACCCTGTAAGATCAAAGCCCTAACATGATCTGTTTTGTCATCATTATAAATTATTCCTTAAAAGATTAAATAAATCTTTAAATCTTATATTACAAAATTCTAAGTTACAAAACATATTTTTGTACCATGCAAAAACTTTTTTTCCTAGTTTTCAAATTACAGAAGGGGAAGTGCATTTTTATTATTGAAAATTATAAAGAAAATTATAATCACTTGTGATCTCTCTATTCAGAAATAACTGCTATTGTTAATGTTTTGGTATTTTTTTCCTAGTCTTTTAGAGCATATTTTAATGTAGTTGAGGGCAAACTATAAAGACCATTTGTATCTTCATTTTTATCTAACGACCATATCATATCTTAAACTGAGTTTTTGTTGTTTTTAACTCAAAATCTTAACAAAGAAATTTCAACATTTTGTTATATTGGCTTATTTGTTTTATAAATATATATCAAGCATCTGACTTATACCAGGCCCTGTGCTATGGAAGGGGCAAGTTGAATTAGGAACCAGGGGCTCACCAGCTGGTCATTTATATCCTACTGAAACCATCTACCCTAGTTCATGAGAGGGCCCTTCCTTCTCCTTCTCATAGTCTAACTAGAAATTAAACAATGATTTCTCTGAAGGAGTTCTCAGGCGTTTTATGGGGCTAGTGGGAGCCATGGAACACTGTGATCTTTTTACCAATGACAGTATTCCTTGGAAATGTGCTACTCAGTCCCATCTGCACGATGTCTTAGTTATCTTTCCATGCTGTGACTGCATCAGATTTTATTTTGTGAACTTGGTTTAATGCCAGGAATAATACTTTAGACTAGCTGTCTCTACCACTCTTTCCTGTTCTGTCATCTGTAGATTGACTGATGATCGGTAGCTCCGTAGTGGTTTTACTGCCACCTTTAGAAAAATAAAGGAATAAGGTTATGGATGGCTGCTCATCCATAACTTTATTCCTTTAAAATCTTTGCCTGTAGATCATTGTTGTCCAGTAGAAGTTTCTGCAATAATGGAAACGTTCTTTGTCTGTGCTGCCCAGTAATACGATCACCACCAGCTATGTGTGTCTGTTGAGCACTTGAAATGTGATTAACGTGACTGGGATACTGAATTTAAATTTCAACTTAAATTGCCACATGTTGACTAATGCCTGCATATTGGATAGTGCTGCTGTAGCGCATCCTACATGGTTCTCCTAATTCCTCTCATGAGGAGGGCAGTTTGTTTATTTGTTTGCTTGTTTATTTTTTAACCACACTGGGCTGTGCTTTTATCGTCTCTGTTCCTCCTGTTAGCAGTGTGAGTAGTGAGATACAGAACTGTTTCTAAGGACCTTCTTGAAGGGGAATGGAACTACATAGTATTCCTTCCAATCAGATATCTAGATTTTCTCTGGAGGGGCAGCTCTTAGGAAAGTACTTATTAGCAGCCCTACACTTTCTAGAAGCCATTGGTAGACAATAGATATGTTATGATAATGTAGTTTCTAAATAAAGGTTTTTTTTTTTCCCAGGGGAGAGGCTTTACTTTATGTAAAACCAAGTCAGAAGGGTTTTTTTCCCCTCTCAAACACATCACTAATTACCCTTTTTATACTTATGTCACATTCTTGAAACTCTGGCATGCATCTGAAATGGTACAAAAATGCCTCTGAGTCCTTCCCATTGATTTTTCTTTTCAGTCAACATTACTATGAAATAATCTCTGTTTAGAAGCTTGATGAATTCTTGGGTCTTTTGACTATGTTCTACTTTTTAAATGATTCAGTGATTTGTCCTTCTTCCTATCAGCAGTTTCATGGGATGCAATAGATATGCCAGTGTACGAAAAACCCTGTCATGTTTTTCTTTCCCTCCTTCAGTGACACTGCCTTTCTTCTCTGTTAAATGTCAAGTCTTCCATTTCTGTTCCATCTATGTCTTTGTTCTCTTCTTAATCTTTTCTTTAATTCCTGGCTGGGCACTCTGGCTTGTGTCCTCCTTTGTTTCTCTCACGGTTGGTCTCTTAACTCCTTCCTCCCAGGTGCTTCTTCGTGGGTCCTCACTGTGCTCTCAGACTCTGATCCATGCCTTACCCTCTTCCCACAAGTTCTCACTGCTCTCCTAAGATAGAGAGGCAAGAAGTTACAAGCTTTCCTGTGAAAGCAGGCTCCTTTCCTTCATCTTCATAGGAAGCCCACCAAAGTGTCATCTCACCTTTAAAGGCTCACCTTTTACTAACCCGTATTAGGAACCCACCCGGCCTCTGAAGCCTTTTGATGAGAAGAACCATTTTAGTTCAATGGCAACCAAGAGGCTGCACATGCACTGCTTTCACTGTGAACTAAATTTGCTGCACATTTGGAGAAGCCACATGAGGAAACTGACTGTGTTTTCTGCCTTCTGTTGACAGAATGGTACACGAAACTTCCAGGACTTTGACTGTCAGGTAAGGACCATACAAGCACCAAGGGGGACTCTGTGCAGGCCCTCTGCAGTGCTTCCCTCCCTGGGCTGCTGGTCTTGTGGAGGTGGATCTCTCTTCATAGCAGTCGCGGCTCCTTCATGTTCTTTTGGTCATTGGATCAAATTTATTTAAAATAATTTGCTATTATATTAAAAAATTGTCTGCCAGGTGCCTGTTTTATGGTTATTGGGTTGAGCTTTCTCTTTGTGATTAAGATCTCCTTTCCTCAAGTGATATTGGAAACCCCAGCCACAGGTGTCAAATGGAGGGTTGTCACCTCACTGCAGAGAAGGTGGGGGAGGGACAGTTTGGAGGGGAGACTTAACAACAAAATTTTTTCCTAAAAGAAAAAGACAAGTTAGTGTTTTTAATACAAAATGCAGATTTCTCTTGGCTTCATGTTTAGAAATGCAAAATTCAAACTGACTCATTAGTATATTCATAAATGATATTTTATAGACTGATATTGCTATAGCTCTGTTGCTAATTTGAAAATCATAAAATGAACCAGAAGTTTCCCATCTACCTACTTTATCTATTGACTGACATGTGGTGAAGGCCATCTGAAAATGACCAAAGTATAAATTATGTATGCAGTGCCGTTGCTATCAAACATGTGAAATAACACAAATTTCACTAATCACGTATTGCCCGGAGGTTCCCAAACCTCTCAATCAGAATTGCCTTATGAAAAATACTATTAAACAACTCATAAAATACTGAGGCCTGTGTATACCATGACCTCTTGAATCAGAATGCCCAGGGTGAAGGTCCTTGAAAGCCATATTTTCAGATCACCCAGGTGATTTAGATGATCATTAAGATTTGGGAATGACCAAATGAGAATGATTTATAATTAGATTTCTTAGTGTCCTTGGAGCAATATCACAAGGTGGTTTTTATTATTTCTGTTTTACAGATGAAATTGAGAATCAGGTTTCTTAACTTACCATTGGGTGAAGCTAGAGTTAAAAAACACCATTCTTCCTGAATTTGTTGCCTGTTCTTTCCCACCTAGAAATGTCTGGAGCTGAGATGTTGTAAGGAGTTGAGCTATACTTAAAGCTGAGGTTCCTTGGCAGGACAAATGAGACTTGCTTTGGAAGGGGCAGGCTCATAGCACTGTTGCAGATTTCTGAATCCCAGGGCCAAACACCAATTTGTGTGACTATTTAGTACTTTATATATACAACATAATCAGCCTAGCACTGTTAGGGAATCATTTACTATAGTCTTTTAGTCATTATTTTAGTTATTTAATCATATTATAAATGGTGGCAGTCAAATTTAGGTTTAGTTTTTAATTTGATCTAACTTCAGTTATGGTTTGGATCCTAGGTTACCCATTAAACTTGATTGCTGTTAATATTTGATATAATTTACCTAGAAGGATCATGTGAGAAAGGGTGACAGTAAAATTCAAGGTGAAGAATTTCAAAAATAGTATATTTATACTGTATGGAAGAATTTGTTTTCATCAAATGAGCACTCCTTCCTAAAAATGGAAAATTGGAATATGAAAAATTACAAAATAGATAAGAAAAAAACAAAATAAATAAAACCACCTGCTATTTCACCAGTATTAATATTTTGATATATACCCTTTAGGATTCTTTCTACGCATAAATGTACTTAGTTATAAGTTAAATTGAATTTTAGAAATATAATTATCACTTTTTTCTAATTTTTTCCATCTTTATTGAAATATAATAATCAGTTGCTTGTATTTGCATTGTACAATTCAATGAATTTTTTTCAATTATAGTTGGCATACAATAATATACCAGTTTCAGTTGTATAACATAGTGATCAGAGATCCACATAACTTGCAAAGTGATCACCCCACTAAATCTAGTACCCCTCTTCCCCCTTACATATTTATTACAACATTATTAACCATCTTCCCCATGCTACATTCTACATCACCATGTCTATTCTGCATCTATCCATTTGTACCTCTTAATCTCTTTGCTTTTTTTTTTTATCGCCCTCAACCCTCCCTAACCCCCGCCATCTAATATCCCTCAAAATATTCACTATATCTATGGCGTTTATTTCCGCTTTTGTTGTTGTTGTTGTTGATTTTGTTCTTTAGATTAACACTTAAAAATAATCTGGCGAAAATGCTAGATATTTTAGGTGAAGCTTTAGTAACATATCTGGCCTCATGAAATATAACTTTTAGTTCAGTTCTGATACAAATAGAATGATGGCAAGTGTTTGTCAGTGTCACATGTCTGCCACTGATTTTGAATAGACAGGTTCTTTGCGTTTTAAAAGGAAAAAACTAGGCTCTTCTTTTTTCCTCCTTCCAGCACTCATGAATGCTCTTCTGTGGCCATTCTCACATGTCTCTTTGTTAAAGGCGTATGTGACATTGTAGAGACGGGGCAGCTGGGTCAGGAGTCCAGCAACAGGCTGATTAAAGAGCTAGGAGTTAGGAACTGTGATGTGAGAAGTCTAGAATGGCCCGGTTTGCCTGAAGGCTTCTCAGAAACCATTGGGCATTCTTAGGAGACAAAGCAGAATAAATCTAAAGTCATTAAATGGAAAAGCATTGAGCCTTGGCATTGATATTGTCCATTAATGTAACTGTGGGCTACTTCTGATCTCTTGTCTTGCCTCAGAAAATCTTAGAAGAATCTTTGATGATATCTGAGGAAGTTATCTTAGCATCATCGACCAAGCTCACAACTTCAGTCTGAACTGGCCTTTCCTCCTGTGTTTTCCTTACTAATCAATCAACTACATGCTCCCCACTCCCATAATTGAAAATGTAATTAAAAGTGTACCATTTCTCTTGGTTCTTTGATTGTCCTAAGTGACTTCATTGCTGTATAGCTCCTCTGAGGTAAACAGCAGTTATTTGGAATAAGAGTAACAAAGGAAGGGAGTGATTAGAGGTGATATGATTAGAATTGATGAGGAGAAAAGAGCCTGTTACCAGTTACAACAATGAATCATTAGGCTTATTGTCCATTTATCTAACTTAAGTGCTGATTAAATTCTCTCCTTGTGAGACTGTTTAAAAGTTTAGAATTAGATGATATAGTTTCTCTGTGTATAAGATATATTACTTTAAAAAATAACACTTGTGTATAATCAAACAAATTTAGAAATTCAGAAAATAAAAAAATAAAGAATACCTATAATCCTACCTAGAGCTGCCCTTATTCTTCTATATTTATTTCTAGTTTTTACTTTATATTCTGGTTATTGAAAGAGTGCATGCTCATATTTGAATATTTGAAAAGCACAGAGAATTAGAATTAAAAAATATAGCTAGAGAAAAACTCATAATCCTATGACCCAACGATAACCATGTTAATGTTTAGTGCTGAGATATGTGTCTGTGTCTATATAATTTTTATTAAAATAATTAATTTTTAAATTGATTTGATTGGTCACATTGGTGGATATACAATTTGTATCCCCCTTTCTGACTTAACATTAGAACATGATCTCATTTCCCTATAATTTTAAAACTCATAAAAATTTCTAATGGCTGCCCATTATTTCATCACGGCTGTATCATGACTTAACTATTTCATTATTTTTGGAAATCAGATTGCTAGAATATGTTCAATTCACTGAACATTTTGGGGCATAAATTTTATATATACTTTGGGTTTTTTCTTAGATAGATTCTTGGAATGAGCATATTTAAGGCTCTTGACATATATTGTTAAATTGCCTTTCACTTCCACCAGAGGGGTACTCAATAAATATTAATGGAGAGTGAAAAGCTGCTGTCTGCCAGGATATATCATTCCCATAGAAGAGGCTGGTAATGGAGAGAACTCACAAGAAAGGAGTTCTTGTTCCTAGGATAACCCAGGCATGGCCAAAGGCTGAGTAATTTCATGCTGGCTAGCTAATCGGAGTATCTCTTTAGAGGACTGATTTATGGAACCCAACTGTGAAGACTAGTTTTCAGTACCATAATTCAAATGTACATATGTGACTGGCCTCTTCTAAAGGGTTTTAAACAGCTTTAAATTCTTACCAATCACTTGGTGAATGAGCATTGTTACAAAATAAGAATTAAGTAAATAAAAATCTTGAAAGTTCCTTCCATAGAAAAGAGGTGTTTAAAGAGAGCTGGAATTGACCACTTGCTGCAATTGTGTTTGTGATCTTGATCTGTTCTATGTACCTCGCCTGACCTTGAAGGATGTGAGTGTGGTCCCCGTCTACCTTTCAGCCACTGCTTCTCTTTGTATACCCCACCAGGAAAACTGGAATTATTGCTGGCCTGCCCTCACTCTTGTTTTTTGCCTTTCCTTTCTGACTTTTGTTTACAGTTCCTCCCCTTGTGATACCTTCCACCCTTTTGTTGTTGATTTTTGAGGGATGTAGGGGAGGTTAATGTAGGTGACTTTATTCTCATTTTGGGGGAGAAGAAAAGAATCTTATAGAAAAAGCTTAGTTTGTTGGGTTTTTTTTTTGTATTTTAATCACTACCCCCAATCTCAGTTCCCTTTTTCCCTGTCATTAGAGGGTTTATTTCTCTGACAACCTCTGTCCCATCATGGGTTTGATGGTTGCCAACTGCTTAAACTCACATCATTCCAGCTTAGCAGCTTTACTGCGGAGAGAAGATCTTTACCTGTAATTCTAGGGAAAAGGTCAGGGGAGGATTCTTGTTGGCTTAGTATGTGTGTATATGGGTCAAATATATGTCCCTGGACCATTTGCTGTGGCCAGAGAGTGAAGTATTTGAATTGACCAGACCTGGACCCCTTCCTACCTGGACTTTCCTAAGAGTCCATGTTCTGAAGGTGTTCTGAGCTGTTGTTGTGTGTAGGTTAAATAGTCATTCATTCTTTTTCTCCCCATTGTTATCTAAGGCTATGTGAAGAAGATATTGGAGTTAGCTTTGAAGAAGAAAAAGATAGATTTTTTGTTGACATATTGCAAAAGAAGCTTTCGGATGAAGAGCATGATTTGTGAGAAGGCTTGAGAGTTATGGGTGGTTGAAAAGTAAAAGTAAGGGTCGATTGAAATTGTTGATTGAACGGAGCTGAAACATGTAAGAGATAAGAGGGGAGAGAACTGAGGCTAGAGTCAGAAAATGTATTACAGAATTTTAAAAAGGAAAATGTGTTCTTACTGATAGGCAGAAGGCTAAATAATAGTGGAAGCTGATCTTTTACTAGGTGGTTAAATGAGGTTTACAAATGAACTTTATACCACTACATAGAGGTAAGATAATCGCGGGGATATTAAATCAAAAATATAATAGATAATATAACAAAATATATAATAATAAAAGCTATACCCAAGGCTCATACAGTAGTCTGCTTATACTAGAAACAGAACAAAATTTCATACTAATAAAAATGTAGACATTTTTAAGATTATGTTTTCATACAAGTTTGCCTCAATTATTTCAGACTGGCCAGGGAGAAAAAGAAGTACTAACAGACATGAAGTGATCAAAATTTGACTGAATTCAGAGATATGAAAAGTCAGATTATGTAATTCTGGTGACAGTACATTTAGCTGAAGAAAAAGGTAAAAGTTGATTATTATCAAATAATGGTAATATCCTAAACTCTTAAGTTCTTTAAAAAGCTCTTAAACTACATCTTTGATTCAGAGGAAGGCAGTCCAGGATGGAAAAGTATGTCAGGAACCAGTATGATTTCAAGTTGTTTTATAGGCTTGGAGAATAAAGGGATCATCATGTTCAAGTACATAGCTTTGAAGATGGTAATTAATCAGAAAGTATTGGAAAAAAATCTATGACGAGAGCCTATTAACACTACCTTGGGCTGTGCCCTTTGAGCACAGACACTCATTGTGTAGTCACACCCTCTAGAATGCTAGGATGCAGGGTGAGGTAATTGGAAGAAACAGCGTGTGAAACAGATGATAGTTGACTAAAACAGAAAGGTGGCAGCAGCTTTACCCTCTCCCAGTGGCCTAATCATTGAATCAGCTCTGTAGCCAGGGTCTCTGCATACACATTTCTAGATGGAGACTTGTTCAAGCTCTTCACATACAGGGTTACAAAGGATATATTTAGAAATCCATATGGAGGTGAGTGTCTCCTTTCTTTCCATATTCTTTATTCTGCTAAGAACATTTACATTCACATACTTTGAAATGAAAAGAAACTGTATAAGACACTGACAACCAAGGGTTGCTCCAAATAGGGCAACAGGATTGAACAGAGCCCAGGGCCCTTTGATACTTTGGTCATTACACAATTTGAGAGTATATTATGGAAGGTAGGAGTTGAGATCTCCCTGAAAAGTTGAAATTTTGTAAGCCAATTTTAACTCCGAATTTCATGCCCTATGAAATTCAATGAAATGAATGACAAAGTAGTTACTTTGCCCTATTCCCTCATCTATTTTTAACATGTTCTCTTTTACCCCATCTCCATCTGTTACATCTCTCTTTTCATCATCCTCCTGAACCTCCTTACAACTCAGTATCCCAAACTCCTATATACAATATCCCCATCAATTACCTGGCCTTAGGAGGTTCTGCTAACCTTAGGGCCAAAGTAAACTGGTTTTTCCCTCAGGTCTCAGTAGCACATCTAAGGCCTAGCTGGAACATTAAGCAAGACTCTACTGAAGGTTTGGCTATGACAGAAGGAATTCTCCAGCAACTAGATTGTCAAGATGACAAATTGTTGCACATCTTCTCCAATTTGGGTTCTCCTGTAGTGTCATTCATCTGGCCGGGGCTCGTTTCTCTCTCTTCCTCTTTATCCTTTATCTCAAGAAGTAAAACATGAGAAAGAACAAAGTTTCTTTGTGTTCCCTTCCTGAATCTATCACTTCCCAGGAGGAAACAAGTCCTAAAGTTAGTTTACATTCCTTCTCCTCCAAATTTTTATGCTTTAAATATGTGTAAACATACATATCTATATATAGATATAGATAAACATATCTATATAGTGTTGCTTTTTAAAAATTTACGTAAGTATACACATATCTACATATTATATACATATCCTGCATTTCTACTTAGCATTGTGTTTTCAAGATTTTACGTATTAATACTTCTAGCTCTAGTTAATTCATTTTTATTTGTATTTCATTATATGACTATGTCATAATTCAATTATCTTGACCTTATAAATAAGGCTGCAGTATACATCTCTGTGCATATCTTTTTGTGTGTGTGACCATGTTTGAGAATTTCTTTAGATTATGCATAAAATTAAAACTACTGTAGGGTAGATGTCTCTTAACTTTACTAGAAATTACTAAATTGTTCTCCAGAGTAGTTGTTCTACTTTACATGCCTACCAACAGTGTATGAAATTTCTTATTTTTCTACATCTTGGTCAACACTTGGTGTTAACGGACTTAAAAATTTTTGCCATTCTGGTGCATATAAAGTCACATTTCATGGTTTTAATTTGTACTGTCCTGACTGCTAATAGAGTTAGTGTCTTCCTCCTCAGTTTTCTATCACAGCATCCTCTTTATTTCTTTCATAGCATTTATTACTTAGCATTTATCAAACTGTTATATGGGTTGGTTGATTTGTATATTTATTGTCTGCCTCCCTGTTAGAACATAATTTTCTATGAGAGCAGGGATCATATCTCTCTCATTCACTGTTTCATTCCCAGAGCTCAGTCCAGGTTCTGGTAGTAGTAGTTCAATAAATAGTTGTTTAATGAATGAGCCTGGGTGGTGGTTGAGGGTTTCCTCAATAAGTCTGACATTACTACAAGACATATGCTCATACAGTAACAGGAATTTGTCTTTATATTCCTCCCATCCAAATCCTGTACTTAATTTCATATCCATTTCACCATAACTGATTCTCTCCATTTCTTACTTCCCATTTTCAAGCCTTTGAATAGGATGTATCCGTAATAGAGAATAGCAGAAATTTTGAGTCACTTGTGGTTTGATAGAGATATCTGCTCTAGCCTGTGATTTGAGATATACTGATGGTCAAAGGCTTAGCCTAAGATTGTTCTGCGTCCCACATCAGAGAAGAAACAAGGCCTCTGATGAGGTTCATTATTAGATAGGAAATTAAGTTGAAAGCCCTTTGCCTTTGTTGGGATTCTTATTGATAGAGCTAATCTTATCTACTGTAAGACTTTCTGAAATAGGTGTGGATGATTTTGTCATCAGAAGTTCACTAGGCTACACATAGTTTTTTATTTTTGAGAAATACAGACTTTGAAGGAAATTAGAATAAATCTCAGTTAACTTGTCTACAGTCTTTTTCTTTTCCACCCAACCACTCTTAGTGCTGGTTTTAGCAGCTCTGATTGCATCTTGTTTCAGCTTTGTTCATTTCTTGAGCTCTGCTCTGACTGTAGTCATCTTAAACTTTATTCATTGCTTTGGTTAGGATACTTTGGGGTGCAGGGAACAGACCTACCCAAGTTAGCTTAAACCAGTGGCAATCCAGGGATGTCTCAGAAATAAAGCTAGAACCAGGAATCAGAGTAGCGGAAATGCCTACTGTAATATAAGCTGCCCAGGATGGAATCTCTTTGTCCCAATTACTAATCCTCAGGGAAGGAAGCTGATCCAGCATGGACCAGATGCCCACCTGACTCCAGTAAGCTGTGGCCATTAGGTTACAGTTTATAAACATGGCAGCCATAGAGCCACTGCTGTAATGTATAGGCAACACAGAAGAGCAGCTCCCAGGAGAGGGGAGAGATTTTAGGCACACACACCCATAGGTGTCTGCTGAACTTATCAGTTGCATAACATGTGTTTAAAGGCTCTGAAGCCTCTAGCTTTTTACCCAGCAACTTTATATCTTCTGCTTCCTTTGCTTTTCTTTCCCCAGGTCTTACTTGCTCCTTACTCAACTTATTGATCTCCTTTCAGTAGTCAGTTGCAAATATATTCTCAACAGATCCCTGATTTCCCCCACTTATGAAAGTGAGTTTTGTGGATAAGAAGATATTTTCTCCCCCTCATTTATTTGTCTAGAAGGAATTAGAAAGTAGGAATATTCTGCATAATATAACATCTCTCTGGTATCCTTATAATGTGTGTCCTGCCCCAGCTGGTAGGAAATAGCAGTGAATCAGGTATTGCGAAACTTCAATCTGAGAAGTCCATTCTGCCTTTGCTGAGACCTTACATTCTCTTATTACAGGAACATGATGTAGAAACAACTCATGGTATGGTCCACGTCACTATAAGAGGCCTTCCGAAGGGAAACAGACCAGTTATTCTCACATATCATGACATTGGCCTCAATCGTATGTATTTGATTTTATATCTTTTTATTAGAATACTCAATCTTTGTATATTAAAAAAAGCACATGTAAGAGATCCTAGTATTCTAATAGAACGTAATTTTCTCCTTTCTTCCTTAATATTCCATCTTCTTTGCTACATATGTTAATGGCAGGATTAAAGTTCCTGTGAAGTGTGCAGGAGAATGCATTTGAGGGATACTAGAATTAAATCTCACCTGTGTGTCATGTCTGCAAAAGGACTGAAGGTTATATAATGAACTGGTTAAGAAAGTAGAACTGAAATCATTTTTTAAAAAGTCTATGCTACTTTGGTTTTTCATATTCCAGGTTAGAAAATCCAGGGTTTGAAATTAACTTTGTGAACTCTTCAGTGAATTGGTAAAAGTACTCTTGCTACAGCTTGTCATCAGTGACTTTAAGTGGACTTTTCTAGATGGTAGTGTAAGATTCTGGCCCTTGCCACAGGCACATGGAGTCTGTATATGTGTACTTTTTTGCATGCTTCTCTCACTTTCAGAGGTGATCTGCATTTAGTCTAGTGCTAGAGCTTGTATAGCTTAAGAAGTAATTTAAGCAGTTATAGTAATAGGGTAACAATTGAAGCAGCAGCCCTTTCTTGCACCCCAGCAATTTTTCCAAGAGACAGTCTTCCACATGGTGAATGTAAGCAGCCCAAGGTACTCACTCTAGCCAGGTTCTTGGGATATTGTCAGTGTCTCTATGTCAGATAGGGGAATAAAGTACATGGAAAATGACAGTATTTTGTGCAACACCTGGGTTGGTTTCCACTTTATAGATATTGTGTGGAATTAAGAATTAGTTGTTTTCAGGTCATCGAGACATCTGGTATTCAGCCTTTAGGGCAGCTTGAATCAGACAGATTGTTCAGACACCTCAGTTTAGTGGGACAATGATTAAAAGGTAGTAAAAGAAGATGATACAGAATTGATAGAGTGGAGGAAAATTGGGGAGAAATGGAGAGACTGTAACTTTTTCATATTTTTCCTCTTGCAGATAAGTCCTGTTTCAATGCATTCTTTAACTTTGAGGACATGCAAGAGATCACCCAGCACTTTGCTGTCTGTCATGTGGATGCCCCAGGCCAACAGGAAGGTGCACCCTCTTTCCCAACAGGGTAAGGCCGGGAAGATATGCACTCAGAAGAGCAAATGACTGAGTCCAGTGGGAGAAGTAGTGTGTGCTTCCCTTCTCAGCTGATGTTATGTAATCTACAGTTGTAGGTAGAACCAACCATTCTTGTATTTCCTCTCCTTGCTCTGAGAGGACTGTTATGTACAATCGTCATTTTTGTGTTTCTCCCTGAAACTCCCAATACCTAGGCCCATACTCATCCCTCTGAGCTGCCTTGTCAGGTAGAGGTGCATTTTTACTGGACTTAGAGCTCTTGGCTTCATCCTAAACCTGATTTGCGTGGCAGAGCCAGTCTCCCCAACTCTTCCATGCGCAGTATAATTATTGAGAAGACCTTGAAGGGGAGGAGTGAAAGCACAAACTCTGCAATGCTAATTCTTCCCCTCTCTGCCTTTACTCATCTCCAGAACTACCTTTACCAATGACTGCTGTTAAATAGAACATTACAGACAAATAATGGCTAACACTTATATAGTACTTAAACAATATTCCTAACACTTTTTAAAATACTTTACATGTATTAAGTCATTTAACCTTCACAACCCTATGGGTGGGGTAGGTTTACTATTCTCATTTTACAAGTGAGGAACTGAAGCCCAGAGATACTTAGTAAGTTGGCCAAGGTTTCATAACAAATAAGCAGTGGAGCTGGGATTTTAGCTCAGTCAATCAGGCTCCAGAATCCATGTATTGACTATGTCCAAGCTATTGTGTCTCTCAAACACAAATTGGCCAGTGAGTAGTTTATCCAACAAGACTTAGATCCCATTCCCTCTTTCTGTCTGTGCACGAATGGCTCAAGAGCACTTCATCTCTAAGAGTGTTTCAAGCAGAGGCAGGCCGACTTCCCTGTCAGATGTAGAGCAGATCCTACATCATATATAGGAGGTTGTCTTAAGACCCTTTCTATCTGTAATTCTATAATCTCTATGGGTACTCCCTACTTTTCTGGGCTTGCTTGACCTTTTAGGATTAATAGTTCATAAATTCAAAGGCCATAAAGTAACCATGTTATCCTATGCCTAAGTAAAACAAATATTCATAATGAGGAGCTCAGAATTTGTGATTATGCTTAAGCCCCATAAAGCCCAATATGCTAAGCTTTGTTTACTTTTGCACTTAGCTGCCTAAATATAAGCAGCCGACCAAGAACTACTTCCTGAGTTGATTCTTACTGTTGGAAGTTTACTGAACCTGAAACCCAATTGACATGATTATCAGGGATTTGGAATCTGAGACAGAACCTGTCAGATTCTCTTCTTTTCAAATGACATCCTTTAGTCTGAGAGACTGTTCATAGAAACATGTAGGTTCTTTTACTTTCTTCTTAGCATGATAGTTGTAGATAGTTGCACAACATGCCAAAATCATTTCCAGACTGCGCATCACCTCTTGGAGCCTTTGGTAAAGGGAATGCTTTTATCTAAGAACTCTGTACTTTTCTAGCTGTTCTTGTAGTTGGGAAATGTGAGTGCGTTCTAATTCAGGAGGTATTCTTCTGGATTTCAGGTACCAGTACCCCACAATGGATGAGCTGGCTGAAATGCTGCCACCTGTTCTTACTCACTTATGGTAGGTTCATTTTGCAGTTGTTTCACACAGTGTTTATAGACTTTCTAAGGAATGTGATGGTGAGAAAACAGAATAGTCACTGCCTTCATGGAGCTTATGTCTTAGGGAAATAATTAACAAGTAAGTAAATCACAACTAAAGTACTATAGAAGAAATCAGTGGGGGTATGATAAAGAATTAGGGCAGGAGCTACATAGGTAAGACTACTCAGGAAATGCCTCTCTAAGAAGGTGGCTTCTAGTCTGACACTTGGAGGATAAAAGGAGCACCTAGACAGAGAGCCAGAGCAAGAGAAGTCCAGACAGAAGGAGTAATATGTCCAAAAGTCCCGGACCAAATGAACAAGTGGCAGAAAGGCGTGGGGTGAAATTCAAGAAATAGGCAAGAACCAGATTATATAGGTCTCATGGATCAGGTAAGAATTTGGGATTTTATTCAAAAGAAAAAAAAAATAATGAAGGCTTTTAAGCAGGTGCATGATACCCAATTTAATCTTTTTAAATGACCATTCCAAATGTGTAAATTGAACATCAGTAAAACTGTTTACAATTTTTTAAAAAGGATTACTCTTGCTATGGAGAGAATGGGTTGGAGAGGAGTAGAAGAGAAAAAGCAAGGAGACCAGTTAAACTATTATAATAGTCAGGCAAGAGGTAGTGATATTTTAGTACTAAATACTGTCGTGGGAATAGAGTGAAGTAAATGGAGGCAGATGGAAATATTTTGATGGTAGGCTATATAGGACTTGCTGTTGTGTTAGACATGGAGGTGATAGAGTGAGATCTCAAGAATGATTTGCAGGTTTTAGTGATACTTCATTTAACCTTAAAATCAACTTAGAAGTAGGCGGTTATATCTTTGTTTTATAGGTAGGGAATCAAGGCTCAGAAAATTAAAGAAACTTGACCAAATTCTATATTTGATAAGGATCAGAGCCAGGATTTGAACCCCATTGTGTTCTTTCCATTACGTCATGCTACCTCCAAATGAGTTCACCCTATCAATGTTCATGTGTTTCATTCACAGTGTGAAAAGCATCATTGGGATTGGAGTTGGGGCTGGAGCTTACATCCTCAGCAAATTTGCAGTAAGTGCATGGAGGATTAGTCTCAACACCTTTGAGCTACTGCCTAGATCACAGCTCTTACTGCTGTGTTAAGTGACCAGGTACTATTGTAGGTCTATGTCAGTTTTTAAATAAATTCTGTCAGTTCCAGATACAGGTTTGAATAAAGCCTTGCTTTATACTTACAGTACCTGAAAAATCACAAATGAGGGCTGTACATCATCAATAAAAAGTAATTCTTAGAGAATACTTACAATGGAATTGTATACAGCCATTAAAATTTTGTAAGAAGAGCTTGTAATGATGAGATTGACACATACTAAAATGTTAATGAAGTTAGAATACAGATTCACCTAAAGTTTGTCGTAGGCATAGGAAAGGAGTAGAATGAAATTTACTAAAATATTAACAAGGATTGATATTGTATGGTAAGATAATATGAAATTTTATTTTCTGCCTTTTATAATTTCTTTGTTTATCAAATTTTCTGTAGTGAGCATAATCAGTGTAATCAGAGTAGAGGAAATAAGCTAGAGAGTTTTGAGTTTATATAGAAATGTTCCAATTGATTTTTTTTTAAGGGACTTTTTTTCAAATGCCTCCTGATTGATAGGACAGTCTTCTGAGTGTGGTGTCACCTAATCATGTGGCTTCAAAAAAACCTTAAGAAGCCCCTTTTGGGAACAAAGGTATATGAATATGAAATAGCCAGTTTAAGCCTCAGCAGCCCCTTATGTCAAGTGGTTCCAAAGGCACTTTCCCTGCAGAGATATGCTCAGGCGCTTTCCTCTTCTGTGGAGATAAAAAACATGTCTCCCCAAGAGATCCTAGCAAGGAAAGATCATTAGACAAGGAATTAAGAAACTAGTTTTCCAGATGCTAAGTCAGATTTAAAGAGCTATTTTTCTGTATATTCTCCCTAGCACCTCTCTGAAGTCTTACTTTTAAATCTGAGGCATTAAGGCATAATAAGAATTAATTAAACCATGCTCCAATATTTTTAGAAGAACATTGAGAGTGGAACTTTCATACTGTTGTCTTTGTCTCTGATTTCAGCTCAATCATCCAGAACTTGTGGAAGGCCTTGTGCTCATTAATGTTGATCCTTGTGCTAAAGGCTGGATTGACTGGGCAGCTTCCAAAGTAAGCACCAAATAGTGTTCACTGGCTCATCTCTAGGTCCTTTCTCAGAATGGCTTATCTGCTTTTTCATTGAGGAATGTACAGTTAAGGGCAAGAGGTATACAGCTTGATGAATATTTACATTTGTAATCACCACCCAGTTGATATACAGAATATTTCCAGTTCTATTCTTTATTAATACTTTCTTTTCTTCCCAGAAATAACCGTTATTCTGACTTCTATCACCGTAGACTGGTTTTATCTATTCTTAAACTTCATATAGTTTGAATAATAGAATATGTATTGTTTCATCTCTCATTTTCTGATTTATCATTGCCTCATTGATGTGTGTAGCAGTAGCTCTTTTTAATTGTTTAGTATATTGTGTGAATACACAAAATGAGTGGTTAGATGGTTATTATAAATAAAGCTCCTATGCACATTCTTTTACCTGTCTTTCAGTAGACAACACATTTTCTTAATTTTCTATGATAAGCATTATTGATTGCTTTCATAATTATTTTAAAATATTAAAATATTTCACCTACCAGCAGACCAGATTCTAAAAAATCTATCCATTTCTCCCCACATTTAAGTTCTGAAGAAATGTTGTATACCCTAGCTTTGAATGAAATATATTAACAATGCTATTGTCAGATGCTGTGGAAATTCTTTTTTATAATCTGACTTATTTAAAATTTATTCTGATTTCTGTCTAGCATGAGTACATTAAAACTTAACTGAACAGTCTCAATAATGTGTAACAACCTAATACAATTATAAAACTTTAGAATAACCTTATGAGTATTAAACATGAAATGAGATTGGTTATTAATTCTGATTTTTAATTTATAATCTGTGGATCATTGATAACCCATGTGAAGATTCCTGGACTTCTTTCTTCCTTAAACTTCTTGGGACTATGTGATCCTGTTGCACCCGTATCCAAGAATGTCTCCCTCATCTCTTCTCCATCCCCAGTTCAGTACTTCACCTCTGATCCAAGTCATAATTGAGCATAAAACAAACAAAAAAGGCTTAAGAGGACTCAACAAAGTTTGAGTTGGAAATTTTTCTGAAAATAGACTAATAATCTGCAGATTTACACAGATTGCTGCATTTATTAGACTGTGATCTGCATCATTCTGAAGTGGGGAAAAATTAAGAGAAAAATGTTTGAAATGCAGTAACATTCTGTAAACAGCAGTTTCCTCCCACTCCCTGAAATGAAGATAGCAAAAACTAGACAAAGAAGAAATTTTTTTGTCTCTTGGATAGCTTGGAAATGCTCTTAAGTTGAGTCTTATCCATAAATACAGTACAGATGCAGAAATACAGGCAGGAATGAAGTAACTAATAGCTGTGACTTTTTGGTCTCAAATTTTCAAAGAAGTTGTGGCCTCATTTCTTCCAGCTGCCTATTTCAAAGCAGGCTATGTTATTACCCTGAAAGCAAGACTTCATTTTTTTCTGACTTGTTTCTTGTTCTCATGTCTTTAGAAACCACTATCTCATGAAAATATGTGACATTGAGTTGTGTTTTTATTTATTGAAGGATAACATATATGCAGTAAAGTACATTAATCTTAAGTGGACAGCTTGATAATTTTGTACATATGCTTATTCCCTTTACACAAAGTTTTTATCCTTTTAGATCTCAGGTTTGACAACCAATGTTGTGGACATTATTTTGGCTCATCATTTTGGGCAGGTAAGTGCCTATTCCAAGCAGGAGAGCTGTGTTTATTGGCTTGCATGCAAAGAAGGGGTTTATCTCAGGAAAGAATAGATGCCTTAGAATTCACCTGATCCTAGTGCTGTATGAGATGCATGTGGCCCAGGAAAGGCCAGTCTTGGGGAGAGGCATTAACTCAATGCCACATGGCTCTTGGCATTTGTAGAGAGATGAGAGAAGGCATCATCCCTACCCCCACCCCTACCCCATACACACACCTGTTCCCTGTAAGCAGCATGCCATATGTTACTGTTTGACAACATCACGTGCCTCACCAAACATCTTTAGAGCCAAAATGAGGTCTGGGAAAGGCTTCACAGAAATAGAAATTTCACAGAAAAAAGAAATCAAGAAATGTTAGCACTAAAAGAACCTTAGAGATTATCCTATTCGATCTCCATGTTTTACTGGTAAGGAAACTGAAGTCTACAGAGAAAGTGACAGTTATACGGATAATTTTGGGTGAGAGAGGGGATCCCAGTCCTCTTTTCAAAGAGAA
Source organism: Pteropus medius (assembly GCF_902729225.1). Lineage (NCBI taxonomy): Eukaryota > Metazoa > Chordata > Mammalia > Chiroptera > Pteropodidae > Pteropus > Pteropus medius. The sequence goes on along the minus strand of NW_024342471.1, from coordinate 9,760,423 downwards.
AAGTGAGTTGGATAATACAGTTCTGACACCAATTACAGTTTGTGTATTTTTTCCCACACCACCAAGCAATTCTTGGACGTCAGCTGAGTGTCCTACAGATCAACTCAATTATACTATCTACCTAGTGGAGATATTGTCAGATCCCACAGGTTAAGGGCTCAGTCCTACAAGACTGCGCCACTTCAGATACCAGTCACAAGTTCAGGCTGTCACCTGTGCTTCTGACAGACCAGCTGTATATCATAGGTTTCAACAACCCCCTTTTTGGGGTTAATTAATTTGGTAGAACAGCTCACAAAACTCAGAAACATTTTACTTACTGGATTACCCATTTATTTCAAAAGGATATAACTCTGGAATAGTCAGATGGAAGAGATGCATAGAGCAAGGTATGTGGAAAGGGGTGTGGAGCTTTCATGCCTTCTTCAAAGTATGCCTCTTTCCCAGAACCTCCACATATTCACAAACCTGGAATCTCTCCAGGTTTGTGGAGGCTTCATAGTCACAATTGATTAAATCACTGGCTATTAGCTTTTGAACTCAGTCTCCAGCCCCTCCCCTCTCTCTAGAGGTCAGAGGGTGGGACTGAAAATTCTAATCCTCTAATCACTTGACTTGTTTCCCTGGCAACCAGCCCTATTCAGAAATCTTTTAGGGGCTTTCCAAAAGCCACCTCATTAACAAGACAATTTTATTGTTCACTTCCAAAATTCCTAGGGCTTTAGGATCTCTGTGCCAGGAACAGGATGTAGACCAAATATATATTAATAAATCCCAGTATCACATGTGACCTATGAAAGAGTGAGAGAATAAATGAGCAGTGAGGTTGGAGAACTGTGAGAAGATGAGAAAAAATAAGTAGGAGTAAAGTGCACTCACCTGTAGTCTGTGCGTTGGAAGGAGAGTGGTAGGTGGTGAGGAAACTAGCATTTACTGAGCACTCATTATGTATAAAGCACTTTGGCAAGTACTTTAAGACACAAATTCAGATATTTTTCCTGTGGTTCTATTAGACTTATTTTAAAGGAGAAATTGAGGGCCAGAAAGGCCACATAACCTTACCACCATTATCCAGATTGCAAATGGTTTGCATCCAGGTCAGACTAACTCCAAAGTTCAGTCTTTTATTTAGATTATATTTTATTGAAGTTAACAAATTCACATGTTTTAGAGTAGAGATGTTCTACAGGACTTAATACAAAGAATCTGCCACCCACCCCATTTCTTGCTTCATAGAGATAGCCACTTTAATTCTTTTAGCTATTTTGGGTTTTGTCTCCTTATTGCTCTCTTTAATTGAGGCATAATTTACATAAAGGGCAAAAATCATACGTGCATCCCACTGACCTTTTATGTATATATATTCTCATGTAAATAACTACCACAAAATCAAGATATAGAACATTTCCATCACCCCAAAAAGGTTCCTTTGTATCTTTTCCTACTCTCTAATCCCCTTCTCCAAACAAGGTATTTACTGTTGTATTACCTGTAAAGGTTGGTTTGCATGTTCTTGAACTACATATATATAGAATCACATAGTGTACACTCTTCTGGATCTGGCTTCTTTTTCAATATATTGTCTTTGAGACTCATCCATGTCATTCTATGTATCAGTTCATTCTTTTTATTACTGTATAGCAATCCATTGTGTTAATATACCATAAATAAATATTTCTATGAATATTTGTTATTTCCAGGTTTGGTTTGGGAGGTTTTTTTTGGGGGGGGTTGTTTGTTTGTTTATTTGTTTTATTATGAATAAAGCTGCTACGAACATTTCATACATGTCTTTTTGGATATATGCACTCAATTCTCTTTACCTACTTATCTCTAACTACGTATATGTTTCTGCTTGTTGACTTTTTAGTTGTAGGCATTATCTGTTGGCATTCCATTATAGAAGACGATTTTTCTCTATCTCTAATACACACTCGTCCTCATGACACACATTTTTTTTTTCCACCACTCTACCTTTCCAATGTAACATGATTTGGATTAGATACATTTCCAGCATTTCCACTACCGTTCTATGTAAATGTTATTCAGAGCTGTGCCATGACTGCTTTCTTCTTTTGTACATTTCTCCTTTGCCAGCTGATAGTGTTAGAATTTATAAAGGATACTGGAGGAACACTGCAAGGTGACAGTGGAAGGAAGGCACTTTCTTTCTAGATTTTGGCTCCTTTTTTAAAAATGTAGCCCTGGGCTTGGCGTACAGGCCTGGTAACACTCAATTCAGCATCCTTCGGATCACACTGTCCCCATCCTGTGGGCCGTTTCTGTACGATCCAGACAGGAGACAGAAAGCACATACTTTGAGCAGAGGAAATTTAAAATAAAATATTGTTAACTAGTAGAAGAAAGTTAACTTCTCAGAGTGGTAAAAGAGGACTCTGAGGGGCCCAACTGACTTAGTTGATCCCCCACCACCAGGCCTGAGAATCTGGTTCTCACAGAAAATAGCCAACCAGTAGCAAAGAAACCTGCCAGAGTTTGAGGGCCATAACTGGTCCATAGAGCCGCTTACGAGGTGAGGGAGATACATGTCTAAAATAAGGTCTGAGCTGCTACAGAAGCTGCATTTGGCTGCGGAGAATGTGGGCTAAGGGTGCAGCTGCAGCTGGTCTGTGAAGGTTCCTAACACTTGAGCCACTGGCTCCTGTGCTAAATTTTTAAAAAGAAGTGGCAAAGGGAAAGTGTTTACGCAGTTTAGCTCGTTTTATAAGGAATGGTAGACCTAAGGCTGGGAAACCAGAGATTGAAAGCACAGTTTTCCCCAAATAGCTACTGCTCCCTGGCTGGCTGTCCATATTTAATGAGAGTGGATCACTAAAAGGCCTATGGATACCATATGAGGTTTATTGCTATGGGCAGTCAGACCCAGCCATTTCTTTGGGAAACCCCTGATGTCAACATTTTTAGATCCTTTCTGTGGTAGTAGTCAGATTCCCCAGATAAGTTTTGAGATTGTATACCAGACATTAGTATTCTTGGACCCAAATGCCTGAGGGCCTCAACATTCAGGCTTTAAACTTACACTTAACCTTCCTGTTTGAGTATGGTATATCTACTGCCACCTAAGTCTGTGGTCTCCCAGATTAAAGACCTTGTATTTTATCATTTCCAGAGAATAAACCTAAATACAATTAATTTTTGTATATTGATCTTATAGCCTTAAACCTTGCTGAACTAATTTATTAGCTCTAATGGTTTTTGTGGATTTGTTAGAATTTTCTATATACAAGATCATGTCTTCTGCAAATAGACATAGTTTTACTTCTTCCTTTCCAGCCTGGATACTTTTTATTTCTTTTCTTGCCTAAACATAACTTTCTAGGTCCTGGCTAGAATCTCTACCTCTGATACTGTGTTGAATAGAAGTGATGAGAGTGGACACATCTTGTTTCTGATTTTAGGTAAAGGAAGTTCTATTCCTGGTTTATTGAGTACTCTTATCATGAAAATGTGTTGAATTCTGTCAAGTGCTTTTTCTTTATCGAGATGTATATATGACTTTTGTTCTTTATTCTTTTGATGTGGTGTATTTTTTTGTTTCGTATGTTGAACCAACCTTGCATTCCTGGGATAAATCCCACTTACTCATGATTACTAATATTAAGGATTTTCGTGTCTGTATTCAGAAGGGATATTAATTTGTAATTTTCTTATGATGTCTTTGGTTTGGGTATGAAGGTAATACTTGGCCACTTAGAATGAGTTGAGAAGTATTCTCTCTTATTTTTTGTAAGAATTTGGGAAGGATTGCTCTTGATTCTTCTTTAAATGTTTAGTAGAATTCACATCAAAGCCATCTGGGCCAAAGCTTTTCTTTGTGGAAAGTTTTTATGTTGCTAATTTAATCCCATTACTCATTATAGATCTATTCAGATTTTTAAATTTCTTCTTGAGATATATATATATATTTTTTTTAACATTTTATTTCTTTATTTTTCCCCTCCTCCTTCCCCGCTCCCTTCTGGTAACTACTAGTCCATTGTCCATGAATCTTCTTGAGATACTTTATAAGTAACTTGTGTCTTGCTAGGAATTTTTCCATTTCATCTAAGTTATCTTATTTGTTGACAAGCAATTATTCATAATATTCCCTTAATCTTTTTATTTCTGTAAAGCTGATGGTAATGTCTTGTTTTTCATTCCCGTTTTTAGTAATTTGAGTCTTGTCTCTGTTTTTCTTGGTCAGTCTAGCTGACCAAGTTTTGGTTTCATGTATTTTTCTCTATTCTTTTTCTATTCTCTATTTCACTTATTTCCACTAGAGTCATTATTGTTTTCTTTCTTCTGCTTGCTTTAAGTTTGCTCTGGGCCTTTTGAGCCATGCTTCTCTTGCTCAGGCCCGCTTCCACGTCTGGAAGTGTACTTCCTTCTAATAAAACTTTTCTGCTGTTAAAAAAAAAAGTTTGCTCTGTTTTTTCTAGTTTCTTAAGGTGGAAGCTAGTTATGGATATAAGATCTTTTTTATACAGGTATTTACAGCTACAAATTTCCTCTATACACTGCTTTAGCTGCATCCAATATGTTTGGATATTTTTATTTGTCTCAAAGTATTTTTTAATTTCCTTTTGATTTCTTCTTTGACCCATTAGTTATTTAGGAGTATATTGTTTAATTTCCCAAATTACCTTCTGTTATTAATTTCTGATTTCATTCCATTTTGGTCAGAATATACACTTAATATTTCATTCCTTTTCACATTTATTGAGGCTTATTTTATGTCCTAACATATGGTCTGTCCTAGAGAATGTTCTGTGTACACCATGAGAAGACTGTGTTCATTCTGCTGCTATTAAGTGAAGTATTCTATAAATGTCTGTTAGGTCCGGTAGTTTATAGTGTTGTTCAATTCTTCTATTTCCTTGTGATCTTCTGCCTCATTATTCTGTTCATAATTGAAAGTGGGGTATTAAAGTTGCCAACCATTACTGTTGAAATTGTCTGTTTCTCTTTCAATTCTGTTTGGTTTTGCTTCATGTATTTTAATTGTTATATCTTCCTGATATTGTCTTTATTAAACTAATCTTCCCTTGTTAGCCCCTTCACTCTCGTCACTGACAGCCTAGCAGCCTTATTGAGTCTGCTAAATGAGTGATTACAGTCTTCCTTCTATTTTCCCACTTTCAGAATGTTATTGCTGTCGTGACTTTTCCTATTGTCTTTGTCCTTATGAGTTTATGACTTATAAAGAAAATTTTTGATACCATTTTTATGATTTTTCTGGAAGGACCAAAGCTGTTTTAATCCAACATCTTTAATTAGAATTCTCAAAGACCACAATCTTTCCACTACATAATACTGGGTACAGTAGGTACTTTCCTGAAGACATAACATGTTTGGTTTTGACTATACACCTTAAAAAGCAGTTCACAAAATTTACAAAATTCTATTCTAAGTGCTCTGGGAGAGACAAAGATATATAGGATGACTCATTTTCCAGAAGCTCATTCTGGAAGATGAAATATGCAGAAATACTATTATAACACAGGTAAAAAGATAAGGAATAAGAACTACTTTACATTGATTGCCTTCAAATTTCAGACAGATGTTTTATATGTATTAATCAATTCGATCTAATAAATTCATAATGAGAATTGTAGTATTCCCACTTTATAGGTGAAGAACAAATTGGTTTACACAAAGTCAGTAGCTAATAACATATGGAGGGGAGGAGATTTGAAGCCAGATGTGCCTGACTCTGAAGTTTTCCTCTTTCTACCATTCCAGGATGCCTTAAGAGAGGCACCATGAGGGCTTAGAGGAATTCAAAGGCAGGAGAGGTTTACTTCTGATTTGGGGATCAGGGAAAGCTTCAGGGTAGAAGAGGTATCCCAGCTGGGCCATGAAGGATAGATACGATTTAACATTTTAGATTTGGAGAGGGAGCGGGGATCATTCCAGGGAAGAGGAATAATTTGCTCTAAAGCAAAGAGGAAGGAATTATAAGATGTATTCAGGGGATATTAAGTAACCTGGGCGGAGACTTGGTGTAGGATACCTGTGGGAGGTTAATTAGCCAAAGCAGTTACTTCTAAGGCCTTCTAACAGTGCCCAATGTGGAAGAATGAGGCTTCGAGGTATTTGCTTTCAAATATGTTAGAAACACTATTTCAAATAGGGGAAAGCTAAGACCAGAATTTTAATGATTTCTGCAAAGCAAGAACATCCTCAAAAAATATATATATATAATGTATGTTTAATTAAAAACATGAGTGAACACACAATGCAATACACATATGATGTATTATTGAATTGTACACTTGACACCTATATGATTTTATTAACCAATGTCACCCCAGTAAATTTAATTTTTAAAAAATGAGGTCACAGACAATGGGTTATCACAAGGCCTAATAGTTCATTTAAAATTTAAGCAAGCAAATGCTTGTATTGCTTTTATTGCTTTGAAAAGCAATCAAATAAGGTTTTTAAACATGAATAAGTTCATCTGCACTAATAAGAGGAAAAACCCTCAGTGATATCCCCCTTTTTAACCTATCAAATTAGCAAAAATTAGAAAGAGTGATCATTTGTAGTAGCAAAGATGTGGGAAAACAGGTAATATTAATAAGTGAGACAGCCAAATGTCCCAATAAGGAATGATCTCTACCATAGTTTAAGTGGAAAAGCACTGTGTAGAACAGTATGTCTAACAATTTGTGTTTTTAATAAAGGTAGGTGTGTGGCAATTTATACACAAGAGCTTTGCCTAAGAAATTCCATTAGCACTTAAGCAAGTTTTACCCCTTTTGTATAATATATCTTCCCTTTGTTATCTCACACTTTGCTGCTCAAGTTCCTCTTTAGACCTTTAAGAGAGAGCTGGCTATATCATTTCACCCCTAATTACTGTATGCTTCATTTGTTTACTTTTCTTGCTATATCTTAGGCATTTACCAGGTTTTCTTGGAGTGATTCCAGTGCCCTTCAGCTTCAGGTAGACTCTAATCCATTTGGTCAGTTTCCAACTGTATTCTTGGCTCGTTTCACCCACACGGTAGTGAGAAAGCAAACAAATGTTCTCTTTATCTCTCTTTCTCTACAAAGCTTGCTGGTAACCTTTACACACTGCCCTGGATTAACTGACTCTCTTGCTATCCCTGATACATTTCTTTCCTCCAAGCAAACATTTCCCTTCTGCTTAAAACTGCTTACTGGTGTGTGCATGTGTGCGTGCGCATATGGACATATATTCTTATGTACACAAAAACCTGGCAGCTGGTTCTGATGGCCTCGGAGAAGGCCAGCAAGAGAGGGACCATTGGACAGTGGGTGGTAGGAGACTCACTTTTTACTGTATATACCATTTTGTTTCTCTTGAATTTTATACTTTTAATAGTATTAGTAATAAGATTAAATAAATCTTTAATAAAATGCCATAAATGGAATGTAGTATATAATTTTATAATGTATATTATTACTATTAATTAGTATATAAATAGATAATACACTGCTTATATCAATTAAGGTATAGATAAGTTAATTATACAGGTTTCTGGCTATTAAGAGAAATTTTACTGTCCCATTTATTTTACACTTTACAGTTCATATAACTTTTCTTTTTTAATCTTTAAAATAGCCCTATCAGGTAGCTAGTTATTATCTTCAGTTTACAGACACTATCTCTATATTTATGAGAAATGGCAGAACATGAAAAAAAAACACATAAGGAAAATAGGGTTCCAAATGGTCAGATGATCTAAGTTCCATAACTAGTACTCGAATCCAAGTCTAGTACAGTTTTCCACTGTGCTTCAGGTAATGATATTCAGCATATCCCCAAGTTTTTGCGCTTGACCTGGAGTTGATTACCAGCCTTTTCCATCATAAATTCTTTGGTACCCTCATTCATCAAAATGTGGCACTGGATGATGCAAATAAAAAAGATTTTAGCCAGCCCCATCTTGGACAGAGATTTGGACATTGAGAATGCAGACTAAATGAGATAGATTTGTACTGTAGCTCAGAAGTTTACCTGTGTCTTTCAATTGTTCTAGGAAGAGTTGCAGGCCAACCTGGACCTGATTCAAACCTACAGACTGCATATTGCCCAAGATATCAACCAAGAAAACCTACAGCTCTTCCTGGCCTCTTATAATGGGTACAGTTGTTTCTTATACCTTCACTTAATGCAGACCAGGTCTAAAAAGATAATGGACATTTAAGGGAGAGGGTAAAGGGAAATAAACTACTTCTTCCAGTGTCGTGTGATGAGATTGCTTTCATACTGTTTCACCACAGTAGAAGAGAAAGGGCTTTCAGACAGATAGGAAAACCAATTTCAAGACAAATGAACCGAAGGCTGTTCTAGGCAAACTTAAATACCTGTTGTAGTTTTTAGGTGTTTTGAGACAAACTGTACCTAAAGTTATGTACACGCACAAAGAGATGCAATTTGAGGTGGCACAGAAAAATGCCTGTAGGGGAGGCAAAAGATAGAAGTCTTGGGCCTTGATTCAGTTTCTCTTTGCTGACATCTTGTCATCAGGCAGAAGTAACACGTGAACGCTAGTAAATTCTCTTGTTTGTGTATTCCGAAACCTGTCACATCTCCCCCAGTCACTGAGAGAGCCTGATTCTTATCTTGGGACCAGTTTCTCCAAGGTTAAAATGTTAACTCTCCTTTCTGGGTACATGGAAAAAGATTGAGGAAATGAGTCAGTTGGAAATTACCCAAAGTAACACAGTCAGTAAGGAGCAAAGCCAGGTATTGATCCCGGTCTGTCTAGCTTCTTCCTCAATATAACAGAGCCTCATTATTTTTAGCTGAAATCAGAAAGGTTTACTAAATAACTACACTAAACTATGTTAGTTACAAGGAAAATTTCTCCCAAAAAAGTTTCCCTTCTCTTAAGGAATTTATTCCTATAAACTAGTTGGAAAATTAAACACTTAGGACTTGAGGATTTCAGTAGTGTTGTTGAGTTTTAAAGTTGCTTTCTTTTAGCATCCCATAGAGTCCTTCAGGGTTAAGCTAGGAGCCTTGTTCCTGCTCTGTACCACTCAGGATGCCACTGACATGGCTGCTTGTGAACAGATCGCACAAGGGCCTCTTTCCTTGGGTGTGAAGGAGAGAAGAGTTTTTACATTTTGTTTTTCATGACCAGAAAATAACCTGACTTGCCATGATTTACCTGAAAAGGGCATTGCTTCCTTTGTTTCTCTAGACGCAGAGACTTGGAGATTGAAAGACCCATGCTGGGCCAAAATGACAACAAATCAAAGACATTAAAGTAAGTCCCTCAGTTTCCCCTATATATTGCTAAATATATTTGTCTTTCATAGACGAGTTCTGTGTTCAGTGGAGCACATGCACAGCTTACTGAGTGTCACCGCTTATTTTGCCTTTCCTCAGGTGTTCTACTTTATTGGTGGTAGGAGACAATTCACCTGCAGTTGAGGCTGTGGTAAGTATGTCCTAATGTTGTGAAGATTAATAAGATTAAAATGCAATAAAATATATGCAGCATGCTACTGACGCACCAGAAACAGTTGACTAATACTAGTTTTTGTTATTTCTTATTATACATATCAGAGTTTGCTCTTTATTATCCAGTTTGGGAAATGAATTCCTCATTGATCACTAGGTTTCATCAGAAGGGATCAATATTGTTTTGTGTGGTGCAATTCACTTCGGGGCAAGTAGTGTAACTAAACACCATTTGTTTGTTGTCAGATTTCTGCCAGCCTTGGCATTCTGCAGCCACCATAAATCTGGAACTGTATCAGCAGGCTGGAAGCCTGCTGAGAGCATGTATGCTTTTCTCTTCGTCCTCAAGCACATAGTACTTTGGTAAAAATAATATATGCTCAGTGTAGAAAATATGAAAAAATTGGGAAATAGAAAGATGGGAGGGCAAATCATGATCCAGAGTTACCCAAAGACAAACTTTTATTATTATTATTATTTTAAGATAGATTGAACTGTATTAAATATACAAGGTTTTGGGACCTGATTACATAACATTACTGATAGCATTTTCCCATATTATAAAGACAGTATGTCTATAGAACATTGTCTTGTAAGTATACCTTTGTTTGTTTAACCTCATTCTCCTGTTGATTACTTCTGATCTTGCCCTCTTAATAATGTTTCTGTTGAACATCCTTATAAAATCTTTGCTAGAATCTTTGATCATTTCTCTAGGATAGATTTCCATAAGTGGAATTAATGTGTCAAAAAATCATAAACTTTTCTAAGGTTCTTGGTACCTTTTTTGCCAGGTTCTTTTCCAGAATGCCCACACCAGTGTGTTGCCACCAGCAATGTATGAGTGCCTGTTTCACAGCACCCTGTCCAGCATCGGATTTTTAAATTCTGTTAGTTAATTCAATAGGTTAAAAATGGTGTTCCACTTCTTTAATTTGCACTTCTTTGATTACAAATGAAGTTGATAGTTTTTCATATGTCTATTAGCATTTGCTTGTGGTTTTCTTTGGCAGCCTTCACTTCCTATTTAGAGCAAAATGTTAGGGAGTAAGGCTTTTTAGAAAGATAGTCTAATAACTAATCGGAGGTGTAAGACACGAGAAGGTTTGTGGGGCAGGGTTAGATAAATGTGACAATAGAATATATTCATACCGCCCTGAATTGCTCTGTAAAACATTCTGTGTCTGATGTAAAGTACATGATGTGTCTTGAGCACAGAGGTGAGTGATCCTGAAGTCAAAAAACAGTTTTTCCCCCAAAAGTAATAAAGTTATAGTGATGATCCTAATTTATTAAGAAGGAGTTTTATAAAGGTCAGTCTTTTCTGAAAAGGTAGAGATAGGTATATGAAAATATCTATCCAAAACATTTTTTTCATAAACATGTACTTAAAACAGGAAGATAGTGTTGTTTTTAGAAAATATCCATATCAGATATTTTGTTTGTCTTTTTTAAATTGACATGAACTTAAAGTAACATTTCCAATTATTTTCCAAGACTTTATAGGTTAGCCCATACAAATAAGGTCCTTTTTTTCTGATTTTCACACCTTCAGTATTAGTAGGGAAGGATTTCAGGAGCCTTATCTGTACCACAAAGTAGATGCTCTTCTAGACAGATTCAGACCTAGCTCTCCAGCCAGAGCATTTTATCCCACAAATTGGTAGGGATTAAAGGGCTATTCATGCATGAAGAAACCACAAGTTCTGGTCACTGTTGATAGCTGTTTTTGCTCACTTATTCATTCAACATCATTTTTTGAGCTTCTATTTGCTCAATGCTATGGAGAATACAAAAATGAGTTAGATGGAGTCTTTGCATTGGGGAGCTTGGTAAAGAGTAGACATGTCATAAAACAATCATTGTGTTTGGCCTACCAGATATGGAGACTTCTTGTAAAGTTATAGAAATTACGAAGTGGTACATCACAGAAAGCATGATTTATTTTATTAAATCCAGACTTGGAAGTTTATTCTTCCAGAAAGTATGTATTGCATATCTGGTAAGCACTGTGCCTGGCAGTTTTCAAATACTATCCTTTAGGGTTAATGCATATTTTATAGTAAACTGGTATGTTTGTTTATCACTGCCTGTGTTTTCATTTGTATAGAGAAAAAACTTTGATTTGGTGATCCTGGCTTTTAAAGGTCAACCCCTGTTTTTAGAAGAGTTTTGTATACTACTGTCAACAATTCCCAGAGCAAAAGTTCAGCTGTATTGCTGGTTCTCACCTAGGTAATTTCAGTAACTCCCTAACTGGCTCACTGCCTCTACAGTCTGTTATACAGGCCACTACTAGTTACTTTCCTAAAACAGCTCAAACCCTGTCACCTCAGAAACTTTCTGCTTCTTGCCTTCCCCCGGTTGCATCCTCACACCACCTTTACCTCTGTAACCCCACATGCATTATACACATTCACTTCACATCCCCTTGGGTCTTTGCTTATGCTTTCCCCCTGACTCTGGAATCCATGAAACACCTACCCCTTCTTCTTAATTTATATCTAGAAAACCTACACTTCTTATACTCACTCAGCTCAGTTGTGAAATTTTGAAGTGATGTCATTCTGCCTTGTATTATATGTTTTTACCCCACTAGATTCCAAACTCTAAGTGTTTTGTATATGTGTATTTGGCAAGCATGTGTAAAAGGAGAGATCCAGTTGATCGAATTGGCCATAAAACATTGCCGAACCTAGAGATTATCTTTCCAAATGTTTATTTTGAGGTCTCTGCCTTTGTGGATACAAAAGTACAAGATACCAAACATGTAAATACACAAGGTTGTAATGCTTCATTATGTATGATGACTGCTGTGAGAGAAAAACCATAAAGGGTTCAACTTTAGATGCAGCCAAAGACCTTGAGGAAGAAGAATCAGAGTGTAAGGAATGTCAAACCCATGACCTGCAGGGCACAGGAAGGGAGTGAGAAATGGTTGGGGGATGTGCACAGGGCTAGTCAGGGCCAGTTGTGTGGGAAGCCACTCTTTAAAGAAGTAGGTAACTCCACCCATGTAAGAGGAATTAGATTCAATATGTAGTTCTTTAAAGACTCGTAACAGATTCAGAAAATGAAATTATCCAGATTTTTAGATCTACTCAGAAATAGCAGCTATAAAGTGCATCATACAAATATAGATCTCCCACTTTATATTTTGGTAATTTTTTTGGCTGTTTCACCTGCCTCCAGCCTGAGCTATTGATCCTGGAAGATCTTTCTCATGCCAAACTATTTCTTGTTCTTTTTTAAGGTTGAATGCAATTCTCGCCTGAATCCTATAAATACAACTTTACTAAAGGTAAAGTATCTTCTTTCTTCATTGCCAGCCTTTTTTGAGTAAATCTATAATACATGGTTCAAATTACTGTATTTCTGGAATAATTGCCCAGAAAGAAGGAAAGCTCCTCCCTCCTTCCTTCTCTCTCCCTCTTTCTTTTTAAAAATATTTTTTTTCTGAATATATTCTCATTGTAGAAAATTGGAAAATAGAGAAAAGTAGAAATAATTTAAAAATTACCCATAATCCTACTGTATGATGGTAATCTGCAGTAAAAATATTGATGTATTTTTTCCTGTACATTTTTAGATCATTAATATCATAAGATGTTATAGCCCTGTATCTGTTTTCCTCAACTTTTTGACAAGGAAGCTTCTGATAACATTCTAGTGATGAAGATACATGCATTTTCTTTCTCTTAGGGCAAATAGAGCACAATTCTTGTACCACACTTTTAGAGTTAGTATCAAGTTTCTCTCCCTTTGGATTGTACTTCAGTCAAGAGAATCAGTCTTGCTTGTTCTAGGACCTCTAGTAAATTGTTCAGGGACCTGACCTCCTAGTTTGAATTTGGATTACTGTAGATTTACGTGCTGATCTTATGTCGCTTACTGCCGCTTTCTCAGCCTGAAAGACCTCTGCTTTCTTCTTTCAAGTTTGTTTGAAAGGGAAGTGCTATCACCAGAAGCAGCCCATAGTTCCTGGAAATATAACATGAGGTTAATGCTCTGAGGTGACAAAACTCAGTGTTCTGAGGTCCAGGTGATAGATGAACTAGTCTAAAATATGATTTTTTTAAGTATGTGGTTTTAAATTTTTTACTGCAGGTTTGATTCTGTATTCCAAAAGCACAAAACCGAACTGTACAGTAGCCATGGATGTGGTTATTTCAGAGCAAAAATGTCTATCCACAACAGCATGATTGAAATTACTCTCCAACTATTTGATAGATGTCAAGCTTGGAAATAGGCTCTCCCAGTAGTCTCTCTCTGTGCATGGCATCTCTTTCATGGTTCTAATTAGATTTGACTCCTAAACTTCATGAAACTACAACCTGTGCCAGTTAGGTGTATCTTATACTTAAATCAGGTTAAATGTTTATTCCTGCTCTTAGAATTTTCAGGAGACTGTTCCTATTAACCTCAAATTCTTGTGCCTTCTGTAGCATTCCATCTGCTAAATAAGCCCCCTACTCAAAGAAAGTTTTCATACTAGTGAATAGAAACCACAGGGTTCATGTCTCTTTGAAAAATGCCAGTCAGCCTGAATAGGATATTATCTGAGTACAGAATGCATAACAGCTGGAAGAGGTGGGCTCATGGTTGGCCATTATGCTCTAGAAACAGTGTTCTCTGCAGGCCAACAGAATCTGCATCACCTGGATGCATGCTGGAACTACAAGTTCTTGACCCTCACCCAAGAATCCACAGGGCAGGAACTTAAGAATCTGAGTCATTAACAAGTCTTCCAGGTAATTCTGATGCATGCTAACAGAGCCCTGCTCTGGAAATCCTTGCACAGGTGAAAATAACCAGCTGTAAAGATTCATGAAATGAGAGACAGCCTCACTAAGTCTAGCTGTGAGAGGAAACTGGCTGACCAAGCGAGTTGGCCAAATTCAGCATCACCTGATTTGAGAAATCCCCTTAGTCATGGAATAAAGATAATATAGACTTGAGAGGGAATTTAGAAAGCATGGAACCCTGAGAAGTTAAGGTCACACTGAGGACTCTAAAAGTAATATTCTTCAAGTGAAGGCAGAACCATCGTTGAAAGTCGTGGTTAACTTTGCTGCTACCCCAGACAGAAAATTCCCACCATGGGCCTGAAAGCCAGGCTCTGCACCTTGCTAATTAATTTGTATTGAATGCATCTTTTCAGGCTTCTATCCAAAGTTATTGCGAGAATCTAAGTCTTTGTATAAGAGTGCATTGAGGTAATGCAAAAATATTTTTAATTAAAAGTGCATTGAGAAGATGTACACTTGGATGCACTTAAACATTAGGTTAAGGAACCTAAAATTCAATCCTATCCTGTTTGAAAGGACTCTTGGATAGTCAAAGCATTTCCCTTAAGTGTAAGTTCCAGTTGACTTCCATATTTTTCCTCTTTCTAGATGGCAGACTGTGGTGGACTGCCCCAAGTAGTTCAGGTAAGGAGAATATTTTTAAAGCACCCAGTTGACTGTACCTCATTGCCTGTGCAAAGATTAATGACTTCTTATTTTGTCCCTCTAGCCCGGGAAACTCACCGAGGCCTTCAAGTACTTTTTGCAGGGAATGGGCTACAGTGAGTAGTACACAACTTTCTAGCAAAGATTTATTAATGCTGAAGTCATTTTGACATCTCGTGGGAGCCCACAATTCTCAGGACATAACCTCTGTGCTAGCCAGCCTGAAGTCAAGTAGAAACCAAGACATTTATGGAGCATTCATCTAGGCACATATATAAGATGAGCTAACACTTATTAAGCACTTAGAGGGGTTATATGCCGGTATTCTGTATTTATTATAACCTTAAGAGGTAAGTTCCATTGTTAGTCTCATTTTATAGAAAAAGAAACAGGCTCAAAGAGGGTAATCACATTTCCTAGGGTAACAATTTAGCTGCAGAGCCATGACTCAAATCCTGGCAGTCTGACTCCAGAGCCCACATTTATAACCACTGGAGCTTAGGCTGTCCTAGCTGTGAATCTGAAATAGTGATTTGCATTTGAAGTCAGCTGGTTAAACACTCCTGGCCTAGAGAAACAAAACAGGGACTCCAGAAGAAAGGGTAGTCATTTCAGTTAAATCTGCTCCGCCACAAGAGATTAACTTGCAAAGTATTTTAGAGCGAGTCCAAGGATGTGTTCATATCATGTGCTGCTGTCCTGGTTTCTCTGTTTTGTGAGGCCCTGAGCTTTATCATTTGTCACCGAAATCCACACTTGCACCTTTCTTGGAGTTTTAAGAAGAAAAACTCTTCCACCCAGGTACAGAGCTCTTTACCCAATGGGGTGGTTTTCTCTTGTCGTTGGTATTGATGTGGATAATGGCCACTGCGCAGCAGCTGGGCCCCTGGGTACCGCCCTGTACCTGGCAGGCAGACCATGTGTATGTTGTCTAGAGTGGCTGTGTGATCCCCGTGTGTGATCCACTACCAACCAAGCCCACACCGTGTCCCCCTGACTCACTGGGAGGAGCAGGATTCCCTCTCCTATCTGGTTCTCTCATAGGTTTCCTAGGAAACAGCTATCTTCCAGCCCATTTTGATCCAAAGCAGGATGGCTGTTTATAGTGGAGGGGAAAACAGTTACCTTTGACTGGTCGAAGGAAGTAACATCTGAGATGCTATTGAAGAATCCATCAGCCTCACCTCTTCTCTGAAACCTTAAAATAAAACTTGATTTCTGACTTAAAGTATTCTGTCAGTGTCTGCTAGGCAGCTGAGGTTGCCACTTGGCACTCTTAGGTCACTAACCTGCCTTTTCCTGTATCCACCTGCTTCCAGTCCCGTATGTGCAGCTCAGTCACATGAGCACCGAGTCAGGTACCTTCTTCTGTGCTGGCCCTGCCCCTGCCTCCCAGCCACGCTCTCTTGGCTGCATTGGCTGCCTGCAGCATGTCCGCGGTTTTCCTATGCAGTGAGAGCCCGATAGAACGTGGCTCATTGTGCCCCAGAAGGATTAGCCTACAGATCCAGCCCTGGGCCCCCAGAAAGGAAGACAGGAGTGGATTATAATAGCCAGGCTTCCTCTCATCATCCCCAGCTGAGTTTCAGGAGTAGCTGAAATTTATAGGCTCCTCTTCCACCATTACCTGTTGATCCTTGCATTAACCTCCAGGGCAGCCTTGATTCTAAATAGCGTCAGAGCCTGTGTCCAAAAAATTCTGCAGGTGATGGCATCTTTAACCCCATCATTGAAATGACAGCTGGGGAATGCTAGTGCCTCAGGAAGATAGGCAGGAATTTTACGTCAGGTAAGGCCCTATGCTGGCCAAGCTGGAAGGACCTTAGGTTCAAAGTAGTGGCAGAACCGGAGTCTGAGTTAAACATCCATCCCAGAGCCCTTCTCTCTCAGGCAGCCTGTACCTCACAGCCTGCGCAGAGGCCAGCTCCAGGCCTACCAGCCCTCCCTACACCCACATCTTCCTACATGTCTCCTCCCCAGGTAGCACGGATAGCCTGTGGACGCGGATGGTAGTCTTGTTGTATCGGGCTTGCACTGTGTTTGTGAAATACCTTCATACTTGTGTGGTTTGTCTTTCTTTTGGTTTAGTCTTGCATGCACTGCAGGTTTTGATTACCTTTTGGGTTCCCAAAGCTTCCTTCCTAATTATTCATTATGAATGGTGTGGGCGTAGCCAGGAGGCTATACTTCAGACTTAGGTTTCCCTTCGTTCTGCTTTGGACTAGAATCAGCTGAGATTCCAGCTGGATCCAAAGGATTAAAGCAGCCTTACATGTAGCCATTCACCTAGAGCAAATAATACAAAGTGAAGATGGCTGTGTCTTGTCCTGGGTGTCACCTTAAATGGGTTGGAAACACTAATCAGAAAGCCTTTGGTGAAACTTCTGGGTTAACAATTTAACCAGGGCTCCATATTCTAGTGGTCTTGGTTCTTTCTTACAGTACCATCTGCCAGCATGACCCGGCTCGCCCGATCACGAACCCACTCAACCTCAAGTAGTATCGGCTCTGGAGAAAGTGCCTTCAGCCGATCTCTCACCAGCAATCAGTCAGATGGAACTCAAGAATCCTCTGAGTCCCCTGATGTTCTGGACAGACACCACACCATGGAGGTGTCCTGCTAAGCAGATGCTCCTCCCCTGGACCATGCAAGTTCATCCCCCTTCAAACAGCCACTCCATAATATAACATTTCATCCAGCAAACTGGCATCTGTCTTTAACTCATGCATGACCACTGACTCTTACTCTCTATTATCTTGGATTTATCATTCACTGCCTGCCTGCCCCGCTTTTTGTATGTATGTACAAAGAACCACTTCCATGACATTACTGTAACATTCCAACATCTTTAGCTGATCAAATCTCCTTATCTTGTCAACTTTACCCCGTGCTTTCCCAACTACGTATCTGATATTCTTTGATCTTGATGTATGTGTGTGAGCACACGTGTCTGTGTTTGTGTGTGCATAGTTCTGTAATTTTAGACATGCTTTCTTGTAGAGCTTCTGCAAAACAAAAAAAAGGGACTTTTTTTTTCCGTTTTCAATGGTGTTTTTAGGGGAGGTATTCAGAACAGATTTCTAGGTTGGGTAGGCCACTGCATTCTCTTTTGGTTCCAAATTGGTCAACAATATTTTCAAAGTGACTCCTGGAAGGAGCAGTTCTGAGGAATGTGGAAGATCATAATTACTATTTGGACTATTGATTGATCGTGACCAGTAAAAGGGAGCCTGTTACATAGAGAAGCGGGAAGGATGGCCAGCCACCTCCTTCTGTTCAAATGAATTCACATACACTATTCTATAAACAAAAGGGAGGGATATGTACTGTTGGAAGCTCATAGATGATGAGGTTCTGATGCAACATGAAGCTGTTCCCAAGGGCTGAGTGTGGCTTAATTACTGGACTCTTGTAGCACAGGAAGGTGGAAAACAAAATGCCAGGCATTCGCTCTGCTGGAGCAAAACTGTCGCTGCAGTATCTGATACCACTTCCAGATGTCCGCAAGAAGTGCTTCCCAGGTCTGCAATGGAGAGAGTTTCTCCATCCCTCCATCCTCAAAAAAGGGAGAGCTGTGGCCTGAAAGTTATGTAAGTGGTGAGGAAATGGCAGGGGAGAGCGGAACAGACATTAACGGAATATCGTATTTAATAACTATAAGCTTGATTTAAGCAGACTTAATGGAAACTAAGTGAACCTGAGATAGAACTCATTTCTCAGAAAGATCTTTAATCCTGTGAACTCTTTTGTAGGTAGGAGGGAAGGGGCCGATATGTAAGGGCAGCTTAGCCTGTTCAGGTAAAATTATGTTCAGTCTACTGTTGTATATCACTGGGCAGAGGGTGAAACCAACTGCCGTAGAGCCAGGTTCCAGCTCTTGAGGGCATCAAGATGTAAGTGCAGGGTGACACAATTCTAAATCTTAGGCAGGGGCTTTTCACATGTAGCGTTCGCTTTCTGTCAAGATAGGGAATGCGTCACTCTGCCAGAGTACAACTTTTTACAGATTATTAAATAAAGCTGTATATGTCTAATTGTTACCCAATTGCTGGTGTTATTTCTCTCAAGCCACTCACTGGGGCTCAGGGGGGACCAAGTTACTGTATATACAGGGCTCCGTGCTGGGCGTTTTTACATACTTGATTATTATCCCACCCAGTGAAGACTCAAATAATTTGCCCAAGGTCATACCAGAAGCCTGGCTGGGATTGAACCCCAAGTCCATCTTACACGCTTCTATTTTCCTCAAACCAAAAATCATGAGAAGCCCGACCTTGCATTTTGTGATGAAAGAGTAGAAGCTGAGATCTTGGAAGTGCATTGTATATCTCAGCTCTACCATCCGTGTGGGGTTGCTGAGTCCCACCCTTCAGTAAGAATCTGCAACCACTGTTGTTGGTTCCTCAGACAGACCAGGCTTTATTTCTCCAGAAATGACTGTCTGTCTCTGTACCCACAAAGAATGAGTTCAGCAGGCCACCATCTCAGGTCAATTTTAAAGGATCCAGGAGCTGTTACTGCCGTAGTACATTAGGGTTCCTATGTCTGTGGGAGAAACTTGTAAAATGACACAAAGAGATGAAACAAATGCACATGGACCAGATACAGGTCATCAAGCTGAGTTCCTGACATTGCAGGCCAACATAGTTCCAGAGCTGGAGGTGGTCTGATGGTTACGGTTGCTCTTAAAACCCTCATTGCTGTAGCCTTTTTGGCCACACTCAGCATGGACAGTCACCTGCTTTCCCACCTTAGATTTGTGCCTGGAGTCAGGCCCCAACTGAATGCACCTAATTGGTCTTTACTGTACTCATTCCTCTTCTCATTTTCATTTCCTTCCTGTTTAGTCCAAAAAAATCTTGGGTCCCTGCTTTGTGAGAAACAAGGAAGTGGCCAGGTAGACCCTACACATGATGATCGTATAAAGCTCTCCCATGTAAATCGTCTTACCCAGTTCTCAGGGCAACTTTGCAAAGCGGGCAGTGTTTTATAGACAAGGAACAGCTGAGGAGAGTTACAAGATTTGGCCAAGGTCATGTAGCTAGAAAAATTTCCCAGTTTTTCCAAAATCAATTCATTTGCATATTTTCTTCAGCTTTTTATTGATCACCTACTACAGTTTGGGCCCTTAGCAACTTCCTTTATGTTCCTTCTATCGACCCAGTGAGCTACACACTAGTACCATTTTTATGGAAATGGTCACAAACTAATAAGTGGCAGAGCTAAACTTTTAAATTCTAATTCTTAGGTGATTTCCTGAGTGGAAAGAGAGAGTATAATGTGGGATATTTTTTTTAGTCCAAAGAGTCCCTACTTCTTGCCTCATTTGTGGACCTTACCTTGAGGCCAATCTAAAGTCTACCTGGCAGATAAGATAATGGACATCAGAGTGGTATGCAGGCAGGAGCAAGAGGGCAAGCCTGTACTTAGTTCCCTCTCTGCCACGGGCCACATCCTTCAGTAGCCGACACCCATTCAAACACGGTGGTTAAAATTTCCTTACAGAGCATTCACCTCCAGTGTGGCTCCTCTCCATGCCAAGTTTCTGCAGAGTTAAATCTCAAACCAGCCTCCTCTAGGAAAAAAGGGTATGTTCCCACTGGCCAGGCCCCCAAAAAACCTGCATAGTTTAAGCTGGAGGGAGGAGCTATTTCAGTGCAGTGGATCATTTTGTGTTAAAAAGTGACTGTCTCCAGGAATACTAAGCCCCCTAATGCAGTAGTTCTCAACTTTTTTGTCACCAGGACTGGTGTGCCTATGAGAATCTAATGCCTAATGATCTGAGGTGGAGCTGAGGTGGTGATGCTAGCACTGGGGAGCGGCTGCAAATACAAATGAAGCTTTGCTTGCTGGCTTGCCGCTCACCTCCTGCTGTTCAGCCAGGTCCTAACAGGTTCCTAACAGGCCATGGACCATTAGTTACCAGTCCACAACCCAGGGGTTGGGGACCCCTGTAACGGAAAAGCAAATGGGTGTGGTTATGGAGATTTTATTTAAGTTTCAGTGACTGAGGTTAATACCAAAATCAAAGGCAAAATCAAAGTTTCAGTGACTGAAGTTAATACCAAAATCAAAGTTCTATCAGAGCTGCTTTATCCTGGCTGAGTGATTCCCAAGCTAGGGGTGTGCATCAGAATCACCTGGAGGGCTTGTTGGCCCCACCTACGGAGTTTCTGATTCAGTAAATTTGAGATAGAACCAGGGAATTTGCATGTCTAACAATTTCCTGGATGATTCTGAGGCTGCTGGCCTAGGGATCATACTTGGAAAACCACCGTCCACAGGTCTTTCAAAGTGTGGTCCCCAGACCAGCGACCTGGGTATCACCTGGGAGTAGTTAGCAATGCAGAATCTTGAATCCCTGTCCCAGACACACTGAACCTGAACCTACAGTGTAACAAGATCCCTGGATGTTTCCTATACACATTAAAGGTTGGGAGACAACACTCCAAGGCAGTGCTTCCCAGACTTGCCAATCAAAGGAATCTCTTGGAGTGTTTAAAATTCAGGTTCCCAGGCTGCTCCTCTTGGATTCAGATGTGGGAGGATCCCAGGAATCTGATACTAACAAGCCCCTCACGTGATTATTATGATCAGGCAAGCATGGGAAACTCCTGCTAAAATTTACCAAGGTTTTGTGTTCCTCGGGCAAGACCAAGCCGTAAAGCCAGAGAAAAACCTCTCCCTCAAGGATCATGACAAGGCAGCCACTTCTTCCCCAGAAACAGGAACTTGAGGAAGGTGGCTCCTCGATGATCTGTGATGCCGTCAGAGGAAATAGGTGGTTGTGAGAACCACAGAGCCTGCAGATGTGAGCCGGGAGCTCCAAGGACCTTATGACTGCTCACAGAGCTCTGGGCCATCTTCTCAGACCCAACTGTGCTTGGGAGGACCGCCTGGTCGGGGGTCTCTAAGGAGCAAGGGACTCTTGTTCCATCCCATGTTACAAACTGCTGACCACAGGCAGATGCGGAGCTACCCAAAGCGATACCGAGAGCCTCTCCCTGAAGATTCTCCCAGGCCAAGAGGGTCCTGGATATCCTAGAACTAAGGATGTTGGCAGACTTCCAGATGGACCCCCCAAAGCCCTAACATCTTCAGCCAAAGCATGCATCTTAGCTGAGCCCCCACCCCAAGCCTCTGATGACAGGAAACCAGTAAGTATGCTTGCTTTTGTTTTTTGGTTTGGGACTGTGAGTGGGCTTCAAAGTTGGAAAACTAGCTCAAGGAGAAAGGAGAGACTGGGAGTGGGCTTCAAAGTTGGAAAACAAGCTCAAGGAGAAAGGGGAGTGGTTCTGCTGAGGCTGTAAGAGGGGTGATTTCTGAATGTCCCTGAAGGAACCGAGGCCTCCCCTCTCCACCTTTGACTGTCCTCTGGAGAATTACATTGTTCCCTCCTGCTTGTCTGCATGCCTGGTCTGGTCTCATCACAGTTACCAAGTTGCTGTGTGACTTTGGACACTCCCAGGTCCCTAGCCTTCCAACGCTAGTGAATGAGAGGAGTCTGGATTATAATCTCAAACACTTTCAGCTCTAGCGTCCATCAGTTCCTCTCAAAAGGGTAATATTTCTTAGTTGAAGAGGGAGGTCACCCTTTAGCTCAATCTAAATTCATTACTCTTACTCCACTGCTAAGAAATTCTTTCGAAACACAAAAACATGGATTGTAGAGCCAGCTCTACAACCAGCTATATAACGGTGAGCACGAGGTCGCCCTCTCTGGGCCCTGGTTCTTGTATCTGAAATGGGATTCAAACTTTGCCGACCTTCAAAGAATCAAGTGAGGTGATCAAAATACATTTGTGGGCAGTGTACTGATTTTAGCTGCCTTTTACTAACTCTTCCACCTACCGGCCCAGGTCCCCTAGAAAGTGCCTAACACATAGTAAGTTGTTTAAATACTTATGTAATTAATGATTAGGTTCTCTCAAAAGTTTGGGCCAATACCTTCTCATCCTAGGCCTGCCCACCCCATGGTCTTAATTTTGCCCTCCAGGAGGCTTCCTGGCCAGACCAGGTGAAGGGAGCCAGCAGAGAGTGCTGGGGGCTTCCAGCCTGAGTACAGTTCTACCTTCTTCGGGCCCATCCCCCAGCTCCACCTGCTACGTGAAGAAGTTTCTGGGTTTAGTGCAGTTGGTGATTGTGGTGACTTTGTCTTGCTGAAGGAGGAGAAAGGAAACCTTTACTGAGCACCCACTCTGTGCCAGGTTCTGTGACGCCCCCTCCACACACATAAAGCCCTGTAGACTTGGTATTATCCCTGATTTACAGATGACACTCAGAAAGGTTACATGCTTTTCCTGAGGTCACACAGCTCCAGGTTGGTCTGAATTATTCATGCTACCCAGGAAAGATCTCCCCTGGGATTTTTTGGATATCTGCACAGTTAAGCATAGAGCCTGTACTTCATATCCATGGGGAGAAGAAAGGCTGGGGAGCAGCCTAAGTGTCAAAACATGACCTTAATTGGGATGCCCAGGCAGTGAGAGAATCAGAGACCTGCGGAGGCAGCAGCACCATCTCAGGCTGCCAACGCTTCAAGATCCCAAAGTCTGAACAGGAAGTGGCTGTCAGGAGCCATTTCCTAAAGGTGGATTTTGTGTTGAAGAGCCCCTGTCCCATGAATGCTGAACTGCCCATGGGAGGCAGCAACAAACAAGCACTGTCATCCCCATGTCAGTGACTCGAGACTGCAGAATAGAGCATAAGCCCCTTGCACAGTCCTTCCCTCCTCTAAGGCAGGCTCTTCACTCCTCAGGCAGGATAGGCTGTGAGGCCGTGGAAGTCACTCCATGATCATGACAGACACCCATCCTCACCCAGGTGTGGCGAAGGGTTCAAAGGCCAGCATGGAGTCTGCTATGTCACCAAACTAGTGTAATTATGCCTTATGAAACCCTTTGAAAGAATGAAACCACCTCCCCGAAACATTTTAAAATTGTGTTGGGAAAAATCAGCATTACCCTGGAAACCAGGGAATCTAAATTATTCTAAGGATAAGACACCTGCCCAAAGAGCTAATAATTTTGTCCATTTAGTTAATATGTATTGAGTGCCTTCTATGGGCCAAATATTTCATGAAATGTTTAAGAAATGGGCAAAAAGAGACCCTATACTCATTGAGCTGTGGAATAACCTCAGATTAAACAAATAAAAGCTGTAATAAATGAATAATTAGAATGGAAAGGGACACAACAGGGAGCCAAGGGAGAGAAAAGGGAAGGCTCCCAGGAGCAGCCTCTGGTGAAGTGACCGGGCATAATAAAGGAAAAGCAGGCCCTGGCCAGGCTTCCCACATGCATTCCCTCTAAGACTCACATGCTGAGTATTGTTATCCCCATTTTTCAGATGAGGAAATGGAGGCAAAAAGAGGGTAGTGGCTCAACAGCCAATGTTCCAAAGCCTTGCAAGTCATCACTATGTCCCAGAGTCTTCCAGTCATTTTACTTTGCCCTGTGACACCAATACAGTATGCTCAGTGTCACCTTAGCTTGTTGTGACACCAGCTCCCAAGCCCCCTCAAATCCCCCTTGTCCACCTCTAGTCATGGTCCTGGTATGCCCAGAGTGAACTCTGTCTGGTCATTGTCCCCTGTCGCTCAGTGGCAGAATGTGACCCCGGGTCAGGAATGGTTCTGAGAAGGCCATCGGAATGATCAGCAAGGGCTTGGGGATTCAGGAAAGCTTCCTGGGGAAGGATGGGATTGAGACGGGCCCAAAGGAGAAAAGGGGTATTCCAGCCAATAGGAGGGTGCACCATACACACAAAGGCCCAGAAACAGAACTGAGCATGGCTATGGCAGTGAAAAGATGTGATGCAGAGAAAACAGGTGCAGTTTGCAGAGAGCCTTCAGGGTCTGGAGAAGGGGCTGGAGCCTGGTCCTGATGGGAGGGAGATCATTTGTATGCCTCAACATGGAGGTCAGCAGGGCTGAGCCAGGGTGGGAAGGTGTTTGGGGATCAGGCCTTAAACCACAGCTCTTTCCCCATCAGAGCATCTCTTTCAGATTTCTCTTGATGAGGTGCTTCTGCAAATCCTGCTGAGGAACAATGGGAAGTCAGCCCAGCAGAGGGAAAACCCTGCCAAGCCCAAGCTCAAGCCCCTCTGTCCAAGGCCAGGGCCCTGTGCCCATGCAAGCAGGTAGGCTATGGGGCCTGGGACAGCCAGGCACAGTGCCTTTTTAACCAGCCACTCCAACACAACTTCAAGTGTCAGTGAGTGCCTGCTGTATCCCAGGCCCTCCCCGGTGAACCATGCAGGCAGGGCCCTGCTCTTGTGGAGCTTACATTTTGGCAGTAACATTAAACAACCAGGTAAAGTAGAAAATGTGAGAGTGACAGGTGCTAATCAGTGACAGGCATGATGGTCCTCCAGGTATGATGGTCCTTCAGGTGTCTCCCAAGGCTTCCCTCCTCCTCAACCAGTTTATTTGGAGACTGAGCTGGAAACTCTAAGACCAACCCCACTCCTGTAGCTCTCCATGGCTGCACTGTCTATTACAATAGCCTAGTCGTATGCAGCTATTTAAATTTAAGCTAAAATTAATTTAAATGAAATTAAATATTCAGCTCCTCAGTCACACTAGCCACATTTCAAGTGCTCAAAGCCAGTGGCCACGTTAATCGAACAGCACAATTATAGAACATTTTCATTATTACAAGAAGTTCTACTAGATTCTGATGCTCCAGAATCTTGCCTCTTATCCTGAGAGGTGCTGTGAAATACTCGAAGCAAAATTAGTGCTATAGCAGCTGGGAAAAAATTGGCACATGCAATGCACATGCTGAACCTATAACTGTAATTTCCTAAACCAGTCCTAACTAAAAATGCTACTTTTTAGGACAATGAGACAATCAAAATAAGTTCTGATATTTTGATGTCAAAACTAGTTTGTTTCTTGTTCCCCAAAATAGCCACAAAAATCCTTTCTCAAATCACATCCTGATTTGGCGTTTTGATAATGTATTGGTCAGAGTTCTCCAAAGAAACAGAACCACAGAACCAAGATGGGGGGTGGGTGGGTGGGTGGGTGGTGGGGTGTGTGTGTGTGTGTGTGTGTGTGTGTGTGTAGACAGAGAATTTATTTTAAGAATTTATTTTAAGAGTTGACTCATGCAATTATGGGGGCTGGTAAGTCTGAAATCTGCAGGGCAGGCAGGCCTGCCGGCTGGAGAGCCAGGAAAGGATTGATGCTGCAGACTCACAGCTGAGTCTGGAGGCAGAATTCTCTCTTTCTCATAGGACCTCAATCCATTTCTCTTAAACTCTGCACTGAAAGAGGCCCACACCCATCATGGAAGGTAATCTGTTTTGTTTAAAGTCTACTGATTTAAACGTTAATCTCATCTAAAAAATACCTTCACAGCAACATCTAGACTGGCAGTTGACCAAATATCTGGTCACTTTGAGACATAAAATTAACCATCACAGATAACAAGGTTACTCTAAACCAAGCAGCACTTTTAGGAGGAAGGACATAGACACTTAAACAGAACTAGGAGACTGCAAAGCCAAATGACTACGCATCAGTGTTTGGCCAGGAGCTGTCCCTAATCTGAACACTTGCCTGCAATAGCTGACGCTTCCTTTCCACTCCTCAGCCCCTGCCCCCATATCCTTATCTCCCTTATATCAGCCTCCCCTAGTCCCACAGGTATCAAGGCCTAGGACTCCTGCTGGGGAGGCAGCTGCCCTCTTTTTAGCCTCTAAATCAGAGCAGAAAGCCTGGGGCCCAGCAGGCCCAGGAGGAAGAGACCTGGAAACCACACAGACCTCCACCTCATTTCCTCTGAATCTAGGCATAGGAAGCGGCCCCAAGGCTGTTCTGAGTCATGCCCAGGCTGCTGAGGAGTATGACTCCTCCCCCCAGCAGGTGTCCTGGGGCCTCCCTACTTGCAAGGCCTGAGGGGAACTGTAGTCCCCCTTCTGCCAGGGTCTCCCAGGGAAGGACTGGCCTCTCGGTAGGTCTACCTCTTGTTCCAGCAGAAGCATGGATTTTGGGCAACCCCTTCCATGAGTTATTTGTGTCCATCGGCCTTGCATCTACCCAAAATCTAAGGCTCTTGTGCCAGGCCTTGTGCAGGACCAGGGTTCACAGGAATGAACAAGATAGACACAGTCCCAGCTCTCAGTGACAGTCAAGTCCCAGAGACAGGTGCTTAACCAATAATCAATAACAATTGTGTTTGATTGTGCTAACAGTGTGTACTAAGGGACTCTGACCCAGAGTGTGTACTAAGGGGTTCATCAGGGAAGCCTTCCCAAAGGAAGGGGCATTTCACCTGGGGAGTGAAGGATGAAGATGAGTCAGCCAGGTGAAGGGGGCCAATCAAGGGGACAGCACATGCTGCTCAGCAGCTCCTAGGGGTGCAAGGCCAGGGCTTCCAGGAGGGGAAGGAGTCATTCCCAGCCACTTGGTTCCATATTTGTCAGAGGATACCTTCCACAAGACTTGCATTACTTATTTGGGCATCAGATGTTTCCCTGCACATGGGATGGCCGGGCCCTGTGCTTCAGACACTTCAGAGAAGGAGAGACCCCTGGAGCTCCGATTGGGTCACCATGGGTATCTCCACGTGTGTCCGGGAAGACTTGAAGGAACCAATCTGGTGTGGCTGTCGGAGGGTTGATGATGGTGGGAGAGCAGACTCCACTAGACCTCTCACCCTGGGGAAGAGCTGGCCAAGTGGGTAACCATCTCTGTCCCTCCATCCAGAGAGGAGCAAGGCCACAGCCGTGGCCCTGGGCAGTTTCCCAGTAGGCGAGCAGCCAGATCGGTCACTGAGACTGGGGGAGCCACTGACCATCATCTCTGAGTAAGTCCTTCCAAGGGCACTGGGCAGGGTGCTGTGCTCTCTCCTCCGGTACCCGAAGATGCACTGATGGGAGAAGGGGCCCCTCCCTCCAGAAGAAAAGAGGATGGCCTTTGGTGCCGAGCTCCCACTTGGCCCTAATGGTGGGATTTCAGGCGGCTTGACATGCCTGCAGGGAGAAGCAGCGGGTGGTCAGCCATACAGGGGGCCCTGAATTATGCCATCTACTGCCCAAGAGGTATCTGGACTAGCTGGGGCAAGGAAACCTGGGAATCAGATGGGATCCAGCCTGGAGGGTCCTTGCGAATCTCAAAAGAGCAGTTTCTGGGCTTTGGCCCTTCTGAGAGAGGTCTCCCTCCTTTCTCTCTGCAGGGACGGAGACTGGTGGACAGTGCTGTCAGAGGTCTCAGGCAGAGAGTACAGCATCCCCAGCAACCACGTGGCCAAAATCTCCTATGGGTGAGTTTCCACCCCAGACCCCACCTTAGGAGACCTTCCTGTGTAGTCCTTTATGCCCAGTCCTGTGCTGATCAAAGCTGGAGATAGGAGAATCACACCCAGGCCCTGCCGTCTGGAGGAGCAGATAGTTAACTCACATCTTCCTGTGAGACTTGGGAGCCCAGAAGAGGGGGCTGGGGCAGGAATGTGGTGGTGGAGAATGCTGAAAGGGACTTGCAGATGGGGGCAGGCTGCATAAATGTCTGAGGCAAAAAAACAAGGGGGCAGCACCCCACATCATGGGCCTGCCCTTCCAAGAGGTGCCTCCCAGGGAGGGCCAGACACGGGACACAGGGTCTCTTACCAAGCACCAGCCATCTTGCCAAGAGTGAGTGACAAAAGAAACTGACTCCAGAGCAAATTCTATGCCAGGAGAGAGGGGAAGTGAACTGTCTTTCAGTGGGATCTACCTGATAACACAATCAGGAATGTGTCTCTGTGTACATACACTGCTGTGACAGCCACTCTTCAGTTCTGAGAGAACTGAATGACCTGGATGACCTTCCTGTTCTGAGGCTCACGGTGTGTCTGGCTCTGGTGAAAGTGACACAGGGATCCTGTGACATGTGGATACCTTGTAGGCTCAGCTTACACAGAAGTCTGCAAGCCGGCTAAAGCCCACCTTGCCATGTGTTTCTTGATGGCTTGGACCTACTGGTTGGAGGTTTTGCATCCACAGTGTGAAACCTAGTTTAAGCCAAGGAAACAGTAACTACCTCCAAGAGTCCCCTTCCCTTGCGACTCCTTCATTTACATCCTCAATTTTGGTAAGACATATGACAATTTTCATAAGTCAATAGAATGACTTATTTACTATAACGCTAGGCTAAGTTCGCTGCTGGCGTCATGCGAGTCACAGCTTCTCAAATTTATTCACTTGAAATCAACTCAACCCTGACTCTGGCGTTGACTGCAATTTCACAGAATCACAAGGAGATAGCCATTTCCATCGAATCACTTTCCGTAGGCTTTGCTGGGACTACAGAGCATGACCCTGGGGACTTAGGAGGCTGATACACTAGTAAACCAAAAAAATCCTGCCAAATTACGCCAAATTTCCCATTGCAGTTAAGTCCTTCGGGGACATATACAGGTGAGGGATTAAGTAAAAAGAGGAAGGAAAACATGGGATCGGCATAATCAAAATCCCAGCAGGGAAAGGCACCGAGGAGCAGGACTGTGAAAGAGCTGTGTTTTGGGAGGCACATGTGGAGGTTGAAGGCCTGCTGGTTTTTTTCTAAAACTTTAGAATGTCTTGAACATTTGAGTTCCAACCTTTCTATCCACAAATAAGCTTCAATGAGAGTTAGATTTCAGTGACACCGAATAAAGGTTCACCCGCATACCCTTTGGCTACAAAGTTCAACTTTAAAATGTTCAAGTAAAATATTTACTAAAATTTAAAGGAAAAAAAAAAGGCAATTCTTGGAAAGGCGAAGGCTTGGAAAGGCGAGAGGAAAGCATAGGGCTTCTGGGGGGACTGGACAGTGATAGGAGAGAGGCTGAGATCACCGAACCTGCTCGTAGCTCCCTGGATGGACCCTTGGGAAGAGGGAGGTCTCCAGGCAGAAAAGACTGGGGTTGACCCCATGAGGTTGTTCTCTGAGGTCCCTGGAACCAGGACCAGGAGGACAAACCTGGGGGGCCCCTTGGAGATTAGAGGCCAGTTCGTCATGGTGCAGGTAGAACTTGAGGCCCAGAGAGGGAGGAGGGGTTCCTTTAGAGTCTTGGCCCTTCCACTCCCAGGCTAACCCTGTCGCTCTCTGCTTCTTCCCCTTAGGTGGCTGTATGAGGGCCTGAGCAGGGAGAAAGCTGAGGAACTGCTGCTGCTGCCTGGAAACTCTGGAGGGGCCTTCCTCATCCGGGAGAGCCAGACCAGGACAGGTGGGTAAGCTCAGGCCCACCCTGGGCTTGTCCCTTGAATGCCAAGAACCAAGTGTGATATGACTTCAGGGTAGAGGTCGGAGGCCAAGTGCAAAAGGCTGGAGTCCCTGACATTGGAGATAGACAAGTCTAGCTGACTGACCACCGTGTTGCTGCCATGAGAGCTCATCAGCAACAGAGCAATAACCTGCATTTCTAACAGTGGGTATGAATGGCCCACAGTAGGGATCCAGGCTCAGCCAATACTTGTCAACTGGGACTAGTAATAGTCACAGGATTTCCCTGCCCTGACGGCTATGATTCTTTCCTCCCCAAGACACGACATGATCCTGATCTCTTGGCAAAAAGTTGACAAGGTCTCTGTGCTTTGGGTCACCAGCCAGCCAGAGCCAAAAATCCATTAGAAGTCATCTCATGATCTTTCTCTCTCTGCTGTTCAGATAGGAAAACAGAGGCCTGAAGATGCGAAGAGATATGTCACATTGCACATTCATATGGGACTTCTCTCACCTCAGGCACAGGGCCTTTGCAAACCAAACACAAAGTTGATGAAGTCTGTCTCTGATGCTCCTGCCTCCCTCTGTGCTGCTGCCCTGAGTCCCTTACAGCAGGGGCAAAGAGGGACGTTGAAGGAATGGCAGTACTCACGTTTGCGTTGGCCCTTTCAGTGCCTTCAAACAACCCTGTGGGTGTTGTTCTTCCATTATCCCCATTTAACAGATGAGGAAACTGAGGCTTGGGGAAGAGAAATGTTTTGCTTGGAGAGACACAGCTAAGAAGTGAAGAGCTGGGATTTAAACCCAGCTGGGGTTCATCTCACTTCTGACAAACAAGGAAGGCCCACATGTGACAATATTGGTGGAACTGCAAGCACAGTGGTGGACTGGGGAGGAGATATTCAGGAATGAGGACCAGACTCCTGTGCTTGCCCTAATTTGAGCCAACTGTGGTGGGTTGTCAAGTCCTTTGCTTTCTACTCAGTCTCCCTTCTGGGGCCCCTCCAGCAAGTGAGTCCTACCTTTGCTCCCCTTCCTTGGGAAGCTCCCTGAGTTGACTTCTCGCTATCCCCTCCTGCTGTTTTCCATGCAGCATCAGCAGCCCACCCTCACACACTCATAGGCTTAGGCGGGGGCTGGTCCGAGTACAGTAGCTGCAAACAGGAAACCACAGCGGAGGAGCTGAGTACGGGCAGGGGTGCTGCAGACCAGTGAGCTTTGAAAGCCACAGGAAGTGCTCCGGGCTCAGCTCTTCACCTCCACCCCTTCTCTGGCCTGGTTCAACGCCAAGAACACAGTGACCAGCACTCATTGCCACTCTGCCCCTTTCTAAAAAGGAGCATATACAAGGGGAAATAGCTGAGAAAAGAGAAAGCAGATAAGGATCGACATTGTTAGTGGGATTAAGTTTAGATTTGACTCTGAGCTTCTGCATAGCCAACATCACAACAGGACAGATTAGAATGCAGCTCTTGATATCAAAGAAGGAAGAGATTTGTCAATTATGCAGGAAAAGCAAAGGTTTCTTTGGTACTAACTTCTAATCTCTCATCTGGGGCTTCCTTTTGGACACTTTGTCAGGCTGCAGGCCATGACTCATCTGTGGGCTAAGGAATCAGTTTAATTCATTGGTTATAAACCAGTGGGTCTCAAATCTGGGTGGGCATCAGTATCACCTTTTAGAGCAATGAACTGGCCCCACACCCAGCAGTTCTGACTCGGTAGGTCTGGGGCAAGGCTTGAGAATTTGCCTCTCCAAAAAGTTTGTAGATGACTGGGACCACACTTTAGGAACCGCTCTAGACCTTGGCTACATGTTGGAATCATCTGGAGAGCTTTATCAGCCACTGATGCCTGCACCCACCCCCAGAGATTCTGTAAAAGCCTTGTCCCCCCCCACCCCCCCACCCCCGCCCTGCCAGGTGATTCTGATGTGCAGCCAGAATCGAAACCCAGGGCCCTGTAATCCTGATTTAGTGGATCTGAGTGAAGTGAAATATAGCAGAAAAAAATTGGGGTTGCATCACAAGGGTTGGGGAAAATATGTTTCATCAAACTTTTATTTGTATCCTGGGTCATAGTGTAAAATTTCATACTGTGGTTTGTGGTCAAAAAAAGTTTGATACTGCAGCTCTTGGGGCCTGAGTGACGTCCTAGAGCAGTGGTTCTCAGATCTGAATGTACAGGAAATGTCGGGGGTACTTCTTGACAGTGCAGACTCTCGGACCCCACCCCAGACATACCGAATCGGACTGCTGGGTACAGAGGTTGGAAATCCTTCACAAGCTCTCCAGATGGTTCTTATGTTAAGTATGAAAACACGCTTCCAATCTAGGGAACCCAGAATTAAGTAATAAGAGACAATGTGTTTTACATATACAGAATGCATGTTATCATATATAAATAACAGTAGTTAACTGTTGACTAAGCGAGTGATATCAGGACCAGCTTTTCTTTGGCCCAAGGTCCAGATGTCAGTGCCAAGGCCAAGCCCCAACATCATCATCCACTTGCCTGCCTGCTGTTGTACTCTGTGTCTATTCTGTGTTAGACACTCTAAGAGAAATTGATGAGCAAGACCTGCTTCCTGCCATTCAGGGGCTCATCTCTGTCCCTTCTGTCAGTTGAGAAACACTTATGGAGCATCTCTTAGTCAGGACTGCTAAGTCGTGATTCCTGTCCTCAAGCTGCACAGTGGAGGGTCCAAGGCGCAGCATCTCCAAGGCTATCAGCTTCTCAGAGACCTCAGCAGAGGAAGTTCAGGAGGGGCCTGCTCAGTCCACCTGTCACACACAGCTCCTAATCTGATCCTTCACACTACTGTAGACCCCACCCTTCCTCCTGGCATCATCATCAGAACACCAGGGAAAACATGGTACCTGACCCTAGAGGTCCCTACAGGCCAAGATGTAACAGTGGCTAAGCCTGATGGAGCTTTTCCAGGGTGAAGACTTTGGATTTAAGTGTGACAGGGAGGGTTCTGAGTAGGGAAGTGACATGACCCGATACCTCGACTGCTGTGAAGATTTGGCAGGAAGTAAGGTAGAAGTGGGAAGCCACATAGGAAGTTGTTGCAGGCTCCGTCAGGGTGAGAAGTGGTCAGATTCTGGATATGTTCTGAATATGGTCAGTAGGCTTTTTGTTGGGCTGGATGTGAGGTGTGAGAGAATGGTAGGAGTCAGGGCTGACTCCAGGGTTAGGAGCTTAGTAATGGATGAACAGTGCTGCTGTTTTCTGAGATGGGAAGATGGTGGGAGGATAAATCAGAGACATCCCTCGAGACGCTCACTGTGGTGTATGTGTATGTGTGTGGGACGGTAAAGGGTAGGGTTGAGGGACAGACCATGGCAGGACCCTTGGCACCACAAAAGCACTATACCTGGGCAAACCTAGAGCTGAGTCTTCTCCCAAGCAGTGTAGGTGTTCTGGAGGAGTTGTCTGAGCAGCACTGAAGGCTGGGGGTTACTCTGGTGGAACAGTGTTCCATATAAAAGGAACAGCATGAACTAAGGACCCAGGGGCCTAATACGGGTTATTGGGTGCTTGCTACATGCCAGACACTGCTAAATGGTTTACCTGCTTCACCATCTGAATCCTCATCATCATTTGGTTAGACTGGGACAATTATTATCCTCTTTACAGATGAGGAAACAGATCTGAGAGGTCAAATAACGTGCTTTAAAGACACATCTAGTGAGCATGGGGCATCAGGGGTGTTATGGTACATGGTCTGTGTGCAATTTGAACGCAGGGAGTCTGAGTTAAAAGGGAGATGTCCCGGAACTGAGAAAGAGCAGTAGGTATTTGGGAATGGCTAGAGCATCCAGTGAGAAGGAACAGCAGGATACCAGGCACATAGGCCAGTCGCAGATGGCTGTGGTAGGTGACTTGTCCCCACAATGGGGTTGACAGCCCCACATGGGTTTGACAGAGCTTGTTTATTATCCCTGAGCCTATCAACCACATCCTCGGTATAGCTACCCTTCTTGGTTCTAGTAACTGTGGTGACAGTGGCCAGGGTGGGGTGGCTCAAGAATCATGTAGAGGATGTAGGAACTTGGTCACTTAGTTTAGCTGGGTTGGTTGGCCTCTGGTACCTATTTTCAGATATTTAGCCCTTTTCCAACCACAGAGCTTTATCAGGGTCACAGCGCAGATCCAGATCTTCTTAAAGGTACAGTAGTCAAAAGTCTTCCAGAACCAGGTAGAGAACAAGGAAAAGGAAGCTGGGACCCTACTCCAGACTTCTCAAAGTATATTGTATCCTATAGTCTTGCTAAGCTCACCTATTCATTCCGGCAGTTTTTTTGTAGATTCCTTAGGATTTTCTACATATATGATCACATTATCTATAAATACAGTTTAACTACTTATTATTCAATCCATATACCTTTTATTTTTCTTGCCTTATTACAGTAGCTAAGACCTCTAGTACAAAAAGTGAACTGGTGAGAACATTTTTGCTTTGTTTCCAATGTCCACAAAAATTTCCAGAGGTGCGGAAAAGACTTTATTCAGGTGAAACCATTTACAAACTGGGAAACACAGGCTCCAGTAGAAACTGAAAGTATGGTCTACCAAGACAAAAGGGAGGCTGCCTTTTATAGAGAAGGTTCCCAATTGATCCAATCTCATGCAAATGAGGTTTCCAAATTTATACAGTTTTGATTGGTCGGTACAGATGCAAATGAGGATTCAATTATGCAGTTCTGATTGGATGGGGCAGGTCTCAATCCATTTGGTCAAAAGACAAAACCAGAGCTCCCCTACAGTGGTTGACTCATCCTAAACAAGCAGAACATAGTGTGAGAAGCAGAACATAGTGTGAGAAGCCGAGGTTAGTCTGAGGTTTTTCCCAGTATATAAAATATGTAAGGAGCCCCTGTTGGCAAATGGCACTAGACTCTATTCATAAAATCTGGGCCCTCAGTTGATCATTAGGAGTTCATTTCAACAGATATATTTTTTCTAAGGATTCAAATCAAATGAATCTTCCTTCTCAGGGTCTACACCAATCTTAGAAGGAAAAATTCAGTCTTTCCCATTAAGTATGATGTTTCATACAGATTTTTCACAGACACTCTATGACAGGTTGAGAGGATGTACCTGTGGTAGGCAGAATAGTCCCCACAAAGATGTCCAACAATTTTTTCATATTTCTCTAGGTGATCATGTTTCTCTCTTTTATTCTATTAATATGTGAATTACACTGATGTTCAATTTTTAAATAAACTTGTACTCCTGGGATAAAGCCAATTTGGCCATAATGTATTATCCTTTTGATATGTGCTAGATTCAATTTGCTAACAGTTTGTTAAGGATTTTTTTGTTTATGTATATGAGGGATATTGGTCTATAGTTTTTTGTAATGTTTTTGTCTGGTTTTTATATGAAGGCAATGCTAGCCTCGTAAAATGGGTGGGGAAGAAAAAACAAAGAGAAAACAAAAGAAACAAAAAAAAAAGAAAAGAAAGGGTGCAGAAGTATTCCATCTGCTTCTATTTTCTTAAAGAGTTTGTGTAAAATTGGTGTTATTTCTTCTTTATATGTTTGATAGAATTCACTAGTGAAGCCAACTGGACTGTCGTCTTTGTGGGAAGTTTGAAAGTTATGAATTCAATTTCTGTAACAGATATAGGACTATTCAAAATTTCTATTTCTTATGTCAGTTTTGGTAATTTGTGTCTTTCAAGTTCACATGGAATATTTGAGATAAGACTATAGACTGAGCCATAACAAATTTTAAAAGATTGAAATCATAAAAGGTACATTCTCTGACCACAACAGAATTAATTATAAATTATAATAACAAAAGAATCTGGACAATCCCCCAATACTTGGAAATAATCCAGGGATCGAAGACTGAATTTTTCCTTCTAAGATTGGTGCAGACCCTTGGAAGGAAGATTCATTTGATTTGAATCCTTAGAAAAAATATATCTGTTGAAATGAACTCCTAATGATCAACTGAGGGCCCAGATTTTATGAATAATTAGAGTCTAGCGCCATTTGCCAACAGGGGGCTCCTTACATATTTTATATACTGGGAAAAACCTCAGACTGACCTCAGCTTCTCACACTATGCTTTGCTTGTTATTGATAAGCACAGTGTTCTATGTTAAGTAAAATTGGTTGATTGTATTGTTCAATCTTCTATTCCTATTGATTTTGTCCTATCAAATACTGAGAGAGGAATGTTGAAATCTCCAATTATAATTATGCTTCATATATTTTAAATCTATAATTGGGTACATACAAATTCAGGATTTTTATTTCTTCTTGATATATCTCTCATATCTCTGGTAATATTCTTGGTCTTGAATTTTACTTTGTCTGATATCAATATAACCACTCCAGCTTTCCTGTGATTACTGTTTGCATAATACATTTTTTTTTAACTTTTAGCCTATGTTTTATATAGAAAGTGTGTTTACCATGTAGTTGGGTCTCACTTTTTAAAATCCAATTTGAACATCTCTGCCATTTAATTGGGGATGTTTAGATCATGTCCTCAAAATAAATGCTTCCTAAAACTGAGCAGTGCCTGTGGTTTGGGATTGATTCCTGCCTTTTGTTGGCATTCCACAGGAAAAGGTTTAAGTGACAGGGTCAACTGCCTCTTCTTCCAGGTTCTCTGTGACATTGTTTTCTCATCTGTAAAATGGGGATAATTATACCTGCCTCATAGGGTGGTTATGAGAATTAGATAATCATATAAAGCACATAGTACGCACTCACTAAATGAAAGCTACAGATAGCTTTAGACCATTAGATGAGAGTAATAATAGATTATTACTATTATTTCACTAAGCACCCTCTTCCCATTTGGCTTTGATGAAGCATTGACTTAAGAAATGAATCCCACTTCACAGTTATCAAGGGCTCTCATATTCATCCTCATCTGCTGAAAACTACCGGAGGCCCGTGTATTATGATTTGTCATTTATGAACAAGAGATCAAGTCTTTGTCCTCCCCTGTCCACTTCCCTTCTGTCTGGGCCATTCTGTGGCCACCTCCCTCATCTCTTCTTCCATCCCACCTTGGACCCTTTTCTCCTTAGGCTGTTACTCCTTGTCAGTCCGCCTCAGCCGCCCTGCATCCTGGGACCGGATCAGACACTACAGGATCCAGTGCCTTGACAATGGCTGGCTGTACATCTCGCCACGCCTTACTTTCCCCTCACTCCAGGCCCTGGTGGACCATTACTCTGGTATGGCCTTTCCCTGCCTCCATGAGTAGACTGGGCTGTGGGATCTGGTGGGCAGACAGTGTGCCCTAAAGACACTTAACCTACGAAGAATATCCAGACAGATAGAAGAGGGGCCTCCCCTATCTTCATGCCATTCTCTGGGACCAGGGGCCCTGTCTTCACCCCATGCCCTGACAGAGCCACACAGACCTCTCGTGCAAGCACAGGCCAGTAACTTGCCTACCACTGTAGTTCTGAGTCAAAGCCCACGGCACAGTTCTCTGCAAAAGAACAAGGACCAGAGCTGTTGCTGTTGTGTAATTTAGTTGATTCTTAGCATTTCCTGGTACCTGTCCAGTAACAAGCACTGGCGGATATAGTTACTAGGGCACAATGTCAAGGGGAAGAAAGGAAAATGGGAAAACTGATCAGGGGTTTTCTGGGGGGTTGTTTAGACAGTAGATCCTGACAGTACAGCAGAGATCGAGCATTCTTTACCTTTCTTCTTCCTAGCGCTTTCCTAGCCAGAAACTGGGCTCAAAGAGGTCCATCAACTTACCCAAAATCATAGTAACTTAAGTCTCCCGAAATCTAGCCCAGAATGACCTCTGATTGCATCCTGGCTTCCAGAAGACCAACAGCTTGGGGCTCGTGCCCTGTCACTCTTTTCAGACCATGCCCACAACTGCCAAGTGTGTAAATCTTTTGGGGTGAGGGAATTTGGGGGGAGGCTAGAGTCAGCCATGTCAAGGGTCCAGGTCTCTTCCTCAGAGCTGGCGGATGACATCTGCTGCCTCCTCAAGAAGCCCTGTGTCGTGCAGAGAGCTGGCCCAGTCCCTGGCAACAACATACCTCTACCTGTGACTGTGCAGCAAACACCACTCAATTGGAAAGAGCTGGACAGGTGAGGGGACCCCTAGAACATGAAGGCGGAACAAAAGAGAATTAGGACTCACTCCTGGGAATCCACAACCCAGAATGAGCCTGTCACCTTGAGGGACACTGGGGACTGGGGAGCGGGGGGAGCAGGGGGCGGGGCAGTGAGCACTGATTGAGTTCGTAGAGGCCAGCCCAGGCTCAGCAGGTATGTAGTGGGTACCAGCAGGGAAGAAAGCAGGCTTGGACATCGGGCGTGCCTGGACACCAAGGTGGCCAGGATGGAAGTAAGGTCAGACAAGGTGGGACTGAACAGAGAGCACACCAGTCCCGAGTGAAGTCAAGCTGGGGTTTGATCTGACAGGGAATGGGGAGACACTGTGAGTTTTCAGCAGGACTGACTTGAATAGGTTTTAAAACTTGAATAGGTGCGTGCAGGGAGGGCAAAGCTCCTTGACCAAGCCCTTTTCCCCTCTCCATAGCTCCCTCTTGTTCTCTGAAGCATCTGCCATAGGAGAGGCATCTCTCCTCAGCGAGGGGATCCGGGAAGCCCTCACCTCCTACATTACCCTAACTGATGATGTTTCCTTGGATGATATCAAAGCTCCAAGCAGAGGCCAAAAGGGGAACCAAGGCTGCAGCACCTAGAACCCCAACTCATCTCAGCCTGAGCACCCCCAAGGCAAGGCGTACACTGAGGGGAGGGCAGGGGCCCAGAGCACATTCAGGGTCCCACCCATATCCTCTGCTCCTTCATCTCAGCCCCAGTGTCATGACCCAACTTGCAACCTCTAGTTTAAGTACAGACCAACTGAGAGCAGGGCCAGGGCCCCCAAGAGAGACTAACCTTTCTCTGGGGTCTGATATAGTCAGTGCCTGAGTTTGGGATTCTCAGCACTCTCTCCTCTGCCAGCTGAGTCCCATTCAAACACCGCCTCCCCCGCAACACTGCCAACCAGCCCCACCCACAAGGTGGAAAAAACCACTGGCATCAAAGAGAAAAAAAATCCTTTAAAGAAAATGTACGAGCTTCACTCGGAATAAGACCATACCTTAGAACGTAGGACTGTGGTCTAGAGGAGATGGATGGCTCACCACAGCAGCAGAACCTGGGCTGTCCAGCCCCGCCACCTCCCCACCGGCACCAGAACAAAGAGAAGGACTTTGGACAGTCTAGGCCCTCAAATGTCCCCATCAAGCTCCTTCTCTGGACAGTGGTAGCTTTCAGATCTCTATTTCATTTTGTGGCTTATCATTTGGACCTGGCCAAACCTTACCGGCTACAGTGGCCTTGCCATCTTGTGGCCAAATGTGAAATGACACCTTTTGAGCTAGGCACACTGCAGGAAGGTCAGTCATGTGAGGCTCTCAGTGCTGGGAAGGAGCACCAAGGCATCAGAAAGTGGTAAACCCTCATCCACAAAGCCAAGGCCACAGCCTAAACCCATAAGGGAAAAGAGGCCTGGCTGGAGGTGCTAAGGGAGCAGGGAGAGGAAGGGGAAGAGGGATGGGGATGGGAGGGCACCCACTAGGTTCCTACTAGGTTCTCAGGCTAGAGGGAGGTGGGAAAGGCTTTACCAGGTATCACCAACAGGTTGTCAATTAAAGATCTGATTTATTCAAGTATCTGAAAATATTCCACAATGGAAACTTATTAGATGCTGCTTGTACTGTGTTATGGACCACACACATACTGCCATACTGTTTTCAGAAGACTTGAATTGCTATTGATAGTTTAAAAACTGTACACCTGATGGAGAAGTGAGGAAGACAATTTAATGTTTCATCTGGATCCAGAGGTGCCTCAACTTAAACAACAGCTCCAATCGGCAAACAGGTGTTTCACGATGGTATCCAAGAAGAAATGGTTGGTGATGGACAATTCAGAAATCCTTCCCCAAAAGATGGATGGTTCTTTAAAAAGTTTCAGGTCACAACTCTTGCAGAAAACTCTGACGCCCAACACACTGATTCTCGGTCCAGGAAACATGGTCTTCCAGGTTCCATGTGGCTGGGGGTACCCCTATAATCATGTTTCTGTGCTGTAACTAAGAGGGTCCTTTGGACCGGACAGGGACCAATACGCCATCAGTCATAGTGGATGGCAGTGTAAAATATGATCCAGATGACCTAGAGAGGAGACAAGCGATGTTCATAGGTCACCTGGTCAACGTAGGCCCCTAGTCCACAAAACAGGGTCAGATAAGATGTGTGCACAGTGGGCTTCCCAGGGACTATCCAATGCATAACTTGCTTGGGGACCTAAATTTCACAGAAACGAAGCTGTCTCTAACAGAGCCCAGGACCGCCCACCTGTGCTCCCGCAGGGACCCAGACAAGCCTCCACTGCCAATCCACGGGGTGGTGTTATGGATGTGGAGACAATACGGGTGAAGCAGACTGTATTGCTAGGTGTTTGGATCAACAACAAATGTGAAAACAAAACCACCATCACACTCTGTCAGTGCCATATCAAATATAGCAGATTCTCAAAACTGGTTGCCTATTGCATCTCCTAGGACCTTAAAAACTATATGTGTAGATGCCCAGGTGCCACCTCCCGGAGGTTTTTATTGTATTGGTTTGGGCTAGGGTCTGTAAGTTTTAAAAAAACTTTGATATATAATTTATGTTCCATAAAGTATGTAATTTAGAGGTTTTTAGTATATTCACAGTGGTGTGCAAATATCACTATTAACTGATTCTGGAATATTTTCATCACCCTCAAAAGAAAATCTGTTATTATTATCAGTTATTTCCCCTTTTCCATCCCCCACAGCCACTGGCAGCCACTAATCTAACTTTCTGTATGTATGAATTTTCCTATTCTGGACATTTCACAAAAATGGAATCACACAACATGTGGTCTTTTGTCTGGATACTTGTACTTAGCATAATGTTTTCAAGGTTCATCCATATTGTAGTACATATTAGTACTTCTTCATTCCTTTTCCTGTCAAATAATATTCTGTACGGATATATAACATTTTACTTACCCATTCATCAGGTGATGACTGTACTTTTTGACTATTATGAATAATGCTATGAATATTTTTAAATGTTTCCCAGTTGTTTCTAATATGCAGCCGGAATTGAGAATCAGATGTAGGAGCTGACAATAGGCCCTAGATGTGCACAGCACAGGGAAACTATAGAGTATATCACACCATATCGTTTGGGACAATGTACTCAAGAGTAGTAGACATGCTCTCTAACCTCAGGAGCCTTTTGAAAAATGGTACCCAAATGACTGTAGCTCAATCAGTAGGCTCCCCTTGAGTGACTCAATACATGCTGTAAAATGAAATGATAATACTTGCTGTAAAACTTTCAGTTACACATACCATGAACAAGGCAAAAGATGTCATAAACCCTTCTTTTGTGAGCTCCCATGTGCCGCCATATTCCTCCTCATCTATCTGTAGGTAGTTGCTGAAGTAGAGGTACAGGACCCCTGCATTGATCAGGCAGAATCTGGAGTAGGGGAAGACAAGCACCAAACATAAACTGTAAGCTTAGAAGACTCAGCACTCCTTACACCACAGTCCAGCTCTATCAAGGTACTCACTGTTGCAAAGTTAATTGTTTCTATTATGGAAGCAAATGAAATAATACATGAAAATGCTTAGGCCCTCAAAGGAGCTGGCTGAACTAGAGATTTAAAGAAGAAACAACTCTTTTTTAGTTGCCCAGCCAAAGCAAAAATAAACTAAAAAGCAGATGTAAATTCTCCAAGCCCCTTTGGCTGCTGAGCCACCCCAAATAGGACTAGTATCTGACATGGGTCTCCAGGTAGCTCCAGATGAGGTGGGGAGTGGCCATGGGACAAGCATATGTTAAGCTGTTGCTGCATGGCCTACTTGAGCAAGCAAGGGCATACTAAAGCAGCCCCTGCATAATTCTTAATGGAATTTCTGGATGTCTACTGTCTGCTACTGCACTTGATGCAAAGGTGAAAATGACAGTTCCTGCCCCCAGCTTGCCATCTAATAGGGGCTAAAATCAGCAGTGAGAGTAGAATTGAAACCAGAGGTTTGTGAGTACCTTCAGGACGGTCTTTGGCCCCCATTATGTGTTATTTAACTGATGCAAGAATTAGAATGCAGTGAGCAGTAATGTATTACCCAGCTCTACTGATCTCTTGGTACCATCATTATGAAAAAGTAACTTTCATAAAGTGATCAAGA
Source organism: Pteropus medius (assembly GCF_902729225.1). Lineage (NCBI taxonomy): Eukaryota > Metazoa > Chordata > Mammalia > Chiroptera > Pteropodidae > Pteropus > Pteropus medius. The sequence goes on along the minus strand of NW_024342471.1, from coordinate 9,718,081 downwards.
CTTTAGATCTTTCCAGTTACAATATCTAATGGGGGACTGCATGTCTTCGGTCATATACCTTCTGAAGGCTGAGGTGGAAAAATGCAAAGAGAACTGGCTCTTCCTAATGGATCAAGTGTGGGCTGGTGTAGGGCAGGGCAGTTCAATGATGCTGAGAAGTGTAAATTAGTCTATAAAGGTGGGGGGCAGACCTGTGGCTGTCTGAGCAGTGTAGGTGTGAGTTAACTGTGCACACTTGAGAAAGTCTAGTTTGTAAGTAGTGAGAGTGTAGGCTTTCTCCTGAATAGAAGTCTCCCATAGCTGGGAGACTGGTTTAGACCTGTACTGTTTCAGGAAACGAGCACAAATAGTTTGAGGACAGGGATGAAAACAATGGCTGAATGGGGAAGGAAAAGGCCCCAAAGGCTTCCAGCCTAAGAGCCTGGGAGTACAATGGTTCCAGTAACAGAAGCAGGGAGCCAGGAAGAACAGATAGTTTTTCTTGGATTCTACATGAAAGAGTCCCTTAGCTTGGCCATGCTGTGGCCACATCTTATTTTCTGCCAGAAGTCTTGGGACCTGGACAATCTAGTTACCTCTCTTTGACAAGAGTTTCATTTTGGACAGACTGAGTTAGTGGCTCTAGAGAGAGACTACTACTGATACTTTGAAATGTCACTCTGGGACACAACTACTAAGTGGGGGCTGGAGAATGACTTGTGAATCACAGAGAGTTTCTGGCTGTAAGAGTGACTGCTTAGTGAGATGAGACAGGGAAATACAAGGGAAAGGTGTGATAAGGAAATGTCAGTGAGAAAGAAAAGGGCTGACATAACCCTGCCTTATAAGGGTTACACACTAAGTAGAAAGTCAAGTCACAGAAACAAAGGCATTTAAATGTTTGGTGGTCAAGAGGGACAGGTCCAGAAAGGACTGGAAGGGCTCAAATGGAGCTTTAAGGATAAGCATAATTTCTACATTGTAAATGAGGGAGAGAACTACACACAAATGTGTAGACAAATGAATATACTAGTCTGGGAGTTGAGGAAGACTGACTCTCAAATGGGTTTTTAAAAATTCTATCCTAAAAACTCCTGTCAGAATTTTAACAAAAATAGGGATCTCTTAACATATTCTGACCTCAGGGCTGGAAAGCTACACAACAGTTATGTATGGCCCGGCTTTCAAGTGTCAATGGGAATCATTCACTGAGAACCAACTGATCATGTGCCAAGCTCTATGACAGAGACAGGCAGAAAGGAATGGACAGGGCCCTTCTGATAATGCAAAACCTCAGCAGACAGAACAGAGCCATCACTCAGTTCTCAGGAAAATTATGAGACCCAAGGAAATGGTTTTACCTTGATGGGCTCTAACTGGTGGCCATACCAGAAATGAAGCCAAGCTGGGGTTGAGGCAGAGGGCAGCTAAGGCAGGAGGTGGGGAGGAGAGGGTCACCAGAATGGAGCACCAGAGCAGTTTTGCCCTCAAGTCCAGGAAGCTGGGTCAGACAGATGGAGGGGAGAGGTGTGTGGAAAAATCAATGTCCTTGGGCCCTTTCCCAGAGCAGGGGAAAAGGTGCCAACCAAAGGAGGGAAGGGATTTGAGTTTGGGCTCTGGCAAGACAGTGTGGGACTGAACCCCAGGAAGGAGTGCTGAGAAAGCAGCGCTAAGACTCTGGGTGAGACACTCCAAGGCAAATTCACCCCCGAATACCTCACTTCCTGTTTTTTTTCAATAGCCATATTTTACCACTCTTGGTAAAGCTAATCATATAATAATTGCAGTGAACCACTTACGATGTACTGAGCACTACATTTAACAATTTACTGGCATTATCTCATTTAATTCATACATCAATTTTATGAAAAAGACATTTTTATTGTCCTCATTTTAATGATGAAGAAACTGAGTCTCAGAGAGGTGAGCCCAAAATTATGTAGTCTGAAAGTGGCAGAGCTGGAATTTGAATCCAGACCTTTCCATAAAGTTTTGTTTGTTTGTTTGTTTTTTTAAAGACAGGTCTGTTTGGGCAGCTTAACTCATCTACCACAGTGAGAAGGAAACTAGACTAGCTCTAGTCCTTGCTATATTATTCCAGATTGGGTGGCTTCAGAGAACTCCTGAAGAATCCTCTAAGACATGATAGGTGCAGGGGGCTCTGAACCGTGTTATCTTCTAGACAAGTGGCCTTAGAAGATGAAAAACTCCCTCTTGCCCTTAGAATGCCTTAACCCTATCTCTGATAGTTTCCTCTTGTCTGCCTTTTCTCTCATAGTAAGTTCAAATGGGTGACCAACATTCTAAAAATATTATCTATATACCACCTCCAACCTAGGAAGACCTCCATGAGCCCCAGGTCCTCTGTCTCATCACCTTCAACCATTCCTCATCAAGTGTCCACTCTGCCAAAGTTAGGCGGAGGATGAACCCTTACTGGCTTCCTTGTACAAATGCTTTGCTATCATAAATCAAAAACCTTTTTGGTTAGGAGAGATATATTTCTTATAAGATATCTTCTGAGAAAACAAGCAACTCAAATGAGTTTGATATCTATTTCACTCTTTTAACCCTAGGGTGATGGAATAAGAGATGTGATCACCCCTAAAAAGAAATCAATGTGATTTCCCACGGTAGGTGTGACAGTTTGTATTTCCTGCATGAAAAGATAAAACATCATAGGCTTCCACCATAGCTTGCCCACAATTCCTATCTTAAGATAACCCCCACACATCCTTTTAATTCAATCTGGTGGGCATGTGGACCCACTTTCAGTGGCTTGTTAAGCTGAGCCATGACCAGGGGCTGGTGTTAACTGTTTACACTGGGCACAGGAGCACAGTAAAGGTAGGGGGGCCCAACCTTCTCCTTTTTCACTGCCTTTAAAATGCAGAGACCTGAAACAACTTCTGAAAAACCAAGATTCGGCACATTCAGCATAGTGGCAGACACAACTGGTCATCAAGTACAATAGCTCCTCCACTTTCCAAACTTCTATACAAAGGTCAGGCTAGAACTAGATGATCCCTGCCAACGACAGGCATTTGGCAGCTTCTTGCCTGAGACCACTTTGGACCCATGAACGAATGGACTGGCCCAGCCTTCAGGAAGTTAACATTCCTGGCCTAAGATACTCCTGGGCTTGCTGAACCTAGGAGTGCTACATCAAACCCAGGAGTGCCATCATGAGGCCACCTTTTTGCTTTAGTCATTACACACACATGCACGCACACACGCGCGCGCGCGCACACACACACACGCACACACACACAAAATCTTCCAATGTAGCATAAAAGGGAAACAAAATCTCAGTTTGAAAAGAAATGATATCATGAAAATGCAAAATACCCAAGACTTACCCTGCTATTCCCAAAAAACCTCGCAATGGTAACACTCCCCAAATGACACCTAGGACCACAGCGATGATCTGTCGGAACCAATAGATCACATCTAAAAATTCATCCTGTAGGAAAAAAGAGACAGTATGCATTATCTAGAGTGGGTGCCACAGGAGAGCCTCTAGTAATAGGTGAGGAACAGAAAAGCTCCCTGCTGAACACATCTTCCAGGGACTTTCCCCTCCAAAAGCAATAGTATGTGGCTTTTGCATTTCCACTTTTTATAGTAAAATGTGGTTAAAACAACAACAACAACAACAACAACAACAACAACAACATTTAGATATCTTGAGTGATGACTTCTAAGGGCTGTGCTCTAAATAAGAAATTTTAAAAAATCACTTACCTTTTTTGAGAAGCGACAAAAATGAAATGGCTTATAATGAAATGGCTGTGATAGTAGGTGTGTGCTAATGGCCACTGATAACTCTTATCTGACCCGGGGAGACCTAAACAGACTAACCTCAGACAGAAAGGCTGACAGTCAACCTACTCAGCACCCTCTTCCTGAAAACTGAACTTTGAGTAAGTGACAAAGGAGAGAAAAGATTAGAAATAAAAGTGCTGGAGGCAGGTGCCAGTATATCTATTTCACATACAAGGACACAGTAGACTCAGGTTTCTGAGCTGCCCTAGATTGCAGAAACTAGTCCTTATATAAGGAAAAAAAGAAATGACACAGCAGATCAGAAAGGTTTTGCAAGAGCTGGGCAGGGCTGGGGCACCTTCAGGAAGTACCTACCATCCCCCCTTAGTGGAACTCCAGGAAGGAAAACCCATTTTACTAGTACAGAAAAAAAAAAAACAAAGAAAAGATTGCAAACATAATATTCTTTTCAGACCAAATGAAATTAAGCTGTTCGTGATGGTAATCTGGAAGCCCCAACCATTCCTCACAAATATTTGGTGGTGTCTGTGTCTCTGTGTCTGTGTCTGTCTGTCTGTCTGTCTGTCTCTCTCTCTCTCACACACACACACACACACACACACACACACAAGGTGGTCTCAGTCACCCCTCTCAACTTTCACATTTAAAGTATTCGGAACTTCTCATTCAACAATAAAGCACTGGCAGCTCATCTCTGTGCTAAACCTTTTAATGCACCACGGTACCCCCACTTAGGAGTTGTTCTGAAAAGTAAAGTATTGCACGGAGAACACCTGATATAGAAAGCATTCAAATGTCTGTTACCGTTACAGTTCGTGCTAACGACTGTGTCATCTTAGAGAAGTTAAATCACTGACGATCCTACTGGAGATCAAATCAAATTCAGCTCTCTCTCACTGTTCAGAAACACGCCCTACCCGCGGGTGACATATCCTCTGCCCTCTCCACGCTGCTTCTCGCGTGACTCCAGCGGCCTGACCCTTAGACCACTCTGCTGTGAGCCCTGAGCCCGGCTGTCAGGCCTGGGCCTGCCACGTTCGCTCTAACACCCTTAGGCTACCTGCCCCACCACCAAAGATACTCGGCCGCACCAGGACGGGGACAGGCTCGGGTATGTCCATCTGCCCCCGAATCCCAGCCGGCTCCTCGAACTTGCGACCTCGCCAGATCCCACCGTACCTTGTCCTCCCAGGCCGCGTCGCTCCGCAGCACCTTGCTCCAGACAGAGACTTTGAGGGCCCCGTTGGCCAGCTGCGGCTGTGACGGCTCCTCCTTCCGCCGCCCGCCGCTCATCCTCCCGTCGCGCCGCCCGGGCAGGGCCTGGGGCGCGCGGGCCGAGCCGAAAGGAGTCGAGGTCTGGGGTGCTGGGTAACGGCGCCTGGGGCGGCAGTGACAGGTTCAACAGTCTGGTTCGGTGGCACGCTGCAACTGCCCGCACTTGGCCAAACAGCCCGGCTCAGCTCGCTCGGCCGAAACCAGGAATACCGGAGGGAGGAGCAACGCGTCACCGTGCGTCCTCCCGCTGACGTGCCCACGCAGCCAATCGGCGGCCGCGCGGCCGTCCATGTAGAAAAGTAGCCGTCGCTTCGGCGCAAGCGCTATACGCATGGAGGAAGTGACGGCAAGCTTCTGCCAGGCTCGCCGTAGGGTGAGAGGGAAGGGACAATCTTGGTGGGGACGACAATACGAGCACGAGGGGGTGCTGTGGAGACTGAAGAACGGTGTCTGAAACGAAAGCGGAGGTTGGACATGAGCGTCACCCAGTTCGCCCCAGCTTGTCCCCTAGAGCAGCGAGGCAAAACGCGACCCTGGTTTTCTCGAGGCGTCCTTTCGAGTCGTCCTTTCAAGCCGTTGCTCCCCGGGAACTCCAGGCTGCCTCTCAGGATTTAGCCCTTGCTCATTTTCTCTCTTAAGTCTGCCAGTTCCGTAGGACCTGTTCAGGATGTTAACTCTTTTCTGTAATAAGTTAGTGTCTCATCCTGCCCTGCTCTTCTGTCAAATGAGCCCTGAAACCCAAAGAAGGGAAATGATTTTCTAAGGCTATATAGCAAGTTGGAACCAGCTGAGGACTCCTCACGGGGGAAAAGTAGAGAAAATATTGTATTAGGTATCAGAATGGCTGAATGTTCATCTGTTGTGTCCTCACTATGTGCTAGGTCAGTGGTTCACAAAATGTGTTTGTGGACCAGCAGCACCTACATCACCTAGAAACTTGTTTAGAGGTGTAAATGCTTCTTAGACGTTATAGGGGCGGGGCCCATAATCGGCGTTTTAATAAGCTCTCCAGGTGGTGTCATGGGCACTGTGCTATGCAGTATGTTGAGACCAAGGGACATCACTTCTCTGTGCGTTGGGTTAGAGTAACTTGCCCGGAATCACTCAACTAGTACCTGAGTTTGTCTGACTCCAAAATCTGTACTTTTAACCTTAAGCTTTAAGTCTTAAAGAATAACAAAGAACATCCTTTGCATACCTGTCAGTGTTCACCTGTAGTTCTCCACCTTAGGTGAACAACAGAATCTCCTAGAGAGCTTTTTCAGAACACTATATTGGTGTTTTCCACCACAATTCAACCCAAAGATCCTGTTTCAGTAAGTGCAGGTGGCCCCCAGAGGTGATAAACACTGCAACAGACATTACTTTGTCTGGACCTGATGAGAGGGCCATATATGTGACACGGGTGCACATCTTTAGTCTTTACTTTCACGTGGATCTTGTTTGTTTGGGCCCTGCCTCTTTTCTGAACCAGTTTCCCTCCCATATGCTAACTACAGTGAAGCTCACTCCTGTTTAGAAGTGTACCATCAGTATAAAACCTCTTCTCCAGGTTCCCTGGTAGCATGCTGCACTGGAGACAAACTGATCATTCTCTCAAAGAATGTTGGAAGAGTATCTAGCCCATGGTCAAAGACAGAAAAGGTAAGTTTTCAGTCTGCTGGGTCTAGCGGTAAAGATTTGTAATGGAGAATTTGATCTGAGATGTTGGGGAAGACAGCTCTGAAGGAAGAGTAGGAGTTAAGACAGAGAAAAGGAGGGGAAAGGGAGAGAGCATTTCAGGAGGTGAAACCTTGTGGGCTGAAGATAAGGAATAAAGCCACAAATTGGGGAAGGAAAGAGAGGGTCATGCTGGAGAATTTGTTTTTATCCCAAGGGTGGAGGAGGAAGGCACAGAAAGGATTTGAGCAGGGGCCTTCACTTTTCAGGTTTACTTCTTAAGCAGGATCATTCTGGCTGCTATTTGGAGGACTGAATCAGAGTGGGAGACTAAAGACAGATTTGATGGGGGCACCAAAGATGAAGAAAATTGGAATAAAATGGAGTTAATTCTTTCTTAAAACTTAAAAATATTTTTTAAGTTGCTATAAAATATGCATAACAATATTTACCATTTTTAAGTGTTCAGTGGCACAGCGAAATACATTGACTTTGTTTTGCAGCCATCCCCACCATCCTTTTTCAGAATCATTCATCTTATAAAAATGAAACTCCATACCTATTAAACTGTTCACTACCCATTCTCCCCACCCCCCAGCCCCTGGCAACTACCATTCTACTTTCTGTGTTAATTTGACTAAGTACCTCATGAGAGTGGAATCACACAGTATTTGTCCTTTTCTGATTGGCTTATTTCGCTTAGTATACCCTCTTAAATATCCATATTGTAGTATGTGTCAGAATGTCCTTTTTTAAGGCTGAATAATAACTTTGTTAAATGTTTGTTAAATGACCATTGCATGTATATACCACATTTTGTTTATCCATTCATCTATTGAGGGACCCTTGGGGTGCTTCCACCTTTTCGCTATTGTGAATAGTGTGTCTGTGTACATTGGTGTACAAATATCCGTTCATGTGCCTGCTTTCAGTTCTTTCGGTATATACCCAGGGTGGAATTGCTGGGTCATATGATAATTCTATTTTTTATTTTTTGAGAAACCACCGTACTATTTTCTATAGTGGCTACACCATTTAAATTCCTAAAAGTGCACAAAAGTTCCAATTTCTCCACATCCTTGCCAACACTGGTTTTCTTTTTTGTTTGTTTGTTTGTTTTAATAACAGGTACTGTGAAGTGGTATCTCATCGTGGTTTCATGTGCTTGTTGCCCATTTGTATATCTTTGGAGAAATGTCTGTTCTAGACCTTCGCCCAGTTTTGAATCTGGTTGTTTGGTGTTTTGTTGTTGAGTCTTAGGAGTTCTGTATGTATTCTGGATATAATAATTTTGGTGAGGTTCAGTTTGCGTAATTTTTTGTAGTTGCCTGTGCCTTTGGTGTCATATCCAAGAAATCATTGCCAAATCCAGTGTCATCAAGGTTTTCCCTTGTTTTCTTCTCTGAGTTTTATAATTTTATCTCCTATGTTTAGGTCTTGATCCATTTTGAGTTAATTTTTTAAATTTATTTTTCAGTTATAGTTGACATACAATATTATATTAGTTTCAGGTGTACAACATAACGATTAGACATTTATATACCTTATGAAGTGATCACTATGAAAAGTCTAGTCTCCATCTGGCACCATACATAGTTATTACAATATTACTGACTGTATTCCCCATGCTGTACTTTATATCCCCGTAACTATTTTTATTACTAGCAATTTGTACTTCTTAACCCTTTTTTATATGGTTTTAGCTAAGGGTCCAACTTTATTCTTTTATGTGTGGATATCCAGTTTTCCTACCACCATTTGTTAAAAAGACTTTTCTTTCCCCATTGAATGGTCTTAGCACCCTTGTTGAAAATCATTTTGTTACTGGACAAAGTTGGTGGGTCTATTGCCCATGGGACACAGAAAAGCTGAAGTCTGAGGCAACAGTTTTTTCACAAAGAAAAGATTTCGTTGTCAGGCAGCTAGACAAGGAGATCAGAGACCACATCATTCTCCCTTATCCAGGGTATGGGGCAGTTCTTAAGGCGTTAGGGACAAGTTTTAATTGGAGGCTTGGGATTTGGTGTTTATGGTAAGGGGCTTCAGCACTGAATCTTCGTGGACAACGGGCCCTTTGCTTCTGAAAGGGATCCTGTATTCAAGTTCCCGTTATGTCCCCATCCTTTGGTTCTGTGGGAAGGGGTGAGGCTTGTTCTGAGTGCAGCTGGAGGTGGCATGGCACATGTTCTGTGCTCTCTCTGTAAAACAGCTCAAGGATTGTATTAATCACAGATCCGCTTTAAGGGAACAGAACCAGTTTTAAGCTGGTCAGTATGATTTGTGTGTTATTTCAATTTGACCATAAGCGTGAGGGTTCATTTCAGGGCTCTTCTATTCCATTAGTCTATTTGTCTGTCTTTATGCCAATACCACACAGTTTTTGGTCACCGTAGCTTTGGATTATGTTTTGAAATCAAGAAGTGTGAATCCTCCAACTTCATTCTCCTTTTTCAACATATTTTTGGTTATTGGGGTATCTTAAGATTCCATATGAATTTTATGATGTGTTTTCCTATTTCTGCAAAAAAAAAAAAGTCATTGGGATTTTGATAGAGTTAAGTATTTTATTCTTTTTGATGCTATTGTAAATGTTATTTCCTTAATTTCTGTTTTGGACTGTTCATTGTTATTGTATTGAAACACAACTGATTTGAGGGTGCTAATTTTGTATCCTGCAACTTTGCTGAATCTACTTATTAGTAGTTTTTTGTGGAATCTTTAAAGATTACTACATCTGTGATTATATCATCAGCAGATACGATCTTTATCCACTCCCCCAAAAGAGTTAATTCTTTATATGTCATATTGTATTATATTGTGAAGCTCTGACTTTAACTCGGAGAGGAGGGTGTCATGGAAAGTTGTATTTGGAAGGGTCCTCAGATCCTGCAGTCCAGCCCAAGGTCACACAGCAAGTTAGAGGTTTAATAGGCATTTGAAACCTGAGCTGTATTACCCTCTTAGCTTTCTAGGAGCAGAAAAAGCCACGCTGGGAGGATATGATGGAGAGCCCCTGCCTAGAAGGTATCCATGGGACTGAGCTTTGTTCTTTCTCTGCTTTCAACCAAGGCTTTCCTTATCTTAAGAAGTGGGAAATCTGGCTGAATCTCAGTGCATCCATCTGGTTAAAATAAACATCCTGGGTGGTCTAATATGGAAAAGAACTTGATGAAGTCAGATTTGGAAGTGGGAGAGATGAATTTGGAATTAGGACACATTTGCCTTTGTGAGGTTGGGGCTTTTTAGCACCACTAAACACATGATGTCAGCATTGGGAGTGAGTACAGATATACCTTGGAGATCTTATGGGGTCGGTTCCAGACCACCACCATAAAGTGAGTCATAATCTTTTTGGTGGAGGGTCTTGCCTTCAATTTGTAAAAAATGTAGCATCTGTAAAGCACAGTAAAGCGAAGTTTAATGAAACGGGTATGCCCGTACATCCTCCCAGCTGAATACCTCTATTCTACTGCCAGCTACTTGTAGTAGAGTTTGGAGAGGAAAGTGTGCTCTGAGAGGTAAGGCCGCGGCCCCAAACATAGATGGAATCACAGAAATCAGGAATCCTTGGGGGAAAAACCATGAGCCATGGCAAGAGCACTTTGTGTTAAATAGAGGTCTGAGTTTGTATCCTGATCTTTTCTTTTTGCTTAAAATAAATGTTTTACTAGCATTTATTGAGCCCTTACTAGTTGCCAGCTTTGCTAAATGTTTTACATGTATTTATTTTCCTCCAAAAGCTGGCTTGACTCTTAACCACTATACTGAAGTCCTCTCTTTTGACCTTTAAATTTTCTATAGTGAATGTGGATTGCTTATGTAATTAAAATGACAGTCTTAGGAAGCAACAGTTGACTTTCAGGCCACCACAGACTCCTGGGGGCTAAGGGGAAGTCAGTTGATTTGAGGGGACTAGTTGGTGGTACTATTCTTCCTCTTATCTTGTAACTTTGAAAGATGAGGTGCTTGTCTTTTTACCTCCGCAGTCTTCTGGCAGGAAATCAGTGTCCTGATGATAAATGATTGGGTCCTGGAGCAACAGTAGGGGAATCTCCTGTGGCAGCAGTGAAGAGTACAGATTCTTGGACTCTCTGGGAGTGGTGTTTTAGAATTTGCATTTTCATAAGCTCTCCTGATGATCTTGATTTATATTAAGGCTGGAGAACTACTTCTCTGAGTAATTAGTCCTAGTTCTGCCACTTAAAAGCTGTGTGTTATGGGGCCAGTTATTTTAACTGTTCTGTTTTACCTCTAGCCTTGTGCTGAGAGGCCAGATAACAATAGAAAATAGAAGTGAAATGGATTGTCTCATTTCATCCTTCTAAGAGATGAGTATTACCATTTTATTTACAAGGAAACTGGTGTTTGGAGTGGTGAACTGACTTGCCTGTGGTCACAACAGCCAATGAAGTAACAAAACCAGAATTTGAACCCAGGGTTAGATAAGTGCTTTAGAAACTAGTAACACTGATAGCAGTGATGACTATTTCCACATCCCTTTTGAGTTCCAGACTTTATTCTCCATGGCTCCAGTGGATAACATAGTAAGGTCACAGCCACACCATGGCAGACCTGGCCCTTGCCTTCTGGGAGCTTTCTCATTGTCAGCTTCCAAACTAGAGTGTACTTTTAAAATCCAGAGTCCTGATTCCCACCCTAGAGATTCTTATTCATGGGGCTGAATTGGGTCCATGGAAAAATTACCACTTCCAAAAGTGGAAAGGAGGCTGCTGCCTTCCTTGACCATCAGTCTCAAGGCACACCTCAGCTAACACCCCTCCATCACTTTTTCTTTCCTTTCTTACTGTTGGACACAAGGTCTAAGTACATCGATACCCAAGGACTAAAAGCATCACCATGGCCCCTATGTTAAGAGTGGGGGCACAGAGAGGGGCTCTGATAATACATAGCCAACCCAATAGCAAATACTCAAGCCAGGGAGCAGAAATGCATTTACTTCTTTAAGAGACTGTTCCTGGAAAGGTAGATGTCTTGATAACATTCTTAGCTTCTGAGGAGGGGCCCTTGCCACATTGTCCCTGTCAGCTTTCACTAACTAGAGTGTTTACTCACCTGAGCTCTTCAATTTGAAACTTGATGCAGAAGATACTTTTGGTTTGTTCTTTGGGTATTAAACCGATTTTGAGTAGCCTTTCCAGCATGGTCTTATTCTGCCAAGCCCCAAGGCAAGTGTCCAATTCGAGGAATACTGACAGAGGGAAGTGGGAAAACCAGGACTTTGGGTGAATGGCCAAGTTGGAGTTCTTTAATCTGGGGAACTTGAGCAGGGAGGCTGTCTCTGAATTCCTAAAGGCAAGTGACCTGTGAGAGATTTGATATCCTCTCTCCAGGTGTGCTGGGGAGAAATCAAGAAGCCAGTTTGGTTCAGCAGAAACTTCTAGTGCTTAGCCCAAACCATGTTAGCTGGATGCCAGTGGGCTGTGAACTGCTCATCACTAGGTTCAATGTCTGGGTAGTTCTGAGTGACCTTAAAGCAAGACAGACTTGAATTCACATCCTAGCTCCACTTAATATTGGCCAAGCTCAGGCAAGTAACAAGGGCATCTCACTTCTTTTGTGACTGTGTAGAAAAATTAAGAGATAATGAACACTGCACAGACCATAAGACCCTAGTAAGACTGTTTACTGTTGCAGACCTTGATTTTGTGGTTTGGGCTGCAATTACACTGTATAGTCAATTTCATCATAACGGAAATGCAACCCGCAGCTAGCTTAAACAAAAAGGGGAATTTACTAGCTAATGTATTAGTGAAGTCCAGAGGTGTTACTAGTTTCATATGACTAGAACATCCCTTTCATCTCTGCTTTTGTGCTGGCTTCATAACTGCAGCCATGCTCTTTCCTAATTGGGGGTGGTGGTGGGGTTACCAGCTTGGGATGCATATGCCTCCTGTACACTGTGATCAATGGGATACGGAACAGAGGTGAGGCCCAGCAAGTAAGGATAGAGTATACATCCCTTAGAAGTAGCTACTGGAGGGAAGGTGAGAACAGTTAAGGCAGAGTAAGGCCTCTGTAACTGCCCCATCTCCAGGCTAGGCCAAGTCACAGTGGATCAACCTGTTTCTGTTTTTCAAAACAAAACAAACAAAACCCAAAACAACTTTATTTGACAAAAGACAACAAGTTATTTACAGTAGTTTTTTGCTCAAATTATTCAACGGGATAACTGTGCTTCTCCAGGTTTATCTCACAACCAAATCAAGCAGAGGCTGCCCCACCCACAGCCTCCCTATCTTGCACAAGGGGGGAATGCCAACCAGAATTCAGCAGCATGGCTCCTGCCCCCCTCACCACCTCCACTGCTCAGTGCACTGTGGGAAGAAAAAGTCCCACCCCAGCCCAATATACTTCCAGAGTCCTCTGCTACAAGCATCTTGCAACAGTCACACCAGACCTGGGCTCACAGACATGGGTGGGGTGGAAGAGGCTGGGCAAAAAGCAACTTCAACTACTCTTGAAGCTGCCATGTTCATTCTTCCCTAGCTGGGCCTCAGGAGGGTGAGGGTCCCTGATCACCAACCCCCCACCCTAGGGTATCCAAGGAGGGCACAGGGGGAGGCTGGAGGCAAGAGTCTAGGAAACCTGCCTACTCAGAGCAAAGCTCCCTCTCCTTAAATAACCAATCCCACTCCCACAGCCATGGGTGGGCCAAGCCACTCAGAATTGAGGGTGTCTTCCTGAAGACTTCAAAGATCATCCCAGGAAGGACAGAACACACACTGCTGCCTTTTCTCCAGGCCAACGCCACACAAGTCAGCCAACACCCAGTAACTCTCCCCCTTGTGCCTGACCTGGCAAGTTCAGGAAACTACAGGCTGGGGTTCCTGACCTGTTTTTTGGCCCAGTAACAATGTTATTCAGAACAAAAATATTCCAGCTAATAATAACCTAGGATTAGTGTTTCTTAGGATATATAAAGATGGGGTATGTTGCTGTCAGCAATGAAATAGCAAATAAAAAATGGGGAGGGAGAATAAGACCAATTGTGATCTGTTTCACTGTGAAGTTCAGGGCAGGGGCCTCTGCAACTCCAATTTAAAGGTGCAACACAAAGACACTGTGACCAGGCTTCCTAATTTCCAGCCCAGCCTTCTCTGGAAGGCAGTTCCTCAGCCAGCTGGGGGCACTATTCCCTGCTTCTTCCAGGAATAGCTTCCTGCCACCATTGTGGGAAAAGCTGCCAGTAGATGGCTCACTTCTCTCCAAGTAAGAGGTACCCAGAGCTTCTGACACTCTGGCCCCACTAATCCAAGTTACTAAAGGAATCTAAAACTCAGGCTGCAGGGCAAAGCTTTCAAGGATAAAAGGGAAAACATTATAAGAGGGGAAAAAAAAAACCCACTGCCTCAGTCTAGCTTACTTCTCCCACCCCCCGAAATACAGTAAAAACAAAAATAGAAAAAACACCTCTCTGGTTTTATCATCCTTCTCTGCTCTGTGCCTAGGTTTGGTCAGATTCTCTGTTGGACCCTCTCTCTGGCTGTAGCTTTATCCCTTTCTGTGCCTGATGCAGAAAAGTCAAAGCCCATAAGTTTTCCTTCCCTTTTTTTTTGAGAGGGGGAGGCAGGGAGGGAGGCTGAGAATAAACCAAACCAACAATAAAACAACCATTTGGAATTTTGCAGAGATTCGGCTGGTCTCAAAAATAAAAATACTCCTTCTTTGTAAAACAATCACCAGTTGTAGTGGTGGATCATTCTCAGTTCATTAGACTCCATCACACGGTGCACTCTTATTCCCCACAACTGGGCTCACTACCCTCATTAACGCAAACCACAGCAAAAAGGGAAAAATAAACACAAAGTTTAGCAAAAACCTAAACATTCAACTGGAGTTGGTTCTGTTACATCTGCTGGGTTCCTCTTTTCTTTTGTTCACACTTATGAACTTGGAATGTTCACACTTGGCTTAACAAAAAGAGGCTGGCTCAGGGGCAACTTGGACCCAGCGTAGGTCTGAACTTGGCAGGTTTCCTGTGCCCAGCCCGGGAAGGCAGCCTGGGACAAAGGTGTCCTGCGGATTCTCTGGAGAAGTAGCAGCAGCACCATGCCTGTCTCCACTCTCTTGGTCTCATTACTGAGGAGGCCTGGAGAAACGGCGGTCAGCAGAGAGGTCCCCATCACAGTGTAGTGACACCAGCTGGCATCTTCCTGCTGAAGACCTCTTGAACAGAGGAGATGATCCTGATGTTTGGCAGTGATCCAGAGAAAACCCTCTGTATGAAAGGGAACCAAAACAGAAACCCAGGACAGCTGGCTCGAGCCTCGAGCACCCCTGTTGGCAGATGCCTACTTGGGGTTTTCAGACACTAAGGGGATGGGAGTGTGCAGTAACGGGGGTGACGGGTCCTGC
Organism: Pteropus medius; assembly: GCF_902729225.1. NCBI lineage: Eukaryota > Metazoa > Chordata > Mammalia > Chiroptera > Pteropodidae > Pteropus > Pteropus medius. The sequence continues at coordinate 9,703,006 of NW_024342471.1, read as the reverse complement.
TGCTTCTGGAGCTCCATCTCAGCAGCCCTCTGTAGCGCCACCTCGACCAGCAGCTGGAAGCTGCTGAAGTCCTCCTTGTCCTGCTCTGGGGGTGTGGGCGGCGGTGTGTTGAAGAGTCCACCTGTGGGGCTTCCAGCTTCGGCCCTGGTCAGCAGCGTGAGTGTGCTACCCGGGGTCACCAAGGGCTTGGGAGGCTCCAGCTCCCCTTGTGGGAAGGGGGCTGCTGGCTTCTCTCCCTGGCCTGAGTGGAGTGGCATGGAGCACATGGACAAGGAGAGCACACTGGCTGGGGCCGGTACAGACACTGCCAGCACTGAGGGGCTGCTGCCACGGGGGAGGGCCACATCTGAGGCCTTACCCCCGCGGCGGGAAATGGTGTACTGGTTGGGGTCTTGGCCGTCCTTCCGAAGCATGTCTGGGAGAAGTCGCCGTCGGGCGTTGATGAACCAGTTACATATCTGGAATGAGTGTAGGAGACCATCATCAGTACACTCAATCAAAACCAGCTATGAAGCACTTATGTTCCCAGCCCCAGAATATAGCAGCAAACACAGACAAAATCCCAATCCTCAGAGAGGTTCATGCTGGGAAGAGAGAGTTAAAGAAGAAATCATACAAATGAATATAAAATTGCAACTGTGATTCAGCCAATGAAGGGAAGGTGCAACGGTGCTGCTGGAGACGACAATGGGAAGACCCAATCTAGTCTTTGTGGGCTCGGGCCGGTATTCCGAGGAAATGGCTCACAGAGATCTGAAGGCTGAGCAGCAGGTTAGGTGGGAAGTGGGAAGGGAGAGGAACATTCGATTTAGGGGGATCAACCTCTGAAAGGACCCTGTGGCAGGTGGAACCAGACTGCAGGGAAGGCAGGCCTGTATGGCTGGAGCTCAGTGGTAACTAGAGGTTACGTCATAGTAGGAATTTCATTCTTTATCCTAAGGGCAATGGGGAGCCACAGGAGGGTTTTAAGCAAAGGAGCAACCTGATTAGTGGAGAATAGAATGGAAGCAGGGAGAAGGGTTAGTAGTTCAAGTTACATTAAGGGAGATGACAAAATAACAAATGTTTGGTCTGTTTGGCAAACTGGAAATGAGAGGACCTGGTGCCAAGGGTGATTCACTCCTAAGTTTCTAGAGCAGAGTCTTGCTGCAGGCCGCAAAGACACCAAGAGATTGTCGAGTAGAAGAAAATGATTGTTTCCAAGGAAAACCAGGATCAGTGGCTCCAGCTGAATGTGTGCCTTCAGCCAACATCCTTAAATCTTATTTCCTACATGCTCCTAGGTAAACTACCATTTAACCTTGACCCCATGCCCGTCTAATTGATTGTTTAGATCAATCTTTTTGGACCTATGCATGAGGCATGAAATTTTTACTGTTAAGTATCATGCTGCAAAACCAAGACATTCTAGCACACTGACCCATATCTGTCTGGATTCTTTTGAACAGCCCCAGCTTCATGGCTCTCCAATTCAGCCTCTTCACTGGTTGTCACTTCTTTTTCTAAAATGCAACGACTCATTCCTGCCATGTCTCCTAATGCCATGTCTCCAGTCCAGACACCTGAGCCTGAGTGTTAAGCCCTTCCCTATCATGGTCTATATTTCCAGCCCTGTATTCTACAGCATGTGCAAACTGCTCACCAGCCTTTTTTAAAGGCCCTGTGCTTTAAAAAATAAATAAATAAATAAGCTTCGTGCCTTTTGCACATCACATTCCTTTCTCAGGGAATGCCCTCTTTCTCCACCTGGAGAATGCCTACTCTAAGTGTTGGCTGATCTAGGGTATTAGAAATAGGGCCAGAGCAGAGGAAATGGAGTCAAAACACCTCTCTGTTCACCTATGGTGGATGGACAGCCTGGCAGTTTCTCCTCATACATGAACGAATGATACCATGAGGGCAGACAGCTGTTCAGGAAGAGTGTGAATAGTTTCTGCATACCCAAGAGCAGCAGGCATCCTTGACCATCTATAAGATCAACCACCCATACCCACTTTTCTTTCATTTACTCTTGATGGCCTAGAGATGTGGCAAGACTGATCCTACCATAGCCCACCTGAGCATTATTTAAAAGGTTATGGATTAGACTAGAAAACAGCTCCTTGGCTGCATGGCTGGTTAAGCTCATAAATACAAAACATGTTTTAAAACATTAACTCTTCCTTTAAATAGGCAAACGGAATGCCCTATCACTTTTTACAAGTCCTTCTCCCTCTCGCCCTCCATAAAAAGGGCCACCAACGCTGCCTCATAACTACTCAGCCAGCTCAGAAGTAGCAGGAGAGAAGAAACATTAGAAACCAGGTGGGGGCATGGGTGGGCCTAGTAGGTATCCACAGTCCGGGTGTCTCTCTAGATGCCTCTGCTTAAAAGAGATTACCAATAGCTGCCATTCACTGAGCACTGTACAGCTACACAATTTTCTTCTAATAGTTATGTCAGCACTGAGTTTGATCAACTCCCATTTTACTAATGAACATATAAAGCTCAGCCTGGAGAAGTCAGACAGGATTCCACCTCCAGCCAGGGATCACCAAGCCTGGGCCCCTGGATCTGGAGGAGCAGGAGCCCCTCCTCTGAATCTTTCTCGCAAGCTGTCACAGGGTCTCCAAACCCAGCTTGTTTTATTCACCAGAACAGTCAAGTAGAACTTCTCACTTTCCTGTTACACTCCCCCTTTCAAGGCTTCACACTCACTCAAATAATATTGAGCTATTACCTATATGCCGGGCTCAGTTCTTGGTGCTGGTGATACCTTTGTGAATTAAACAGACGTGCACTCTGCCCTGTGGAGCTTCCAGTCCACCTAGTTCTGGAGAATGGCACAAAAGGGTAGTATATAAAGATAAGAGAGGCCTTGTAGACAAGGGGTCTGAGAACGCTGAGACCTAAAGGATAAGCCAACCAGCCACTCGGAAAGCTGAGGGAAGAATGTTCTAGACAGAGGAAACAGTAAATGCCAAAGTCCTGAGGCAGGAAAGGGTTTGGTTTAAGGAACTAACAGCAGGCAGGGCTAATCTCACTAGGCCGGACACCATGGTAAAACACTAAAGGCCTAAACAGTATCTTGACCTAAATTCTGACACTCTAGGTCCTTGTCCTTTTCCTGGCCCTGTCTCTTTTCTCCTCTCAGTTTATCAAGAGATACTTGCAGAGCATACAACTGGCTGCTATAGGAGGAAGAAAAGACAGGACCCCCTCTCCTTCACCTCCCATGTGCTAGGATGTTGGGAACTGTGTGGGCTGCAGTAATGTTCAATGTTCCTCAAGATATTCCTCTAATGTTTGCTGAATGGAGCAAAGGTTCAGCTCTCCTCAGGGCTCCTGTATCAGTTTCTACCCCGCCTATCACCTTTCTTGGCCCATACCCAGGCAAGTCCTTGGGTACCATCTTCCCAAGGGCCATCTCTCCCTAGCCAAAAGGATAGCCACCTATGACAGGAGCTGGTGCCTGGAGTAAGCATCGGTCTCTGCCCAGCAGGCTGTAGCTGAATTCATTCCATGAGTGATCCAAGGACAGCACTTGGACCCAGGCCCTGTCAGTCTGGGAAAATTCCTGGGAAGGACAGAGCCAGAGCCTTCTTGTGGCCCTTCTCTCCCTTCTCCAGTTCTGCCTGGAAGGACCCTGCCCCTGGGGTTCTCATTTACCCCTTTTTACCACTATAGTCCCCCCAGTAAACCGAGCACATATATAACAGCAGGCATCAGCAGACACTGGCTGAGCTGAATCCTGGCTAGAATTGCTGGGGATCCTCAAGGAGAGATGAAGCTCAACAGCTGGGTGCAATGAAGGAAGGGAAACTAAGCATCTGGATACCAGCCTATCATGCCCCCCAACTCACTTGCATTATATTTAATCTACATACAAGCCTGGAAGGGTATTGAACAGTATCCCCAAAGGAGAGACGAAAGAACTTGCCTAAGTTACACAGCCTGAGTACAAAGCCGGGGTTCAAGCTCAGTTCTCTGGGCTTCAGGGCCCTACTGCTATTCTTACTCTGCCTTGCTGGGTCTTTCCAAACAGAGGTACAGAACAGATAGCTGAATCATCATCTTCATAATCCTAAAAGCAAACACTTGTTGAACACGAAACATACCAGGTGCTAGTTCTGAACATTTTCCATCTCATTACTCATTTAATCTTCAACAGCCTATGAGACAGGTTCTGTGATGATCTCCAATTTTATCTGAATTGCTGAAGAAACAGAGGCCTTGACCAGAGAGGTTCAGTAACTTACTCAAGGTCACAATTACAAAGGCTGGGATCTGGTCCAGACAGCCTGGTTACAGGCAACCAGCACAGACAGGTGAAAGGCCTAAAGAGAATCCGTCAGCCTGAGGCCCTTTTTCCTTGCTCACATGCTTTCATTCCTCCATCCCGCAGCTGCCTCTTCAGCTACCTGTGCTACAGGAGAGCTCTGCACTTTTCCACCTCACTGCTGTAGGCAGCAGAAACAGATCACAGCGACCTGGGTCAAGCGAAGTAGGGACGAGTGTTTTTGTTGAGAAAGCAGTCTTGGGCGTTTACTAGCAGCTGTGTGGGCATTTAGCCCCCAGCTGCACCTCCCATTTTGGCTTACAATTCTGAGAACAGCAGAAAAACACCCCCTCCCACCCCAACATATTCTACACACTCACCCAGGTCCACAGAAAACTTGGCAGCTTACTGTTTTGTCTTCTCATCTGATAGAAATGCACAGCTGAGGGGGACTGCACAAGAGCGGGAAGCCTGAGTGCACCACCAGTGCCAGCTGTGATAATGGGCTATCGGGATTTTCTGTTGTCTCTTCCAGTTGCCTGACCCATGCCTAAGTCAGGAAAAGAGCATGTGACTTGCCCCCACTCAAGGTCCCTGGGGAAGGGGTAGGGAAAATGCCAAGGTGAATTCTATGATCGATATGGCAGAATTGACTGGGTGCCTGAAAGCCTGTCTCTATCATAAAACAGGGCACTGTCTGAAAGGCTGTTGCCTGTCATTTTTTTTTTTTTTTAATCAGTGCCAGGAGGTGAAAGCATGTGGGGTAGGTAACTGTGGCAAGCCTGGAGTGGAGGGGCACCAGGAAGCTGATGAAGGTCATGAGAATCAGAGCAGGGCGTTTGAAGAAGGCGACACAAGTGCTTTAATTTTAATGTCTTTTCAGCTGTGAAAGATAGAAGCAAAAGAGGGGAGAGAAGTGAAAGCATGGACCTTTCCCCAACTCACAGTACCTCCATTTGTGCTGTGACCACCCAAATCTGGGTGCTCTTAAAGGCAGCTGGCTGTATTGGAATCACCTTGAGGGTGATTTAAGAAAAGCTACTTTTCATCTGCTTTGCAGATGTGGCGGGGGAAGCGGGGAGGGCTGGAGTCAGGAATGAGTGTTTTTAAACAAGCACCCCAGAGTTCTGCCATCCAGGCTTAGGAATCAGTGGTTTAATCCACTCCTTTAACTTGTCTTTGTGGGCTGATCCTTTAAGCAAAAAAAGCTTACGCAGAAGCTCAAAAAACAGACATAGAGATGAAGTGCCTTGAGGTGGAGAGAGAGTCCCCAGAGGGCTGCAGCTAGCTTTGCAGCCAGAGTAAGGAGAGCAGCCGGGCCAGGACACCCCTTGCCACAAGGCAGGCCACTGCAGCTTCTGTACCAGGTTCCTTTCTTTCGCTGTTCCCCATAGCCGAGGCCCCATTCCTTCAGTCTGTCAGGACTCCATTCAAATGCTGCTTTCTGAGAAACTTCCTACAGGCACCGCGCATTGATAATTAATTACGTTGAATTCTTAGTTTTTTAAATGTCTTCTCTCCCTCGCCCCTCAGGCAGCTACCGGAGGGCAGGAATACTGCCTGTTCTACAGCTGTTTCCAGCACACAGCACTGGGCCTGGCACAGAGCATATCCCCAATCAGTGTTCGAGTGAAGGAATGGAGCCTGACCCTCCCTGCCACGTTTAGCTTACTACCTTCCTTCCCTAACAGGCAGGCCTTTAGAACAGTTAGAAACCACAGCAATAAAGCGGGCTTAGAGGGGGTGGTCACAGGGACCTGTGAAAATCCTTCATAAATGCCTTTTTTTGTGTGTGTGTGTGTGTGTTGGGGGGGCAGTCTCACCCTCCCTACCGCTCAGCCCAGGGCAAGTACCAGCAAACCAGTTAGTTAAATGACTCATTGACTTGCTAATGAGATTGTTCCTTGGGCGGGTGAAGGAGACAATCAAAAGAGATGTCCCCAGGGAGAGAGGAAAACAAGTTTGGCAAAATGTTATTATTACTAGCTGAAGCCAGGTGAATGGTACCGCGGGTACATTAGAATATTCTCTTTTATGAATAGTTGCAAATACTTTAAATAAACAATGAAATTTTAAATGTTAAATACAAGAAAGAGAGATGTCTCCAAGGACTTAGGACCATTTTTCCAGACTGAAGAGCCACATTTCCTTACTCCCGAGGTCCTGCCTGTTGACATTTCCAACGCTTTATCTTCATTTTCTGTCACTTCAACAATTATTTACTGAGCACCTACCAGATACCAGGCACTGAGCTAAACACCTGGGGTACAGTGATAAGTGAGACTAGGCCTGTGGAGTTTGGTGTTCTTAAAGGCAATTACAGTCCAGGGTCCAAATGCTGACCTAGGCCTGGTGCTCTGGGAAAGCATAGCTCCTCTAAGGGTCAGGAGTCTCGCTGGCCAGGGTGGGAGTAGAGTGGTTTAGGGTACTAATCAGTGTGGCAGGAATATGGGGCTCCAGGAAGGAAACCCGCTGTGCAGACAGGGAAGAGGTGATGCTGTCATTAGGTTGGCAGGAGCCCCTGAAGGGTTTTAAGTGCAGGGAGGGGATGCTGATAAGTGATGGGACAATGACAGGTTGGGACCAGGGTAGTAAAGAAGCCATACTCCAGAAATATATTGGGGGTAAATGTACAGGAATTGGTGACTGATCAAATGAGCTGAGAAAGGGCTATAAAGTGGAATCCTAAGAAAGGGAAGGAGCCACCTAGAAGTTATCAGTTATCAATCAGGAAACCTGAGATGCCTGCTGAGACCTCCAAGCAGAGGTGTATGGCTAGGAATTCATGATGCAGTTTCTATTAAGGAGTGCCAGGTGGCCCCCACTGCTTAACAGCATGACTCTAGAGCAGGGTGGCCGCCACCAGAACCCATCCCACTACGGGATGCTGGGATCCAGCCTGTCCTTCTTCAAAAGTCCCCAGCAGATGATTCTTGCCCTAGATCTACATTTCTCTAAGTAAGGTCTGGAGATAGTTGTCCTAGGGGTTCACCAGTTCTCCACAAGAATGCTGTGGTTTTGGTTTTGTTTCCATTCTTGATTATAAGAGCACCATGGCCTCTGGCAACCCAGACTTGCTCAACTCCAGAGTCAGTGCCTCTGTCATACTACATACCACAGCCCGGTAGACAAAATACCATCCACCATTTAAAAATAATGCAGTGAGATGCTTGCATTAACTTACTTTGTACATTAGTTTACTTTGGAAAAACTTTATTTTATAGTTACGTGCAAGACATGTTCACCCAGTTTTATGTTTGTACACGCTTAAGTGATATGATAATAGAAATGATTCAAACCAACATGTTGGGGTGAGGCAGGTTCAAAAACCTATTTTAAGAGGAGTTGGTATAGTCCCCTTTATTTTTTTCTCTTTTTGGGACATCCGAAGCAAATTATTCTTTACTTGTATTGTTTTTCTTTTGTAAACTTTTGCTTTGTTTAAAAATGGTTTTATAAAAGGGCTTTTATACACCCCTTCAAAAGGAGTTGGTACATTACTCAGATTTAAGAAAGTGTCCCTGACAAAAAACAATTTCAACAGTGTGACAAGCGCTTTGACAGCACTGGTATGTGGCATTGTGGAAATACACAGCATTGGCCTCAAACCTTGGCTGGGGGTGTTCAGAGAATACTTTCAAGAGAAAATGCTTAAATGGAGTGAGCCAGGTTCGGAAAGATAAGGAAGAAGCCAAGGGAGGAGGCCTGGAGGCCTAGAGTTCAAGGGTCCCAGAGACAGGAAGAACTGAGAGATGAGCCTGCTAAGTTCCCAAGGAGTTTGGACTCTATCCCGAGGACACTGGGGTCCCTGGAGTGTGTGAAAAAATCGGATTTGTAATTTTGTGTTCCAAGAGAATGGACTGACATGCGACCAAGGGTGGAGGCAGGAAGGCCAATGACGAGGCTGTCTAGGTAATACTGGCTCTCTCAGCCTCCAGACTTTGACCTATGCTGTTCTACATCCTGTGAGCTCAAGCCCACCCCTTCTGGGAGGCCTTCTGAGGCCCCAGTCCAGCTCAGAAGCCCTGCCCTCTGTCTTTACTGCCTTCTGTCCCAGCAGTGATCACTTTTTGCAAACATCAGAGGCCAAGTCTTTCCTGCTATCCCATCCCAGACTTGATACTCCTTGAGGGCAGGAATCAATCTGGTTCCCCTCTGGGATCCCAACTCTGCCCAGCACAGAGCTGGACACAGCAGGGTGCTCAGTGGTATACTGCAAGATGCTAGGCACTGCTAGACACCTGGGGTTGGTCCAAGACCTATGATCTAGTAGGGATGAAGATGAAAAGGAGAGCATAAACACCCAGTCTGTGCCAAACATCACACAGTGAACTTTGAATTCTTCTTGGTCCCTCTTCCTTACATGCTATGAAAGTGCTACAATCATCTCCCTTTTTCAGATGAGGAAACATGAAGCTCAGTGAAGAGGCAGTGACTTGGCCAAGGTCCAGGCTTCCTCTTGTGGAGAAGATGGGATCTGAGTCAAGGTCTGTAATTCTAAAGCCTTTCTCGTAGACTCCAGTTAAGCACCCAGCCAGTATAATTCAGGTGACAGAAGTTCTGAGGCCTAATATTCACCTTGTGGCTTCATGGAGGGACAGGAGCTGAGAAGACCTGGGAGGTTCACAATGGGATAAGGGAAGGAGGGTGAGACTGCACCACGGATTGGAGTAATGGGCTAGGAAAGGACAGAGGAGGAAAGGGAAGCAGGGTGGGCCCTTACTAGGCTGTCTCCCAGGTAGATGAGAGCCAAACTGGAGGCAAGGCAGTGTGGTATAGTCCAGGGTGTCCTGCCTCAGCATCATGAAAACAGCAAAAGTACCTGTAGGTAAGCAATTGGGCAATTCAAAGGAGAAAATATCTTGCCCTGACAAAGAGTGGATAACACGATTTTTTGAGTGTGCTCAAAGCAATTTCACATCCAGTTCTGAATCTGTTCCTCACAACAGTTCGGTCAGGCAGGGGAGGGTTGTAACGCCTACTATACAGATGGGGAAGTCAAGGTGTGGCCCACAGCTTCTATGTGGCAGAAGTGGGTTTTGAATCTGGAACTTTTGACTTCTGCCTGTTCCTTGACCGTGATTCTAACTCAATTTTTAACCACTCTGCAGATCACCAGCTGCCCCCTACAATCAAGGTGCCATCCAAGCACCGTTCTGGGCCTGGGTGCCAGATCCCAGGAACTCGACGTCTTCTCGCCTTCCCATGGCCTCCAATGTTAATAATGAAACCCTGACATTAACGATTCCTTGCCACCTCAGAACTCTCTGAAATCTGAAATCTAGCTGCAGTGACCTCATGTTGTCTTCCCGAGGTTGGGAGAATGGGTGTTCTCATTTGGCCCAAGAAGAAACTGAGGCCCAGAGAGGGAGGTGACCAGCCCAAGGCCACACAGTGAGTGACAGGGCTGGGACAGGACTGGAACCCAGGTCTCCTTCTTACCTGCAGCACTGATAGGTTGGTTTGTCCAGAAAGGCTCAGCTTCTCCTGCTCAGAGGGGTAGGCATTGTAGCGGTGCAAATACAGCCAGTCCCGGAGGATCTTCACCGACTCCTTGGGCAGGTTCCCTCTGCGCTTCCTCTTGCCTGCCAGGGAGAGGAGGCCTTCATCCTCGCCCAGATCACTGTCTGACATGGTGTCTAGGGGCTAGGCTGGACCTCGGGCAAGCCTGGAGCAAGTGACAAAGGGGATGGAGACATGATTACCATGCACTCTCATCCTTTTCCTAAGTCTCCAAACACATTATTACTAGAGCCTGGAACATCAGAACTATGGGGGAATTGCAATTCAAAGTCTCAAACCAAAAAAAAAAAAAAGTCTCAGGCCATACCACAGTAAGGGCAAACGAGAAGGAATGAATCCAAAATGCATCTGTTTCATGGGGCCGGTAGATGACTACTGAAATAAATGGCAGCTCATTAATAAGCAGTACTAGACCAGAAATAGTTGCAGCTACCACTGACGTCTGTTTTCCTTGCTCTGTTCTGAGCACTTTACATTTATTATTTCATTCAATTCTCACAAAGCCCCTGTAAGGGAGACACTACTATTATCATTTTATAGATGAGTAAACCAAGGCCCAGAGAGATAAAGAAAGCTGCCCAAGGTACTATGGCCATTAAAGAGAATCACCATGTGCGCCAGTAATTTCACTCCTGGTTATCTACCCAAAAGAAATGAAAACCTTTGTCCACACAAAAGCTGTACGAAAATGTTTATAGTAACATTAATCGTAATAATAGCAAAAGGTGGAAACAACCCATGTGTTTATCCATAGATGAGCAGATAAACAAAATGAGGTTTATCCATACAGTGGAATATTATTTGGCCATAAAAGGACTGAAACCCTGATCCACGCTACAATGTGGATGAACGTTGAAAACGTTATGTGAAAACATTCTTTAAGTGAAAGAAACATGTCACAAAGAACACATTATATGATTCTATTTTTATGAAATGTCCAGAATGGGCTAGAGGGAGATAGAAGGGTGACAGCTAAAGGATATGGAGGTGATAAAAATGTTCTCAAACTGACTGTGAATATACCCTTGAACGTGGGGGTCAGAGGCACCAAACCCCATGCACTCGAAAAACTGCGAATAACGTTTGACTCCCTCTAAACTTAGTTGTCCCTTGGTATCTAAGGAAGATTGGTTCTAGGAACCCCCAGTGCTCAAGTCCGCTATATAAAATGGCGGAGAACAATGCATACAGTTGGCCCTCTGTATCTGTGGGCTCCCAACCACAGATGGAAAACAGTACAGGTATTTATTGAAAAAATTCCAGTATTAAGTTGACCTGCACAGTTCAAACTCATGTAGTTCAAGTTTCAACTGTACTAAAAACTACTGGTTTGTTCCTTTTAAATTGGTAAGTTCTGTGCTTTGTGAATTATATCTCAAAAAAGCTGCTATGGAAAAAAACTAACATTCAGGTTATTGTTTGGACCAAGGCATTTTGCTGCCCCCCACCCCCACACTCTATACCATCTTGCCTCCCAAGTCTCCCAAGACCCAGTGAAGAGTCAGGAAACTATCAATCACCATGGTCCTACAGCAATCCACGCAACATTTACTGTGCACCTACTGTGTACCCTGCAGAGTGTAGAGTCAACCCTACTGGTTGTCTCAGACATTCTCCCTTTGTCATCTAGCTCCTGGCCCGGTCCCAGAATCAAATCCTCAGAAAACCAGATAAATGAGCAAGACAGGGCTCTGGTCCCTCCAACTTGGCTGTGTGACCTTGGGCAAGCATCCTCCCCTCCTCAAAGGAAAGGTGTTTCCCTAGACAGCCCCACTCCGGTTGCTCAGCCCCCTGACAGAATTCTTGTTCACACATGCAAAAGAGATTTACATTTTAAAACCAAAAGTTCCAGGCCAAGCAGATGCCAGAATCTTCAAGGCTCCTCCCTCCTCAGCCTTTTAACAGCTCCCCAGCAGGCTGGGCCAACAGACTCTGGCATTTCCCAGGTTTTGTTTCATGGATTTGGGCCTGCGCCCAGATATCTAAGCTGGCTAGGCCAGGCTTTCGAGGGAAGGGTCCACCCTCCCAGCCAGGCCACCTGGAGGTGAGACAGGCATTGGCTAGAGGTGCCACTCCTCGGAGAGCACCAAAAAACGACTGCTCTCTGAGGTCAGGTTTCTGAAGTTTAGGGCAGTTGGGATCTGGGCTCAGGGATGCAGCCGTGGCAGGCTGTGAGAAGTTTATTCAAGGTTATCTATACAAATTCCACCCTGGCTACCAGCCAAGTTCCAGTCTGCAGGGTTCCAGCGGTGGCCCGTGGAGACGATCTCTCAGTCTACACAGATATCTCCACCAAGGTGTCCTGCACCCCAGCCTGCTTACAATCAGGGAGGTTTCCCACTACACACCCCACACTCTCATCAGGCAACTCTCTAACAGCACATAGGTAACTGACTCCAACCTGTCGCTCAGCCCCCGGAAACCCCATGAATTTCACCAAATAAAGCACACATGTAGTTTACAAATCCTATTTACAGCACGAACTGATACCCACGCAACGAGCCGAATTCCTGGATATACACCCACCCAAGAACTCCAACCGACTCGCCCACTCACGATCTCTCAAACCGAAAACTCCAGACGTCATCACACTAGCCATCAGTTCTTACCCTAACTGGCCTGAAGTAGTAGCACCCTCTCGACACACACCCGGTGCACCCTCCTACACGCTCCACAAAGCCGACTGGTAGCCACTCCCGCACGAACTTTCTGACAACTGCCTCAGCTCGGCCGGACACTCCCCCAGTCCGCGCACTCGCGCTGCATTCCCAGCAGTTCACACAAAGCGCGCAGCCTCCCCCGCGGCCCAGACCGAGTCGGAGCACATGGCTCCCAGGTCGGTGGGGAACTGGCCTGCGCTCGGGGCGCCTGCACCCCTCAGCCCCCCACCCCGCGTCAGACTCCGCGCTCCAGCCCCCCGCGCGGGCCCGCAATCCCGGAGGGGCAGAGGCTCTGGAAGAAAGAAAACTCACGTGTCTGTCCCTGGGCAGGAAAAAGTTTGGTTCCCACCCCCTTCCCCCGCTGCTCGCGGCTGGCTGACTCTTCGGGGCGCGGGGCTGGCCGAGCCTGCGCGCTCGGCTTTGTGCTCCGAACTCGGCCCGGAGGGGGAGGGGAGGGGGCTGGGCTCCCACCTCCGCGCCGCCCGCCCCCCCTCAGCCCTGAGCCCAGACTCCATGTTGGCCGCCCCCTCCCCCGGAGACTGCGCGCTTTTCCCGCGGGAGGCTCTGCTCACGCTCAGCCTGCCCGAGGGTCCCGACGCGCACAAACTTTCTTGGGGTTGCCGGCCCCACGCGCCCCGTTTCCGTGGCCCGCCTGGGAGTGACAGATGCCTCAGAGACAGACTTTCCTTTGTTCCAAAGGAAAGGGGAACTCGCGCGGGCTCCCTAACCCTCCCAGCTCCGAGCCCTTCCCGCTGCCCCCACCCGCAGCTGTCACTCTCAGTGGCCCCCTCCCCGCCACCACCGCCGCGCCGGGGGGGGGGGCGCTGCCGGCGGTTAGCAACGTGCACTTTTGAAACCAAACAAACCCGCCCCCCGCGCGCTCACCCCAGCCCGGGGCAGGGGCGGCCCTTCTCCCGGGGTGGGATCCCAGGGAGCTGGGTCCCCCGAAAGGCCCCCGAGAGAGCTTCCTCCCGGGGGTTGAGACAACCCCCGCCAGCACGCCGCGGTCGGGACAAACACATCCGAGCTCACACACCCACAATCGCACGCGCCAAGACGACGCCCCCTCCCCCGCCCGGCCCAGAAAAAAACTTTCCAAGTTGTCCGCGCGCCTCCCACCCCCATCTGCCTGGCTCCTGCGCCCCGCACTGACTTCTCCGAGCGGTTTTTCCGTCCACGCGGCCTTGGACTCGGTCTGGGGCGTCCTGGCAGGGGGCGGGGGGGCGCTGGGGGAGCGCGCCGCGTACCTGCCGGGCCTGACACTCGGCCTGACAGCTCGCGGCTGGAAAGCACCTCGCGGCCTGACGTCAGATCCCTTCTCCTCCCCTCAGCGCTCTTGTCGCCCTCCCCCACCCGCCCGGAGGGAGAAAACAAACTTTGTGAGGAGCGCGGCGAGCTACGCCCACCCCCCGCGGGGCGGGCTGACGGCGGCGAGGGGCTTTGCCCCGCCCACCACGCCCGGAGGGGGCGGAGCCAGGAGGGCAACTTCTTCCTGCGCCCACCCCCCACCCTTAGGAATGCCACATGGCCTCGGAAGAGCAATGGTGGGAACCCAGACTCCGAATAGTTCTCTTGGGGGCAGGAAGTGGCCAGTACCTCCCTTCGGAAAGCATTTCCGGAGCGCCTACTGTGTGCTCCACGCTGGGGATGGAGGTCTTTGCCTGGAGGAGAAATAATGGAAAGCCTGATGTTTTTAAGTCAGCTCACTCCACCAGGATCTCCCACCACCGGTATGATTGTACCTATTGTACTGAGAGGAAACTGAGGCCCAGTTAGTCCAGGGGTTTACCCCTAGCTGGTAAGTACTGGGCTCTTAGTGCGATGCTTGTTCTGCCCACAGAGGCCGGTAGGAAGGCTACCCAGGGTCTGCCACACCAGTGGCCGGTCAGAAGTAAGAGGAGGTAATGCTGAAGTACTTTTTAACGCAAGACGCTCAGCAAGGCACTTCGGGTGCATCTGGTCTATGCCGGGTTATGGGGTAGGTGCTGTCATATATCCGACTCTGGTTTGCCCATGAGCTGCAGAGAGGCTCTTGTCACACAGTCAGTGTCATTTAACCCAAATGGATCAACAGCGGAGGCTTTGTCCTTACTCCATTGAGACAGGCCCCTAGAGGACACAGACTACCAGTCTAGAAGCTCCCAGCTCTCCTGGCTGGTTTCTTTTAACTCTGCCCACAGCACTCAACTCCAAGACGTTTCCCTTGGTCTTCCCCAAACCTGCCAGCACTCTCTTCTCTGCTCTTTGCTCTCTGTATCACTGTGAAATATCTATTGACCAACCTTTAGGACCTTGGGGTGTTGGGGGGTGGTTCTTTGTGCAAACCCTGGCCAGCCCAGCAAAGAGCATAATACTGGGCAAGCCTTTTTCTGGGCCTCTAGTTCCTCTTCTGGTCCCAGATATCTAGGACCCTTGAGATTGGAAATCAACCTTGAAATGGCTTTTAGTCTTAATTGCACTTTAACAATGGAGAACTCTGAGAACAAAAATAGAATTTCCTCCAAATAGGCCATAAGCCAATTAGAGTGTTGATTAAATGATCATTAAGGCACACCTGGACTCCCCATCGAAGCCAGACTTCCCTGCAAACGTTTAGAACCTAGTCTGCTATACTGCTCTCCTCACAGCAGCACCTAAAGTGTCAGTGCCATTGCCTAAGGCTCTTCATTTCACAAATGGGGAAACTGAGGCCCAGAGTAGGAGCCCGAAACAATTTCTTGAGGAAGTGGTGCTTGGTCCACAGCCTTCTGAGAGAAAAAGAGAGGCTTGGGGAGTCTCAGGTAAGAGTCAAACCACTGGACCCTGGTCACTAGGATCACAGAGCATGTGTGGGGCAGGGACCTTCAGAAGGGGGGGCGCCCAGAAGGAAAAATGGGTGCAGCCAGGTGACTCTGGATGTGACTGTCCCTGGCACTTGGTGCGACACCTTGTGCATGAGAACCAGGCTATGTTCATTTCAGGGAAGCCACTGGGGACCTGGGGTGGAGCCCAGAGACCTCGTAAATTCACCACCAGCAGCAGCCCCCTGGGCTAGGGCTCCTCCAGTCTTGTGCTAGATGCAGTACATTGTGACAAATGGAAGGGAGAAGTTCCTTCCTCCCTTAGCCTTAAGCAGAGCCACCTGGGAGTTGGATAACCTGGAAGCAGCTTCAGGAGTCCTCCCCCAGATTTCTTGGAGGGGTGGGGGAAAGGCAGAGTTGGGAGGTAGAGCTAGATTGGTAATGTGTCAAGATTATGCACCGTAAACATTTCTCAGGTAAAGCCTAAATACAAAGAGTTTGAGAACCATGTAAAGTTTCTCAACTAGTAAGTATCAGAATTTAAAATTTGTATATCTTCTAAGCCAGTAAATCTGTTTCTTGGAATCTATGGTGAGACATAACCTCAGAACAAAGATAAATGCTTATACGAGATTGTTCTTTGCAGCACTCTTCATTCTGGTGGAAAATTGCAAACAACTACAGTCCCCTCGCTGGGAGCTGACTGCTTACAGCAACTCTGAGACCTCCGTACGTACGTACAGCGTGATGTTGCAACAAGGTAAATCTGTGAACATCAACCTGGGGAATGGCCAAGGTATATTTGTTAGGACAGTTTGCAGTGTCCCAGCAAGAAGGGGCTTTGGATATACTTGATGAGAACTTACGGGAAAACCTTTTCCAACTGGGAAGTTATTTCTGTTGACATTTTCCTCTGATCCAGTTTTGCCACCCCTCGCCCTTTTTCACATATGAAAAAACTGGGTCCCTGAGAGAAGAGGGTACTTGCTTGAAAATGAACCTGAAGTTTCATTGGTCTTCCCCACCCCTGCCAGCTCCTGGGACAGATCTGGGGTGGGGCTAGGTGGGGAAGGAAAGACGGGCAGGCATCAGAGCCCAGGCTTACCTGGATTCCTCCCAGGGGGCCATTTTAGGAAGAGTCCCAGGAACTCAAGGCCCCTCAGGCCAGAAAACAGACTGGATGGGTTGCATAGGCAGTTCCTGCCTCTATACTGGGGAGCCCAAATTAGAGGCTTCTGATGGTGAGGCTCCCTGTTGATTGTGCCTGTTTCTAATGAACTTGGTTATCACATAGGTTCAAATGAATGTTATGTAAATCCACTTAAAAAACCCTGCCCTTTTTACCTGGGAAATGGGAAAAGTGACCAATATTCACTAGGAGCCAACATGAGGCAAGGCTAGATCTGGCAGCATGAAGGAGATAGGGTTCTGTGGGGTGGGAGGAAGAGGCCAGTAAAGGCCAGGGTCAGTGAGTAATTCAGGGAAAGCTGGATTTGGTCAGCTGATAGGGCCTTGAAAGCCAGGGTCAAGAATTTGGTTTTGGCAATGTGGACAGTGTGTGTGCGTGCGTGGGTGCGTGGTGGGTGGGCAGAGCAGTGTTGGGGTTGGGGAAGCTTTCCCTTACCCGGTCAGTTCTTCTGGCTGGTATAGTAATTTAAACGACATACAGTAGGTTAACAAAAAAATCAAATTTAAATTTTAACATGTGTGCATGGGGAATTCATAAACAAATGAAAGTTCCAAAGACTGGCCAAATGAGGTATATATGTCATCTTGGACCAAGGAGGGCGAGGCAGGCAATTCATAGGTAGATGAGAAAGAGCAAACACCTTGCAAATAAATTCCTGCATGGTCACCCAGAAACAATGGGACACAGGAACAGATTTTTGCTTGGCTCCTTTCCGTCTGCCACACTTCATCCATATATGTGCTAAGGTGAATAAACATGCCAGAGTTTCCTTCCTGAAGCAGATTTTTCTATCTGAATGACTTTAGGCAGGAAAGGGGGACGTACCAAACTCTGCCTGAGCTTGTTGGGCTTTAATTATTTTCAGCTCAAAATAATCTGCATGCGAAGGTGGCACATTCTGGGGAGGCGAGATCCGGACCCCCACAGGAGCCCCTGCAGGCTCCTGAGGTGGTGCCTGAGGAGAGGTGGGAAGAGGTTGGAGGTAGGGTCATCAGTTGGCAGCTCTGGGTACCTGATGCCAAACAGGTGGAGACCTGTCTCTAAGATCTAGAGCTGCGGCTTTCTCACAGAAGTTCTGCATTTTCATCTAATGTGGCTTTCAGCTTAATATCTTAAAACGCCTGTAGTGTATCATTGGGCAACCACATTGCTTGGCTTTGCTCTAGTTGTTGGGTATCCACTCATGCATTTAGTTTTTGAGTGCCTGGTGCACGTCAAGCTGTGTGCTTGAAGAGGGGTAACCAACATCGAGGCTGTCATGAAGGGTTTAGGTAACAGCGCTGAGTGGTTCGAAGGGTATTTATGGGCATCAGCATTTGGAGCTACCAGCCAGGTGAGGTAGGCAAATCATCCGGACCCTTTGAGCCTCAGTTGTCTCATCTGTGAAACATCTGGCTTTGGTGAAGGTCAAATAATGGCTGTGAAAGCCCTTTGTGAATTATGTTCTTACAGAATGTGTTCATGTAGAAGAGCAAATACCATTATCAGAGTATCATAGCTCTCCTCTGATAGCTGTGAGGCATTCTTCCTTAGCTGAGAAATGAGAGTTGGGCATGATAGCCCTAAAGGTCTCTTCTTTGACGTGCTATTATCTAAAGCTTACATATTTGTGAAAGTTACACACGTGTAATGTACATGCCCACAGCTTAGGCAGCGCTAGGGTTTATATTTTATATTTACTGGTTTAAATGGTGGGAAATATTACCCAAAATTAGGTAATATGTCTAAAATTAGGTAATAATTTTAGATATATGTCTGCATGGCTTTCTTAAACAGCCAGGCTAAGCTTTGTTCTAGTTATGCTTAATTATCTGATTTTTTTCTGTGTGAACAGTTTGCATGAAAACGATATTTCATGTGGGCCCAAATTATAGCATATTAACTCAGGGGTATCAGTGTGGCCAGGATGTAGCAGTGACAGCAGGTAGGGATGCCACAATCTCTTCTCTTGATGCCCTCTGGCTTTTAGACATAGATTAAATGGTGAGTGTTGTGCTTTTTACTTTGGGGATTAAAAAAAATTCTTTTTGACTTTCTGATAGTCTGCTGTCATACCTGTAAGCCACTGGGTACTGGCACCGCTATTCATCGCTATAGAAACCACCTGGTCCGAGTTGGCTGGGGTGGGGCCGAGGAGACCTAATGACTGTTTTAAGTTATTTTTATTAGGGTCCTGTAGATAAGATACATGGGGATCAGATTTCATTTGGCATGTTTTCATCGTTTTTCTATGGGGGAATTTTCTTACCTCCTGGAGCATTTTTTAATTACAAAAGCAAATATACCATGTTACTTATGGCAAGTTAAACAATGCAAAGGCATATAAGGAAAAAGCAAATAACCTCGCTCCTCATCCCCGCCTTCCAACATTGGCAGTGATAACCAGGTCCCTGTTCTTCCTTTCTCCAGGTTTACCTGAACACATGCACACATGCACACATTCTGAGGGGTGTTTTTCTCTCCTCCCTCTTACATTTACCCCCAATTTTCAATGGGGCTACAACGAACATTTTCTACATCGATATCTTTACAGTTCTGAGAATTTTCTGAAATAGATTCTCTGAAGTGGAATTACCGGGACAAAGACTAAGTGAATATTTTTAAGGCATATTACGGAAGTGCTCTCCATGAGAGCATTTTTATAGAGTTTGAGTACTTGTCTCTCAGTCCTTAACCACATCAAGTGTCAGCAATTTTGTGATAATCTGTGTTCATTTGGTGGCTGAAGAATAGCCTTTGGTTCTTTTAATCTGCACTTTTTTATTATTAAGATTGGCAATCTTAAAATTTCATAAGAATTGGACGTTTATCGCCTGTGAATTATCGCCACATCTTTTGAGGTCTTCATGAATTTCTTTCTGATGTTGCTGGGGAAACTTTCCCCTATCTCCTTTAGTTCTTCTGGCTAGTCGAATAATTCAAATGAGACATATAGCAGATAAACAGGAGAAAATCAAATTTTAATACATGCCCACGGGAATTCACAGAAACGTGAAAGTTTCTAAGACAGTGAGGCCAAATGAGGTATATATATCATCTTAGACCAGGGAGGAGGAGGTAGGCAATTCATAGGCAGATGGGGAAGAGCAGACACCTGGCAAACAAATTCCTGCATGGTCACCCAGAAACAATGAGACACGGGAATCTAGCGAACAGATTTTTGCTTGGCTCCTCCCTGTTTGCCACACTTCGTTCATATGTGCTAAGATGAATGTGCTAATGTTCCCTTCTATCTCAGTGTCTTTAGGCAGGAAAGGGGGAGGTACCAAATGCTCCTGAGTTTGTTGGGCTTTAATTGTTTTCAGCTGGAAATGGGAGCCTCAGCTCAGACCCCACCACTGTCTTGCATGCCCGTTTTAATAGTAAGGCTGCTTAACCCTTGTTTGTCTTATTTGTTGCAGGTAGGTATTTTTCCCCCAAGATTATTGTTTGCCTTACATTTTTCTAAGCTGTGTTTTTAATGTTTAACCTATTTCCTGTTTAGAAAAAAAAGTGCAGCTCACTGCCAGCATTAATTTAATTTTATATAAACCCGCTCTTTGAGGCTGAAGCAAATCTGACCGGTTTTCAATGTGAAAATAAAATATAAAAACTGTTCTTGGAGTTATTTCTAAACAGAACTTGTCTCTAATCCTAATGTAACAGAAATGTATATGATGATCAATATTTAATAATTTTTGTGTCTATGGCCATGCTTCTCTGAACAAGCTCGATCCCATCTGATCTCGGAAGCTAAGCAGGGTCAGGCCTGGTTAGTACTTGGATGGGAGACCACCTAGGAAGACCAGGTGCTGTAGGCGTAAAAACTAAAAAAAATAAGGGATTGTAAGCTTACAAGGTCCTTGCAATGTGTAAGGTCAACCAAGGATCGCCTTGCCTAAAAAAAATAAATAAAATATTAATCATCATAATAATTTTTGTGTGTGTGGTAAATTTCAAAGCATAGAACAACACAAAGCAGAACATCACATTCTGCACAAAAATATCGCATTTCTCTCCGGATATTCTTGCCGTTCTTGTTGTGCGAGCAGCAAACTTTGCAGCGACCAGTTGGATTCTGTTTCCTTGATGTGGGTGGTGTGCTCTTGGGGAAATGTCTTCCAGACAGGTGAAGAGGTGTGATATCAGAGCTCGGTCAACCTCGAGTACATTGCTGCCCTGGCTTGTGATGCTTTCTTTTCCAGCGTTCTTTCAGTCAACGTCAGTCTGACGTTTACATGGCTGATCATGCGCTCAGGATTGTCCTTGAACAGGATGTAGGAGTTCAGCACTGTAATGTTGCAAAGGTGGTGAAAGAATTTCTTATACCAAAACTTGTGCCTTTTGCACGCAGTTGGCTAAAAAGTGAGCATCTGATCAGCCGAGCCCACCACTCCCATGTTCTCGTTATAATCCTCAATGACACATGTCTTCTTGGTGTTCTTTCCATTTCTGTTGTCTACTTCGATCACAGTATCATTGTGGAATGTTGTCAACACTGTCACCTCCTTCTTGTCACACCATTTCAGTGCCGTAAGTTCACCACAGAATTTGGCTACAGTCGTCTCGTTTGCAATCCTTTTTTTTTTTTTTCCCCCAGATCATTTGGTATCTTTTCTGTTCAAATGAGCTGTCCCCAACTGCTTTAATCCTATTTTGTTGAAATTCTCTGAAAAGCATGGGAGATGTATGGCAAACTTTGGGAGTAAGGTTAGGACTTTAATCACGTGTTATCTCAGGGTAAAGCTGCAGCCACAGAAGCCACTAGCGAGTATTCTCTGGGCAAACTGGAAACGGGTTGAACTTTTCCCTTGGTCAAATGTTGGCCTTTGTGATGTCTATTACTTTTAGGTTTAGGAAAAATACCAGTGATCAAAGGCTCTTTGCCTACACTTTCTTTTTGATTTTGTTTCTTAATGGATTAATTTAAAAAATTTTAACATTTAACCCTTTGCTACATCTGGAATTTTGGTTTACAAAGTAAGGTAAGAATCCCAATAATTTGTTTTCTGAATGGCATACCAAGTCTTATCTTACCCATCTTCATGGCGGTGTGGTGCCACCTTTTCCAAGGCACTGAGTTCTTACACTATTTTTCATGGCATATCCCAAGGAGGGAGTATTTTGAGACTCCTACTTTATAGGCTGAAAAGACAGATTTGGGCCAGAAAAGGAAAAACTTTGAATTTCTATAGCGGAAACAGATCCTTCTCCAGGAAGCTAATGACTCTTGTGCTTTAGGGACCCTTACTTGCCCTCATCTCTTCCAAGACCCTGGAAGAGGTCATATGTTTTTATAAAATGTACAAAATTAAGACATTTTCATTGTAATCAGTTAAGACCACTGTCTTATTCTGTTTGTGTTAGCCCGGACTTTTTTTTTTTTTTTTTTTTTGCATCTGGCTATAGGTTGAGTGAGAATACATTTAGCTTGGGTTTTCTATTTATGTGGTTTGTAATCACTTCCATGGGCAGTTCAGATATTGACAGCTGTCCTGGTACAGGAAAGGCTGTCTTGACACACAGTTGCAGGAACAGAGGTAGTATCACCGTGCGAAGGTGTCCTATAGCATCTGCACCAGAAGTACATAAGTAAAGGAAGATAAACAAGATTTGAAATATTTGGAGTCAGAAGCTGGTCTGCAGAAAATTCTTGCAATCATAAAGATTATAGAAATGGAAGCAGAGGACTGGGTTCATACCACCAATTTTTTAAAATGGAAGTTTTCTTTTGCCAAGAATGTACTTGATAATGCAGTGCATATGATTATAAATGCACATGTTAGAAGAAAGACTGAGTCATCTTTATTTTCTGTCTGTAAAACGATATTACAAAACCATTGTCATATTAAGGACAGTCAAAGAATACCCCTAAAAGAAAGAAGAAAACTTAGAGATGTTTCAGGCAGTTAATAAAAGTGTTGTTTTTTAAAACACAAAATACATTTTAAATTACCATTTATTTATTACATTTGCTTTACATTACACTTTAAAATGGAAGGATAACTTCTGTCACTTTACTGGAATTCCAGAAAGCATGCCTTTTCTAGGATCCACTAAATTGCATTCACCAATCACCCTAAAGTCTGCTAGTCTATGCATAAATGGTAATGGGCATTGCTGGGTGCAACTGTTTTGTTTGTTTGTTTTGTTTTTTTAAACAAATGACATATATTAGTTTCAGGTGTACAACATAGTGATTAGACCTTTATAAAACTTACGAAGTGAACAACCCGATTAGTCTGACACCCAAATGCTAGGTTTTATTTCCTGAATTTTCTGTTGTTTGTGATATTCGTTAGCTTTTAAAAATTTGTAGTCTGCTATGATTTTTTTCCTCATTTTGAATAAATAGTCACATTTGTGCCAAATTTTGTATATTTAATTTTATATTCTTAACGAAGACTCCCAAATTATGGAAGTTTCAGGTTCCATAAAACCTGGATTTGCCTTCAGCCCTTAGGATGAATATTTTGGCAAAGATTAAGCTTTACCCATTCATAAGATGTGGATGTAATTTGTCCCCTCTGGTCCTTTGGAAAATGAAATTTCTTGCCCTTTACCCTGATTTTGATGCTGAAATAAAACTTAATGGTGTTAAGTGGATGATACTTGAGGCACTCTGTTTTTCACCTTGCCTTTTTTACTTATCAGTACATCTTAAAAACTTTTCTTTGTACTCGAAGAGCTTCCTCTTC
This sequence comes from Pteropus medius, assembly GCF_902729225.1. Taxonomy (NCBI): domain Eukaryota; kingdom Metazoa; phylum Chordata; class Mammalia; order Chiroptera; family Pteropodidae; genus Pteropus; species Pteropus medius. Next base: position 9,679,919 of record NW_024342471.1, on the reverse strand, counting down.
CTCATTCTTTTCAGCAATTACCTCTTCTTCCCTTGTATGAATATACCACGTGTCCCGTGGGTTGTCATTTGGGTTGCCGTAGCGAGTAACCTTATACATATATCATTTCACATGAATACAATCATTGAACAAATTCTCACTTGCACTCCCATGAGTGTATGAGACAAGTTTCAGTTGGAAATGATTTTTTTCAGGTTTATTTTTTATTGTGGAAAAATATAAAATGGACCATTTTAATTATTTTTAGGTGTACAGTTCAGTGGTGTTAAGTCTGTTCACGTTGTTGTTTAGCCATCACCACCATCTACCTCCAAAACTTTTTCATCCTTCCAAACAGAAACTCTACCCGTAAACAGTAGCTCCCTGTTCTTTCCTCTCTCCAGCCCCTGGCAACCACCATTTTACTTTTTGTATCTTATAAATTTGACTACTGTAGGGACCGCATAGAAGTGGAATCTACATAGTACTTGTCCTTTTGTGTCTGGCTTATTTCATTTAACATTATATCTTCAGGGTTCATCCATATTTTAGCCTGTGTCAGAATGGCATTCCTTTTTAAGGCTGAATAGTATCCATTGTGTGTATATATCAGATTTTGTTTACCCATTCATTCATCAATAGACCCTTGGGTCGTTTCCACCTTTTGGCTATTGCTATTAATGCTGCTATGAACATAGCTATCCGAATCCCTGTTTTCAGTTCTTTTGGGTATACATCCAGAGGTTTCACCAGATTTTGAAGGCATTGCTGTGTTGTCTCTCAGCTTTCAGTATTGTAGTCGGGAAGTCCCAAGTCATTCTGAATACTGATACTTTGTATATGACCTAGTTTTTCTTTAGGAATCTCCTCTCATCCTTAGTGAACTGGAATTTCTTGATAATATGCTCTGACAGGAGTCTGTTTTTCTCATTGTGCTGGGAGTTCTGAGAGTCAAGTTGAGGATGAAAGCCTGGGGCGAGGGGGTCTCACCATGTAGAATTATGAGCTCTGTGCCTCGCTGGCAGTGTTCCCAGAGCTGAGTGGAGGAAGAGGGCTGAGGGTCTGGACATCCTCAACAGTCAGTACATGAACTTTTGTATAATTCCTCTGTTGGTATCTTCTCTGTCTCTCATATCGAGTGTCCACCTGTCCAGGGACCTACCCCCTCCTAAAAATAAATTTTTGATCGGCCAGGTTCTGGGTTGCAGCCATGGTGGCATGGGGGTAGAACAGGGAGGGCATTTAGGAGTCTACTGTCTTTATTTTGTAAGCTGCTTTTTAAACCCTCTTCTACTAATCTTCCTTCCTGTAGCAGCCCACCCCGCACCACACCTTCATGCCTCTTCCTGGTAGTACCACTAATTTCTGAGACTTTTAAGGATTCTGTGGCATAAGTCAGGTTAAATTTTCACCTTATTGCCGGCTTGACTTTGCTGTCGGCTAATACTAGTCTATTTATTTTCTACTCTCAAAAATTTTGTTATCTCCTCTTCCATTCTCCTCTTTCTTGTAAGTTCATGCTTTTGAAAGAGGAGTTTCAAGAGGGAGCCAAGTTATATGCCTGTGACAGACTTAGTCTTCAACTTAATTTTTTGCCACATGGCTTCCTCGTGGTCCCAACACCCTGTGTTGACGAGTCTGCCTTTCTCCCTGTCATTTGAGATGCCACCTTTATCCTTCACCAAACAGAAAGTCCCATTTGTCTGTGGGTCCTATTGCTGAGCTTTCACTTCCGTTTCAATGTGTATTAAGCACATTCTGTGTACCAGGCTCTGACCTGGGCACTGGAGGTAAAAGCAGTGTGTAAGCAAAGCCCCTGCCTCATGGAGAGTATATTCTAGCGAAGGGGCACAGGCGATAAACAGATAATGTCAGAGAGCAATAAGTACCGGGAAGAAAAATAAAGCAGAACACCGGCATAGAGAATGAGAGGCTGAGTAGGTAAGTTGGACAAAAGAGTGCCATCTCAGGAGGTGACAGTGCGTAGACTCGCTAACGAACTGGAAACGCCAGCCACGCGCGGATCTTCAGAGGGTGATGTTGAGGGCAGAGGAAAAACCAAGAGCCTCTGAGACAGAAACGAGCCGGGGGAGTGTGAGGAATAATAACACTGCCTGCTGGAGTCCTGCAGGCAGAGGGCAGAGTGGTACATGGGTCAGATTATGCGAGGCCTGGTAGGTCATGGAAAAAAGGATGTATTTTTGTGTATTTTATTCCACATACGATGGGAAGTGATTGGAGACTGGAGAGCAGGAGAATAGAGACGCAAGCACCGTTACATTTTAAAAGCATAGCTGTGGTTATTGTGTAGAGCAGGAGTCCCTAACCCCTGGGCCACGGACCGGTACTGGTCCATGGCCTGTTAGGAACTCGGCTGCACAGCAGGTGAGTGGCAGGCAAGTAAGGGAAGCTTCATCTGTATTTGCGGCTGCTCCCCAGCGCTAGCATCCCTGCCTCAGATCGTCGTCAGGCATCAGATTCCCATAGGAGCACTAGTCTCTGGTGCCAAAAAGGTTGGAGGTTGCTGGTATAGAGAACAGACAAGGGGAGGAGGCAAGAGTAGCAACAGTTAGGAGGCTGTTCCATAACCCAGGGAGAGAGAGTGGTGACTTGGACTAATGAGCTTGGGTGGATGAGGTGAAGAAACAGTTGGTTCTGGAATATGTTTTGAAGATAGAGCCAACAAAACAGACGGGCTGTAGGATTGGATGGGGAGGGAGAGGATAAGAATTAAGTAACTGGGGGAGTGGCAGTAATTAATTAAGCTTAACTAGGTTACTTGACACGAAGTTGTTTATTCTTCATAACCATTTGAGAAAAAATGATATCTTTTTGAAGAGTAAAGGAAATGAAGGCAGGTTACATAACAGTTTCCGTAATTCGCCTGCAATTACCTATGGGTCATTGGAGGAGACAGGAATTTACTTCTGTAAGGTCAGTAGTGATGTCTTCGCTTTCACTTCTGATTCTGGAAATTTTGAGTCTTCTTTTTTCTCTTGGTCAGTCTAGCTAAGGGTTTGTCAGTTAAAAAAATATCTTCAAAGAACCAACTTTTGGTTTTGTTAATTTTCTCTGTTCTGTTCTCCATGTCATTAATTTCTGCTCTAATCTTTTTTATTTCTTTCCTCCTGCTTGATTTAGGTTTAGTTTGCTCTATTTTTCTTCTTTTCCAGTGCCTTAAGATGGAAGATTGGGTTGTTGATATGAAATCTTCATTTTTTAAAAATAAGTGTTTATAGCTATGAATTTCCCTTCATGCACTGCTTTAGCTACATCCCACACGTTTTGGTATTTTCGTATATTTCACAGTATTTTCTGTTTTCCTTTGTGATTTCTTCTTTGAGTTATTCATTGGTTATTTAGGAATATGTTTAATTTCCACATATTTGTGAGTTTCCCAAATGTCTTCCTCTCGTTTTCAAATTTCATTCCTTATGCTCAGAGAACATACTTTGTATTATTTCAGTCTTTTTAAATCTATCGAGGTTTGTTTTATGGCCTAGCATGTGGTCTCTGGAGAATGGTCCATGTATATGTGAGAAGAAGGTGTACTGAGGTTGTTGGGTAGAGAGTTCTGTAGATGTCTGGTAGGTTTAGCTGGTTTACAGTGTTGTGCAGGGCTTCTGTTTCCTTGTTGATCTTCTGCCTAGTTATTCTATCCATTATTGAAAGTGGGATGTTGAAGCATTCAGCTATTGTTGAATTGTCTACTCCTCCCTTCATTGCTGTCAGTTTTTGCTTCATATATTTTGGTGCTCTGTTATTAGGTGCCTATGTGTTTAAAGTTCTTACATCTTCCTGAAGGATCGACCCTTTTATCATTATAAAATGTCCCTCTTTACTTCTGGTAGGGGATAGTATTTTAAACCCAGACAGCCTTACTCCGAAACCCGTGCTCCTAATCCCACACCAACTGCCCTGCCTCCGAAGGTCATCCTCAGGTGTTCCTCTGGCTTCTTTTCTCATTCTGGACTCATCCAGGTGTTCTGTGTCAGCTGGATTTTCCTGCCCTAGGCCTTGATAAGACCAGCTGAAATTCTATTCTGTACTCTGGGGAAGTCCCAAGCCCTCCTCCAAATGCTTACAGATTGCTAGAAATTCTCATTATCTATCATCTTGGGCCCTGAAGTTCGCTTGCCCACGATCATGCCCTGGTTCTGTATAGTCTTCACATTTCAATCACTTACACCTCTCCCAGTGTCTCCCCTCAGGCTCCCCACCCCTCAGCAAAACTTGCTAACACAAGTAAGCCACCTACCGCAGGAAGGTGAGAGGAAGGGTATACTTTACAGAAAATCAGAAAGCTTCTAGTCCCGTGCTTTCCGTCCATGGGCATCATTTGATGCCTCAGCTGCTGGGAGATTGGTCATGGCCCAGCAGCACCCAGACCTCCATCGCCTGCTCCTGGCTCTGCTCTCCTCTCCCCTCTGTATCGAGCCCCTCCTTCCCTCTCCCTTCACCCCCTTTCTCTTCTGGAGCAAAACAAATCTCTGCTTTCTGCAGAGCCATTTAATGGCTGCTTTTGTTGTCTTTGTTTCTTTTAGCTTCTCAAGCGTCGGGCTCTAACTGTCCACTTTGGTTGAAATCCTCAAGGTTTTTCTCTAAACCCAGGCTAACTTAAGAATAGTGTGAGGCCAGCAGTTAGGTAGAAAACTCCCCACCTGGCTCCGCTTGCTGCATTTATTGTCCTGACTTTCTGCTGTGGTTGGGTGAAATATCGCCATTTCCTGGACATTTCGATTATTTGTGAGAGCAGAATATTTGAAGCCGGGACCTTCCACAAGAGTCTCAGAGATCTGTGACGATGAGGAAATTATCAAACTGAAGCCCAGAGAGAGCCTATAGCAAGCCAGGGGTGGAGCCAGCCCTCAACCCCAGCCCCGGGATGTGCTTGGACTCTGATGGACCCTGATATTGGGTGTACCTTGGTCATTCCCTTCCCTTCCTAAGCCCAACTTCCTGTATGGGAAATGGGAATAGTGGCACTATCTCATCCCAAGGCTTTTGTCAGAGATAAATGACAAAATGCTTATGTCATGCTTTGCCTAATGCTTGGCACATAGTATTAGGGAAAGTTACACAAAAGAATAGTCCCTTGTTATGTTTTATGATTTCCTACAATTTTGTAATCTGTATTTCTTAAACTGTGTGTGTGCGTGTGTGTGTGTGTGTGTGTTTCATATGGGAAAGACAAGCTTATGTAGTAAATCAATAGCAAGAGAATAGTTAGTTTTGCATGGAGTAGCAAGAGGTACCACAGAGAAATCTGTCATATTTGGTAGAGAACAAAGTGTATAACCATGCAAAAATGTGTGCATGAGTGTTCATAGCAGCCTTATTCATAACAGCTCCAAACTGTAAGCAACCCCAATACTCATCAGCTGATGAAAAGATAAATTATATTATATCCTTATAATGGAATACTACTCAGCAGTGAAAAGGAACTACAGATGTATGAATTAACATAGATAATCTCAAAAATATGCCAAGCAAAAGAAGCCAAGCACAGAAGAGTAAATGTTATACCACCTATTCATGTAAAATTCTAGAAAAGGCAAAGGAATTCTATACAAAGTAGATCAGTGGTTGCCTGGACTGAGAGGTGGGCAAAGGGCTCAACTGTAAAGGGTAATGAGCAAACGTTTGCCAAAATTAATTCCATTTGGCACTTTAAAGTGGATAAATTTTATTTAAAAACAACAACTACGGGACATGGACAAAGCAATAATAAAGAGATATAAATGCAACAACAGCAAATGGTTAAATATAATCACCGTTAAATTTAAGTTGACTAGCAGCTGACGTACGCAGTTAAACTATGTTCTCTTTTCAGTGGGTTGTAAATTTACTCTCTCATCCCAGATGGAGACATTTTACAGCTCAGCATCTGGATAAACAAAATCTTTTAAGATCCAAGTGCCTAACAGTTTCCCTTTTTTCTTAAGGGTAGATTTCTATCTGACTATATTTTGCTTTCTCAAAGGCGAGGAGTGCTTATATTCTGTTTCTGTAGGTCTCTATTCTTAGAGGAGGAGAAACTGCTGGAGGTTTTTGGCCAGGGCAGTGACATGGTCAGATATGCAGTTGACTCTTAAACAACACAGGTTTGAACCACGTGAGTCCACTTCTGTGTGGATTTTTCAATTGACCTGCATGGTTCAAACCCACGTTCAAGGGTCAACTCTGCGGTGGTTGGGAATCCCTGTATGCAGAGGGCTTACTGTAATGATACATGGATTTTTGAGTGCAGGAGGTCGGTGCTCCTAAGCTCCTCGTTGTTCAAGGGTCAACTGTACTTGAAAGAGCAGCCCAGACTACCCTGGGAGGACAGATGAGAGGTGGGTCGGGGTGTGGGAACCAACGGAGCCAGTTAAGAGGCTGGTGCAGTTCATGGAGCTGCATGCTTAAAATGTATGCATTTTTCTTTATATAAATTATACTTCAGCTTTAAAATATGAGAACAAAAGACTATCACAGTGGTTTACGTGAAGTCCAGAAGCCAGAGAAAGGGGCTCCAGACCAGGCTCTGGGTGGGACAAGTCTAGGGGACTTGAGTGAGATTCTGGTTTTAGAACTGATGGGGTTTGAGGAGAGATCAGGAACCTGAGAGGAAGCATTGGGGGGAGAGTGGGGGACCAGGACAGGAAGAAAATCAAGTCACATTTGAGCCCAGAAGATGATGAGCATTTCTGATCGTGGTGCAGGAGTCCTGGCTGAGTGAATAAATGGGCTCGGCACCTCTGGGATTGCGCCAGGATGAGTTGCCAAGGAAAGGCCTAGACCCCATCCTCAGGTGTCATGGTTTAGTGGGAGAGGGGACAGCCTTCTCGGATAAGTTGCAGAGGCATGGCCGGACTTTGGGGGAGACAGTAGCCATCTCTTCGTGACCCCTCCTACGTATCCTCTCCTCAGACCCATCTGAGGGTGGGGGATTAGTAGCCAAGTGACAAGGGTCTGACCCACCTGGAGTGAATTCCAGTTCTGAAGTTCCTTAGCAGTGTATCCCTGGACAGGTTGCTTAGTGTTTTCGAGCCTCAGTTTACTCACTTGTAAAATATTCTGCTTGCTAGCATATGACTTGTGTTCCCTTTCTCCCTTCCTGAAAAATGCAGTTAGCAGTTTCTCTGTTACTTCGTAATGTGCTAACGTTGTGGATGGAAGGTGCTGGTGCAAAGTGTGGCTCTTGAGCACCCCGGGCTGAAGAATCCCTTTATTTGACTTCTTGAGGGCTCCATGGCCTTGGGCCCTCCCGTCCCTTGAGCATCGTAGAACAGGAGGCACCTTGCAGATCCGAGAGCCTCTGGTATCCAGGAAAGCGGACTGGGCTGGGAATTGAATTCTTTGTCCACAATTCCCTGAGTGACCTTGGGTGACCCCTTGTGGGGAAGTGTGACCATACACAGTATCCCCACAAGGATGGGTTTGCAGTTTTGTACCACATTTTGCTGATGTATTCACTTTTGCTGCGGGTACCACGTAGAAACTCCTTCAGTATATTTTTGCGTTGTGCCTCTTTATTCACTTGGATGCGGTCCTGGTTCTTTCACATCACTGTTTCCATCATTTACCAGCAAATCCAGTGTATCTTAACTTACAATGTATCATTGGTCACCGATGTCATTTTTCTCTTAGCTTTTTGGATTTTTGTCCTTTCTAGAGCTCATGAATTCCTACTAGAATCTTCCGAACTCTATTTAGATAACCAAAGTGTATCTGTCCTATAAAACCACTTTAAGGTGACATTCAATACGTGTATTTTAAATTTTATTTTACCTAACAACTTTTTAAAAAGTAGCGCTTTCTGTGTACCAGGCATTGTTTTATATACTTTTTAACCATAAACTTATTTAAATTTTTTTTTTTTATTTTACTCCTATAGCACCTGGTCTTCCTAGGTGATCTCCCATCCAAGTACTAACCAGGCCTGACCCTGCTTAGCTTCTGAGATCAGACGGGATCGGGGCTTGTTCAGGGTGGCATGGCCATAGACTTACTTAATTCTTATAACAACTCTGTGAGGTGGCTGTTAATTTTCCCCATTTGTAGATGAGAAGCTGAGCCCCACAGACATTAAATAACATGCTCAAATTCAAGCAGCTAACAAATGGCGGAACTAGGATTGCAACAAATTTTGTTCTCTTAATTCCTCCTCCATTGTATTGCCTCTGACCTCAAAATTATTTCCCCACAACTTTCTATGTAAAATTGGGGTGCATCTTATGTACTTGTGTATCTTATAAGCCAGTAAGTATGGTACTAGTGTCTGAACTTAACCCAACTTAACTGTGGGTCTGAGCCCCAGTTTCTCTTCCAGGTGACCTTGGGCCCTCAAAGACTCCTTTGTAAAGTGGGGGGCCATACGAAGAATTATATGAATTTTTAAAACCCTGGAGTATTTACTGGTGTGACTGACTGTTGGAATCCTTAAGATGAAGTGGATGCTCTCCTCTCGGGCTTAGGTTTGTTCCCTCACGGAATCCGCGCCGGACTCTGCCGCGTACGATTTTTAGGTGCCTCATTCGACCGGTCCTGGTGGTGTTTCGTCTTTTAGCCTTGGCACTCCGGTTATACTTTCTCTTCCTCTCAGCAGGGTAGCCACCCTTGCCACAGGTAGACTTCCGAAGGTGCGACAGAGCCACGGTAACGGCATAACACGCGTGTGTCATTGCCACGCTTTCCAGATGATGATGTTCCCTTCGTCATCTCGCTTCTGCTGAGACCAAAGAATATATGAATTGTTTTAAGGTTTGATTTATTCACATTTCTTTCCTCAGATTTATTTTGAAACACAGAAAAAATCCTGGAATATCCCCTTCCCCTTCCCCCACCCCCTCCCCAAACCTGGCAGGATTTTGCACAAAGTGGGCTTCCCAGAAATGTCCTGGGGATGCAGGGACACCAGCCCTGGGGAAGGTCCACCTCACCTTTTCTAGGACGTTAATTTCCAGCCAGGGGAGAGTTGCAGGTAATTTCTCAGAGTTTATTGGAGTTAGGTCCCATGTTAAGTGATTATGTAAAGTAACTCTAAACTTCACAATAACTGATGAAGCTGGTTTGATGGTTTTCCTTTATTTGACAGATGTGGTGGAAATGGAAGTCAGTGGTTTGCCCATGGTGACTCTGGATGTGTGTGGGGATCAGGTAGGGGTATGGGTAGGCAGGAGGGTAGTGTCTGTCATGTCCTTTCTAGTTGCTGCTGTAGTCACTGCCTGTGGCCACCACTGTGCCACCTTGAGTTCTAGCTTTGAAGAAAAGAAATATCCAGCCTGGGTGCCCAAGAGCCAGCCAGAGGCTTTAAGGGCTCCACAGGCCCGGGCCGCTGACCCCTTGAGGTGGGATCTTAACATCTTAGAACTGGGGGGACCTTGGAGGTCCTCAAGAGGCAGCTGGCATTAGGAAAGCAGACTAGGCTGGGATTTGTTCCAAATTGGTTGGGCGACCTTGTGCTTGCCACTGGCCCTCTCTGGGCCATGACTGAGACACTGAAGTTCCCTTTAGCTGTCACGTTCTGTCATATAAGTTCACCTTTTTCGTTTTACATATGTGGACACTGAGGCCCAGAGAGGGACAGGGATTCGCCCATATAATTTTATAGCCAGAGGAATTCTTTAAAAGACCCTTTTCCTGGTCAGTGACATGGAAAGTGCGGGGCCCTGGAACCAGACTGCCTGGCATGTAGTAAATGCTCATAGTAATTAGTATAGTGAGTGTGGGCCGTTATTTTATTAAGCAGTATCATACACAGCGATTAAATGTGGGTCTTGCTAATTGTGTGACCTTGACTTGAGTAAGTCATTTGACTTTCTTGCCTCAGTTTCCTTAAGTGTGAATCGGGTTAATAATAGCTCCTCTTTATGGGGGACTTGTAAGAATAAAATGCAAGTATCCTAGAGCTTGGCCAGTGGCCCATAGTAAGTGCCCAATAAAAATGAAAGTCTGTCCCTGATTGAAATCTTCCAGTGGTTCCCACAGCATTTATAGTCCTGTGCACACTCTCCCAGTGTCCTAGAACCACTCCACTTCATGCCAAGTTCACGTTCACTTAGTGTTTGAGTTTTTTAACCCTTGTTGTTACCCCCTGATTTCAGCTTAAACGTCACCTCCTCGGCGAGGCTGTCCTTGACCACTCTGGACTGGTTGCCCCCGCACCGCACATTATCTGTTTCCTGCATCACGCTTCACCTAGTTTGTAGTGGTTGATTTCGTGGTTTATTGTCTCTCTCTCCCGTGCTGGATGGTAAACTGTCCCCCACCCCGCTCAGACCTCCCATAACAGGCCCTGGATAAATGCATGTTGGTACCTGGTACCCAGTCTCTAGGCGAGTCCCCTCACCTGCATCCCCATTGCTCTTTCTTGGGCAAATCTGATCCAGATTTGCTTCAACCCTTCAAAGACTCCTTGGTGGTCTGGGACAGAGAGGAGGAAAATCCTAACGCTTTCTCCTGGCCTCGAAGGCTTTTTAGATCTGTCTCTGCATTTCTCTCTTCACCCTGCCCCACACTCACGCACCGAGACTGTGGGCAAGGTCCCTTCTCCTGTTTTGACTTTCTTTCTTCATCAGTTAAGATGACCAGGTTTCCTTCTGAAGTTCACATAAACCTCAGTCACTTATTGTGAACTCACTCACCGTACATCTGACTTGGTGGGGATTTATCCATCAGGCAAGACCCCATTAATTTCAGTTACTCTTTTAAGTCTCACTCGGTTTTCCCATTCCAGGCAGCCCCCACCTCCTCCTCTCCCACCCTTTCCCCATCGTGACACTGCCATCATCCATGTGTTTCCAGTCCCCCGCCCCCTACAAATCCCCTCTAAAATGTTCTCTTTGGGTCCTCAGATAATTTATAAACATTCCCTCGACCGATCCTATGCTGCTTTTAAAATCCTGTGCTTGTTTAAAAATTACATTTAAGTCGGTGATAGCTCTCATTCTGTTTCCTCCTCCTCCACACACACGTTTTTAACATTGAGCCACGGTGAGCGTTTAGTTCACTGCATCAGAGTGCTGCCTGGGATTCCACAGCGTGCATCCATCACAGTTCACTTATTTATTCTCTTCACGACAACCTCTTAGGTTCCCTCCAGCGCCCTGCGACCGTCAGTGCCACCGCAGTAAACATGCTGTCCTGCCCCTTTGGGACCTGTGCACAGCTGCTCGGGGTTATGTCTCCAGTGGAGGCTTGCGCCATAGGGGTTGGCATCTGTCCCCCATCACCCCGTGTGTGAAGGTTCCCCTTCCTCTCCATTTCTGCCAGTGTTTGGTGTTATCCATCTCTGTAATGTCTGACAATCTGAGAAGTTTCAAGTGTTCTCATTTCTAATCTGCTCTCTGAGCACCAGAGGTTGCTATATTGTACTTGTTAGATAGTTGAAATTTCCCTTTTTGTGAATCTCCTCTATATACTTTGCCCGTTGCCTATTAAAGTCTCAAACTTCTTGTAATATTTTAAATATTAAGTCCTTGTTTCATTTTAATACAGTGAAAATTCACCCTTTTTAAAAAATGAGTTTTAGCAAACATCTACTGTCATACAGTTACCACCACAATCGAGCTATAGAACAGTTCCATCCCCCCCGCCCATTCCCCGCCAGAGTTCCCTCATGAGCATTTTATACTCTGTCTCTTCTGGCTCCTAGCACCTGGCAGTAACTAAGATGTTTTTCTACTCTATAATTTTGCCATACCCAGACTGTCATATAAATGGAATCATAGAATATATAGCCTTTGGAATCTGCATTCTTTTAGCATAATGCCTTTTTAATATACTCATATTGCGTGCCAGCAGGCAGTTGGTCCCTTTTCATTGACGGATAGCATTCCATTGGATGAATGTACCACAGTTTGTTTATTTACTGTGAAGGGTGTTGGAACCTATGAGGTTGTTTCCAAATCAGTCCCTTTGTTTTTGATGTATTTGACAGTTTTGAGCAGTACTGGTCAGGTATTTTGTAGAAAGGCTGAGAGTCATGTCTAACTTCTCGAACATTATGCTTTTCGAGTTTTGGCAGACATCCCAAGTGTGATGCTCAGTGGACTTACCTGCCACAGTCAAACTGTTGTCTGTGAAGAGGGTCTCATGGATTTTAAGGCACACATTTTTCTGGTCCCTGGTGTGAATTTCAAGCATCAATAAAACTTTACCTTCACTGACTATGTTTCTCCCCCCATTCTCTGTCTCTCTCCATCTCTCTCTCTCTGCCCTCTCTCCCCATCTCCCCTTCCCTCTCATTCCCTCTTTCCTGCCTTTCCTTCCCTCTGTCCCTCCCTCTCTCCTTCCTCTCTCTTCTTCCTTCTCTCTTTCTCCCTCTCTTCCTCCTCCTCTCTGTCTCCCTCCCTCTGTTTTCTGACTCAGAGTTTTGGTTTTAGTTTTTGGCCAAGCTATTTCCCACTGCTGGCAGCAGTGATTGACAATTGGTTTTATAGTCTGTTTGTTGATTTCTATCAGGCAGTCGGGATCTGTTCTCTATCCAGCGGGAGATGAGAGAGAATCGGATGTTAGTCTTTTTTTAATAGTTTGTTTGCTTATTTGTGAGCTCAAATCAATTAGGAAAATGTTGAGAAAAGCAGAAGTCGGAACGCACTGAAAGAACAGCCCACTGAGACAGGGGCCAGTGGGTTTTTGTGTTTCTTGATCTACTTTGTCACATGGCTGAGGTTGTAGAACCGAAGCTGAAAGTTTCCAGTGTATCTCTTTGAGTCTGAAATATTTTCCCACCTTCACAGTGTGCTAATTAGTAAGTGAAACAGCTCTTAAATTTAAGGAAGTTTGTTTTGATTGGTTTATCGGAGCTAATGAGGTTTACAGAAATATAAGAAAATATAGAAACTTCCAGAAAAGAAAGAAATAGAAGTTCTAATAGTTTAAATGTGCTAGCTTTTGAAGAGGGGAAAAAAAAATGAAAAGAGAGGGTTTTTTTGACTAGTTACTATTTAACAGCTTTACTGACGTACATACCATAAAATTCACCCATTTAAAGTGTACAATTCAGTTAACTTTAGTATATTTAAAGATTTGCGCAGCCATCAGCATTATCTAATTTCACTCGCCATCTGCACCCTCCCTACTTCAGCAGTAGGCCAACACTCATCTACCTTATTCTTTATAGATTAGCCTATTTTGGATATTTCATATAAATAGAATCATACAATATATGGTCTTTTGTTAAGGACTTCTTTCACACAGCGTGATGTTTTCGAGGTGTATCTGTGTCCTAGGATGAATCAGTACTTCATTCTTTTTGCTGCTGAATAATATTCCAGTGCCTGGATCTGCCATATTCACTTATCCACTCGTCAGCTGATGGACATCTGGTTGCTTCTATTTTTTGGCTATTTCGAATGCTGCTATGAACATTTATGTTTACAAGTTTTCATGTGGATGTGTGTCTTTATTTTCTTGGGTACATACCTAGGAGTAGAATTGCTGGGATATGTGGGAACTCTACGTTTAACATCTTGAGGGACCGTCAGACTATTTTCCAAAACAGCTGCACCATTTTGCATTTCCTCCAACTGTGTATGAGGGTTCTAATTTCCCACTTCCTCTCCAACGCTCGTTATCATTGCCATCCGTTTCTCAATGTCAAATGATGTTGAGCATCTTTGATTATTGGCTGTTTGTGTATCTTCTTTGGAGAAATGTCTATTCATATTTTTTGCCTATTTTTAAATTGGGTTTTTTCTCTTTTTAGAGTTTGTGAGAGTTATTTATATATGTCTCATCAGATACATGATTTGCAAATATTTTATTTTCACTTTCTTCACGTGAGTCATTCTTCAAATTTTCTCGTTTCTTATACTTCCACTCATATTTTCAAATTGCTTGTGTTCTCTTTTTTACCCTTGGAGTTAATTAAAACTGTACACCTCATTAGCAATTATTTATATTACATAATCTGTCGAAATGACCCGTGTGATTTCTGTCCCCTAATCGAATCCTGACTGATACAAGTGTGTCCTCGTGTCTGCAGTTTGCTTGACCTGTTTGTGAGATCGATCCGCGTCGATGCGTGGAGCTGAGGTTCATGCATGGAGCTGTGGTTCGTTGTCGTTTCTTCGTCCACTCTGTTGGTGGGCAGATCGGGTTGTTTCCAGGATGGGACTATTACGGTGGCACTGCTGGGAGCATCTTGGCACCTGCCTTTTGGTGAACTTGCGTCCACATTCCTGTTGGGCATGTACATACCTAGGAGAGGAATTGCTGAGTCCTGGGGTAGATGTCTGTTCAGCTTTAGCAGATACTGCCAAAGTTTTCCAAAGTGGTTGTACCTGTGTACACCCCACCCCCTGCAGTGTGTGGGAATTCTGGGTGCTCCCCATTCCCTCCCTCACCGTTTCTTGGCATTGAGAGATATTTTTTGTTTTAGCCCCTTCCGTGTCACCTCCATTTATTGAGTTCCTCCTTTCCCCGCTGATCTAACATCTTTGTCATAGAACAAGTTCACAAATGTGCGAGTCTGTTTTGGATTCTCTATTTCATTGATCAGTTTGTTTATCCCTCCACCAACGTTCCTAACCATGTCCCTGCCTTCTTCCATGAAGGTCTTTGGTGCCACAGTGACCCTGGTGTTGGATGTACGTGGCCAGTGCTCTGGGCTTCCCTCAGGGCTGGCTGCAGTGAGTGGGTTACCAGGCTCAGCGCTGGGTTGAGCTGAGGGTTGCTCAGGGCCCATAGTCTAGGGCCAGGGTCAAAGATATGGTCCGGACTGAGTCTAGGATTTGGGGCCAGATTGGACCTTGTTTGGAGCCAGCTCTATCTGGAGTTGAGATCAATAACTAATGGAGCAAGAGGAGTTTCAGGGGGCTCTGACCTCGGCCTGGCTGGGAGGGGCCTGTCGCTGAGGTAGGGGCAGAGGCCTGTGGGAGGTTAGGGCCTCCTGGGCCGGTGCAGGGTCCCCTTAGTGATTAGCACTTCCTTGGTGCTGACCTTAGACCTTTGCTGTGTGCTGTTGCTGACTGGCTCTGGGTAACCTTGAGAAGGCAGCAGGACCAAGCTGGGTCCAGCACCTGCTCCCTGACCTTTCCTGGGATTAGACAGAATGTGTCCAGTCCTGGCCGGAGCCCCATGGAGGGTCTCCCGCCCTTCCTCTGCTGTACACACACTGGGTGACCTCACGCAGTCCCTGCCCCTCTTGGCTCTCTGTTCAACCAATATTTCTGTTCCTCTAATGTGCCAGGCACTGTTGTCAGTGTCCCCATCATTCAAATTAACAGGGACCCCAGCTCTGCCCACCTTGTGTGCACATGGAATGTAAAAAGCTGTGGCCCGCTTCACTGCTGATCATGTGGCTGAGTTGACCGTCCAGCTGTAGATGGCACAGCCCAGAGCACCTGGGGCTGTTGGGAGCTGACCTCAGCAGTCTGTTAAATTGGTTCATTCCCACCTCCACTCCTGACCTACTGGGACATGCCCTTCCCACTGTTCCCAAAGCCTGCCTTTCTCCAGGAGCACCGACATGACCCTGGAGATCCAGGCTCTAGTCCTGAAGGCTGTGTAACCTCGACCCCTGCCCCTCTAGAGGCCCAGAACCCCCCACCAGAATTTGCTGTGGTAATTCCCATGGGTCCTCCCCACTGCCCTCTCCCTCAGCACCTCTGTCCACTCCTTACTGCTGGACTGGTCTCAGCCGAACCCTGGAAGGGGAAAGAGGACCAGGCAGCCACTAGGGATGGAGGAGAGGGTGGGAGGGTATTTGAGGCTTAGGGGAGCCCTTATTTCACCAACCACAGACACGCAGACCCAAAGCAGTGCTCAGTCTTCTATTAGACACTCGGCCTCCCCTGAGACAAACTCCAGCCTACATGCATCTTCTGGAGGGAAGGGGTCTGGCATCCTGTCCTCTGAGAAGGGGCCCTGGTGAGGTTCTTATGCTTGTGGCAGTGGTTGGGAAAGGGCTTTCATGCCCTGCATGGGGTGCACGTGAAGTGCTGTCCCAAGGCAGAACACAGGGCCCTTCCTGTGGGGACAGCCCTGGGATGGGCAGGCAATAGCTGTGGCCTGGGCTTTCGTGGGGCCTTCCCTGGGTGCCTTCAGGCCCAGCCCCCTAAGTGATCCTTTCTTGGAGGGTCACAGTGGACACACCTGCCTCACGTTGGCTGTGTGACCCTTGCCTGGCACTGTGCTCTCTTGGCCCATTTCTTCCACTGGGAGCTGAGCCCCTAACCCTTCAGAGGGACAGTCCCCTTAGAACGTCCCGTGGGCACAGAGCTGGTACAGACAGCGTGTGTGGGGAGCAGGTGACTGGGACAGGGGCTTGGGCTTGGGGGATCAGGGGGTGGAGCTAGTCGTCTTTGTCCTTGGCACCATGTTTGAGGATGCGGGTGAACTCCACGTAGTTGAAGTTGCCTTTCTTATCAATGGGTGCCTCACGGTACATCTCATCCACTTCCTCGTCTGTGAAGCGGTCGCCCATGGTGGTGAGCAGCTCCCGAAGATGGTCCTCGTGGATAAAACCTGGGGGCAGGGCCAAGGTCTGTGAGATGGGCTGGACTGGGCCAGGACAGGCCAACATTCCTCATCCCTCAGCCCCCCACCTGTTCTTGAAGACCTTGTGGCAGGTGAGGGAGCCAGGAAAGGACACAGCCCTAGTCTCCGGTCAGTCTGGGCTCGCCAGGGCCCCAGAAGGAAGAGTTCTGTATGGGACTGTCTGTGAGTGTTTGTGTAGGAGCTTGGGGCTGTGTGTGTGTGGGGTTGGATGTGTCCTGCTTTAATAAAAGCATGCTGGACCAACAGATAAACTCAAGAAGTGGGAGGCCTTGGTGGATGTGGACTGCTTGGGTCTAGCACTTGGGGGAGAGAACAAGGAAGCAGCGTCTTTCACAGTTCTGGCACCAGTAACCGGCAGATGGGTGATTTGTTCTGGCTGATGGGCGCAGAGGCCCTGGAGTCCCGGGCCTGGCCCCACTTGTATACATGGGGGCGCCTTAAGTAGGGTGCTTAGTGCTGGCCCTGTCCAGACCTCCAGGAGGCTGCTGACCTGAGGCCTCTTCATCAAAGCAGGCGAAGGCGTTGCGGATCACGTCCTCAGGGTCCGTGCCATTCAGCTTCTCCCCAAACATGGTCAGGAACATGGTGAAGTTGATGGGCCCCGGGGCCTCGCTCATCATGCCCTCCAGGTACTCATCCGTGGGGTTCTTTCCTGTAGTGGGCGAGGCATTCGTGCCTGTTGTCATCCCTCATCCCCTGTCTTCCCCTCCCTTCATAGGCTGGTGTGAGAACCTCTCAGACAAGAGATAGGAAGTTATGTAAACAGTCAAACGGTCGAGCATCTTGCTGGGTGGCCAGCTGTCTGTCTGCTCCCTCCCACTAGCTCTCCCATCTGCCCTGACCAGTTTCCTCCTGGGTATCTGAGATCGTAGTGCTCTCTCAAGCGTAAGAGCCACCATTTGCTGACTGCTCATTGTGTCTGGCGTTCCCCTGCCTTATTGCATTTAACTTACAACACCCTGTGAGGTCAGCATTCTTACACTGGCTTCACAGATGTGGGACCTGATGCACGGCAGTGAGGCAACTTGTCTAAGGTCACTTAGTGAGTAAGGAGTGGAGCCGGCATTTGAACCCAGGCAGTCCTGGATTCGAGGCAGTTTTGAAAGTGGTTAAATCAATGAGCTTTGGTGTCACACAGGCCGGGGTTTGAATCCCAGCTCTATGCATCAATTCCTTCCTCCCGCCTCAAAAGGATTATGAAGATGAAGAAGGCAATGGTTGTAAGACGCATATAAGGATCATCACAGCCCTGTGGACTCAATCAACGGCTGGTTCAAATCCCAGCTGTCCCACTTAGTAGCTGTGTAACCTTGGGCAAATTACTTAACCTCTCAGAGCCTGTTTCCTTTGCTGTAAAGTGGGAATGATAATCACATTTACCCAATAGGATTGTTTCGAGATTTAAGATCTCAAAGATTTAAAATTTAATACCTGCAGAGCTGCTTCTTGTTATTATTTTAGTATTTGCTGTTCTCACTTTTTAACCTGAGGGTGACGTTCTCAACCAGAAGGCTGTGACTGATCAGTAGACCCACTGACATGAGCTACAAACAAGAGTGCGGGTTTTTCTGGATAGATGCCCAGGGCTGTCATCACGTTTCTGGGGTTTAGAGTCCTGGGTGAAGGGTCCTAACTCATAAATGGGAAGGAGTCTTTGTGCCCGTCTCCTCTGAACCTCACTTACGCTGCTGAGGCCCAGAAGGAGCTGTGACGTCAGGACCCACAGCCCCTCCCCTCACCAGGTCTCAGTTTGGTGCCCAAGGTGGGGGCAGTGTCTGATTTCAGCTCTTCTGCCAGACACCCTGGGGGCACACACGAGGACCATGATCACCATTGCACAGGAAGGGAAATGGGCGCCGAGTGGGGCTGCCCAGCTAGGAGGGGCAGTGCCAGGGACTGACTCTGGCCCCAGTGCTTAGAGCTTGATCACCACAGGCTGCCTCCTCTGCTGTCAGGGGCTGCCCCTCTTCCCCAGCCCATGTCTGGCTCAGATGCTCCACCTGGGTGAAAGGGGTGCCAGGAACTGGGCATGACAGGGGTTGTCTGGCCAGCACATGGGGATGGCTGTGAGGGCAGGGCCATAAGCTGGGGTGGTGGGATTTGGAGGCCTGGCCTCTGGGCCTCAGTTTCCCTATCTGAGCAGTAGTGAACTGTACTAGATTCCTGAGCCTTTCAGCTCTAAGATTCTGATTCGGAGAAGTCACTGGAGTCAGAGAAGCTCTGAGAGCCTGGCATGGGTGACCTGTGAAGGAGGGGAGGTGCTCTGGCTTTCTCTCTAGGTCTGTCTCCCTGTCTGTACAATGGAAAGTCTGTGCAGTCAAACTTTCTTAGTTGCTGATTACTGCCTTTAAATGACATGGTACCGGACAGCCCAATCCACACATCTGCCTGAAGCAGTCACATCCAGCACCAAACTGCTCCGCGCCTCAGTTTCCCTATCTGTTAAATGGAGAAAGTAATGGCACCTACTGTCCAGGGTGGGTCCCATGCGTCACGGCACAGGAAGTGCTCCCTAAGTGACGTGCAGCCCCACAGCCTGCTCCAGCTGCAGCCTTTCCCGGGCCCACTTAGACCCCACACACCCCTGTCCCTGCTCACCCAGTGAGGCCAGCATGTCATGCAAGTCCTCCTTGTCAATGAAGCCGTCTCGGTTCTGGTCTATCATGTTGAAGGCCTCCTTAAACTCCTGGATCTGGGACTGGTCAAACATCGCGAAGACATTGGATGTGGCCCGCTGTGGCCGCTTCTTGGTGGTCTTGGCCTTGGCCCGCTTGCTGGACATCTTGGCTTCAGGCGAGTAGGGCTTCCCTGC
This sequence comes from Pteropus medius, assembly GCF_902729225.1. Classification (NCBI taxonomy): domain Eukaryota; kingdom Metazoa; phylum Chordata; class Mammalia; order Chiroptera; family Pteropodidae; genus Pteropus; species Pteropus medius. The sequence continues at coordinate 9,660,640 of NW_024342471.1, read as the reverse complement.
AGGAAGAGGGTGTGGAGGGAGAGCCTGTGACCCTGGGCCACGGGACCCTGTATACCCCGGATCAGCTGTCAATGCCTGGACCTGGTATTCAAGGCCTCCCCCAGGCTTGGGGTTCCTGCCACCCAGCTCATGCAGACACAAGGCCCTTAGACAACTTCCTCTGCCTCTCTTGTGTGAGTTTCCTCACCTGGGAATAGTGACAATGAGGAGGGCCCAGCAGTAGGGAAGTACCCACGAAAGCCCTGGAATGGTGCCAGGTACAGAGTAAGCTGTTTTTGCTCTTTGGATAAAACGTTTAGGATTGGGTTCAGTGCCAACCGTTTCTGTGCTTATCTCCTTTAATCCTTAGTAGCATTCACCCACTGTCCATCTCTCTCTCTCCAAGTGACAATGTGGGCCGTGTGGGAGGCTCCGAGGCTCCCTGTCTCCCCTCCAGCGGGAAGGAGCGATCAGCGGTCCTGCATTCCTGACTCTCCTCCTCCTCCTCCCCTCTCCCCCGCTTCTGAGCTCCCTGCTGGAGGTTCGGAAAGGCCAGTGGTCTGGACAGTCTCCCCTCCCCGCAGCTGCCCACACTTCGCCAGCCCCTAGGTGGGTGATAGACCTGATTTGGGTCCTGCTCCTGGTTCTCAGTCCTCAGTGCTTATGGGGGCATAAAGGTCCCCCAGGCCGAGACCCCCAGCTTCTTGTCACCCCTGTTTAGACCTGGCCTCCTAGTCTAGCCAGTCTCTCCCATCCCATACAGACCCAGACCTGCACCAGTAACTTTACCCTGAAGCCCTCAAAGGTTTCTGCCACTATCCGGAGCAAGTCTGGGCCCCTCAGCCTGGCATCGAAGGCCCTTCTCTGGCTGACCATGGTACCCCACACTGTGGCCCTCCTGCCATCTGTGATCCTGCCAAGCTGGACCTTTAGCTGTTTCCTAGAAGCCCCCAGACTTTCCTTTTTGGTCTCTCCCCCTGGGATGTCCTTTCTTCTCCAGCTCAGTTCCTGAGACACCCCCTTGAGGAACAGTTTCCCCACTTTTGCTTTGACAATAAGCACTTAAAAGTCTCTCCTTCACAGTCAGGCTGGTGTAAATCCGATTTACACCAAAGCCCACAGTGGGGCAAGTAAATGTTTTAACTGTGAGAGTAACAGTGGCCAGTCTGCTGCCTCCATTGTACAGATGGGGAAACTGAGCCCAGCAAGGGGCCCTTTCCCTGAACCGTTGTCATGGTTTGTGGGGACCGTGCCCTTGAAGACCTCGTTCTGTGTGCTCCTCAGCTGGGATAGTGGGCCTGGCTGAGGCCCTAGGACTGCTGTCCCCTTTCTTCTGTCCTGAGCCCCTTGTCCAGAAATCTGTCCTGAGCCTCCAGAAATCTTTCTCACCCTGTTTTTCTTTTTCTTTCTTTTTTCTTTTTTTAACCCCATATTGTATGGTTATGAATGCCCCTTGCACTGTCTCCAGAGCTCTATCCCATGATCCTATTCAAGTCATTCTTGGGCTTTGGCCTTTGAGATCTTAAGCCCTGAGCTGTGTCCTGGCCAGCTCCAGCCCTTCCCCAGGGCCACAGCTGCCTATCGTCATGAGACACTGGCTGCCATGTCCCACTCAGCCGACACACCTGGCTTTCTGTGTTTCTCACATGGTCCAGGGTGGGCAGACAAAAGCCCTTCTCACCCAGGATCTGAGCGGGGTGGTGCTGTTGGCAGGGAGTGCCGTCATCCTGTGGCTTAGTGCTTCCCTGAGCTCAGTGTTCTCTAGGAACTTTGACTCATGGCACTCGCAGACGGCAGCTGAGGAGAAGTCCACTGTGATGATCATTCTAGGGCAGCCATGGCCAGGAAGAGGGAGCCATGGCTGGAGGCAGGAGTGGCCAGGAGCTCACCCACTGCTCTGGTCCTGCCTGGGCCCCTCGGCCTCCACAGCTACCCCATCCTCACCCTCTTCTGTCAAGGGGCAGTGACATGGCTGAGAGCACTGAACATTACAGTTTTCCATCCCAGCAATCTTGGGAAGCAGGGCAAGGAGGTTAAGAGAACTGAGGCCCGAGAAGGAAAGTGGAGTGCCCGTGAGTGGGGCAGAGTCCAATCGGAAGCCAGGACCCCTGGGCTAGGCTTGGGTCAGTGGGTGGCAAATAGCCCTTGGTGTCCTCAAGGCCTGAACACAAGAAAGAAACATCTGTCCCAAGAGGCTCATGGTTGGCCTGTGTCAGCTGAGGGCTCTGTGTGACCAGAGGTAGTTTCTAGGCTGAATTAGGCTTGGCCTTTAACCCTGGAGCCATCACTACCCCCTACTGGGGGTCCCAGACACCAGGGATCAGATAGAGCTGGTATTTAGGCCTGGCTGCAACTAGGTGTTATCTTCCTCCTTTTGGTGCCTAAAATCGCATCCTAACAGCAAAGACAAGGCCTGTGTCCCCCATCATTCTCTGCGTATCTCATGGTCCTCCTGGCTGGCAGTGCCAGATGCCTTGCTCATGAACTCACCGCATCTGAGGCTGAGTTCTCTCTTTCCTGAGAGCAGCCAGAATCGCTTGGGGGCTGGGGACGGAGTAGGGCCAGAGTTTCCCCAGTCGGAGTCTTGTCCCGCTGAGTCCCCAGGGTCCTTGGCAGACTTTCCCTACCCAGCAGGCACAGATGGGCCAATGACCCAGACCTGGGAAGCCCCTAGTGCACTGCACACAGCTCCGCGGTGTGGGCACGGTTACCCATCCAACCTTCTCTCCTGCCCCAGGAGGTGGGGGAGGGGACACGGATGCTCTGGAGGGGTCTCAAGGAGCCTAACAGGGCTTAGTTTCATGTTTGTGATACACATGGGACAGAGAACACCTGCGACTACAACCCCCTCCCTTCCTCCAGGGCACCCAGGAGCTCTGGGCTTGGCGTCCCTAACTCCACAGCAAAGGGGTAGAGTCTGGACACTCTTCTCTCGCCAAAGGACCACTGGTTCTCAGAGCCGGGAACAGGCTCCCTGCTGCCTGGCCCCAGCCAGAATCCGTGTGGGACCCGAGCCACCTCTCAGCCCCAGCCCCACGACAGCTGTCCCTGCCCAGAGACCCTCTGACATCCCTGTCTGTGGGGTCTGTCCCAAGTCCCAGCCGTCACACCGCCTACTCTAAACCATCTGGGCCCGTCGCGGCTCCCACCTGGTTCTGAGAAGGCGCTCGTTCGGTGCGTGGAGCCGGGTGCGGAGCCTGTGCGGAGCGGGCCGTCGGGTAGGAGCTGGGCGGGGGCGGGGGCGGGGCGCAGCGCCCGGCCTTACAAGGCAGAAGAATGTGTGCGACGCGGGGCGGGGCCTCGGCAACCAGCTCGGCCTTATTTGGCCTCCACCCACGGGCTGGGAGGTGGGGGTGCTCCTGGTGAACCCCTAGCTATGATGGGGGCCTCCCGCATTGCAGGGAGGGGGAGGCGATAGGGTGAGTGGGGGGCCCGAACAGCCTGGGGAGGGGGATTTATCTGTGCCGTCCCTTCCTCGCCAGCGAGGCAGGCCCAGTTCTCAGACCCTAGCCCCAGCTTTCCCTCCAAGGCCCCGCTGCCCCTCGCCAGTTCCCCGGGGAGGGCTTCCTCCCACCAGGCCAAGTACGGCTTTTTTCCAGTCCGAGAGAAGAGACGCGTCAGAGGACCTGCTGTCCTCACGCGAAGGGCCACCAGACCGGCCCCTGCCGTGTGGGGCGTACATGGGGATTGGGTAGGACCACGCTGGGGAAGGTCCACCTAGGCCAAGTCATCTTTACAGTTGCCCTGTTTCCTCACCTGTAAAATGGGAGGGTGGTGGTGAGGATTCTGTGAAAGCCGCCAAAAAGAGCGACGTGGCACCGCAGAACCAGCGGGAGGGGTAGGGGACCACGGGTGGGTCCTCGCGGTGGCAGCTCGTCTATCCCCTTCTTGTTGGATCGCATCGGAGGATGGAGTCTGGGAGGACAGACTCTCCCAATTCCGCAGTCAGGCATCAGGTCCTATCATTTTGACCCCTAAAGGAACCCCTCACCCTGAGCCCCTACCTGGACCCCAGCCCAGCTTTCTTTCCCAGCCCTTTTTTGTTCAACACAGAGATTCCCAAGGGAACTTTCCAACATCCAATTACGTTGTAAATGTTAACTGACACCTACTACCTGCCTGGCACTGTGCTGGGTGCTGGGGAAATAGCAGTGAACTGACGTCACACTCAGAAAGTGTCTTGTAGAGGGAAATACCATGAAAAAGTAGCTACGCGGCTTGGAGGATAGAAATAAGTGCCTTAAAGGAGAACAAAGCAGGGCGAGGGGAGAGAGAGTAACAGGTGGTGGTGGGGTGCCTCCTGGAAGTGACATTTGGGCAGACCTGAAGGAAAGCCGGGCCCAGTGAGTGAGTGAGTGGTTCACAAGACCTGTAGGGGGAGCTCGCCCAGCTCCTTGTCAAGGCAGCAGTGGCCAGTGTGACCATGGAGAGGGAGTGCGGGGAGAGGAGGGGCTGGAGATAAGGGCTGAATCAACAGGGACCTAGCCTGTGGGTCCTTGTATGCCACCCCAAGACATGAGCGTTCTCAGCAGAAGGGTGATATGATGAGGCGTATGTTTTCACTGAATCCCTCTGGATATTGTGTTGAAAACGGACCGAAAGGGCCAAGAGTGGCAGCAGGGAGCCCAGTGGGAGCGCCTCAGCAAGATGATGTGTTCCGGTTAGTGTGGGAGCATGGAGGTGGGGAGAAGGGGGAATTCTGGAACTATTCTGAAGGAGTATCCAATAGGGTTTGTGCATAGATCAGAACATGTGTGAAAGAGTCAAGGATGACTCCAAGGGCTTTGGCCTCAGCAAGTGGAGAAGCAGAGCTGCCATTTTCCAAGATAGGTTAGCTACGGAAGTAGGTTTGGGCAGAGATGAGAAGTTCTATTTTGGACATATTTTTTAAAACCTTTTTATTTTGAAATAATTTCAAACTTACAATGAAGTCATAAAAACTGTACAGAGAGCTCCCGTATACCTTCATCCAGATTCTCCAATTGTTAACATTTGGCTTTATGATGTTCTCTGCAACCCCCACCCCCACCAGGTGTGCTATTGTGTGTGCATGTGTATGGTAAAAAAACAAAACAGAACATAAAGTTGACCATTTTATCCATTTTTGAGTGTATAATTCAGTGGCATTAAGTACATTCACATTATTGTACAACCATCACCACCATCCACCCAGAAACTGTTCATCTTCCCCACCTGAAATTCTGTCCTGTTAGATAGTAACTCCCTAGTCTCTTCCGTCAACCACTGGGCAACCACCATTCTACTTTCTGTCTCTATGATCCTGACTACTCTAGGTACCTCATGTAAGTGGAATCACGCAGTATCTTTCCTTTCGTGACTGTCTTATTTCCCTTAGCATAACGCCCTCGGCTTTCATCCATCTTGTAGCATATGTCAGAATTTTCTTCCTTTTTAAGGCTGAGTAATATTCCATTGTATGGAGAGACCATATTTTGCTTATCCACTCATCTGTTGATGGATATTTGGGTTCTTTTCACCTTTTGGCTCTCGTGAATAATGCTGCTGTGAACATAGGTGTACAAAGATCTTTTGACTACCTCCTTTTGATTCTTTGGAATATATACCCAGAAGTAGAATTGCTTGATTGTTTGGTAATTCTATTTTAGATTCAAGGAACTGCTATATTGTATTCCACAGAAGCTGTATCATTTTACATTCCTATCAACAGTGTACAAGGCTTCCCAATTTCTCCACATCCTTGCCAACACTTATTTTCTGTTTTTCTTCTTTTTTTTTAATAAGAGCTATCCTAATGGGTGTAAAGTAGTATTTCATTGTGGCTTTAATTTGCATTTCCTTAATAACTAATATGAAGTATCTTTTTCATGTGCTTATCTCCATCTTCTTTGGAGAAATGTCTATTCCAATTCTTTGCTTATTTTAAAAAAATTAGGTTTTTGTTTGTTTGTTTTTGAGTTTTAAGAGTTCTTTACATATTCCAGATATGAATCCCTTACCAGGTATGATTTGCAAAATTCTCCTTTTCTGTGCACTTTTCCGTTTAAAAATTAAAACAAAATTTATATAATTTACATACCATAAACTTTACCCTTTTCAAGTGTACAATTCAGTGGTTTTAGAATATTCAGTTATTCAACCATCACCACTTTAATTCTAGAACATTTTCATCACTCCTAGGAAAATCTCCTAACTCATTAGCAGTCACTCTCTACCCACTTTTCCGCAGACACTAATCTACCTTCTGTCTCTGGATTTGTTTATGCTAGAAATTTAATATAAATGGAAACATACAATATGTGGTCTTTTGTGACTGGCTTTTCACTTAGCATAACGTTGTCAAGATTCACCACGGTGTAGCATGCATCAGTACTTCATTCTTTTTATTGCTGAATACTATTCCATTCTATTGATATACCACATTTTATGTATTCATCAGTTGGACATTTGAATTGTTTCCACTTTTTGGCCATTATATATGCTGCTGCTATGGATACTGGTGTACAAGTTCATGTGTGGATGTGTTTGTTTCCATCTTTTTTGGATATATATTTATATATAGGAGTAGAATGGCTGGGTCATTTAGTAACTCTGGTTTAAATTTTTTTATTAAAAATTATTGGAGGTGACATTAACAAAATCAAATAAGTTTTGAAGTGTTTAATTTTTTGAGGGACTTCCAAATTCTTTTTCACGATGCTGCACCATTTGACATTCTCACCTGTATTGTATGAGGGTTTCCGTTTCTCCACATCCTCATTAACCCTGCCTTCTAGCCATCCTAGCACTTTTGATTAGCATTTCTCTAATGACTAGTTATGTTGAACATCTTTTCATGTGTTTATCGGACATTTGTATATCTTCTTCAAAGAAATAATCAGATGTTTTGCCTGTTTTTAAATTTGGTCATTTTTGTTGTTGTTGAGTTGCAAAGGTGCTTTATATATTCTAGCTAATTATACCCTGACCAGATATATGGTTTGCAAATATCTTCTCTCATTCTGTGGGTTATGGTTTAATTTTCTTGATAGTTTCAAGAAGTGCAAGTGTTTTTAAATTTGATGGTTTACTTTTTCTTTGGCCTAATGCTTTTGGTAACATATCCAAGAAACCATTGCCTCGTCCAAGGTCATTGAAGACTTACACCTATGTTTTATTCTAAGAGTTTTACAGTTTTAGCTTTTAAGTTAGGTCTCTAATTCATGGGGACTCCGCTAGGCTTGGGGACCCACAACCCTGGGAGAACAGGGGGTTTAGAGAGGGAACCTGGGCCTCCCTGCTCTCTGATCCACAGCCATGTGGATGGTTCTCGGGGACCCAAGGACAGTGTAGAATCTCCTGCTCCCTCTGCCTCCTCCTCAGTACCCTGTAGCCTTCAGGATGCTTCCTGTCTCTCTGTCCTGGTCCTTTCTGTTCCCTCAAGGACTGGGGCTTTGGAACTGCAGAAGCTGAGGACTCATTCCAGGCTTCTCTGGGAAGTGACAAATGTCTCCCTGATAGAACTAAGAGATGGGACACCATCTAAGTCATATTGTTCAAACTGTTCAATCTGAATCTAGTCATTAGAAAACATAAATCCAAATTTTACATTTGACAAGATGCTTGGACACTTAAAAATTGTCAATATCCTGAAAAACAAGAATCTGGGGGAACTGTTTTTGATTCAGTGAGGCTTAAGAGACATGATAACTGAAAGTGATGAATGGTCTTTAATAGGGTCCTGGATGGCTACAAAGGAAAAGCTGTAGAGTAGCAGTCCCTGACCTTTTTGGCACCAGGCACTGGTGCTCCTATGAGAATCTAATGCCTGATGATCTGAGGCGGAGCTGAGGCGGTGATGCTAGTGCTGGGGAGCGGCTGCAAATACAGATAAAGCTTTGCTCGCTCGCCTGCCGCTCACCTCCTGTTGTGCAGCCCAGTTCCTAACAGGCCAGGGACCAGTACTGTCTATGGCCTGGGGGTTGGGGACCCCTGCCACGGAGCACGTTACTGGGCATTTGGAGTGTGGCTGTGCTTCAGCTGGTGTTCGTGTCCGGGCTGGGAGAGGGAGGTGCTCCAGACCACTTGTTTGTTAAATTAGAGGCGATAAGGGGATTGTGGTCATGCAGGCATGTTCTTATTCTTAGGAGTGGCGTGGTGTATATGGGGATGAAGTAGCATAGTATATGCTGCTTACCCTTAAATGGCTGAGAAAAGTTTGTTATCTGAAGGGCATAATGCAAATATGGTGAAATGTTGACAATTGGTGATTCTGGGTAAAGGACAGGGTGTGGTGTTCATTTTATTACTCTTTCAACTCGGGATAGGGGATCCCTCCACTGCTGTGCCAGTAGGGCTGGGGGCGGGGCCCAGATTCTGCACATGAGATGCTTCCCTCCCCTCTCCGCTGATGCAGGGAGAGCAGGCTCTCTCCCTATGACTCTGACCTAACCTTCAGCGCCCTCTGCTGCTGCGGCAGAAACGCTCAGGCTCAAAAAGGTAACGGTCCACACCTCAGTCCTACAAGGCCGGTCGGGGGCAGAGCTGGGATGCAACTGGATAGTGGCTCTTATGTCCAGCCTGGCCACCTCCTGTATTCACTCACACCTGTGTCTGGCTCAGTGCTCAACACAACCAAAAACCTCTTCATGTCCCCCTCAGCCTGGTCACAGGGAAGAGACAGGCCCAGGAAGAGCCACCATGGTCACTGGACACTCAGCTGTCACTAACAGGGTTCGGAGATGAGAGCAAGCTGCCCCAAGGGCAGGGGGTCTGACCCACAGGGTTGGGGTGAGCTCTGAGGGGCCCCACTGGGGAAGGGTAGGCAGCTAAACAAAGCTCCGGGGAAGGTGGTTCTTTGCATCCCCTGGGCTTGAGGTCACTCGGAGGAAACCAGGTGTCTGCAGCTCAGCTTGGGCCAAGAACTTTCTAAAAAGGGCACGTTGTTACCATGTGGCATTGGAACCTCCTGTTCCTTCTGCCTAGAATGTACTTTCTGCAGGTTCTCCCCTGCACGCCACCGCCATCCACCAAAGCTGGTTAATACCCACCATCCTCTGGGCTTGACAAGAATGCTCCTGCCCAGACCAAGTTAGGTGGTGCTGTCAGGGTTCCCACAGCCTCCCTGCGCTGTGTCGTCTTTTCTACCACCTCGTGTAGACTCGAACTCATCTATGATGCGTCCGGTGTTCGTCTCCCCCATGAGAGCATGAGCTCTCAACGACCTGCAGGCACCGGGCCTGGTGGAGCAGCTGCTCAGGAAGTGGACTCGGAGGATGTGCCTGTCAGGGCGGCTGCCGGAGTGGGTACTGGGTGCCCGGTCCCAGGAGGCGTGCGGAGTCGGGGTCGGTCAGCGAGGGCAGCCCGTCTTGGCTCCTGTACAGCAGCTGTTAAGCATTTATTTCTCAGAGGAAGCTGGTAAGGTAGATGTTGCACACGTTTTCCACATGAGGGAACCGAGAGCTTAGTTTTCTTGCCCAGGATCACAGAGCTGGTGTGTGATGGAGCTGGGATCGCGGTCTGCGCTCCGGTCAGCCTGTCCCATAGCACTGCCATTTGGAAGGGGTCTAGCTCGGTCTCCGGGACAGTCCACTCCACACGCCTCACCCCAGCCGGACCCTTCCCACCGCAATAACACCATGAGCCCTTGGTACACGTTACCTCATTTATTCTCACAACATGCCTGTGAGGTAGGGAGGGGCAGGGACTGTCCCCATTTTACAGAGGAGGAAGTTGAGGCACACAGAGGTCAAGTGACTTGCCCAAGGTCACAGACGGCGGCCAAGCTGGAATGGGGCCCAGAGCAGGCCCTTGGTTCACCTGGGGCCCCCTACAGCAAGTGCCAGACGCGAGGACTCTCCAGTGCTGTAGTCTGTACAGAGCAGAGTAGCCCTCGTGCGCTGAGCTCGCTGCGGGCTGGGCCTCGCCCTCCCCCTGCCCTCCCCGCCCTGCAGGCCCGGGCCATTGCAGCTCAGGGCTTGTGACACCCTGGGAGTGGGGCTGGGGGGCAGAGGAGGGGAGGATGGTTGGGGTCAAAAAAAAAACAGAACAGAACAGAAAACCCAGAGGCTGGGCAGGTGGGAGACCAAAAAAAGAGGGCTGCTTACACACAAGGTATATATTTTTACACACACTTGTACACACACCTAGATATAGTACATGTAAAAATATATGCTATTCACACACCCGCCTCCTGCCAGGTGCCCCGAGAGCCAGCGGTGGCGCTGGTGGGCAAGGGCGAGCAGATGGGCGTTTGTTAAATATACACTCTAAGGTCTATGTGCATATGTACACATACGTATAGACACAGCCGCCCGCCCCTCGGGTACTGTACACAGGCTCAACCAGGGACAGACACATGGGGTCCCTCTCTCAAGTGCCCCCTGCAAGTCACTCTGAGTCATACATTTTGCTGAAGGAAGAAGGGGCTGGAGAGAAGAAAAAGGCGGGAGTCTGGAGTGTGATTACTGGCTTTTAGCTCACGCTCCCCCCAAAGCCTGAACCCTCCTCATCCTTCCCTGGAGGTGCATCGACCACCTGACCCTGCCTAGGGCTGGCGGATCGCAGGGGTAGGGTTGCTGCTGCTGAGAGGAACCTCCATCTGTGTGTGTGCACGTGTGTGACTGTGTGTGAGCACTTGGCGGGAGAGGGGGAGGTATGTCCAACGCTCTGTCCTCTGGGATCTCAACCACAAAAGGGGCTGAGAGCCAGAAAGCCGGCAGCCAGGATGGTGACCCCTGTGTGAGCTCTGAAGGGAAAAGAGAAACATAAGAATGAAAACTCTGAGGTCAGAGCGGGGGTAGCCGGGAGGAGAAGGACGGACATGGCAGGTGCCCAAGGCTCCCCTTGGGCTGTCGTCGTCTTGTAAACAAGCTAGTTTAAGTTCTCATTAGAACAAGTAAAAAGACCGCAGTCTGGAGGTTGGGCCGGGCAAGCGCCGAAGTCCATCTACCTAGTCCACCACGGCCAGCAAGAGGAAAAAAAGAGTTTGGTGTTTTTGTTGACTGTTTTTATGTGAAGTCTTCATAACCTAAAGCTGGGAGGGACCCAAAAAAGCCAAATTGTGAGCCCTTGTATGCGTCAATTTGAAAGTTGGCTCAGGGTCTCTAGACAGAATAACCATACTAAAGGTTGAAAAAATTTTTGTTCCATTTGCATTTAGCTTGTGTAATTTTTTTTTAAATGACTTAAAATTATTTGCTTCCTGGTCTCAGAGCCGGGTCTGGGCCTCGGGGACATAAATCTCGATGCTGTCCGCACTCTCTGTGGCTGAGTTCTGCCTCACAGAAGCTGCCCGCTTGGCTGCCAGGAGTCTCTTGCGGGCCTCCTGACGCTGCTTGTCACCAGCGTCGGAGGCCTTGTCGCGGCTCACTGCTGGCTTGGATTTGGCTGGCTTCTTTGGGACTGGAGGGGGTGGTTTCTTCTCTTCCTTTAGTGAGACAGTGAGGAGGGAAGAAAAATAAAGGTGCCACCTTTTGTGTGGCACTACCACCCACTATATGCTGGCAGCTGGAGTCTCTGCCCCAGCCTCCCTGCATCGGGCACAAGCAACACACATTTGGAATCAAGAAGCCACGAGAAGCGATGATAGTGGGAATAGCACAAGGCATAGGAGCAAAAAGCAAGCTCAGAATGTTCTAGCAGGAAGGGATGGTCAGATCACCTGTTCCCACCCCTGCTTTGAACCATTGAGAGACTCGGGCAGGAACAAGCCTGAGTCACGCAGCCCAGTCAGGGCCTCTGACTCCCAGGTCACATTTCACATGCTATTCTAGGGGATCAGAACTTACAAGGCCCACAGTCTAGTAACAATGACCATAGGGGTCACTGGGTGCCCATTTTACAGAAGGAAGCCTGGGCCTCAGGGAGGAGGCTGGCCCCCATATACTCCTGGAAGTGTGGCTCCAGGAGAAGGACCATTTTTCTGCCTCCAGAGTTCCCCACAGCCGTGTCTACACTTGTGCTTGAGGCTGCGGGCATGTTTCCCAGGAGCCCCATTTTCTGAACATGCAGGGCAGGGCGGCATGCTTCAGAGGGGCAGCTTCCACTGCACAGAGCGAGCGGCATGCCAGACGAGTGCCGAGCATGGACCCCGCGAACTGATGGATGTGAGCCCCCAGCTCAAAGACGACACACGGAGAAGGGAGCCAAGCAGCACTGACCGATGTGGGCAGCGTTATTGCCGACCAGGAATTTGTCCCTGGACTTCCCCTCCGCACTGCTCCATGCTCACCTTCCTCTTCTCGGGGGTCTCCACCAGCTGCCAGCTGTTGGCCTTGAGGTGGTAGAGTTCATCAAACTTCATGCTGATGTCCTCGATGGACAGCTGTAGCAGGTCCCAGAACCCTGCCAGGTCCTGGGCTGTTGGACGTGGGTTGGCGTCAGGGTTCTGCGGGGCAGAGAGGGATCAATGGGGCAAGCAAGGCAGAGGCTGGTCCCACAGGCCCTGGTGGGGGCCCCGTGTGGCCTAGGCTTGCTCCCCTCTTCCCAGGGTTAGTATCTGCATGAGTGAATGAAGTCAGTTCCTGGTCACTGCCAGCCCTGATGGTGGGGATCTTTGGGAGAAAGAGTCCCTGCACATACATGGGGGGACCGAGACCTGTGCCACCCCTGTAGGGCTACAGTGAGGAAGGGGCTCATGCCAGGCAGACCAATGTTCTCATTTTACAGGAAGGAAACAGAAGTTCCTGGCCATGGTCTCACAGTGAGGCAGGGAGGAGCCAGCATTCCTCCCAGGCGGGTATGACTACAGAATCCATGTGGTCTCCCTCCCCTCATTCTGTTCTCTGACAACACATTCCTCCTCATGACTGCCCGAGACAAACACTCTGCCATTCTCCTCCACCCCGGCTAGTTGGAGAGAGGCTTCGACATTCCCAGCAGGTAGGGGTGGGGGAGAAGGAAAGCCACCAAACCTAGTGGTGGTAGTTTTTAATTTCTTACCTTGGTTGTCTTCTTAGATACAGGATGTTTTATATAAATAAATCAGCACTAACTGATCTTTAACTTACATTGACTATTTTATACAGAGCTCACTTTTCTATTTCAGAAGGCATCAGCTACCTGAAAGGACTATTCCCGGCCTCTTTCCAATGCCATAAGGAGGCAGCACCTTCTCCATGTTACAGAGGAGTTCCAGAGGCTCGGAGGGGCTAACCCAGCTCGGGGATATAGCGGGCAGCCAAAGGCCCTGCTGTGGAGGAAGGAGAATCACACTCACCAAGTTTTGTTCACAGAGGCCCCGGAACTGCTGGAATTTCTGGGACATCAGTAGTTGGGCACTGCCCACAGCACTGAGGACTTTACCTAAGACTGAGAAAGTAGAATAAGACTTACTGAGCAGCGCATATCGTTTGCTGGGGTGGAGGCAGTCATAGCTTTCGCCTTCCCACCCCACCTTAGGATACCAACCATTATTTGGTGATGGCAGTTGGTCTTCATTTTACATATTAATCCATTCTCATTGTGAAAAGTGCAAACAGTAAAGTGACTCCATCCCCTAGTTCTTAATGACATTTTATGGCAATAAGTTTGAAAACTGAGTTTAAAAGGAAGAAATTTCCAGAAAAAATGTAAATTATTATTCAAAGAGAAATAGAAAATCTGATTAGATTAATAATTTTTAAAAAACAAGTTGAAAATCTTCCCAGAAAAATGAACCAGGCCTATTTAGTTTTACAGGTGAGGTTTTTATAGAAAACCTTCAAGGAACAGATAATCCCTATCTTCAAACTCTTCCAGAGAGTAAACAAAGAAAATGATACAATTTCAAGAGCCCTAAGAGCAGATAAGACATGCCAAGAATAGGTCACTTTCATTTTGAACATTAATGTAAGTCTTCTTAAGTTATAAACAAGTAGAATCTAACAGAAGAATTGATCAGTAAATATTTAACTAGGAATACAGGCTGATCTTTTAGTATGACTTACAGTTTTAAAATGGTGGCATAACGAAGTACTATCTCCCATTCCCCCCAGAAAGCCCCAAAATGCACATCGTCTCACAGAACTCTGGACCACAGTATGAGGAAGACTGCCACGTGCAATGACAGCCACACAAGGAGGGTTCTTGGGCTTGAAGGTCTCAGGTAAAGGTGTTAGTTTTTGAGTTCTCCAAAGTAGCGCATCTCGAAGGGAGAGGCCCACAGTCTCTCACTTGACATACAAAGGACTCCCGCGTCCTAAACCTGGTTTGGCAGCAAGGACGAGGGGTGGGGAGGCGTGGCGTTGTAAGCAGCCCTGGAGTTGCCTGGGGAGAAGACAAGGCTGAGGGCACATAGTACTGGTCTGTCCCACAATGATCTACTGACAAGAGCTCATCAAGGAAGAATGTCATCTCATTAAGAAATTAGTAATTAAAAAGGAATCAACATAGGAGGTTAAACAGATACTATAGGAACAGCAAATGGTAGATAAACATTCATCAGAAAATTGTGGCCAGGGAAGAGATGAAAAGTGTGACATTTAGCCATGGAAATGTAAAACAGTAGTTCAAAGCAGAGATGGAGGTGCCCCCAAAACAGACAGATGCAGGACAATGGAAGGAGATAACACATGAGCTCTGGATCTAGTGCAAGAGAAAAAAAGCAGGTCATCACAGAAACGAGGGAAGCAGCATGAAGAATAAAACCCACTGAAAACTAGGAAAGACAAGGTGAATATAAGTGAGAAAGCTCCTGATTCAAATGCTTAAACTGCTTGATTAACAAACATCTTTTTAAATGAATAACTAAGCTACTGGGAATAAAATGAGTCCCCCTTCTTCCCCTGCATCCCTCAAAGTAGGGAGTGGGGATATGTGCCTGGCTTGGTCAAAAGTAGAGTGAGAATAAAAGGAAAAGTATCTCCCGAGAATGCCTAACCATAAGACTGCACTTGGGTACTTTATTTTTTAAGAAATAAAAGCAGCAACTAAATGTACTGAAGAGACTATCAAAAAGAAAGTGACTGAGAGGCATGGAAGAGAGAGGGAGACTCTATCAGAGTTCTAAAAGAAGAAAACAGAAATCACTATTTAGAATTTTCCAGAAATGGCCGACACCAGTCCTGAGTCAGGAAGCCAAATGAATCCCAAGCAATTCACACTTATTTACAGTAAGGCCCAAGAGAAACTCTTAGAAAGCAACCAAGGGGCAAGCAAAGATTACTGCCAAAGGAATGAATTAAACAGCAAACTTCTCAATTACAACAATGGATGAAAACTGAATATGGTGCTGAGAGAAAAGTGTTATCTTAGAATTCTACACCCAGAGTAACTATCATTCAAGAATGAGTGAGAATGGAGAAAGGACAGTCTTTTCAACAAATGGTGCTGGGAAAACTAGATATCCACATGCCAAAGAATGAAGCTGGTCTTTCACCTTATACCATATAAAATAATTAACTCAGAATGGATCAAAGACCTAAAAGTAAACTAAAACTGTAAAACCCTTAGATAAAAACATAGGAGCAAATCTTAATGACTTTGGATTTGGCAGTAGTTTCTTAAACAAGATACTAAAAGCACAGGTGACAAAAGAAAAAAGATAAATTTTACTTCATTAAAACTGAAAAATTTATGCATAAAAATATACTGTAAAGAAAATGTAAATGATCCGCAGAATGGGAAAATTATTTGCAAATCATATCTGATAAAGAATATCCAGACAATATAAAGAATGCTAAATCAATAAAAAAGACAATCCAATTTTAAAATGGGCAAGAAGTTGACTAGATATTTCTCCAAAGATATACAAATGGTCAGTAAGCATGTTCAGCATCATCAGTCATCAGGGAAATGCAAATCAAAACCACAAGGAGATACCACTCCAACCCTGTTCGGATGACTATTATAAAAATACCAACCAAAAAAAAAAAAACCCCAGAAAACAAAAAGTATTGGCAAAGATATGAGGAAACTGGAACCCTGTGCATTGTTGGTAGGAATATAAAATGGTGCAGCTGCTGTGGAAAAGTTTGGTGGGTCCTCTAAAAGTTAAACATAGAGTTAACCATAAAACTGAGCAAACCCTATTCCTAGGTCCATAGTGACTTAAATACTTACATGCCAATATTCATAGCAGCATTATTCACGATAGAGGTAAAAACAACCCAAGTGCCCATCAATAGGTGAATGAATAAATAAAATGTGGTAAAGACACACAATAGAATATTACTCAGCCATAAAAAGGAATGAAGTTCTAATTTATACTACAACATGGATGAAACTTGAAAACATGATGCTAAGTGATAGAAGCCAGACAAAAAAGGCCACACAGTGTATGATTCCACTTACATGAATTACCTAGAATAGGCAAATGCAGGTAGACAGAAAGTACATCAGAAGTTACTAGGGGCTGTGGGTAAGGAATGGGAATGAGGAGTTACTGCTGGATAGGTACAGAGTTTCTGGGGTAATAAAAAGGAGACAGTGTACAAATAAAAGAGATTAGAAATGAAAAAGGGCCAGATGATATAACCATACTGGAAAAGGTATTTTAAAAAGTTTTACAGAGCTGTGAAGTAAAAGATAATTTTTTTCTTAAACAAAAGAGAATATGAATAGAGGAAACATCCCAGACTCTTTTTATGAAGCTAGATAATCTTGATACTACAACAGGATAAGGATGAGCAAGGAAAATTACCAGCCAGTTTCTCACGAAGAAAGGCAGAATTATTAAATCACATATTAATAAACCAAGTCCAACAATGTACTAAAATGATGCTATATATAATTCAGCTGGGTTTATTCTGGCAATACAAGACTGACTCAACTTAAGAAAATTCTAATGACCTCTGATTTGGGCAGTGAAAAACCAGTTAGTATCAGATAAACTGAGCCCTCCAAGAAAAAGTTAAAAAAAAACCAAAACACTAAATACCAAAACAACAAAAAATCTCTTTCAAGGCATTAAAAATTATCAAAGCAACCAGAATCTGAGAGGCTAAGATCCCAGTGAGAAGGGAAACAATATTCAGGCGTGTCCGATACTCTGTACTGCTTTTACTTGAAGGCATTTATCTCCCAGCTTATAAGCAGCATAAGGCCAAGAGGCTTAGAAGCCAAGCAGAAAGTGGTGATTAAAAGGCTGAGCAGAGCTTGTGCAAGTTTCATGGGGATAGGAAGACCAAAATTGGAATTCGGAGCGACTAAAGCAAACAGGACTTAAGGGAAGTGCTTTAAGCTAAGCAAAGCTTCCAACTGTCTGAAGATGTGGGAGAAAAATGAGCTCAGGGTCTGCTGAGGAGGAGGGGCTTGGAAATACTGCAGGCTCTCATTGAGATTCCCTGAAGAGTGCACACCAGGGTAAGGGCAAACTAGACATAGACAGCCGTCACTAAAAGCTGGCTTTGAGTCAGTTAAAAGGTATACCAGGACATCTCTGCTATACCGTGTCTGGCCCTGTCCTGCCTGCAGGAAACAAAAGCACATGCTTTCTTGACGAACAGAAAATGATCCTGAGCCTCAGTTTATTTCTGTAGTTTTCACATAGGGTTTCTAGCACTGAATAAAAATTACCAAGCTTAGCAGGAGATAGGACCAAATGACTGCACACCAAAAGAGAAAAATATAGAAAAAACAAACCTATAGGGGCTGTAGATACTAGAGTTATTGGACAAGGGCTTTAATATAACTCTGAATACGTCTAAGAAGATATATGACAAGAATCTATCAAGACTCAAATGGAAATTCTAGAACTAAAAAAATATAGTAATTGAAATTAAGACCAAAATATATGGGTTTAATAGATTAGTCACAGCTGAACTATACAGTAATCCAACAGGAAATACCAAGACTGAGGCCTGAGGAGGAAAAATAAAAGTACAGAAGAGAGAATGAAGAAACAAAAGACTCGGCAGGCTAACCTGTGTAACTGGAGCTCACGAGGAGAAGAAATACAATGGAGCAGAAATAAAGGTCAACTTTTCTGAAACTGATGGAAGTTATTAAAGCCAGAGATTCAAGAAACCCTGTGAACATCAAGCTGGAAAAAATACAAAGGCAACCATACCAAGATATCACAGTAAAACTGGTAAAACTCAAACATAGGAGAAAAGTCTTAAAAGCAGAGGGGGAAAAATTATTCTTCAAAGGAGCAGCAGGAAGACTGACAGCTGACTTTTCAAAAGAAAGGCTGGGAACCAGAACATAGTCAACATATTTATAAGTGTTGAAAGAAGCTCAATACTAACCTAGAATTTCATATGTAACAAAAATACTATTCAAAAAAAGAAAAATACAGACATTTAAAGATCAATATTGCATTAAATACTAAAGAGAGTTCTTTAGGCAGAAAGAAAGTGATCCTGAGAAAAAAGGAGTGAAGGGTTAACAAAGGGTAAATATGTGGGTAAAGCTAAGTAAATATTGATTGTGTAAAGCAAAAATGCTTGTTCTATATATAGTTCTATATATAGAACTAAACTACTTCACAGCAATAGTACAATGAAGTAGTTTAACTGTACTCTTGGGCAATAAAAGTGTTCTAAGGTCTTTGCATCATCTGTGAAATAGTAAAGGTACTAATTTAGATTAGTCTTTACCAAGTCAAGGATGCAAGTTAGTAGTTCGTACTTAATCTTTAGATTAAGTACTAAAAGAATAATAAGCTAACATGAGAAAAGTATAAATACTTGATCGAGGCAAGAAAGGAGAAAAATCTATTAATAAAATTTATCACATTACTAGATTTAAAAAGGGAAACCACATGATTATCTAAATATAGTCCAAAAATTCCATTAGATTAAATAATTTTCTTAACCAGAATAAGAGTACCTACAACAAACCTACAGTAAATACCATACTCAATGATACAATTTCTTATTTATGGATAAAAATAAGAATGTAGCAAGGTTTCCAGATATAAGATCAGTATAAAAGAGCATTTCACTAACAATAAATAGAAAATGCAGTAACAAAAAACACCATTTACATCCCTCCAGAATTAAAATACTAATCTAACAAATCTTTTAAAAATATGTAAAATTTTTTTACATAAAAAAAATTTAAATGTAATTGAAAGACACTAAAGAAGACCTAAGTAAATGGAGACATATAATTACTCAATTCATAAAGATGTAAATTTTCCCTCAAATCAATCTACAGATTTAATATAATACCAATCAGAATGTCAACATGGGACTTGAAAAGCTGATTCCAAAATTTATGTGGAGGAGCAAAGAGCCAAGATTAATTAGCCAAGCCACTCTTGAAGAATGACGTTGAGGAAACTTGTCCTTCCAATTATCAAGATTCATTATGTACTTATAACAAAGAAGAAAATATGATTTGGGCCTAGGGATAGATTAATGAACGGAATAGAAAGCTCAGAAATAGGGCAACACATATAGGAAACCTGCTATTTGTCAGCACTATATTGCATTTCAATAGGATAAGGATTAACATTTTAACACATAATTATCCAATAAGAAAAAATTAACATGGAACCCTATCTCGCTCCATGCAGACAAATCAGTTTCAAGCGACCAAGGACTTAGATGTGGAAGACAAAACTTGAAAACTGTTACAAGAAAACAGTTAAGTATCTTTTTGACTTCAGGAGGATAGATTTCTTAAGATAAAATAAGTGCAAACCATAAAGGAAAAGACTGATAAATTTAACTACATTAAAATTAAGAATATCTACTCATTTAAAAGATGCCATAAAGAAAGTGAAAAGACAAGTCACAAACTGGGAGAAGGTTACAATACATATAACTGACAAAGGTTCCAGAATCAGTTATCTAAAGATCACCTATGAGGCAGTAAGAAAAAGACAAAAGAAAAAGAGGCAAAAAATACGAACAGGCATTCACAGAGGAGGAAACGTAAATGACTAACATGAGAAAAGATGGTAGATGTCATTAGTAACCAATGAAAGGCAAATTATAACCACTATTTCATATTCATAAGCAAAGATGTATGGCACAGGATACTCTCATGGAGTGCTGAGGGAATAAGAAATTACTATAATCACTTTGGAAAACAATTTGGCATTTTGTAAATCTGAACACATACGCTATGGCCTAAGCATTTCCACTCCCAGTAGAGACCTCAGAAAACTCTTGTATATGTACACTAGGAGATATGGTTAAATATGTTCATAGTAACCCGCAGTTTATATCATTCTTAATGGTGTGGAGACTGAATTATATCTAAGATCAGCAATGAGACAAAAATAAGGATGTCCAGTTTTGCCACTTCTAGTCAGCATTATATTGGAGCCAGGGCCATTAGGTAAAAAACAAATATAAGGAAATCAGATTGGAAAGAAAAAAGTAAGACTATCTCTGTTCTTGAATGACATGATCTTGTGTATGAAAAATCCTGAGGAATCCCCCCAAAATACTTAGAACTAATAAACATGTTCAGCAAGGTTGCAGCATACAAGATCAATACGCAAAAATCAGTCGTATTTCTATATACTAACAATGAACAATCTGAAAATTAAGAAAACAATTTCATTTGTAGTATATCAAAAAGAAAAAATATTTGGGGATAAATTTAATGAAAGAAACAAAAAGAAATGGGAGAAATATTTAAAAACCTAAATAAACAAATATATCCCATGTTCATGGATCAGAAGACATTATAGTAAGATGGCAATACTCCTCAAATTGAATTACAGATTTAACATCATCTCTATGAAAATAAAATCCCAGCTGCCTTTTTTTTTGCAGAAATTGACAGATGATTTTAAAATATGGAAATGCAAGAACAATTAGAACTTCCTTTCTTGAGAAGCTGAGAGCTGTCCATAAGCTTATTTTTTTTTAATATTTTTATCTGAAGAACAAAGTTGGAGGACTCACATTTCCCAATTTCGAAATGTATTACAAAGCTCTAGTAATCATGACAGTGTGGTACTGGCTTAAGTATACTCATGTACATCCATGTAATGGAATAGAAGCGAGAGTCCATAAGTAAATCCTTACATGATTTTTGACAAGGATACTGAGACCATTCAATGGGGAAAGAAGAGCCTAACAAATGGTGCTAGGACAATTGAATATCCAAATGTGAATGAATTTTCACCTATATGAAAGAAAATTCACTCAAAGCGGATCACAGACTTCAATATAACGGCTAAATCTATAAAACTCTTAGAAGTAAACAGGAGTAAATCTTCATGACCTCATATTAGGCAATAGTTTCTTAGATTTCACACCTAAAGCACTACCGTCCAAAGAAAAAACCTAAACAGACTTCACTAAAATCAAACGTTTGTGTTTCAAAGAATACTTAAGAGCTGAAAAGTGGAAAAACTTGGTGAATGGATAAGCCAAATGCAATACCCCATACAATGGAATATTATTCAGCAATAAAAAGGGCTTAAGTACTAATAACATGCTACAACGTGGATAAACCTCAAAAACATTATGCTAAGTGAAAGAAGTAAACAACGAGAGGTTACACATTGTATGACTCCATTTATACAAAATATCCAGAACAGGCAAATCCATAGAGAATAAAGTAGACTAGTGTTTTCTTAGGGCTGAGGGATGGGGAGAGATATGGACAAGGAATGACAGCCTAAATGCGTACCAGGTTTCTTTTTGGGGTGATGAAAATGTTCTAAAGTTACGTAGCAGTGATGGTTGCACAAACCTGTGAATATACTGAAAACCACTGAATTGTATAAAGGGGTGAATTTTATGGTTTGTAAATTATATCTCAATGCTGTTGTAAAAAATTGTTCACAACCAAAAACCAGAAACAATTCAAATGCCCATGAGTGGAATGGATAAAGCAACAGTATGTTTATACAGTGGAATGCTACATATCAATGAAAAGAATGAACTACAGGTACAGGCATTAACATGGGTGAATCTCAAAAACAATGTTGAATAAAAAAAAGCAAATCTCAGAAAAATACATACACTATGCTTTGATGAATATAAATTCCAAAGACAGGCAAAACAATATATTTCTTAGGGACACGGACATGTGTTATAAGTATAAAAAAAAGTAAAGGTATAATTAATACAAAATTCAGGAGCATGCTTACTGCTATGGCAGAAAGGTGATATCATTGGACTTCAAAGATACTGGTAACATTCTATTCTATAAACTAGGTAGTGGGTACATGAATGTTCTTTTTATTATGTTTCTTTACACTGTCTACTCTTTGCATGTATATTTCACACTAAAAATAAAGGTTAATAAGAAGAATGAGGGCAAAATAAAGATTTTCAGATAAATACAGAGTTAATAACAACTCTCAGGTACTCATTAAAGAAAGTTCTAAAGGATGTACTCAGCAAAGACGATCCAAAGAGAAAGAGATGAGATGTAAAGAAGGGCAAGCAAATAATAAACATATAAATCTAAATAAATTAACTATAAAATAATTATCATATAGGTATATAATAAATTGAAAATCAAAATAATTATTGGTGGAGTTTAAACAGTCAGATAAATCATATTTTAGGTCTTTTATTGTTTGGGAGAAAGGTAAAGATGTTGAGTAATGTTAAATTTTAAGGGTTAAAAGAATAGAAATATGGCGTATAACTTCTGTGGCAGAGACAGCTAGTTCTCAGTATTTGTTTCTCCTTTCTCAGAAATAGAACCTGTTTTTCCTTCCTGTCAAATAGCAACTCTACTCAGATGAAGTAAAAACACAGAAATTTCTTAGGCATAATGTGAATTTTCCAGGACGAAGTACTGTCAGATGGAAAATTTGAGCCATGGTATGTAAAATATTAAAATCGTGTGACAAGTTACATTAGAATCAGTATCAGAACTCCTGTTGTTAGTATCATGTCACATCCCTGTAATGTGCACACTCTGTGTACTAAGCACAGCAGAGGCTTCCGAAAATAAGTGATTTATGGGGGCCTTCGATTTTTAACTGCACACGTAGCAGCCTGGAATCAAGCATTTCCTAGGCTCCCTTGCTACGAGATATAAGTAGCTATATGTGTAAGTTCTGGTCAAAGGGGTAGAAGTGATGTGTGGGGTCAGCTTGCTCTTTTTCTGCTACTGGTTCCTTTGCTGGCTGGAATGCTGCTGGGATTCTGGGATTTAAGCAGCCACTGTGAACAATGAGAAGACCTGTAGATAGAAGCCAACTATGACATAAAACCTCGAGAAAAAAGGAAATCTGGGGCTCTAGCTTTACTATCTTGGACATTCTTGAACTTGAAATAAAGCCTTGTTCAAATCACTCTTTTTAAAAAATTTTATAGGTAAACCTAATCCTAACTAAAACACTCTCAAAACTAGTAAAGGGAATGGGGGAGAGGGATGTTTAATCCAAAAGAAGGCAAAGAGAGAGAGGAAAAAAAGAAACCTTAAAAAAGTAGAACAAGTATCACAAAGTAATAGGGTAAGAATAAGCCCCAATATATAGAAATACCACTGTAAATGGACTACACTGTCTACTTAAATAAAAATCAACAGACTAGATGAAACAAAATCTAGGTATATGCTAATTGATGAGAGATGATTGTAAGGACAGTGAAAGGTCGAAAGTAAAAGGATGGATAGAGGTATCACACCAGAAAAACCCTAACCCAAAGAAAGCTGGTACAGCAATACTCCTAACATAAAATAAGACTTTGAGGCAAAACACAAATATACATCTGGAAAAATAGAGCAGGTGAATCACTGGGAATATTACAATTCTAAACCTGATGCAACTAAGATATCTTCCGAATAATATAAAGTAAAATTTGACATAATTTTAAAGAGAAATGGACAAACTCACCATCTTATAAAAAGTGTGATACGCATTCTCTAAACACAACACGATTAAATTGGAAACAAATAAAAGCAGGCTTATCTTTCGCATGAACGTGCCCCTGCCCCACTCCTGCGCTCTGCAGCCTCATCTCTGGTTCTGCACTCTCCTGGATGACCATTTCAGATCTCTGCGCAAACCTCCTAAGCCGCCTCCCACTTTCTCACTCGGAAGATGATGCCCATTTGAGACAGCTGATTCTTCCTGAAAATCTTACTCGGTTGGGTTCCACTTGCCTTTTTTCACCTCACTGGTCACTCCTCCCTTCCCGCCATGAAGTATTAAGTGTCTTGGGGCTCAATCCTTGCATTGTGTCTCTTCTCTACTCATTTTTACCTCATTTTTGGCCTTATCTATACTGATAACTCCCAAATATAATCTTTGGCCTGGACCTCTCCTCAGACTCATATCCAACTGCCCGCTTGGCTTCGCCACTCGGTATCTAACTATGTGTATGAAAGGCAGTATGTTCAAAACGCAACTCCTGACTTTTCTCCTGATATCTGCTCTCGTCTTCCCTCTCTCATCGGCAAGTTCATCCTTTTCTTCACTCAGACTCCAAACCATTTTTGACTCCTTTCACTCTTATTCCATATCAAATCCATCAGGAAATCCTGCTCTACCTTCAGAATATATCCAGAATCTGACCCCTCCCATAAATGCTCCAAGGCTACCACCATCTTCTCTGACCCAGATTGTAGTTACATTCTCCTGACTCATCTCCCGACTTCCACTTGTGCCTCTCCCCTTACTTTCTTTTGCATAGAGAAACCAGATTAATCCTTTAAAAAAGAATGTCAAGTTGCAGCACTCAGAACTCTTCTGGGAGTAAAAGCCAAGGCTTTAATAACACCTCTGAGGCCCTCTGTGATCTGGGGTGCCACTCTGACTTGACCTCTACCTCTGTCCTCCTGCTCATGTCAAACACTTGCCCTCCATAGGGGTTCTCTGCTCCCGCCATTAGCTCTGATCTCCACATCTCTAAGACCTCTCTCTCTCCCTTCCTTCAGGTTTCTGCTCCAAGATCACCTTGTCAAGCAGGCCTTCCCTGATCTCCCTATGTGGGACGGCAACACTGCCCCCATCCTGCAGCATTCATTATCCTGCTCTTACTATGTTGTATTTCTCTGTTGCACATGAAATCATCTTACATATTATATGTTGACTTGATTATTTTCTGTTTCTTCCCATGAGAATATAAGCTCCATGATGGCAGGGACTTTGTTTTGTTCACCGTTAAAACCCAGAAGCTAGAACAGTGCCTGGCATATGGTACTCAGTAACTGTTCACTAAATGAATCAAGGGCAGGACTACGGGAGGGATGCGGCTTTCTCTCTACTATTTCACGGTGTTGTGAAGCTCCTGCAGTTAGACAAGATATGCATGAGATACAGTAAGATTAGAGACACAAAATTGCCATACTAGCAAACAGTATGATCGTTTATGATGCAAATCCAAGAGAACTGAGTTATATAAGTAAATATTTAGTTTGACACAAGGATCAAACATCCTATCTACTAGCAATAATTAATTGGAATATACAAATATTTTTTTAAAAGATCATTTTACTATCAAAACAAAAACTATAAAGTACCAAGGACTAAACCTAATAAAAATATATAAGACCTTCATAAAGAAATTAATCAAAGTTGAATAGAAGGATATAAGATATGAATAAATGGAGATACAAACTTTATTTATAGGTAAGAAGACTCGAATCTTTTACATACAAACTTTATTTATAGGTAAGAAGACTCAAATCTTTTACAGGTATCAGTTCTTCCTAAATTAATCTATAAACGATTTTCAGTCAACATCCCAGCAAAATTTTTCTGAGGAACTTGATGTACTAATTCTAATATTAGTCTGGGAAGAATGAAGATGTAAGTAAAATTTTTCTTTTTTAGACAAAAATAAGGAAGAAGGATTTAATCTACTACATGCCAAGGCATGTTACAAAGCTATGGTAATTAAAAGTTGTATTAATGCAGAAATAGACCAAAGTGCCGCAGAACAGAATAGTGCCCAGAAACACACCCCTGCATATGTGGAAATCTGGCAGAGGTTATGACAAAGTAGTATTACTAATCGGTGAGGAATGTAGAGACTTTAATAACTAGTGTTGTGACAGCTGGTTTTCCACATGGAAAAAAATGAGATCCTAGAATGTACAAATATAGACTGCAGATGAATCAAACACCTATATATATATGAGAAAACAAAACAAAACCAAACCCAAAACTTTGAAACCATGAAAAAACCTCTATCCCACTGGGACACAGAAGGTGTCTTTAAGAATCAAAGAGGCATTCAATATAGCAAGAAGATATAACAATTATAAACATACACAACTAATGACAGACCATATAAATATATGAAGCAAAAGCTGACAGAATTGAAGGGAGAAACAGACAGCTCTCTAATAGTTAGAGACTTCAATACCCCATTAACAATAGTGGACTTAAGCAACACAATAAACCAACTAGATTAACAGACACATACAGAACACTATCCAACAATAATACAATACACATTCTTCTCAAGTATACATGGGACATTTTCCAGGACAGACCATATGGTAGGCCATGAACTAAGTCTCAACTGATTTTTAAAAAGATGGATATCATACAAAATATCTTCTCTGACCACAACGGGATGAAGTCAGAAATCAGTAACAAAAGGAAACTGGAAAATTCACAAAATTGTGGAAATTAACACATTTTTAAACAACCAATGAATCAAAGAACAAATCATAAGAGAAATTAGAAAATACTTAGAGACGAATGAAAACAAAAACATAACATACCAAACCAATGGGTAACAGTAAAATCAGTGCTATGGGGATAATTTACAGCTATAAATGCTAACATTAAAAAACAAGAAAGACATTCTTTTGGCTAAGATCAAGTGTAAAAAAAAAATAAAATTCAAATCAACAACCTAACCTTACTACTTAAGGAACTATAAAGAGAACAAACAACCCAAAGCTATCAGAAATAGTAAATAATAAAAATTAGGACAGATAAATGAAATAGAGGATAGAAAAATGAGGAAAAAACAATGAAACCAAAAGTTGTTTCTTCAAAAAGATCCAATAAAACTGACAAACCTTTAGCTAGCCGGACTAAGAAAAAAGATTCAAATTACTAAAATCAGAAATGAAAGTGAGGATATTACTACCAATTCTACAAGAATAAGGACTATAAGAGAGTACTATGAACTCTTTTTGTATGCCAACAAATTGGATAACTTAGATGAAATGGACACATTTCTAGAAACAAAAGCTTCTAATTCTAAATCACAAAGAAATAGAAAATCCAAACAGACCTGTAGAGATAGAGATAGGATCAGTAATCAAAAAAAATCTCCCAACGAAGGAAAGCCCTGGACCTGATGGTTTTACTGGAGAATTCTGCCAAACATTTAAAGAACTAATACTAATCATTTTCCATTCTAAAAACCTGAAGAGGGAATACCTCCTAACTCATTCTTATGAATTAGCATTACCCTGATACCAAAGCCAGGCAAAGACACTACAGGAAAACTATAGACCAATATTCCTCCTTATGAATATTGAAGCAAAAATCCTTAACAAAATACTAACAGAATTCAGCAGCATACAAAATCTCATGATAAAGTGAGATTTACTCCAACACAAAGATGGTTCAACACATGAACACTGATCGATGTAATATGCCACATCAACAGAATGAAGGAAAAAAACCCACATCATCATCTAAACTGATGCAAAAAAAGCACCTGACACGTTTTCATGATAAAAACACACAACAAACTAGGAACAGAAAGAAACTACCTCCATATAACAAAAAGCCATATATGAAAAACTCAGTGAATTATCATATGCAATGGTGAAAGACAAAGTGTTTTCTGTAAGATAAGGGACATAGAAAGAATGCCTGCTTTCACTTCTATTCAATGCAGTACTACTAGAAACTCTAGCCACAACAATTTGGCAAGAAAACAGAAATAAATGCATCCAAAATGGAAAAGGAAGAAGTAAAATTATCTTTGTTTGAAAATAATATGATCTTATTGTAAAAAACTCCGAAGATTCCAGAAAAAACTGTTAGAGCTAATAAACGAATTCAATTAGATATAGCAGGATATAGAATTAACACATAAAAATCAGTTGCATTTCTAATAATTAAAAAAATAATTTCATTTACAATAGTACCAAAAAGAATAAATATTTAGGAATTAACTAAGGAGGTGAAAGACTTACACAATGAAAACTACAAAATACTGCTAAAAATAAAGAAGAAATAAATAGAAACCATGTTCGCAGACAGGAAGGCTTAAATGTTAAAATGTAAATACTACCCAAAGTGGTCTCAGAGTCAATGTGATCCCTATCAAAATCCCAATGACTTTTTTTCAGATATAGAAAAATCCATCCCTATAATTCATATGGACTCTCAAGGGACCTTGAATAGCCAAAACAATTCTGAGAAAGAAGAACAGAGTTGTAGGATTTGTACTTCCTTATTTCAAAACTTACTATAAAACCACAGTAATCAAAACAGTATGGTATTGGCATAAAAACAGACAGACCAATGGAATAGAGCCCAGAAATAAACCCTCACATATATGGCTAAATGATTTTTTCCTCCTTCCCACTGTGGCCAAATGATTTTTGACAAGGGGCCAAGACCAATAAGGAAAGGACAGTCTTTTCAACAAATGGTGCTGGGAAAAAAGTGATATCCACTTGCAAAAGAATGAAATTGGACTCCTATCTAACACCATATACAAAAATTAACTCAAAATGGATTTCTCAAAAAAAAAAAACTAGACACCTAAACAGAAGGCCTAAAACAGTAAAAGTCTTAAGAGAAAACATGGGAAGGACAAAAGCTTTATGACATTGGATTTGGCAGTGATTTCTTGGATATGACATCAAAGGCACGAGAAACAAAGGAAAAACAGACAAATTAGACTTTATGAAACTTAAAAATTTTGTGCATCGAAAAACACTATCAATAGAATAAAAAGGCAACCCACAGAAATGGGAAGAAATATTTGCAAATCACATATTTGATAAGGAATTAATATTCATAATATATAGAGAACTCCTAAAACTCAACAACAAAAAACAACCTGCTTCAAACATGGCAAAGGATTTGAATAGACATTTCTCCAAAGAAGATACACGAATGGCCAACAAGCACATGAAAAGATGCTTGACATCACTAATCATTAGGGAAATGCAAATAAAAACTATGAGATACCACCTCACACCCATTAGGATGACTAGTATTAAAACAAACAAACAAACAAACCCAAACAGAAAAGTATTAGTGATGTAGTGAAGCAGAGAATGTAGAGGATGTAGAGGAACAGGAATCCTTGTTTACTGTTGGTGGGAATGTAAAATGGTATAGCTGCTATGATAAACAGTATGGTGGTTTCTGAAAAAAAAAAAAGAAAGAAATTCAAAATAGAATTACTCTCTGATCCAGCAATTCCACACTGGGTATACCTAAAAGAATTAAAAGCAGGGACCTGAACAGATATTTGTACATCCATGTTCATAGCAGCATTATTCACAGTTGAGCTGGAAGTAACCCGTGTCCACTGACAGATGAATGGATAAGCAAAATGTGTATGTACATACAAACAATGGAATGTATTCAGCCTTAAAAAGGGAGGAAATTCTGCAATATGTTACAACACAGAAGAAACTTGAGGGTATTAAACTAACTGAAATAAACCAATCACTGAAAGACAAATACTGTATGATTCCACTTATATGAGGTACTTAAGTCAAAATCATACAAAGTAGAATGGTGGTTGCCAGGGCCTGTAGGGGAGGGGGAATGGGGAGTTAGTGTTTAATGGGTATAGAGTTTCAGTTCTACAACATGAAAAGTCTTATGGGGATGGATGGTGGTGATGGTTGTACGCAATATGAATGTAACACCTCTGAACTGTACATTTAAGATGGCAAATGTATTATTGTATTTTACTACAATAAAAAATTTTTAAAAAGCTGCAAAAGATTAATAGATATGAATCTATTAAAATTAAAATCACAGTGATAAAAACATTAATTTTAAAAGCCAAGCAATAGTATGAAAGAAAATACTGCCCTCTAGAGAAACTAGAGGATTGTTTTTTGAAGATTCTGAAGGATTCTAGAGAAGATACTGCCATTTCAAGGTCTTCTCCTGAGGAAAGGACCAGTTTGTCACCTCATCACCCTAGAGCAGGATATCCTTAAACTTAGCTGAGCAACAAACCACTTTAATGTTAGCAGTGTCTGTCACTTTGTCACTGGTAGAAATCGCAGATAATTTCATATCACATTACAGATGTCATAGTTGTCTTGAAATATTTACTGTCATCACTACTTTGAAATTGTAGCAGTTAGGCTGACTGCTAGATCTTAATTAATGCCTTAACAAAGAAGTACACGCTACATTACAAATTTAATATTTTGATAACTGTATATTAGTGTAATTGGTTTCCTTTGTTATCTTGATGTAATTTTTTTTTAAATTCCCTCCCGGCCCACTTACTCCCCTGACCTATGGATGTTGCTATCTCCCCTTAAGAACTGGATCTCTGAAGGCTGGGGCGTCTCCTGCCCTGCGCTCGCAGCATACTCCCAGGGCCTGGCACACCCAGGGTAGGGGTTGTGGCTCTGCTGGGGCTTGAACCCAGGACCTTCTGTGTGTAAAGCAGACATGCTAACCACTACTCTATGGAACCACCCCTATCTTGATGTAATTTTTACTGTTCTTTAAAACCAGTTTTTTGAGGTGTCCATAGAAGCCCACCTTTCAACAAGCCCTGCCCATATAGAGCTATCAATTAGCTTCTCAGTCCCTCAAACTTTTTATCCTAATTTTAATTTTTAATACACGTTCATAACTTAAAAAATTAAGTGGAAGCACAGCAATAGAAAAAAAACCAGAAAAACTGGACTTAATCACAATTAAAACCTTTTGTGCTTCAAAAGCTACTATCAAGAGTGCAAAGTCAACCTACAGAATGGGAGAAGATATTTACAAATCATGTATCTGATAAGGGCCTATTTTCTAGAATATATAAAGAACTCTTACCACTCAACAACAGAAAACAAACAACCCAATTAAAAATGGGCAAGGGATTTGAATAGATCTTTCCCTAAAGAAGATATCCAAATAAACAATTAGAATATGAAACAATGCTCAGCACTGGTAATTAGGGAAGTGCAAACCAATATGACGATGACCTATTATGATGGCTGTAATTTCTTAAGAAGATAGTGAGGATGTGGAGAAATTGTAACCACTGTGGAACGCAGTTTGGAGATTTCTCAAAAAAAAACGAGACACAGATTACCGACATGACCCAGCAATTCTACTCCTAGGTGTATACAACAAAGAACTGAAAACAATGACTAAAACAGATACTTGTCTGCCAATGTTCACTGCATTATTCATAGCCACCAAAAGAGGGAAATAACTCAACTGTCCATCAACAGATGGATGAATGGACAAACAAAATGTGTTATCTACATACATACATACAGTCAAAATATTATTCAGCCATAAAAGGAATGAAGTCCTGAGATATGCTACATAAAAGGACAAACACTGTAACATCCCACCTACATGAAATATCTAGAATAGGCTAAAAGGAAATTAGAGGTTACCAGGGGCTGGGTGGAAGGGGAGAAGGGAGTTATTGCTTAATGGGTACAGAACTTCCATTCAGGATGATGAAAAAGTTTTGGAAATAAATACTGGTGATACACAACACTGTGAATGTAACTGATGCCACTGAATTATAAACTTAAAAGTGGTTAAGATGGCAAGTGTTTTGTCATATACACTTTACTACAAAAAAATGAAAAAAGTTAAACACAATTACAATTAGCAATTCCACTCCTAGATATATACTCAAAAGGGTTGAACACAGCATTATTCATAACAGCTTTTATCCCACTATTAAAAAGTTTTGATCCTGAGGCTTAAATGATGATGTCTTCATCTTTGATGTTATTACCATATATTACTAACATACCTGCACATTACCATGACTTTTGCTATTTTTATTGTTTTATATAGTTAACTTTTGGAAACTCCAAAATTAAGTTTTATTTTAACTTGAAGCGTAAAATTAAAAAACAAGTGGAAACACTTGGCTTACAACAAAAGCAAGAATCTCCTGCTTCAACCTTCTTACTCCTGAGTCAGTGCCTTACTTTTAAATATGAATAAACAACCAAAGATCAGTGAATATTCCAGGGAAGCCTCCAACCCAAAGACAAATAGAAAAAGACACCTACAAGAAACAACATAGAGTCAAATGAAAAGTTAAAAATATATATGTAAGTCTCAAGTAGGAGAAGATACTCCATCCATCCCTAAAATAAGAACAAAAAGTTATGAAAACAGAACAGAATAAGAAAGAGCTCTCATATGGCTGGCCATAGTAAAAATCTGATGAATAGAGTTTGGAGATAAAGTCAAGAAAACCTCCCAACACATTTCTCCATCAAACACATGCAAAGATGCTTGGCATCATTAGCCATCGGGGAAATGCAAATCGAAACCACAATAAGATAATACTTTACACTCACTATGATGGCTATAATCAAAAAGACCAATAATTCTAAGTGTTGGTTAGGAGGTAGAGAAATTAGAACCCTCATATATTGATGGTGGGAATATACATGGTGTAGCCACTATGGAAAATAGGCGGGTTCCTCAAAAAATTAAATATAGTTACCAAATGACCCATAAATTCTCCTCCTAGGTATGTATCCAAAAGAAATGAATCTATGTCCACATAAAAACTTGCATTCAAATGTTTACAGCAACATTACACTAGCCAAAATGGACACCTAAATGTCCAACAACAGATGAGTATATAAATAAAATGTAGTATATCTATAAGATGGAATTATTCAGCAATAAGAAATGAAGTACTGACACATGCTACAACATGGATGAAACTCAAAAACTTATGCAAAGCAAAAGAAACCAGACACAAAAGACCACATACTGTATGATTCTATTTATATAAATGTCCAGAACAGGCAAATCCAGAGACAGAATTAGTAGTAGTGATGGTTGCACAACACTGTGAGTGTACTAAATGCCACTGAATTGTACACTTTCAAAGGGTGAATTTTATGACATGTGAATTATATCTCAATAAAGTTGGTATAACATGAAAAAAAGAAAAAAGCCTTCCAGAAAGACAGATACAAGGAAGAAAAGATCAGAGACTCAGGATTAACACAGTAGGTCCAACATCTGAGTGACAGGAATTTCAGAGAGAGAAGACAGAAAAAATGGGAGTGAGGAAATTATTTTAAAAAGTTAATGCAAGACTATTCTCAGACATGGAAGACCTGAGTCTCCACATAGAAATGGCCTATTCACTACTGGCACAATAAATGGACAAAGACTCATTCCATGGCACATCACTGAGAATTTTCCCAAGAGAAGTAAACTGAAGATCTTAACAGCTTCCAAAGGAAAAAAAAAATACTAAGGACTGAGAACTGGAATGGCATCTAACTTGTTAGCACAAGTAACGGAAGCTAACACAATACAGCCTTTAAGATTCTGAGGGAAAACTATTTTCAACCTTATTTTATATTTACATATAAATTATGCATACATATAGATACATTTTTATATATAAATAATTTTTATTTATTATTTTCAACTTTATACTCAGCCAACCTATGTGAGGTCTGAAAAAAGACATGACAGTTTCTAAAATTTTATCTCCAGTTGAAGTTGTGTGCCAGTAAAATGAGGGACTGAAACCAAGAAAGCAGAACACGTGGTCCAAAAAGCAGAGTGTCCATCATGGGAAAGTGGCCAAGGGTATTCCCAGATGACGCAAAGGGAAGTCACTGGACAGCAGCTAGGCAGCAGGCCCAGAAAGCAATCTGGCTGGGTCAGAGCAGAAGACAGAGGGCACCAGGAAAAATAGGAAATCATGAGATTATCTGATATGTCTGCACATCCAGAAGGTTAGCGGATCTGATGGAGCATGTGAAAAAATTACAAATAAGAGCTTAGAAAATAAAGTGCATAAAAAACGATGAGGTAACTTACTCATTCTAGGAAAATCAAAATGCATAAGAAAATGAAATCATAATATATTACTAGGCTCTTCAGTGAACAATATTTACATGCTCACAGGAAACAGAAAAATGGTTGTTATTAAACCTAAAACTATGATGTAATATATAGAGGAGTGACGCACAGGAGGTAGAGGTGACAGTATACACTCATCTATTAGAGCAGAAAATCAATAATGTATAATGATGAATAATTTTAGAGATGAAATAAAAGGTAATCACCTTAAAAAAAAAGAAATACAAAGGTAAATAAATATAAATACCAGAATATACAGCTAATGAAAGCTGAACGTGGGGATGGCTTAGAAGGTAGGCCAGTGGGCTGGATGGTTGGTTAGAAGCCTTTTAAGTGCTCTCATTGATCTCTGACTCCATTCCAATTTTTAAAATACTATTACTGTAAAAAGTTATCAGGTATATACTTCACAACAGTCCCCTGCACACACACACAGGGTGTGACATCAAAGCTGAGAACTGGCCTAGGAGACAGTGAAAACAGCAATTGTGAAGCATTCTAAATCATCAAAGGGTGCTTCCTCAGGCCGCACACAAACAGGGGTCAGTGGGATGCTGGCTCCATCCCTTCTGGATACTCCAGAGACCTGTCCTTCCCAGATGTTCTGCGGGGACTGGAGGGGACTGAACCAGGCCAGCACCGGGTGTGGCACCTGGGGCCATGACCTGGGGCTTCCCAGGGGCCTGCTTCCAAACCCCTACTCTCCTATACATCAGCCGCCTGTGGATCCAGCCTCCCTACATATTTCTAGCTCTTTCTTCAACTAATTTCTCGGGGGGATTTTTAGAAATGGGCATGGTATAGATAGAAACGCAAGTGGAAAAGTAGAGGACTTCTGTCTCATCCATTTATAGCTCCTTATACCCTGTGGAGGTCCACAATTAGATCCCTGGGTTTGGCATACAGTAGGTACTCAATACAGAGCTGATGAAGGCAGCATTACAGCACAGCTTTCTCTGTGTCCGGCACTTCGTCGGGTCCTTTACATGAACTGCCACATGCAATCCTCACAATATGCTCCTGCAGTTAGAGGGTAGGATTAGCTCCGCATTACAAATAAAGAAACTGAGGCTCAGAGTAATCTGACCAAGGTCGCCTCACTAGTAAGGGAAGAGCTGGGATTCAAATCTGAGTGTGGCTGATCCCACAGCCTATAAAACTAGCAGCTGCTGTCGTAAATCCTGTCTGCACCGGGCCAGGTGCTGTCGTAAATCCTGTCTGGAAAAAGGTTTGGATAGGTAGAAAGGAAGCAATAAAAATGAGAGGTGAGTTCACAGCTGATCCAAGAAGAGAACCTGAAAGACACTCCCTACTCAGAGGCCAGAAGCTGGAGAACTAGCTGTGTACCCCTTCTCCCCTCACCCACAGCACCTACCTTCTTCAGAGAGGTTGTTCTCTTTGGTCTCCTTGTCCATCTGGCAGCACCAGCCTTCCAGCCGCTCCGTTTCTGCCTGCAGTAGCTTCAAGAACCAGTAGCCATCTCGGCGGCAGGCCCCGGGCTGTGCCGGCTCTGCTGGGGAGCTGGAGGAGGTCTCGAGCCAGGGGTCAGGTGGGGGCAGCGAGGATGCCTCTAAGGCAGGGTCGCTGTTGTCTCCATAGGAGAGGTTGCGCTTGATCTGGGCAATCTTGGGGGCCTGCCGAGGACCAGCATCAATGCTGATGGAGTTGGGGTGTGGGGTACAGTCCGGGAGGCTCCTCTCAGATGACTTACAGCTCGAGTCATTGGCATCCTGGGTATCTGAGTCGGTGTCCCGTCGGGAGGACATACTGTGAGAGGGGGCGCTGCTTCTGTGGGTGGAGTGGGGTGGGGACAGGAAGAGGTGAGAGTCACCAAGAGGGCCAGAGACCAGAGGCATCCCGACCCGGACACACGGGAGACAGAGAAACGGATGCATCATCTGCTCACCATGCGCCTGAAGCGGGTCCCACAGCCCCCATCTCATTCTCTGCTCAGCCCTGGCCTCGCCCCACCCCACCCATGCCCACACGCACACACACACACGGACAAGGTCATAAGGTTGCCTGTTTACTGCAGTGGGGCCAGGAAGACCACCAACATCGGGGTAGCTCATGTCTCAGCCCGGCCTTGGCCCCCTGCGGGCTGATTTATCTCACCGAGTAAGTTCTCATTTGCCCGCCCACCCGCCTGCCCAGCCTCCCATGCCTGGGCCACAGCTCGCACCCCAAACCCAGCTTGTTTATTAGAAGTCCAGCAAGGAGAAGTGGGTTAGGGAGAGCAGGAGGAGAAGGCGCAGGAGAGGTGAGAGCGAGGGAGGGAGAGGAGAGGGGAGAAGCGGCCGCCACCTCCGTACGACTTACCGCCAGTCGTCCTCTACCTGAACCCCGATGGACTGGAATTTGGTAGCGAGACTGGGCTCCTCTTTTGGCACTGGCTGAATGCAGTCAACCTTATTGAAGGACAACGACAGCGACGGCACGGAGACAAAGACAAAAATAAAAAACAAACACCACACTTGCTGCTGAAATTCACATTAGTGGGACGACGCAAACGGACGTGTGGACAGACGAACATGAGGCATGCGGACACTGCACGAGGGCCCGAGGCCGGACCAGGTTAAGCCGGGCACTGCTCATTCGCGCGGAGGCGGGCGGGCAGGGGGTGGGAGGTGGGATGGGGTGGAGATGACTGGCTTTCCCTACTCTGAGGAGGGTGCCATCACATCGATCGCTTTGGGTCCGTTGTCCTCCGAGAGGTGGGAACCGTTCCTTCTAGTCCTCTCCTTTACACGCATCAGAGAGAAGAAAAAAAAGAAGGACGACGAAAGAGAAAGAAAACACACACACACACAAAGCCACAGCCGTTATCTGGTGCAGTTGAAGGTGGGCCTGTCTCGAGGCAAAGGTCACTCCCCCAACCCTGCAGCTGATGGGTAGACTGGAAGTGTCTGTACTAAGGGCAAACCTTGGACAGCAGTTCTGGATTTGAAAACGGCCACCAAGGCAATACCTGGAGAAGTCCCTGGACACTGTGGGATGCTATCCCTTGGCCTCGATCACACTTGGCTGAAGTTACCTCCAGCACACTGGGTGGGCCCAGGGAGCAGCAGGAAGGACCAGTGCCAGGGCCAAGTGCGAAGCTAGCACGCTTTCTCTACACTCCTGTGAAGAAATATGGCGACAGTGATGCCCTGA
Organism: Pteropus medius; assembly: GCF_902729225.1. Classification (NCBI taxonomy): domain Eukaryota; kingdom Metazoa; phylum Chordata; class Mammalia; order Chiroptera; family Pteropodidae; genus Pteropus; species Pteropus medius. The sequence continues at coordinate 9,623,700 of NW_024342471.1, read as the reverse complement.
GTCTGCCTGTTCTTTTGAGGACAGAAGTGCTTGGCGACGGAGTAGCCAGGCCAGCTCTTCCATCGTCACTCATGAATGAGCGATCACACTGGACTTGGGGCTTGAGGCACACAGGGGTAGGACAGGGTTGCTGGGCTATCCTTGAAAACTGGGGACTCTCTAGTCTCAGCTTCACGGAAGCAGCAGGGGCCAGGGAGGCTTACTGGGGCAGGCAGCTGCGCACCGGACTCCTCCTCCCCCATGGGGATGCAGCTGCATTTCTCCTTCAGCAAGAGCCAGCTCAGGAAATGCAGCGCCACTGGATGAGGGCATGGAATGGGGTTAGGGGGTGAATCCAGGGAAGGTGAAGCCCAGGATGGGCCCAAGAGTTAGAGTCCTTATCCTTGTGTGAACTTCTGGGTGAAAGGAATCAAGGGTGAGCCTAATTCTCAGGCTTTCTGGAAAGGTAAGAGCATCTGGTTTGGCCAAGGAGAGGGTGGAGCTGCCTAAACAAAGACCCTGCGTGATCAGGACCAAGAGTCAGAGACTAGGCTACTTTCTGTGCTCTTAAGAATCTCTCTTGGAGCACAGTACAGGGCAGGGGCTGGACCTCTCAAGAAGGAGCCCAGAAAACAGACAGGAGAGTCTCTTGGCCAACTCTCTGCTTATGTATGTGGGGAAGTCCAGAGCTGCCTCTTACGGGTCAAAAGTTCAGGCAAGTATAAGAAATTGGCCAGTGAACCTTGTTTAGTCCATTCAGTCCCCCTTTGTGTCCTATGTTCTTTCTGCATTCTACGTGCCCATGTCCAGCTGCTTAGGGCTGGCTCGGGAAATGGAGAGGCCTTCCAACCCTAAGCCACAATGTACAGCACCTTGACCTCCTTGATCATCCCCTGGGTTTGGGGAGGGGGCTCCATCTCCCACAAGCTCTCAGCCCACTGTAGCTGTTCTCCCTCCCTGCCCTGAGTGTGCTCCACGTTAGTCTGAAGGTCTCGCCAGGGCAGGGAGAGTCCTCTCAATCTGGATTTAGAGCAACTCTTGAAAATTGCAGGGCAGAGCCCAAGTTTCCCCAGCTCTGCTAACAGCTTACTGAGGTTGGGTGTGTGTGGGAGGTGCAGTGACACGGTGGAGCAGGGAAACTGGTGCGCCCTGCCCTGCTGTGCGTCCTGGATGCATAGTGAGCTGGGCTTCCAGGAAGGTCTGCTGGCTTTGGCCACTTGGTCCTGGGGACCTATCTGCCTGGATCCTTTCCCAGGGAGAGAAGCATCTGGACCAGCATCACACTTCTTAAATTGACATGGTCCTGGTACCTTGAGCCACCTACCTGTCCCCAAGGCCCGAGAGGGCTCTGGGCAAAGTTCCCCTTGAGCAACCCCCATGGCTCAAGGGCCCTGGGTCCTGGGCCCCTGGCCCATCCGCGTCTATGCTCCACGCTGCTCCCGCCGCCAAGCGGGGCTGTGGCCTCCGCACCCGAGCTGACCTTGGATTAGAGAACTGTTAGGCCAGTCCCGCCTCCTATGCGTTGGCTGGCAGGGCAAAAGGTGGAGTGGACAGACAGACAGTGCGCAAACGGTGGACAGGAGATGGCTGGCTGAGTGTAACTACATTCACAGGGATGACCCCTTGGAGGAGCTGGGACAGGTGCCCATGGCTGCAGACTCTGCAGCACATATGGGCAAACTTGAGGCATGGCTAGGGGTAGAATTTGGTTTGGCCACTTGGGACCAATCCCTCCAAATACACAATCCACTTTTGCCCAGGAGACCTAGTGGGCCTCTACCAGATGTAATTACACACAGGCAGGTGCACGGAGCGGGCGGAGGACACAGAGTGCAAAAAGAGCCCCTACTTGTATTCCTATCGAAGACAGTTTCCTTTTAGGGATGGCCTCAGGGTGGGATTCTGAGCTGGTCAGCGTGCCTTGTTCACTCTTCAAAGCTGCATGTTTTGGAGGTGGTTCTGGGGCCTCAGAGGCTGGGGTGACTCCACCTCGTGTCACGCTGGGTGGTCGGGTACTGCTGTCCAGGCTGTCCGACGAGTTGCTCAGGCCCGACTGGCTCGTCACCTCGCTCTTGTGGTCCTGGCTGTCCAGGTAGGTGTCCTGGGCAGACTCGGTACTGCTCTGGACTGTGACTGAGATGAACGGCTTTGACGTGGTGCGTGGAGGGACCGGTGGCGGGGTCTTCTTATACGCCACTAGGCATGATGAACCTACCGATGGGTGAGAGGACAGGAGAAAGTGAGGTCCCCAACTCTTTTAAGCTCCTTGTATGTCTGAGGACCTACCTGACCTGGCCCTAGCTTTGGCCTCAGCCGTTCTCTAAGCAATGACTAAGACAGACAGACACAGGCCCTGGCCGCCCTCATGCTAGGCCAAGGCCAAGTCTAGTGGGGAATGCCAACATGGACCAAAGATACCCTTCACCTTTTAGTCACACACAAAGGTATTATCCAGCTGGGGCATGGGCTTAGACTGTAAAGTTCACGGTGCTATAGGCTGTGACGGAACCTGACCTGTGTCAGGGGAGGCAATGACAGCAGAGTAGAGGTCAGGACAGCTAAGGAATGGCTGACCTTGCATTCCTCTGAGAGACCTACTGCCCTCCCCTCTTCTACTCTACCTTCCCGCTACCCCTGTTCCCTCTACTTGGATGCCCCCCTCCCTGTCTGGTGAAAGACTAACATGTCCTTCTTGCTTTTCCCATCCCATCTCTCCCTTGTTATGTGAAAACCCTATATACCAGTCTGCCTCTCCCCAGACTCCATCATGCCTGGTCCGACTCCCCATTCTCCGCCAAGGTTCAGGGAACCATGGGTGGGAGTTGAGGTCATCTCTGAATCCCATTCCCAGCCTGGCCTGGGGCTGGCCTACAGCAGGGTCAAAGAGCCAAAGGCCCGCAGCTAGCTTCTTAATGCTGAGCTATTTGTCTGAAACAGAGGATACTTTTCAAACAGCAGTAGCTACTTGCTGTGAGGGGCTAGGTCAGAGCCAATGGCTTTTCTCAGCATCCTGACTCCAATAACCCTTTTTTCAGTGAGGACTGAAATAAGCTTCTACCCAGGTCTGGACCCAGGTTGGGAGCAGGAGCCAGATGAGTGAGGTTAAGTCCTGCCTTCAAGGGGCTACCAATTACGGAGATGGTGCTGGCCCAATGGAAATTCACAAAACAAAGCCCAGTGCCACAGGGGCTGTGGACAAGGAACAGAATCCATCCATCCGTCACTATGAGTTATCACTAAACGAACCTAACAGAACGGCTAAAGTAAAAAACGATGACAACACCAAATGCTGGCGATGAAGTGGAGAAACTGAATCACTCATACGCTATTGGTGGAAATGTAAAATGATATAACCACCCTGGAAAAGTTTACCAGTTTCTTTTAAAACTAAACATGCAATTACCATACATCCCAGCACTTTACTTTTGGGCATTTATCCCACAGAAATGGTAACATGTTCACCAAAAAAATTATCCAAGAATGTTCATGGTAGCTTTATTTGCAATTGCCAAAAACTGGAAACAAGCTAGACGTCCCTCAGTGAGTGAATGGTTAAACAAACTGTGGTGCATCCAGACAATGCGGATTACTGCTCAGCAATAAAACCAACTATTGATATAAACAACTTGGATGAATCTCAAGTGAATTAGACCTAGTGAGAAAAGCAATCTTAAAAAGTTGCGTACTGTATGGTTCTGTTTATAAAACATTCTTGAAATCACCTAATTATAGAGATGGGGAACAGACTAATGGTTGGTGGGGAGGCTAATGGGAGAGAGCGATGGGGAGGCTCGGAGGGACGTGGGTGGGGTTAGAAGGTGACAAGAGGAATATTTGTGTGCGCTAATTGACGGAACTGTCTGTATCTCCACTGTGGTGGTGGAAACATGAACCTACATGTGACGAAACTGCAAAAGACTAAACATATGCACATGAGAGTGATTACACAGGTTCCATCACAGAGGTCAAGGCTCAGAAAGGCCCAGGGTTGGGATTCTTCCTACTGGTTTCTGGTATAGAGAAAGCTAGGCCTGGAGGGGGCAGGGTGAGCCAAAATCGCACCACTCCCCAGCCACTGGTAGGGAGGATGGACTGGTTCCCTAACTAGCAGTTTCACCCACGAGCTGGGCATTTAGGGCAGCCTGTTGAAGCCAGTGGCTACCAGCGCCCAGCAGAGACAGGACTCACTGGGGATTTTAGGAATTGATTTGTTTGTCTTAAATATCCCCAAGAAAGCAGGGCATCACTGATGTTTTCTACCTTAGATCAGAAGAGTGAAGCCCCAATCTGTTCAAAATGTTTTCAGGGAGAACGCCCCTTAAAGGGGATAGCAGTGAGCAGAAGGAGCGAGAACTGTGCTCTAAACCTGGCTAAGGCGGTGTGACCCCAGTCAGTGTGTGCAGGGATCTGTGTGGAAGAGGCACCTCCCCCACCGCCCCCCGCCAAGAGACAACGAGGTTGCCCACAGCCAGGAGTCTGGGCAGAGGACTAACCCTCCAACCTCTCTTTCGTGGTCGTCCAAACCCAGAGTCCTGCTGAAGTACACTCAGAGGCCCTGGTAGGGCAGCCACTCATTAGAAAGAAAGTGAACTACCGAGAAGCTAGATATGATGAGGAAAAGTGAACTTATCTTAGATTATGTCTTCTGGGTCCCAGCCAGATAAGTGGTATGATTAATGGAGGATTTCAGGGCCTTGTGGGCTCCCTGGGTGGCAGGCATCCCTCAGCTCTGAGCCCTGTCCCTCCCAGGGCAAGGGGATGGGACCCAATTATACAAGACAGCTCTTATTTCTCATACATGAAATGCCAGGAAGTACCGGCCATCATCTCCCCTGCCCCTTTCAAGAGCACGCTCCAGCCACTCTGTGTTTCTCATACCCATCACACTTCCTCCCATCTTGGGGCCTTAACACATGTTCCTTCTGTCTGGCAAGCTTCTCTCAGCTCCTCACGTTTCGAACGTCGCTTCTTCGGAGAGGAGCCTCCCCTAACTGCTTTCCACTCTCCTATCACCCAGGATTTACTTGGTTTATAGGCCTGCAGAGGTTAAGGGAACTCTGCCTGTCTTGGCACAAAAGGTCGTATTCCAGGCCTAGGGTAATACTTTAAGCACTGAAAGCTCTCAATAAATATTTGTTGAATGAGTACATGAATCTCATCATCACTACAAAAACCCCTCAGTTGCCAAAAAAGATGATTATTTAGCCATAGTGAAGGCTCCCAACACTTTGGTATCCAAGGCCTTTTGGCTTGGTCCCACCCACCCATCTCTGCAGCTTCACTTCTGCCCTCCCACCCACTCAGCATGCCCCATGCAGCTTGAGAACCAAATGAACATTCCAGATCACACCACACTCTATGCACCCAAGCCTCTGCACATGCACTTCTTTAAGCCAGAATCCTTTTTCGTGTCCTCCATGCTTCTCTAGCCAGTCCCTCTACCCTTAGCTTTTTCTGGTCCAGGCAGAGTCTGGCCCTCTCCTTTCTCTGTGGATCTGCTGGAGCATTCAGGGCTGTGGCCATGATGATCCTGACTGAGAGCATGTTCCATGTGTCAGTTGCTCAGTGCCTAGGCCAGGGAATGCACAAGTGCACAACCTTCATTTGCCCATTAAACTGTGGAGGGAGGCAAGTGCCCCTGAGACCCGAGATGTTGGACCTGGACAGATCTGCATCCTCCAGGATGTCACTGTGGCCCTCTCTACCCTGGGGAGAGGTTCTATGTGCCACAATTTACAACAACATGGCACTCTTTGTCCATTCACTCTGAAAAACTCAGATTTGCTCGGGAAGCATGGGGTGAGCATCCCTCCAGCGTGACTGTCTCCCTCAGCTTTCAAAGATCCCAAGTGAAGCACTGCTGAGCCACAGCAGCAAGCGCACACTGACCAACCACTCCCAGGAGCCACGTGCTTCCTGGCCCCCATCTTGGCTGTGCTGGTCCCTCATGCCAAGGCTCAGACAGAAGCCAGTTGTGTGATGCCGCCTCCATGCAGTCTGCCTCAGCCCCAGACATCCAGCCCAGCCTTCCCGCCCCACGGTACACAAGTCCTTGCTTATTCTAAGTAGAAGCTCCCTTTGTCCCTTCTGCCTTCTGCCCCAAGATTTTATCCAGCAAGATTTTATCAGGTCAGAATGAATTTGTTTCTGCATTTTGTTTTTTAATGTCAATGTGTATAAGATGGCCAAAGAGAGCTTCAGAGTCCCTTTAGAGGAGTGGCTGTGACTCCATCTCTTGAGAGATCTGGAGGACACGGCAACCCCAGGAAGCTAGCCCTCTGCCAAGATGGGCGTGGTCCTGAGGTCTAGCACAGCCCTCAGGCTTGCTGCCTCCCAGGGGCCCAAGCTTGGCAGTGGGGCTAAAGAAGAGGTCTCGACTCCTTAATAGTAAAAAATGCAGGGGACCAAAGAGTGTGGGAGCCATGGCAGCAGGCTTTACAGAAGAGGCAGTGGAGCCCACTCAAGGCCCCACATGAAGGGACAGAACTGGCCTCTGAGCCAGAACCCCTTAACTCTTTGCTAGCTCTGGAAAAGGCTTAGGCTTGTCAGAGGAAGGGCTGAGGCTCTATAAGATCCCATTCTCTCTCTCACCTAGTAACTTGTCAAACCACGCCAACTAAATCAAACAACCCTGCTGGTTATTTATTGCAAAAAGGGAACTCAGGGCTCCCACCCACCCAGCCTCAAATTCCTCTCTCCTTCCCTCTGTTTCCTCCCCCAAGGGAGAGGAAGCTGGGAGAGAATTCCAAGCAACTTGGTCAGGATCAGGGACAGACTGCCCTCTCAGACTGCCCTTTCCTGTTGGTAGTCCAAGTGACCCCCACTTTCCCACTGTGTCAGTCTGGAAGTCACCTCCGCTGCTGTGCACTGGGTTAGCTTAAAGTTATCAAACTTTAATTTCAAACTGCAGCAAGAGGGACTGGCAGCACCCCTCACCCCAACATCTTCCTGGGGAATCCTCCAGCGCTCCCCAGTCAGGTGCTCTCTAACTGCCTCTCTCATCCTTCTCCTCCCTCAGTGATCTAGAGTCAGCTTCACCTAGATGCTCCCCACACCGCTGCCCCCTGGCCTCCCAACCTACTGTCCAGCCTTTCCTGTTCTTCCTCCACCAGTGCTGGCTGTCTTGAGAAATCTAACAAAGTCACTGCTTTGTTTGAAAACTTTCAATGGTACTACAACACACCCAGTGGACCTGGAACAAATCTTTCAAGTTGGGGCATTCAGGGCCTCTGGAATCTGCACCTGCTTGGGATCCCCCAAGTCCACAGAAGCTAGTCAGAAAGGCAGCCTCCTGGGGAAGACAAAACTACAAATCTCAAGGAGCCCTGGCCTGTCCCCAGAGCCTTATCTGGAAGCCAGGATGCACTCCTGTTAGTAAGGGTTCCAATGCTGACAGTGGACCTTACTGAGCACTGACTGGGCGAGCACTTCGTACAGTCAATCCTTGTTATTCATGACTCTGCATCTGCTAATTCGCTTACTCGCTAAAATTTATTTGTAACCCCAAATCAATACCCGCAGGGCGTTCACAGTCACTCACAGACATGTGCAAAGCTTGAAAATTTGAGTCATTCAACACACCAGGTTCCCAGCTAAGGCTGAACAGGGTGATGATCTGCCTTCTTGCTTCAGCGTTCATGCTGTAAACAAGTTCCCTCTTCCTGGTCTCTTTAGTGCTACATTTTTCATACTTTTGTGGTTTTTGTTGGAGATTGTTTCTGTTTAAAATGTCTCCCAAGTGTAGTGAAGTGCTGCCTAGTATTCCTAAGTGGAAGAAGGCTGTGGTGTGCTTTATGGAAATAACAGCTGTGTTAGATAAGCTTTGTTCAGGTGTGAGTTATAGTGCTATTGGTAAGTCCAATGTTAATAAAGCAATGTTACATTAAATAAGGTGTCTTTAAACAGAAACACACATAAAATAAGGTTATGTGTTGACTGGTTAGTGGCAATGTGACCAGAGGCTTGCAAGGACCCTGTATTTCCCATAGGAGCAATGGTTCAGTAACAATAGTTTGCTAACTCAGTGTTTGTGAGACTCTGTAAACATAACTACCACAAATATTGAGAATTCACTGTATTTCAGCCAACGGAATCTTCAAAATGGTACGTGAGGTAGACGTGTCACTGCCCCACTTTACAGATGAGGCTCAGAGAGGTGGAGTGACTCGCCCTGGCTCATCTCCCAGCCAGGCTGTGTTGGGGCCAGGGCTTGAACCCAGGCTGCCTGAAGGCCACTACTCTGCCACGTCTGCTGCACTATCTCAGTGAGGGTCACATGGAGGCAACAGGCTTGGGCACATTCCACTCAGAATATAAGGTGTGATACCCAATGTGCACTGAGTAGGAGGAGCTAAAGAGATGACGGACATGACGGCGCTTGGCAATCATAAGGTAGGTCCTGTAACTCCTGTTACCATGATTTGTCTGGATGAAGGAGAGAGGGATCGCTCCCTAGGGGACAGCCTGGGGCAGGCTTTCTGAAGACGTTAAGGTTGACTGGGTCTGGAAAAATGGACCAGAGTCACTGAGTGATAAGAAAAGGCAAGGGAAGGGATCCTCTGTGAGCAAAGGATAGCCCAAGGCACGGGAAGACAGATGCCAACAGGGCACAACTTGGCAAAGTGAAGATTTAAGTAATTTAGCTTATGGAGGGGGGACAGCGGCAAGGAGGCCTGAGAGAGAGCTGCCTCCTCTCAGATGGGATCCTTGGCTTCCTGGGGCCTCTGAGCAACAGAAACAGTCATTTTCCTACACACAACATCCCTCATAAAGTCCCTCCAAACTGGCCTGCAGTCAGAGGATTTTAGAGCACACAGACTTGACAGCTGCTAGGAGAGCGTATCACCTCTCTCAACAGCCCAGTGCACTAGGCTAAGCTCTGCCTAAGTGTCAAGGCCATCGCAAGCTGAGCATGTACAGCACGAATCTGAAACCTCTCCTCCTCCACATTGGCTCTTGATCTCCTAGAGGGAACCCTATGCACTTAGTAGTTCAAAATCCAGAAGCCTGGGAATTCCCACTCCCTCTTTTCCACTCCCTTCAAAAGCACATCTTACAGAAACTGCGTGTCTCATCCCCCCCATAGAAGCCAGACTGGTCTAGGCTTCTATGTTCCATTATTCGGCTTCCCTGTTTGGTCTGTGGCCCCACCCACAATCACTCTCCAAACAGCAGCCTGAGGAATTGTTTAAAGTACAAATTGGATTACTTCCTCCTCTTTCTACAGCTTTTCAAAGGCTCCCAACTCCATGAAGAATAAAATCCACATTGCCCACCTTGGCTTACAACAGGGACTGGCACTTTCTTGCACTTTCCCCTTGCTCATTCCATTCCTGCCTCACCAGCCTCTTTGCTCTTCCTCAGCCACTACAAGCATGTACCCACCTTAGGGCCTTTGGACCGTCTGAAAGGATCCTCACTCTTATATTTGCATGCCTACTCTTCCTGCTGATTCCAGGTCTCATGTCCTCAATGAGGGCCTCCCTGACCACCTTGCCTAAAGCTGTTATTCCTTCTCCGAGAACCCAATTTTTTTCAAGAATTGATCAATTTATTGTTTCACTTATCTTTTGTCTCTTTCCCCTACCAGACAGAGATCCTGAATATCTTAATAGAAGTCCCCAAAGGTGGGGACCTTGACTGTCTCATAAAATTATGATGCTTTCCCAGCACCAGGCTCAATACATGGCTGGGGCTCAGTAAATATTTATTGAATAAACAAATCCCTATTTGATAGCTGGGCAAAATAAGGGTCAGGGAAACAACAATTTACTCCTGACTGAGGTGGAATCTAATGCCTAGGACCAGGGCTTTGAACTCCCTTCAGGTCAGCCTCCAACATACTCACATCTAGTGGGAGGTAGAGCCTTGAGCAACTCTGTCTTAAGTTGGGCAGTAAGGCTGTGGGAATGAGAGCTCAACAAATCCTAAGCGCCAAGCATTAGAAATTGTCTGAAAAATAACCATTTCTGAAAGGTGGCAAAAAAAGAAAGTAAGCAGTGCTTCCTATAACATTTCCTAAGCAAGGCATATTAAATGTACAGATTTAAAAGAGTCATTACTGAATGATTCCTGGGCCAGGTGTTACTTTATTCCAGACACAGACCTGGAAGGGGAGATAATTATCACTGATGTTTTATAGATGAGAGAACAGGCTTTTTAGAGTGGCAGTGTACAAAAGCTCTGCTCTATGAGGCCATGGTGCCAGGTTCTAAGCTCACCACTGGCTGTGGTAGGCTGTGCAACTGCCACAGGGCCTGATTCTTTCTGAGCCTTAGTTTCTCCAGCTGTAAACGAAGTGGCTGGCCTTGAATGAAGGTCACAAGTTCAAATGTCCATGGGAGACCAGGTATCTAACCCCTCTGGCCCAAAGCCACCACGTGGAGACCTAGGCCCAACATTGTTGGAGTTGCCAAACTTGTACAAAAAGCCAGAAATTTGGACGTTAAAAAAAGAAAAAAAAATCTGAATTTTTAAATGGAGGTAATTTAGTTTTAAAAAACATTGTGTAGGTACATGCTTGCCAGCTACCATAGCCTGTGGCATACAATTTGTGATCGCCAGCATAGCTGCCCACAGACCTCTTGGTTCCCTCTGGTGCTCCAGCCCCTCTTCCCTGCTCCCAGGAGGCCTGCCCATAAATGCCTCCCCCTTGGAAAGGTAAGAGATCCTTGGGAACCTTGAAATTAAGGCAGCCAGGAGTCCCTTCTTATGGTGTCTAGGGTCCGGTTGGGTAAAAGCAGAGAAAGCACCTCCGGGTTGGCAGGCCAGGTCTGGTTTCAGGCTCTTGGCACCAGGGCACAGGTGGCAGGAGAGCCCCATCCGGAATGCAGATGGCTATCCTCCTTCATGGGCCTGGAACAGCTGCTTGAGAGGGACCTGCTTGGTTGCCAGGGCAACATTCTCTGCCCCTTCAGAGACAGCTGCTGCTTAGATGCACTGTTCATACCCCAGTTGGGGTCAAGGAGGTTTTGTTCTGACACTTTCAGGCCAGAGGGGCTGGAGGAAGGGGTTAAAGCAATGCCCTCCAGATGGACCCCACAGTTCAGGTCAACTGATTCTCAGAGGATGGAGAGCTGTTCTCAAGAGACTTCGCAAGCTGCAGGGCACTGCCTCTGACTGAAGTTCTACATACTCACTGGAATGAGTATGTAGCACTTCCAAATGCCAGGGCTGGAGGGGTGGTCCTAGAAAACAGTAATTCCAGTGATTTTCAAACCAGGTTCTGGGGGACTTTAAGGGGGTCTGGGGAAGGCTTTTGACTTCCACCCACTCCAGGTCACTGGGAGCAACTCCATTTTCCTTTTTCTCTCCTTACAGAATTCCCACATGGTATTTTGAGACCCACTAGACTAATGAGAAAACCGAGGATCCAAAAGGCAAATGCCCTCCCTGAGGATCAGGTGGCAGAGCAACGACTCTTGCCTAGGGCTCTGAGTGTGGGTGTGTTCCCTGTTGCCCCCACACTGAGGAAGGGCAATGTCTCCAGGTTCCCTAGCCTGGGACTCCAGCATTCAGGGAGCCACCCAACTGGCTGAGCTCCACTTCCTCCAGCCCGACCAGGGGTCCCCAAATAACACCCTATTTCTCAAAAACCATTTCCACCACTATTGCAACCATATCCAGTAAGCGACTTATTAGTCAACATTCCCCCCTCTCCCACTGTATTGGAATCTGCCAGAAACATCATCTTATTTATCCTTAGAGAACTGCCTACAGTCAGCTCTGCCAGCAGCTCTGCTCAGGGGCCCCTGCTCCACCCTCCAGGATTCCTTATTACCACCACCCCCAGGAGTCTAAGCTTTAAATAGATGCCAGCTTCCAAGCTGTGGTTATTAAATCATGATTTTCTTGTATATTAAAGCTATAACTGCTAGTAGAGGGTGCTGATGAATAGGAGAAGACAGCCAGAGTTACGGCCTGCTATGGCTCCAGTCCAATGCAAAAACTTAACAGGTATGGCCCCCATCTGGCCTAGTGGGGCAATGGAAAGGAGTGGAGAACGTAAGACTTGGCTTTTCAAATACTATTTGGCTTTTCAAATATTGGTTCTAGCATGTGGACCTTGTTGCTGCCTTTCAAAAGCCCTAAGGTCCCAAGAGCCCAGCCTGGGAAGTACTACCTAAAAGAACCTCAAAAAAACACTCTCACTTTTGGACGGCTGATGTCAAACCCTGGTGATGAATCACAAAAGCCTGGCTCTTTGCAAGCTGTCACAAGCCCTGTGTCTAGTGTCAAAGCTAGACACTGCCGGGTCCTATACACCTCGATTGCTGGCCTCTTTCATCATTTTGAATGACCAAGCGGATCCCAGAATAGAAAGATGGTGTTAATAGGCTCATTCACGGTGCCTAGAATGACAGGTGGTATATCTGGATACAGCATCAGGAGCCAAGAACCCTGGGCAGCCGAGAGATAGGATGAAATGAAGAGTGCAGAACTGAATGGGGAAAACCATGAGTTCAGTTAAGGTCAACAGAGGCAGTGCTGCCTGCCTCAGTGCCAGGGCTGGGGACAGAGACACAGGACGGGAGAGGGCCCTGTCCTCAGAGCTTATATTAAGATCCTGGGTTTGGGATCCCAAGTAAGACAATTACACAAGAAAGTAGCACACGTAGAAAAAAGCCTTAGCAACTCCAGCCAATCACAGACATAGTTTGAGGCTGTGCTAACAGAGAAAGGTCAGGGCTGGGGGCAAGGGAGCAGCCTCCACTGAACTCTGGATGAATGTTGTGGGTACTGTTGCGATTCTGGAAAAGGGCATGGCCAGATTAGAGACTGAAGAAGGCAATCCACACGAGAAGTCGTCTCAAATCCATCCCCTTATGACAAATGCCTATTTACAGAGGGGAAGCCATGCACTGGGTCCTGGATAGGCACGAGGGACCCAGGATGAGGAGTCCCTGTGCTCGAATACTCACAATAAAGCACAGAACCCACAATGAAATGCCTCATTTACTGACTGAGCGTAGCCACATGGAGCACTGTCTGAGAAAGCCTGGGACTGAATGAACAAGGGAGCTGTGACTGCTGACTGATTAGTGATGTCTGTCACAGATTTGCCACAAATGAAGTGTGGCACATGTGTACCATGAGTCACACCTTGTTTAACATGAAGCTGGGCTTAGAGTGACTGGGAGAGTGGCCTGGAAGAGACTGGCAATTCAGAAAGGCATGGCTACTGTCCTCAAATACCTAAGACTGTCACATATACACATAGTCCAGATCATCGTACTACCACAGGAAGAGACAGGAAGGTGGGGGATATTAAGGAGAAACAGACTTTCCATCATTATATGGAGGTGCTTTCTAAGAAGCAGAGCTGCCTAGGAGGTGGCCAGCTGGGCTAGACACAGGCACTCCAGCTCCCATAGGTGTGACCTTTAAGATTTCTTCCAGGCCTGAGATGTTTGTTCTTTCTTTGCCCTCCTACTTCATACCCAGTTCTGGACATGACCTCAGACATCATTTTTGTGTGTGTGACATTCATAGTTCAAACTTTTTTTTTTTTTTAGCTCCAGAGAATTGTTATTAACAAGTAAAAAAGACAGAGGAGAATGTTCATATAGCCTAGCTACACAGGAAATGATATGAAGACTCAGACAGCACAATCAGGACTTAACACGCCCTCCTCTGGGAAGTCTGGCAGCACAGAGCCCCAACTGAGATGATAAACTCATCCTCAGAATATGTGCTCAGTCAACATTTGCTTCCCCTCTCTTGCAAACACCTGCTGCTGAATTACAGACGTGGCATGTAGGTTAGGAGTCCCTGAGTGTGAGCACTGGTTCCTGCATTCATTCACTGTTCAATTTAAGTTCCCTGGGCCTCAATTTCTCTCATTTACAAAATGCAAACAATATTGGCTTGCCTTGCCCACTGCCCTAGTCCTGCTGTGACAGTCCCTTGATAAGACAGGTGGGAAACTGCCTGGCAGGTGAGGAACTGCCATTACAATCTCTTGAGAGGCCTGCACATCTCCTGAGCAAGGGGCCACCATAGCTGCCTCTCAATCCCAGGCCCTCCAGGGTCTCCACAAACCAGAGGCTGGGGCAGAAGTGAGGGGTCCTGCCCCTGCAGGGGTCTGGGGGGGAAGGTTCAGTGCCTGGCTTGCAGACCCATAGCTGCCCACTCACTCCACGCTGCACTTGCATCACGTCATTCTAATATTTTAAGGGGGTGACTACTGGCCTCTCTGACTTGCCAAGAACCCCTCCAACTTCTCTCTACCACTCTCTTCATGCCAACACACCATACTCTCAGCTTCCAGGCCTTTCCACTGGATGCTCCTTGACTGCAACGCCTCCCTAAGTCTGCCGCCTTCTTCAGGTCTCTGGTCTAGCATTACTCCCTCCAAAAAGCCTTCCCTGATTGTCCCTCTAACTCCCACCCTGGCTCCCCTCACTGGGTCAATACTCTATGTTTAGACGTGCCACAAGCCCTTGGCAGCACACTGTTTTATAGGCCTCTCCCTATAGATCTGAGCCCCTGAAGGAAAGGACTACATGGCGCCCACACCTGTGGCCTCGTCCTGCCCCAGAGGTACCCAGGCGAATGCCTGCTGACACTCATAAGATAGGCCCACATCTCTGACTTTGCCCCAAAAGTGGTAAAGGACTGAGGGACCCTCCCCTGGAGGCCCTAAGGATACAGAAAGGAGAGAAGAATCTGTAAGAAGTGACTTGCTAAGCAGAAAACAGAGGCACTGGGACAAATCGTGACTACAGCCTTCTCCCTCACGCCCCCGTACCTCTCCCTACTTGATTTTTCTCCCAGCTACCTCCAAAAATACAACGTAGTGACATCTGAGATGATCTCTTTGAAAGAATACTTACCTAAGGGAAGGTCTCCAACGTCCCCACCCTGTTCACAGAACCCTGCCCCTACAATGGCACAGAGTTAGGCGCACTCTAAGAACTGGCTGAATATTAGTGGATAACAGTCATAGTTACCGGTGTTGAACGTCTGCTCAGGAATCAGTGGCTAATGCAGTGGCCCAGTCACTGTCCAAGGTCCTTATACCTGCGTCTTACTGATCCCCACAAGATGTTTTCACCGTCTCCCCTTGTGCTGCTGAGGAAACAGGCTCAGAGAAGCTGAGGGATCTGCTCAGCATCACACAGCAAGTCATGTTCTATCTGCTAAGCGAGCACAAACCCTACAGGTTTCAATCTCCAGAACCCAACCTTCACAGCATCTAGTCTCACAAGTAATAAAAATACAAGTGCTGATGACCAAGACTACAAAACTTAGAAGCCACTGTGAACAAGTTTGGTCTTTCCTTTCTGCTGGAGAAATTTGACCAGAGTGCACTTTCACAAGGACCTCGAGCCCAGGCCAGTATTCTAAAGAGAAGGTGAAGAAAGGTGACTTTACCCCTCTGGGCATTGCTCTGCCCTGATGTTCTTGCAAGCATACTGGTCACCTCCCCAGGCTCTGGGCTGTCCTGCCAGACTTTTTTCCACTCTCACAAAGAGACCTGTGACATCACCTACCCCTCAAACAGTCCTTTCCTCTCCCAAGACTGCCACCCATCTGTAAAAGCTGGGGATAACACTAGGTTGAGATGGCACAGGTTCCACTGGGTGTGCCATCCAGAAGAAATGCTACTTCTGGTTGACTGGATATGCCCACCTGTATTAAGAAGGATCCTGAAGCTGTGTGAGTGCTGTGATTGATTAGTGCTGTCTGCCATGGACCCAGTATGGAAGTACCCGCCAAAAGCAAGATATTTGCTGTTGGTGGGCAAGATGATCACCAGAGAAATGTTTTAGGACTCAATTCCTGTGACGCAGAGTCACTGTCCTCGATCCCCCATCAAAATCTTTATCCCTTGTCCTCTCTTGCAGGCCCGCTGACATCAGAGCTTCTTGGGCAATGTTTGAAATTCAGTAAAATGAAAAAGCAACCATCTGTTTCACAGTCTACTGTCCTTAGAAAGACTGTCCAACAGGAACACTGCATAGCTGCAAGTTGTAGAGTGAGGGAGGCTGGGTTTCAGCCTATTTAGACCTTGGGCAAGACATTTTACTTCTAAGTCTCTGCTTCTTCTGTAAAATGTGGATCAGGAGCCCTATTCTTGCATTTAACCACATGTGAACAATGCACTAGAATTCTCAAGGCTGCAAAGGGGAATTCATTAACTGTCTCACTGATTTTGGGATGTACACATGACAGAAATATTGTCTCATTTCTCAGAGGAAGAAACAGGCTGAGAAAGGTGCAGGGACTTAACCCAAATCCCACAGCAAGCAAGCAGCTAACTGAGGAATTATGCCTGGGTTCTATGATTAAATTCAGTCCTCCCCATTCTGTTACCCAGCATCCACAAGGGGGCTTGGCCAGGTGCTATGCAGCCACCCTCCAAAGCCACCCTCGGCTTTGGAATCAAGGCTGCCTCTATGCAGGAAGTACCCCCAAGAGATGTCTTTTAACAACTCTGTGGGAACACGGCCACATAAAGCTTAGATTTGCAGTGTGCGGTAACTTGGAAAATTAATTAATCACCACCAAAAGAGTTAATTATTCAGAGACATCACCTACTTTCCCTTTCAAATGATACCTCTTTAAAATGGGCTAGTGAATGTGGTACCTAGAGTAGTCAAATTCATAGAGACAGAAAGTAGAATGGTGGTTGTCAGGGGCCAGGAAGAGAGGAATGAAGAGTTGTTTTTTAATGGGTACAGAGTTTCAGTTTTGCAAGATGGAAAAAGTTCTGGAGATGGATGTGGTGATGGAAAACAACTGTGAGTGTACTTAATGCCACTGAACTGTACACTTAAAAACAGTTAAAATGGTAAATTTTTGTTATGTGTATATTACCGTAATTTTTAAAAAATGGGCTGGAGTCCACTGAAGAATTCTCTATAAATGAGCACCAGTTATCAAACTGCTTTGATTTATTTCACCCCAAATTCAAGAGTCACAAAATAAAATATTTAAAACTACTTTAAGCATAAATTTTTTTAAATTTCTGATCTGAGCTAAAGGTATTTGTGAGCAGGGGCTGAACTATAACCTGCCTACAATCTCTTTCCTGAGATTCAGGTAACAAAAATGAAAGAAATAATTCAAATAGAAAATAAAAAAGACTGGAGATCTACAAGGGCAGTAATGAATGTGTTAGTATCACTGAACCTGGGAAAGCAGTTAGATGGGAGATTGTGTGGAGATAAAAAATAAAACAAAAAAAGGATTATAAATATATTGTATAACATTATAGAAAAAATAGAAAAAAGTCATTTTAATCTCATTGCTCTAATGCAATTACCAGTATATCATTTTATTATAACAAAAATTTTTAACTGTGATCATTTTGGAATGGCAACATTGCTAAAAAGAGATAGAAACTTCTCCTTTGGCCTTCTTAAACAGAGGCAGTGTTGTAAAAAAAAAAAAAAACAGTTAACTGGGACTTCACATTTTGATTAAGCTGTGTGACTTTGGGCAAGTTACTTTACCTCTCCATTCCATCACCTCTAAGAACAGTAGTAATAACTGCAACCCACCTCCCTAGGCAACAGAAGCAGCAGGGCGGCTTTGTGAATCACGAAGTAGTAAGAGAAAGGAAGTTAACGATAAATTGGGAGTGCTGAAGAAGCCCATTTCTTGATGACTTATGATCAGTATGAAAACTAATGATAAATATTTGGAAGTCCTGATGTTAATATTAAAACAAAATCACTTGTAGTACTTTCATTATCACATCTCAATTCAGTGACAGCTCTAGTTCTTACAGGGTTAGCAAAGCTGTTTGCCTCCGTCCAAGATTGGCCCTGCCTGACTCTGCAGATTGCTCCAGATGTAACTTCAATATACCAAATACTTTCAACCTCAGGGTCCTGACCCCTGCTGTTCCTAGTCTTCCCTTGACTGTCTTCACTGATTTGTTTCCTTCAGGGCTCTTATCTCAATTAGACAGTAACTCGTGTATCTGTAACTTGCTTGGATGGGGACTCCAAGCTGGGTGGAAGCTCCATGAGGAAAGAGACCAAGTCGTCTTGTTGCCTACTATCCCCCTGGCTCAGCACCTGGCACTCTGAGTACATGAACTGCTGATTATTTGGAAGAAGTGGACGTGTGGTGGGGAGGAGGAAGGAGCTGGTTGGAGTGAACCAAATCCTCTTCCCCTGGACTGCTTCCACATGCTGCTTCACGTGCCACAAGGCCCACTCCTACCCCACCTTGGCCCGCACTGCTTGCAGGAAGGCAGGAACCTCTTGACGGCTACCACACCCCAGCGCAGGGCAACAGCCTCATCATGAAGCGTGGGAAGCTTGGGAAGGGCAACAAAGTTCCAAGAAAGGCTAGAACTATCAAATGTATTCACAGCACACTCAGTAATGGGCTCTTCATCAAGGCCCCATGCAGGAAACTGCCCAATGGAGTGATGACCCTGCAGAGATAAACCCCAGGTATGAGTGCCTGGCTGGCTCTGATGACCCTGGGCCGGTTTCTCTAGCTTGATCTTGGCTCTCCTGGCCCCTATATAGCCAACTCCTGCCATCCCTCCCCCACCCTGAGTATCCTTTCCACCCCCACCCAAGGCATCCTCCTTTCCCCTACCCAGGATATCTGCCCCTCGAAATCTCCATCCACTTGGGGCCTACCCAGATTTTGAGGTCCTAAAGATTATCTCCTCTCTAAAGCCTAACTAGATTCACTCTACATTTGCCACCAGAGCCCTGTACTCAGCAAACAGCCATTAAATAACCAACTCCCCGCCAGACACTCCACCCAGCCCACATACATCTTTCTAGTCATGAGACGTGGATTCTTTAGCTATTTCAAGTCTTTCATCTCCCTTTGGCTATCCAAACAGCAGCAACTAAGTGGTTTCTCTGTATCAGGCACTGTGCTCAGCGCTTTTACATACCAATGTCAGGTAATATTATCGTCTCTATTTTGCAGGTGAAGAAACTGAGGACCAGAGAAAATATAAGCAACTTGACAAAAGTATCACAGCTCTAGATGGCAGCCCAGGATCTGAATCCCAGCAGTAAAACTCAGCATGACCTTTGGGGTATGGGCTTCTCCCCACTGTGCCTGGCTCAGAGGTACAAGGTTGGGCTATAAATGTCAGCTTTCTGCTGTCCAGCTTTCTGGAGCAGCATGGCAGGTGTGGATCATCAATGCAGGCATTTAACAACTTTCAGATTACCTACTGTGTGCTCAGCATGTGCCCTCAGGGATGGACTTGAACCAGACCTGCTTTGCGCTTAGGGATCTTGTAATTGTGACCTGTAATAGGGGACCTTGAGACTGTGCAGAGGAGAAGTACACAAAAATTATATTTGTTAAAGCAATAATACTGATACCATATCTGCTTTGGCAAGTCTGAGAATTTTCTTAGAAAAAGCAGAGAAATAGGAACTTAAGACCCCAGCTTGGTAGACAATAGTTAATCTTTGAAATACACAAGCCAACTAAACCAGGTGTTATGATACTCTCTCACTGGCTTCCAAGGGACCAAAACTGATTCCACTTAACAGCAGAGCTAGAAGGAAATCCCGCCTGCCAAAAAACTGGGGAATCTGAGGTCCAGAGTTGAAAAGGTTCTTGCATGAAGGCACCTATCAACTCTGGGGAAGCCACGGTTCCTGCTCTCCCAACTCTTGTCCTCTTCAAGTCCCTCAAACTCCAACTCGAACAAGCAAAAAGGCTTCCAAGCCATCTGGGTCCTTAAGAAGAAACTACCAGGGGTTGAGGTTAAGTGCCCACGGAGATTGAACATTTTAGTCTTCACAGCAGAGACACGGTGGCAGCTCTTACCTTCAGGGAGAGTGGAACTGTCCTGTGAAAGCTGGATTCAGGAGGCCAGGATTTCTTTCCCAGGCCAACACAGGCCCAGCTCCAGTTCAGCCCTGCCCCGGAAGGACGGGAATTTAAAGAGCAGCAGTGTTCCACCTGGGGCCACACCCAGGTGAGGCCTACTTCACCAGGGAACTCGTTGGACTGGCTGTCTCCCAGACAGCAGTGGGCCAGGCCAGAACATGACTGCCTGTCTACAGCCTGGCACTGTTCCCTCGGGGCCCCACCCAGCCCCCATTCCAGTCAGGCCTCCAGAATGAGGGTGGGAGCCAGCGGGGAAGAGGCTTGCTCTCCTACTGAGGCTTGTTCAGCGTGGTTCCTCCAGGGCCCAACCGCCTCAGCCTGGGCTGGGTCTGAAGCAGCTGCTTCCTGCTTTGCCTTTTTCTTTCACTTTGGTTTTTAACCCCAAAGTGAAACTAAAGACTGAGACGATGTGGGAATGATGATGACAGTTAAGGCCCCGGAGGGCTGAACACCTACTTGGCTTCTAATCCCAGTAAGGCTGCTGACTCACTGGGAAACTTGTGAGGAGGCCTTCAAGTCCAGGCCTCAGTATCCCCACTGACAAAATGAGAGGAAGTGGTTTTAGACATCATTTTAAACTTGAAAAATGATAGAACTTCCCCTTCCTCATGTCTGCCACCACTGGAGAAAGTGGAGCTGGAGAAAGACCTGTAGGGGACCCAAAAGGGACTTCCTGGTGGCTTGGAGGAGGCAAAATTCTGGCTACAGTGTGGAGACCCTCCTCCACCTGTCATGTGAATGTCTTTTATCCTGCCTTATCCTGAGCAGCCAAAAGTCCCAGCAACCGGGAGCAGAGTAAATTCAGGAAGACCCCAGGCACCAGCCTGACCCTGTCTTGGCACAGCAACAGGAGATGCTCACCAATAGCTGCCTGAAACCTCCCAGCCCAATGGCTGACTAAGCATCTGCTGAGACTGACAGCAGCCCATCCAGGACTGGTTCAAACTTCGGACTCTGCTGATCCCAGGGTGTCTGGCACAGTGTCCAGCTAAAACTAATCTGTTTTATGACATTTTCCCACTGGCTGGTTTACCAAATCTTCCCACTAGCCTAGTGACATGAGAAAGGCAGAGATGCATTCACCTCTTCACCTTTCAGATGAGGAAAACTGAGGCTCTGAGAAGGGCAGGGACATAGTGGGCAGCTCCTGGGATTCAGGAGCTCAGTAAATATTTGCTGGATGAAAGAGCTCGCCAGCCCGGCCCTCGCCAAGCAGGTGCAGCACACACCAGAGAACTTAAGGAAGAAGGATGCGTGTGGGAGGGGGGACGCCTCTCCCTGGAGACCAAGTCACAAACAGGTTCCATAGTCCCCTCCCCCCAATCCTGCCTCCACTCCTGCTGCCCCTTTAGTCCATTTCTTCCCTTCATTTCTCACTTCCTCCCAACTGCACCTAACTCTGGAGACACCTCAGTGGCTGAGGACTGCTGAGTGACACTAGCTGACCCCATTCCCCTCCCTGGGCTGGGTGAGAAGAGTGATTTTTAGCCAAGAAAATGAATTTGAATCTAAGGGTGGGGGCAGGGTGCTTTTAAAAATACACATTTTCAGAATGCAAAAGGAAGCATTTCGAATATATCTAATAAAATTCGAGATGCACACTCCTCGAAACAGCAATTCCATTTACAGGAATGGCTTGACAACTGCACACACATATGGACATGTAGGGAAGAGTGCTCACTGCAGCACTGCTCACAGCAGCAAGACTGGGAACCTAAATAAACCTGAGTAGAGGACTGGACAAACAACTAGTGGTCCATCCTTGGACGGACTGTCACACAGTCATGGAAAAGGAGGCTATGGGCCTGCGTGCATCCACAGGGAATAACCAATAACAGAGAAAGACTTGTATGAAGAAAACAAGATACAGAACAACAGGCAGTAGGCAGAGAATGTTTCCATTTGTGTAATAAAAAGGGATGTTACTGACATAGCTGCTTGTGTATGCAGATTTCTGGAAGGAAACACCAAAACTGCTCACAGTAGTTATCTAGGAGCCTAGGGGGGAGAAACACTAATTTTTCACTGGGCACTTTTTTCTACAAAGTCTGAAATGTTTAACACATATATGTATTGCTTTTTCAATAAAAGTATAATTTTACACACAAAAAGAACTCCAGCAAAAAGCACCCAGCAAAGCCTCTCTCTAGGTTTCAGGCATCAGATTCCCTGGAGGTTGGGCCCAGGCACCTGGTTTTCAAATGCTGCTGGTCTAGCCTTGTAGAACAGGTGGTCAGCCTCTGAGCGTAGATGGGGCCAGCCTGGGCACCGTAGGGCTCTGAGCAGGGTAGAAAATATCAGGGAAGATACAGGAAATACTTGGCCTTAAGGCAGAGGGAGGATTTGAAAAGGGCTCTGAATGTGGAACAGAACACCTGGGAGGGGGTTCCTGCTGGAAGGACTGGGGAAAGATAAGAGTCAGGTTGGTAAGATAGAGGAAGGGGAAAGAATGTCTCTCAATATGTGATCCTGGCAAGTCCCTTCCCCTCCCAAGCTTGGTTCTTACTCCTGGGAAGTCAGGAGGCTGGGCCAGAGTCCTCTGCAGACCTGATATCCTAGGATCTGCCTTTATTTCAACACATTTAATATTAAAGTAGGCAGGGCGGGTCCCCAGCTCAGCACATGGCCACAGGGATCCGCACCTGTGCAGACTGTAATCAAATATTTGAAGGCTGCAGAAAATTCAGGCCAGAATTTAAGGTGCAGTAGGCTTTGGGCGACTTCCCCCAGGGGAGAGGGAGCAGATGGCCTTCTGTTGAGATGCCCTCCCTCACCTTCTTGTTAATAATTAAGTCATTACTGAAGACTTCTTTTGTCACTTTTGAAGTTCAGTTTGCAGAGACCTGCTGCCTTGGCACATAGGCTAAAACAGTCTAGAGCTAAGCCACAGGCCCAAAGTACAGGGGTCTGTGGTTGCAAGAGCCCAGTGGAGGTCAGGAGCACTGGAGTGGATCCTGGCTAGTCCCTGAAAGGTCAAAAACTAAGTCTCTAAGACAGCTCTGCTTGCCACTGTATGTCCAGGGCCAGCTCACTGCTTGGCACACAGCAGGGCCAGCTCACTGCTTGGCACACAAGCAGGCACTTAAATATTTGCTGAATAAATGAGCAGCTCAGCCAGTGAATTCCGGAGTGACCTTGGTCAAGTCACTCTCTGGAAAATGAAGATGGTAAGAATAGTAATGACCTCCCAGGGTTGTATAAGGATCTACTGAGATAAGGTAGATAAAAGTACTTTGCAAGTTAAAAATAAGCTAAACAAATATTAAGGATCCAGAACCAATGTGTTGAAAACAAAATAAAAAGGATGAATATATGGGAGAAGGATCAAACTTAGGAGAAAGCATTCGGTACATGGTAAAGCATTAATCGAATGAATTACTACAACTGAAAAGGACAGCATAGTTTGCTCTAGTCCTCTGTTACAATGTCTAAATATTTTTCATTCTGTGTCTGTTACAAAGGAGCACAAAGATCCCCCATCAAAACCTTTGTCCAGATTTTGGTACGAAAAACATGGGTGCTGTTACAATTGTACTCTGCATACAGCTGGGCTCAGAGTCAGAGAGTATTTGCCAAAGTAGCCTGGCATAGGGATCCTGTGGGTATTTACTGCAGGCAAGGGAGGAGTGGGGTGAGAAGAGCATGGAGGCTATGTCTACCACGCAGTTGATCTGCATCACGACTCAAGGCTGAGACTCTGCTCAGGGGGGCACACAGAGGAGAATGACTGGCCCAGCCTTTAGTTTCCTAGCTGCATATTGGGACCAACTATTGATGTTTCCTATGGTAGCCGCTTAGAACCAATCTCACCCCTCTCTCTTCTGACCAAAGGGTAAACCTGGCTGCAAAGAACTAGGCTCCATCATCTGGTTCTCCTGTGTTGAGGGAAACTTGGGACAAGTCCTTTCCTGCCTTTGTGGGTGACTGGGTGACTAAGTCCTCTGGCTAGGCCAAGGAACACCCTTTCTGGTGGGGGCTGGCTGAGAATCCCAATGGGCCCACATGTCCACTGTTGACAGACACATAAGAGGCCCAACACTGAAGGTTGCTCACAGCCTGGCTAGTAAAATTGCTGATGTGACGGTCTCTCACTTTCCTGACTTTCCCATCTTGAAGAAATTCTAAGCTGGCTCCCAGCCTTGGCCACCAGGATCTTTAGGAAAAAAGGATTGTGGGCTTTAGGGGATGTATTTGTGTGCGCCCCCAATTCAAGGGGCAAGAGGGCACAGATTCCTGGGACCCTAACGTTAAGTTTCCTTTCCAAGCAGCAGAGCCAGGGTTTGCAGACAGGCTGTCTTGGATCTGAGCCACATTTTCGTTATCTGTAAAACAGAGGTGGTAAGTCCACCTGCCTCGGGCTTGTTGTAAGGATTTCGTGAGTGCCGTTGGAGGCCCTGGCACGGAGCCTGGCATAGAGCAGGTGTACAAGCAAAGTGCTTACACTGTTATTTCCTGCCCCAAAGCAGCAACACCCAACAACTTTTCTCTGGCCCATCAGGGCCCCAGCTGAGCTCTGAGCAGCACAACATCCTCTGCTACCCCAGCTGGCCCTTCCCACTCCATGGGCTCCACCCAAACCTCGCCCTCTTCTGTCATCTGGATGCCTGAAAAGCTTCCTCCCTGTTGTCACTTTCATTCATTCCAATTCGCTCAGCCTGATTCATCTTCTGAAAAAATCCTCCAGTTGTACTACCTCGCCTCTAAAATCTTCCATGGCTCCCCAAAGCCTCTGCTTTTCAGCTGATGCTCAATGCTGACTACAACCTTCTGGCCTCTCCCAGATTTTTTATCCACAGCCCTGATGTATCAGCAAAACGAGTCAAGTCTACTCATTGTTTTCGTACTTACGGATTCAACTTCCAGCCCCCTCATCTCTAACTGCAAAAAAACCATTCCCTGGAATGTCAGCCCCACCCTCTGTCTCTTTGAATCCAACCCCCTTCAAGAGGACTCTTGTTTCCACTAGCTCACACTCACTTCTTCCTTCTCAGACAATGCTTTTCCTCAGCAGAGGCTTAATTACAGACTGTCACACTGTCTCATAATTGTAGCCTTGTCTCTCTTGTCAGACCATAAGTTCCCAGAGGCAGAGGCCCTGTCTGTTCTTTCCCATCCACTGAGAGCCTGGCCCAGGGCCGGGAGGGCAGGCTCCTTGTCAGAAAGTGTTTTCCAGGCCCAATTCAGCTCCAGAGTTAGCCAAATCTAGCTCTGACCACTTCTCTTGCTCTTGTCCTGTGAGGAAACTGTTCACTGGCCAAACCAGACCTTGGTGCTCCGCTCTCCACCAGGCCAGTGATTTACAGAAATGATGGAAACCTGGGTGAGGCAGGGCTGCAGCTCTTGCCTGTTCCTGGCATGGTCTTGCTCTGGGATCCTAGATACGTTCCCTCCCTGGACTTGCTTCCTTATTGTGAAACAAGAAACGATAATCTTTTAGCTCTAGAATGTGGATTTTGTCTTTAAGGTAGCCTTGGTTCCCAGGAGTAGGTGGGTAAAAAACCAGCTGTTTCCAACACAGGCTGAGGGTGGGAGGCAGCCATAGCCAGGACTGGGAAACCTGGAACCTGAGAGGCACACACACTGCACACCTCATTAAATTGCTGCTGACAACTGGACTGCATTCCTGCCCAGGTGTTCAATTCCACAGACCTCATCCTGGCCAGGTCTGACTGACTGCTGCCAGGCCTAAGCAGGGGAATGGTAACTTGCTTTTGGAAACAACCAACCCTTCCTGGAACAAAGACAATAACGAGGGGCCAGTTTCCTCATCTGTAAAATGGGGATATTGGTACCCATATCATAGGACTGCTGCAATAATACAGTGAAATGATGCCATAAACTGCGTAGCATAGTCCCTGACACCCAGTTAACAGTAGTAGAGCAGACAGGTTCCCATTTCTTGAGGGACCTTTATTACACGAGTTCTCATCTTCACACAAACCTGTGAGGTAGATATTTCCATTTCAACTTGGCAGGGAAGAAAACTGAGGCACAGAAAGCTGATCAATCCAAGGTCACACAGCAGAGACAAGCCAAGCTGTGATACGAACACAGGAAACTCTTCAGTTCGGCTTTTCCCAAACTGTAGCCCAAAGACTCTCAGCATCAGACTCCTCCAGAGGGCTGGCTTAGAAAGCTGATTCCTGCCCCCAGACCTGCCAAATAAGAATCTCTGGGGATGAACTTAGAAATCTAAAACTTTAGAAAGATGAGGAACCTAAATTTTATAAAAGAGGAAATTGAGGCACAGAAAGGTATAGTGATTTGCCAGGGTCAGATCCAGATATTATTGGGAGGTGTGTCTGGTTGCTGTTTAGTATGGACCTAGGACTGAATTCAGTCTCACCCCAGAGGCAGCAGAGACTTCCTGGAGGAGGCGGCATTTGACAATTGGGGCCCTGAAGGAGAGGAGAGTACCACAGGCGGATAGTATAGCACAAATAATGGCTTGGAGCAGAAAAGGCCAGGCCAATAGCTAGCTGCTCAATGTGGCTTCTGCTCCTAGATCCCTGGGGAGTGAAGAAATACATAAGGAACCTCCATTGTAGCCTTTCCCTGGGAGCCCAAAGAGACATTCCTGAGCCCATCTGAGGTCTAGGAGGAAAGTCTGTCATGTGTGGTGTCTACAACCAGCAGGTTCTGGCAGTGGCCCTCTGGGTGTGTCTGGTTGCTGTTTAGGATGAGAAAGCCAGGGAAGGTGGTGACTCAGTCCCCACTCAGCCTCCAGCTAGTCACGTTTAAATTTTAGATGAGCTCAGAGGCTGGGCAAATGTCAAGCAAACCCTCCCAGTAGAACAGATGCCAGACCCAGAGAAGGTGGCCTGAGGGGTAGGCTACCAGGCAGAAGCAATCAATTTGGAGTAATGCTGTGGGCTGTGGGGGAAGAAAAGTCAAGAAGCTTGGGTTTAAGTCCGCCTCCACACTGCCATGCTGGGGGACCGAGAGCAGGTCCCTGTTCCTCTCTGGGCCTCCTATTCTTCACTCACCTGTGAAATGGAGAACCCCTCTGGCTTCTGACTTCCTCCCAGGACTGTAGTGAGGAACAATGGTCAGGAAAGAGCCTGGCCGATTACACAATGCCTCACACAGCAAGCGAGAGATTAGTGGATTTCTCCTGTTATTTAGTAGAACAGCCAGAAGGTGCTTTCCCTGTTACCTGAACCCCAACCAAAGAGGGGAAAGGGAGAGGCTGGGCCTGTCTTGTTCCCACAAAAAGAAATGTGATCAAGATATTACTGGGAGCTGAAAGTTTACCTTTATTAAGTGACTACTGTATACTAGGTGTTTTTTTAAATACATAATCTCACTTAATCCTCACCACAATCCTTAAGTGTAAATATGATTATCTTGAGTTCAGATGAGGAAACTGAAGCTCAAAGAAAGTAACCCGACCAAGATTACACAGGCAGTGAGTGATGGAGACTGATTAAAATCCGGTGTTTGTGGCTCTAAAATCCACACTATTTCTATTCTGGAAAATTGTGTACAGGCATACCTCGTTTTACTGCACTTCACAGATGTGTTTTTTACAAAGTGGAGGCAAGACTCCCCCACTAGCAAAAAGATTATGACTTGCTTTATTGCGGTAGTCTGCAACTGAACCCACAAAATCTGAGGTATGCCGGTACAAGAGGCAGAACATACCTGGTATAGAGGCCCAGCTCAAGTACTGCCTTCTGGACCCCTTTCTGATCCTTTGCCCAGAAAGAACCTCTTTCCTCTGAAACCCCACAGCACATCATCAGCAACCATCTGGCAGCATTCAGCTCATTCTCCCTCTTATTCTGTGATCAAGTACACTTTTAACATGTAAGATGAGATGCAGGTACAAACAGGTGACCTTTGAGTTATCTTAGAATCCTCAAATGAGCAAGAAGTACTTAAGAGACCATGGCCAACTCCCTCATATTTCAGAAGGAAAAACGCAGAGAGGAGAACTCTTGTCTAAAGTCACACAGCAACCTAGCATCAGAGCCAGGATAGAACCTTGGCATTCTGCCTCATAGAATTTTTTTAGGGAGTCCATGATTTCAGAACCAGTCTTAGGGCAAAGATTATTATCCTCATTTTACAAGTAAGGAAGCTGAAGTGCAGGAGAAAGTGGCCTTCCTGAGAGTGAGTGAGACATGGGGACCAGAACCCTGATCCCTCATTTTTAGGCCAGGAACCAAGCCCCTTCTCCCCACTGTAAGTAGTCTGTGTAGTGTGCTGAGCACAGGCCCACAGTAAAAGGTCAATGGGTGTTAAAAATTGTCTAGTGGGCAGGTGACATTAGCCTGACAATGAATGACCTCCTCAGAGGCAGTGCCAAGGAACAGGACTCAGGAGTCCTGGCTTGAGCCTCTGTGGGTCCCCGGCCTTTCTGGGTTTCATCTATAAGACAAGGGGGCTAAAAAAGTTGACCTCTTTGGGAGAGGTCCCAAGTTCTGGGACATCCTAGGCTCCTTGATAGCGGACCCCAGCTGTCCATGGAGCCTCTCTCAGCTAGGGCCTTTGTTTCCCTACTCTATAGGGAGGCAGGAAAAGCAGCCAGGGCTTATAACTACAAACTGACTATTCTCAAATGCCACTGGCCAAGTAGGGCCTACCCTTAAACAACAATGGAATGAAACATGGAAAATCCAACTGTCTCCCACCACAGACATCCAGCTAGGCTCACCTGTCTATCTTTACAAACAAAGAGCACCTAGGAATCAAGGCTTAAATAAGGGACGGCCTACCTCCCGCCCTATCAGAAGAACAGGTGTATTCCTGAATAATCATGTGGCAATGGAGTGGAGAGTAAAGAACACTGGAAGGGATTCCCTGTCCCAGCTCTGGCACAAACTAGCTGTGTACCCTGGGCAAGCTGCCTTCCCTTTGTGGGGCTCGGTTTAAACACAGGGTGACAGTTCACAAGGCATACCTACAGATGTTTTATTTAATTATCATGACAACCTTGTGAGGCTGGCACGATTATTCCTTTTTCACAGATGGGAAAACAGGCTTGGAGAGGTCGAGGGTCTCGCTCACGGTCACACAGCTTTAAGCTGGCAGAATCAAGGCCCCAGAGTTCTTAAACCACCAAACCCAATACTCAGGGGTGGTCAGATGAAGAATAATGCCTCTCCCCGATCATCCTCATTGAGAGTCTCAGCCAGACCAAGGCAGCACAGACCCTTGTTCACCTGCCCAATGTGGTGGCCTGCAAAAGTTCTGGCCACAAACCCCACCACCCAGCTGCCTGGGAGGCTGCACCCCACTGCAAAATTTCATTACCCAAGTTGGCAAGAACACAGCCCCCACCCCCAGCCGGGTTTAAATAAACGCCCAAGTGATATCACATCCTGCAGGCTCCAAAATAGCCCAGACCTGCCCACAAGCAATCACAAAGTGCCAGGCCATGCAGGGCCAAGCGGGCAGGGACGCCCAGCCCATGGCACCCTCCACACACTCAAGCAACAAAAGCAGAAGCCTCAGAGCAGGAAGGCCCCCACTACCACCTCCGCCAGAGGGCCTGGCCCCTCCCTCCTTGCCCCCTTTGTTGGGAGGACCAGAGCCTCCTGCCCCAGCGCCAGCCCCTGCCCCAGCGCCAACCCCATGGAGCCTTGGCCGCGGCCAGCCTGCGGGCGGACTCCGGCCCGACCCGGACACCCCACCACTCACATTGCTTCAAGAGCTCCAGACACAAAGCCATGAGGGCCGGATGGGGGTCAGAGACCCAGAAACCGGCAAAGACAGAAAAGGGGAGAGGGAGAGACACAGGAACAGAGAGAAGGGGAAACAGGGAGCTGAGGCAGAGAAAGCAAGGGGGCCAAGAGCCCTGGGCAAAAAAGCAGGTTCAAAAGGCAGTCTTCAGCGCAAAAGACGGTGAGTGGTGAGACCACCTGGACAGATGTGGGAGAGACAGGAAGGGAAAGCAAAGCAGGGGACCCCGACCCAGAGGCCTGAGAGAGAACAAGGAGACAGCGACCAGGGACAAACCAAGGGAAGGCAGGGAGGGGCGCTGAAGTCGGGGAGCTGGGGAGCTTTTGGGGGTTCCAAGGAGGGAGAGACCCCAAGGGATCTTGGAGGTCCCAGGGTATAGGGGGGACACCAAAAGAGTAAAAATCCGGAGGAAATGAGGTCTAAGAGGAAGCAAGACCCCAGGGATTGGGGGTGCAGATGGAAGGGAAGGCCCCCAAAGGATATACGGGAAGCTCAGAGGGGAGTCCCTGGGGTATGGAGGGTGCTCTGAAGGCCCCCAAAGATGTAGGGCGCTCTGAGGGGGATTCCTGAAGAATGCGGGCGCTCAGAAAGGGAGGCTCTGAGGGTTGAGAGAAGCGCGTTGAGGGGGACCCGAGATCGGGGAGCGAGGGAGGGGCTGTAAGGCAGCGCGAGGGCAGAGACAAAGAGACAGCGAGCCGAGGAGAGAGAAAGCGGGCGCAGCGGGGAGACGGGCCCGAGGGAGGGCTGGCGGCTGGACAGAAGGACGGAAGCGCGAGCGGGTGGGTGGGTGGACGGACGGACGGACGGACGGACAGACGGGGAGGAGGGCAGGGGCAGGGCCGGGCGGGGGCGGCGCCCGTCTCCTCGCGGGGCCGCGGCTGCTCCGGGCGGCGCTGGGCTGGCCCCGGGCGTCCGGGCTGAGGAGGCGGCGGCGACGACGTGGACCGGACAGACGGACGGAGTGACGGACGGGCTGGCGGCAGCTGCGGCCAGCGGCGGGGACTCACCCTCCTCCCTCACGCGGCCCAGCCCGAGGCTCCGGTTTTGTACGCCCGAGGGGCGGGGCCTCTGAGTTAAAGCCCCGCGTCGGCCCCGCCCCGCCCCGCCCCTCGCGTCAGCCGCGCGCGCGCCTCGCCGGGGACTCTTAGGAGGGGCGGGGGCGCGCGCAGACCGCTCGGCACGTGGCCTGTTGCGCGCGCGGGGCTGAGCTGGTGCGCAAGCGCGCTGGGCGCTCAGTCCGGCTCTGGTCGACCGACCGTGAGGGAGTGCGCGCCCACGTCGGCACGCGCATGCCTGAGCACGGGGGGCTCCGCCCCTCAAGCCGTCCCGGCAAACCGGTTCCAGCTGGAACCGGACGCATGCTCTATGCGGGAAGCAGACAGGGAGAGTTCGCTCGTTTTCGGTTCCAACACCTCGCCACTAATAGGGGAGACCGAGGCTAAGAGCAAGCAGTCTAGGGTGGTCTTTTCACCCCTGTACTATCAATTTAGACCTTAGGTACCACTGACTCTATGTCCTATGTGTTTCTAGTCCCCGCAGCTCCATCTTCACTTTGCTGTCCTCATCCGGAGTCCTCCAGGTTGGGTTCGAATCCCGGCTCAGCCTCTAGAGGGCTGTGTGACCTTGGATGCTCATTCAGCCTTCCTGAGTTCATATAACCCTCCTTGGCAAAATAAAACCAGCACAACTACGGTGCCCTGGAGGGCAAGTGCAGTAGGTGCTGCCTAAATCCATAAATCCTTCTAGCCTCATGGCCTTCCCAGTTCCAAGCTTCTTTCCGAGTCACCCCGGTCCAGAGTCGTTTCCTTGCGGTTTCATTCCCTCCAGGCAGCGCCTACAATAAGTCTGCCATCCACAGATACAGCTCCTGTTGCCCAACCTGCCTTGATGGATGGCCTACCCAAATCCCTTTCCTTCTCTGTGTATCTCTTTTTCCAAATGTAAAATGGAGAAAAGAATCAACGAAGAAGATACACTGTTTCTGACATCACTGTTGCGATTTTTAGGTAAAGGCATAATAATAACAAGCAACTGAGGGTTATTGGGTTGTTTTGATGCCAGGCACAGTCCTGGATTCTGAAAATATTAGCTTACTACGTTCCACTCACAGTACTATGCTACGCCTGTACTATTCACTTAGTGTTTATCTTTAGATTGATTTACTTCGAAAAATTCAGGAAGCCCCTACACAGGAGCCTGCCTCTTGCTCTGACACAGCCCCTGCTCCTTCCAAGACACCAGGTGCCCTCCGACTTCATTGCCTTTGTACCACTCCTCTCCTGGTCTGGCAGTACTTTCCTAGCACAGTTGGTGCTCTCACTTCCTCCAAGTCTTGGCTCAAATATTTTTCTCAATGAGTTCTAGCCTAGCTACTCTGTTTATGTTGCAATACCCCTCCCCTCACCCTACCTGCACTCCCAGGCCCCCTTACCCTGAGCTACTTTCCAGTAAACCATATACTTATTTATTTATGCTTATTGTTTTGTTGCTCTCCCAACCCCACCCCCACTGCAGCCCCCCATGTATTCTCCAAAAAGGCAGGGTTTTCTGTTTTGTTCATGGATGTGCCTGGTGCCTAGAGCACAGCCTAAGCCTAGCCCATTGTAGGCGATCAGTAAACATCTGCTCAGTAAAAGGGCTGTCTGATTGCAAGGCTCATGTCCTTAACCACCACACTGTAAGGCCTCCAGGGGGAGATTTAAGCATCTTAGTCTTTCCTCTTTTGGAATGATTTCTCTGCCCCTGAAGTTGAAATGCCTTTTGTTCAAGTGTCTCAATCCTGGGGTTCCTGGCCTGCTCACCAGTCCTCAAACCCAATCACTATTTCTGCCAGAAGGATCAGTGGGTCTGCCTCAAAATGAGATTGAGAAGATTGATAATCCGTGCCCTGAGCATACAGTGGGCACTCAAGCAGCAGCATCCTGGTCCAAGGCCTGGTGGAATCAAGGGAGTAACACTGCCTTCTGTCCAGTGGTGAATCACCAGAGATTGTGGAGGGCTAGGCTTGGGAGAGGACTTGAGAAAAAGGGTGACTAGTGGGTTGACTGCTTACTGGAATTTTGTCAGCCTCCCTTCTGAGTCTATGAAGGGGGAGTGAATCAGAGAAGGAACTGGTAGAGTTCTGGGAGAGGGGATGAAGAAGGGAAGAAAGAGCACTTTGTGACTCAGGAGGTGTTTAAGGGTCCCCAAACCCAAGCCTCACGACATAGATGGAGAATCTGAAGCACAGGAAGGGGCTGGGACCCTCCCAAAGTGACATAGCAGAGCTAAAACTAGAACTCACAGCCCCTGAGCAAGGGTGTTTTCCAAGCCGGGAACACCCAGCTCACCCTAGAGCCTCAAGCACAGCCACGGAGTGCCCCCAAGTGTGTGTACCTCTGTGTGTGTGTGTGTGTGTGTGTGTGTGTGTGTGTGTGTGCATGTGCACACGTTAGGCGCAGACCTGAACGTCACAGTTAGCAGGAACGGAGGATGCCACCAGCAGCCCTACCACCAACACGCTTGGAGTGATGTCACAGCCTCCTTTGTGATTCAGAGATGGGAGAGACATAGAAAGGAGGTTAGGAGGGAAATAAGTCAGAAACTGTGAGGAAAAGAAAAAAAGACAGGATAAGTGTGGCTGGGAGCTGAAACAGGAATGAGAGACAGACAGAAGGCTAAGATGGTGGGGAGAACGATAGAGGGAGGGGAGGCGAAGCTGGAAGAAAGGGATGGAGAAAGAGAGGAAGGAGAGGAAAATGAGCACTAATGGGAGATGGCCAGAGGAAGAGAAGGGAGGGAGAGGGAGGGAGAGCTTTGTTCTTTCTTCTTTCTCAGAAGCAGAGAGAAAGGAGGCAAGATAGGGAGACTGAGGGGTGATGGCACCCCCTTGATCCCTTCCAGGTAGGTCTTTTGGCTGAGGAGGGGCATGTATATGCAGCAAAACTGCTGCTTCCCCCACCATCCCAGCTGGAGCAGATCCAGCCTGCCAGTCACCTGCCAGAGCTATTTCTGGAATGTGGAATCTGGGTCAGAAAGGGGGAGGGAAAGAGGGGGTGGCTGCTGGCAGCGCTG
The DNA here is from genome assembly GCF_902729225.1 of Pteropus medius. Classification (NCBI taxonomy): domain Eukaryota; kingdom Metazoa; phylum Chordata; class Mammalia; order Chiroptera; family Pteropodidae; genus Pteropus; species Pteropus medius. The sequence goes on along the minus strand of NW_024342471.1, from coordinate 9,590,148 downwards.
GCAGCACTGGCAGCTGGGAAGCTGGCCAGATCTGAGTAGGTGGGTAAGCACTCCATGCCCTGCCCATGGCCACTCCAGAGAGGCCCGCCCAGCCCAGGCTCTCACTGCCTCAATAACCGCCCGCGACATTTACCTGCCAGCCTGCATATGTGCCCATATGAGAGTGACAAAGAGCTTTCATACCCCTAAGTAACTTGGGGGCTCAGAACAGCCCTAGGTAGTAGTGGTGGGGGGCAGATTGCTCACTTTTTGGAGATAGATGCTGATGAGAGCAGGCAGCCTTCTGAGCAGGGACACAGGGAGACAGTGGCTGAGTGAAGATGTGCCTGTATACTGGTGTGTGTCTATACGGAGGGAGGTGACTATGGGCAGGATTGCATATACGGTTGTGCAAGTTTTACACTGATTAAGGATACCACATATGGGGGGGTATGCTGTTCACGACAAAGACATAATTGAATTATATACTGGCAGATGGTAGTAAAAGACATTATTCTAATAAAAATTGTACATTACAACAGTTTTTCAAGAAATGGCAGTTAACTGTCTTGGAGGAGGGAGCACACTTTCCTAACCCAACACAAAGGTACTGTATGGACCAGCTGCAGTTCTGGGCACAGGCTTGAAAATCTGGTGATTTTGGTTTTCCTCACGAGGTAGGTGAGTTTATGAGCATGAGGGGATCAGAGGGTAGAAGAGGGAGAAGCAAGTTTGTAGAGATCACTGTGGAGACCTGGAGAGAAGGCTGACCAGGGAAGCGTGGGGAGCGTGGTGGTGAAATTTCTTAGTGGCTTCAATCTGTTACAGGCACAATTTCCTCATAGATGTGGAAATGGTATGAGCCTTAAAGGAGGTACACATATGTGGGTACATATATAAGTGTATATAGACGTGATGTGTATATATGAGAATATCCATGTGCATATGTTTTTATGTATGTTTTCATATCTCGTAGGTGTAAAGGTGCAAAATTTTATAAGCAGATGCATGTGCACACATGTCTGGGTAGGTGTAGGTTTCTACATGGTAATTTCTTGAGTGTTTTGGTTTGGGCTAAAGCTCCAACTGAGAATGATTGAAGGCTGACATCCCTACATTTAAGCCAGATACTGGATCATCCATGCAGGATGGAGGGTGCGGGGGGATGGCTGTGATTAATTGCATTTTTGGCCTCAATTCCCAGTCATTCTTTGAATTCACACTCTTTGCTGTGTAACTGCAGCTTCTCCTGCAAAAGGTGGAGTGAATTTCCCTGGACCTTGGCCTTGGACTCACTCATGTGAGTTACTTTGACCAACAAAATGTGAGCAGATGTGAACCAGGGTTGAAATGTGCTTGCAAAGTGGGGTTTGCCCTCTTGTACTTCTGCCACCACCATGAGAAGAGCATGCCCTGGCTAGGGCAGTGACTCTAGGAGCACTCTTTGGTTCCAGGAGGATGTAGAACATGCAGAGCAGAACCAGCCGACTTGAATATTTGTGAATGAGAACAAACATGTATTATTTGTGCCACTGAAATTATGTGCTTGTTTGTTATATGTCTTATTGTGTTAATAGCTGATGGATATAAAAAATTGGTACCAAGAGAGGGGTGTGTTAGCAACAAAAATATGCAGCACTGGCTCTGGGATCAAGTGGTGAGCAGTCAGTAAAATGTGATAGAAGGCTTGAAAAAAGGTGACCCATATGATGTAGAGATGAAACACATGGTAAAACTGGCACTCTACAGCAACTTGAAGAGAGCACATGGGTTTAAGTAAGATAGTTTCCAGACAAAATGTTGAAAGCAAAAGCTGACTCCTTTATGTTGCATTCGATAAGGATTTCCAAAAAAGATAACTCATAAAGGAAATAAGGAGTGTCATAGGGCAGAGAGTGTTTAGAGGGAATATGGAGGGCCCAGAACTTGCTGAATTGGAAAATCTGTCAACTCCAACTTCTCTTGCTAATAAATCATTCTCAAATTAAGATACAGCTCAAACCAAGAACAAAGATCAAACCAAGGTCATGGCTAGTTAAGATACAGCATGTGGACCAGATCAAATCAAGGGTGTGGTTGTAACATCTTTTATTAATACTCTAAAATAAGTTTCTATCTAGGAGACACTCTCAGCTGCTCAAAAGGGCTTACAGGCCTTGGCCTCACAGGAGGCTAATATACCCAAAGTAGTCATAATTGAGTCTAGAGAGACTGGCATGACTCAAAACTAATTGTGGGTGTGGCTTTCGGCACATGGAGTTAAGAGGAATCAAATACATAGAAAACCCATAAAATGTTTGAGGTAAGTACAGTGGCCAAAAAACTGTGATCACCTTAGGCTAAAAGGACTGAGACCATTCAAGATGTAAAAAGACATCTGGGTCCCTAAGTCTTTTCAGGGAGGAAACAGGCTAAGAAAGCTGTTCAGTTGCCCAAAGGGCATATTCTTCAGTGCTCTCTTCAAAAGTGGTCAAAAAAGCTATTGAATAGAAAAATAAAGATTTTCAGAGAGCAGAGCTAACAGCTGTAAGAACAATGGATTAGGGAGTCAACCCCCAGGGAGGTTGTGTTTGGACCTAATCAAGGAACATTCCCTATCCTACAATATTTGCCCAGCAGGACTTTAGAATTGCCATTGATCATTAAGTCTCTGAATCCTTCTCCCTCTTTCTAAACAGAAGTGGGAACTGCAGTCATCCTGTCCCTATTTCACCAATATATGCTGGATGTGTGGGGAGTTGGGGGTGGGAGGTAGACAACTTTCTGTTTAGATTTTAGGTCAATCAAGAGGAGTCACAGCCAGATCTGACATAGATCATGAAATGATGTTATGACTGGATGAGACTTTGGAGGGTCTTGAGGATAAGTATATTTTCTGAATAAATGTGGCCGAGAGTGGACTGTGGATTGAATTACTGACTCTGATTCTTAACTCTCTATATCCATACCCTTTGCCATATATACAGTTTCTGACACAAAGGTGGGAAGATATATCTCCATCCCTTGTCTTTGAGCTCAGTCATATGACTTGCATTAACCAATAGGATTTTAGCAGATATTATGTAAGCAGGGGCCTTGATGTACTATGTAGTTAGGCTTGCTCTTTTGTGCTTCTGTCATCACCATAAGAAGAACATGCCCTGGCTAGCCCACTGATCCCAGGAGGACCCATCGGTCCCAGGAGGAAGATGAGAGACTTGTGGAGCAGAGCTGTCTCAGTTGATCCACAAACTTGGAAGCAAAAAAATGAATGTTTACTGTTGTGTTATATCAATTTTGTGTTTGTTTGCACTACTCTAGCAATAGCTGGCCAATACAGGGACCCAGACAGTTCTGAAGCATGCAGCTCATCACCCATCCTCAGCCCATTCATGAGTGACTGGGGTTGGGAGAGACTGGTGAATGAAGGTTTATTTGAAGAAAATTGCTGGATTGCCTGTGTGTGACAGCAGGTCTAGAAGGAAGGCTGTAGCAGACTAGCCCATAATTTCAGAGTGCCACAAGGCAAAGGCCTCATTTCACACAGATTAAATGGGAGCCAAGAAAGTAGGGCTGGAGTTGTCTGCAGAGAATTCTGCCCAAGATACCTGCCTGGCAGGGCCAGGTCCCTTAGCAAAAAGAAGCTGAATGGGAAGGAGGGGAACATAGTATGGAGCTGAGGGGGAATAAGAAGCAATAGGCTAGAGAGAGATTGCCCGTGATGCTAAGAAAGAAGGCACCATGCAGGCCCTGCAGGGTAGGAGAAACTCTAAAAGCACCACCTAGGAGAAGGAACCAACATGTGGCATCTGTCATACAGAAAGTCCTGATGACAGACAATACCCCCAGTAGATACCTTCCCCTCCCTCCTGGACCACCAGGTGGTCCTTCCACTGCCAAACAAGGAACAGAAAACACTGACCAGCATGCCCAGCCTCAGTCAAGCCCTAGCTGCTGGTGCATGAGATTTGAGGCATACAAGACTGAAGTTTTGAAATGAGACCAGACTGGACTCTTTCACACCTGAAAACGAGACTGTTCCTTAAGGTCTAAAAGTGATTGGAAAAGCTCAGTGATCTGCCCAGATATCACTCAGGGTTTGAAGGCAATAGTGAAACAAAGTGGTTTCTTGCTCTATCTCCTGAAAACACGAGTTTATTGTCAATAAGCTGGTTTCCTGTGTATAGACTGTCCACAGGATTCAGGTTCATTATTACCTTCAATTGTTAGGAAGCTCAAAGTCAAGTCTGTAACAAGTGGTAACAGCTACCACTTGTCAGCTCCTACCTTGTGCAAGGTCCTGCTAAACACTTCCTATGCCCAGTCTAATTTCATCCCCCTCAGTGTCCCTTGAGGTCTGGCTTATGCCTCAATTTCTTTATAGATGAGGAAACTGAGGCTCATGAAGGAGAACCAGCTAGCCATAATAAGCTCAAAGCTCTCTCTACTAGACCGGAAATTGTGCTATGATTTTCTCTGGTCTTGATTTTCTTGATTTTCATGGCTTGTTCTGTGACACAGGGTCCTTTTTGCTCTCCGATCCTACATGAGTTATTTTAAGAGGATCTAGAGCAAGTATCAGGAAGAGTAGTTTGTCCCTGATTGTGAATGTGAGAGAAACCTGCAAACTCACTCCTCTGAGAAGGCTCAATGCAGACCCTATCCACTCCCAGCAGTCTTTGCTTTCCCTGCAGGTTCCCACCTTCCCCACAGATTTGCCTACCCGAATTAATCCAAACAGGTAGGTTGGGCTTCAGTGAGCCCTGCCTACCAGCAGGGGGCTGCTCTGAGCCAGAGTCTGGACAATAAGAGGCAACGAAGTACTATTGCACAAGCTGGAGCCTTCTCCCTCATCCGGGCCACCAGTGCTGGCGTCTGCCACTGTGACCGCCACCCACCCCCGCCCCCTCATTTGAGCTCCAGTTCGCTAGTTGGTGGAAAGTTCAGCCCCAAGGAGCGGTCAGTCCACCATGGATTCCTCCCCAGCGTTTCTCATTGGCTGCCCAGGCTCCCTCCCGCCCCCGCCAAACAAAACAAAAACCCCACTCACTGAGGTACTCACTCGGAAGCGTGCGACTGTTGCTGAGGCTACTGGTGCTGGCCGGTGGGGAGAGGGACTGCAGGGACACACTGTCCTCCTCCTGCGAGCAGCCCGCCTGGATCGCACGCAGGTAGCTGTGGCTGCGGGAGCGGAAGTAGCTCGGCAGCGGCAAGTCAAGTGCCTCCGCCGCTGCCGACTCCGCTTCGCTGCAGGCGGACTCGCAGGCCGCCTCATACTGGTCGCTGAGGTCGGCCTCGCGTACCTGTCCAGGCAAAGGCAGGCATCAGGAGCCAGCTTTACCCATCCTGGAGGGCCGGAAACTTGGGAGTCGTCTCAGCTACAGGGCTGTCGAGTCTATGGGGCCGCAACTCAGCCCCCACCCATGCCTCACTCAGTATGGGATGAGCGATGGCGCCCTTAAGAAACACACAGCCCCTCTCACCTTTCTGGGCTTCACTTTTCTCATCTCTACAATGGAGGAAAAACAATTACGGATGGTTTCTAGGATATTAACTAGATTTTTCTTATGTGTCCGCACTGATGGATTGATAGTAGATTTTTAAGTTACATTTGAATTCAGTGAGAAAGAAGGTTCTAATCAATTAGTAATGTCTGCCCTGAATGTTGGAATGATGGGTGGCAGTAGGTATGCTAGAGATTTACTATTTTATAATTTATAGATATTTACCATCTATAAAATGGGGGCTAGTTATAGACCAAATTTTATAGGACTGTTGTCAAGATTTAGATGATTCATGCCATGTGCAGTAAGGGGAAGACTCTTGCCAGGAGTACTCTGTAAGTGGTAGACTCAACATTCCAAATGGATATTTAAGGAAGATTAATCTAGCCCTGGTATACAGAGTGGATGTTGAGGAGGGGGTCTGGGATGAAGGCAGAGGCCAGAAATGAAGCTGATGCAATAGTCTGGTGAGAGAAGATAAGACTGGAATGAGGGTAGTGGCAGTGAGGATTGATTAAGTGATGCCTGCCATGGGCAGTATAGAGAATGACAACATGTCTGCTATTTGCCATCTCATATCTAGTTCATCCTCATCTAGATGGCTTCTAATATCCCTCCAGAGATGACCATTCAAGATCCTACAAATCTGCAGCTGGGGGTGTGAACATAGAGGGGCCTCACCATAATACATACACTCTCCAGGGGTTTTTGAAGGGTCTGTCTGACCCACGTCTCAGGCCATGTTGGTAACTGGGGATCACATAGAGTATAAGCTGACTCAGCTGGCCAAAGATAGACACTGGGTAGATGTCCTGGGGAGGGCTGGGCTATAGGGAAATTGATTGAGCACCGTGTGGAGGAAAAGATGAGGCTGGGCCGGGGGCCAGCCGTCCTCTTGGCCGGGCTGTGTGACCACACGCCATCATTATCCTCTGGGTCAGTGTTTCCTTATCTAAATGAAATGAAATGCCTGTGTACTTGTCTGACACTGCATCCATCAGGTAAAATGGCTAGATGGAGCATGACCCAATTTGGAGCATATGTTTGGAAAGGTCTAAATCTGTGCTGTCCAATATGGTAGCAACTAACTATGTGTGGCTATTCAGGTTTAAATTAATTAAAATTAAATACAAAAGTCATTTACTTAGTCACATTTCACCCGCTCATGCTACCTTATTGGACAGCATGGATTACAAAACATTTCTATCACTGAAGAAAGTTCTATTGGACTGTGCTGATGAATTAAGAGTCTGTGTGGCATAGTCAAATTCACTGGGAGCGGATATTAAAGAGATAGGTGTTTATCCTCCAAAGCTGCAACCTGAAGTATGCTGAGAGGCCCTTGTGACTGCCAAGGGCAATGACATCTTGCTTTGGGATTATACAGTAACAGCACAGCTCTGGAACTAGACTGTCAGGGTCTAGTCACTTAACTTTTCTATGCCCCTGTTTCCCTATCTATAAGATAGTGGCTATAGATCAAATTATATAGGATTTTTGTCAAGATTAAATAATTCATATGATGTGCGTAGAATAGTATTGGGGAGAGTAAGCACCTGTAACCTGTACCTAGTATTACAGGCAGCCCCATGGCTGAGAGCAAAGATTGTAAATGTTGGTTAAGATGCTCCCAAGCTCTGGCAGGGTGGGGGTAGTGGGGAGAGATCAGCTGGTCAGTGCTGCTGGTATGTGTATCACTGAGGACACGCTGTGTGTGGGGAACTGCCCTGGGGGTTGGTATGCGAACGCATTACAACCTTACCACAAAGCTGTTGAAGTTAGAGGAAATAGAGGTTGCCTGGTCCACTGTGGGCTCCCCAAAGACCTTTTGGAATAATGCGTTCAAGAGGAACTGTGATGTGGGAGTGGAGGACACATAAGGCACCCACATCTGGCATCAGGAAATGTGAGCCCAGTCCTAGTTCATTTTGTCCCTGTAGGACACGTGGCTTTAGACAAGTCCCTTGGCCACTCCTGGCCACAATAAGGAGTTGAGCTCAGAGCACCTTTCCTGCTCCACTTTCTGGTCTTGGGGCTGGAACCTGGGAGGGAGGAGAGAGCCACTTCCAGGGGTAGGATGAGTATGCGTGGGAGGGGGACACCCTTAGGGCAGCTGGACAGTGTCAGAACTGGCGCCTCCATCAACTTCTGTAAACTTGAAAAGTCTCTGCATTCGTTTAAATGCTCCAACATCAATTAAAGTCTTATTGGAGTCCCAAAAAGAAGAATCAGGGGATCTGGGGGCTGGGACATGGAGGTCAATACCACCAGCTTCCAGCCTGTCCATATAAAACAGTCTCCCCAGGCCTTTCCCAGGCTTTGGGGGAGGTGAAGAGGGAGAAAGCCAGAAGACTCTCGGGGAACGCCTTCCCTTAGCCTGGGGTTATTTCTCACCCCATCCACAGAACCTAGCTTATTATTTTCCATTTTTGAGAAGAAACTGAGGCATAGAGAAGAAGTAAAGTGATAGGGGTACCAACATGAGCCTGGACTCCACCCTCACTGGTGGTGGCTTTCCTGGTGCTGGCTCTGCTTTTACCTGCCCAGGCCGGGAGCTAAAACCACCTAGATGCCAGGCCTAAGACCCAGCCTTGGTCTCTGGGATTGGGGTACAAGAGAATGGCAAACATACTGACCTGCTGCTCATGGCCAAACAACTGAGGGATCAGGGAGGCCTGTCCAAAAATCTGCAGGAAAGAGAGGGGGAGGGTTATGGGGAGACCAAGACTGGGGGCTGGAGTAGGTGGGATATTCAGGTTTGGCTGCAAGAGAACTTGTGGCTGGCTGGTTTAATCTTTTCCTCTTACTGGCTGAGGCCCAGGTGCTAGGAGGTCTCACTTGGCTTCCTCTAGAGATGGGAGGCTCACTCCTTCTGGGGCTGGGTGTTGCTGAGGACTTGTAATTTGCTGTTTACAACTCTTTCTCTTGGTCTGGTCCCTGGGTCCATGGATGCCCTATCTGCTGCCTCTCACCTAGGCGACAGCCCCTCAGGATCTATGGATTAGGGACAGAGCCCTTGAACCTTCTCTTCCTTGGCCACGGCCTATATCGTCCAATGCCTGCTGGGAGGATGGCTTCTTCTGGCAGGAGTTGAAGCCTCAGAGACACAGCTAGAGCTGAGACCTCTCTGAATTTGGGGCCACATATACAGCTCAGATCACTCAAGCTTCTGGGGTGAGGGTGTGGGGGTTCAAAGGACCCTGGGCTAGGACAGAGCTAGAGCTGGGCAGGGAGTAGTGGTAACCAGCCTGGCTGATACCAAGTGCCTTTTCGTGTAGCCAAAGGACAAAAGTGTTCCAGGTGCCAGGGCCAGGCAGGGGATGAAGATGAGGATGAGAGAGAAACAGACAGACCCAGAAAGAAACATGGAGATGAGACACTAGAGTTAGAGAAAAATGTGAATGAAGGGAGAGAAAAACAGAGGGAGACAGATGTAGGCAGGGAGACTGGGAGACAAGAGAACCGGTAGGATGGGAGAGATAGGGCGAGAAGCCGTCCATTCGACAAATACCTATGTGCCCTGTGCCATGTGCTAGGGACACTGTGGGGAACAAGACAGCAAGGTCCCAGCCTATAGGAAGCTCCTAGTCTTAAGAGCGAGACAGACAAGCAAATAAGCAAACAAAGGTAATTCCAGATAGTAGTAAGTGCTGTCAAGAAAATTAAGCAGGGTAAGGGAACAGTGCCCTGGGGATTCCTTTAGAAAGACTGATAGGGCAGGCCCCTCTGAGGAGGTGACGTTTGAGCCAAGACCTGAAATGAGGGGAAGAGCCAACTGTGCAAAGATTTGAGAAAAGAGTGCTCCTAGGAGAGGAAACAACAAATGCAATGATGTGGGGGCAGGAATAAAGTATGTGATGAGCAGAGGAGGCCGATGTCGTTGGAGCAAGGTGAGCGACGGCAAGTCAAGATCATGTCCCAGAGGGAGGCAGCACCTCACCGGTCTGTAAGGACTCTGGCTTTCATCTGGGTGAGGTGGGAGCCATGAGAGGGTTTGGAGCAGGGGCGTGGCATGATCTGACTTAAGTCTTTTACAAGCACCCTCCAGCCACTGAGAACAGATTGGAGGTGACAGGCATGGAGGCCAATACAACTGTTCAGGTGAGAATTGGTGGGGCTTGGATGAGGGTGGCAGGAACAGAGGGTCCCATGGCTGGGGTACTCTACCCGTCTCCCCACACCTGAGGTCAGTCTCCTTGGAGGTTGGGAATGAAATGCTGAGGGTGGGGGCCTGGGGAGGGCTTGGCTAGGCCAGGAATAATAGAGTGGTGAGGTCCCAAAGCCTTCTAGCTCTAAGCAGTCCATTAGCCTGGGCCATGGGGCCGCACACAGTGGGATACAGGGCCTGTTCCTGCCCAGAGAGAAGGCTGGGTCTGCAGCTGGCTGCCCTCGCTGCCTCGCTGTGACTACTGGTAGGTATCTGCCCTCTCTGGGCCTTGTCTCCAAATACACACCATGGGGGGAGCCCTCAGGCCTTGGCTGGTCCTTCCTTTCCAAACTCTAAAGTCCTATTCATGTGGCAGGGGCTGGGGGCCAGGTCTGGGTCTGAGTCTGACAGCCCTGGATCCCCGCCCAGCTTTGCCTCCTCTTAGCTGTGTGACCTCACTTGAGCCTCAGTATCCTCATCTGTGAAGTGGGGATATAAATAATAAGGCTCCTTTTGGGGGTGGCTGTGAGGGTTCAAGGAGCTGGTGGTTGAGAGAATTAAAAGTGTAGCATAGTGTGCTTATTGCTGTTACTGGTCCAGAGGGGAGAAGCAACCTGCTTGAGGTCACACAGCAAGATGACAATGATATCCATAAATGTAGCTACCCTTTTTGCTGAGCACTTTATGTTCATTGTCTCATTAATTCTTCACAACCCTTTGAAATAGGAATTATCACTCTCCTGGGGTAAGTCAGAAAAATGAGGCTCAGGATGGGGGTGACTTGTCTTGGGTTCCAATTGTCAGTGACAAGACTCCAGGTCTCCAGTTCCCAATCCTCAAGGATCCTGGGTCTACAGCAGAGGTGTGGCCCTACCTTCCTGACCATCAGCTTAGGCCATGCAATGTCAGGCCTTGTGACTGCTCTCCAGCCACAAGACAGTCAGTGGGGCAGAGATACACATGGTCAGCTTTGAGAACAAAGACTGGATAGAAACACGGTGCAGACCACTCAACATGGGTTGAGCCTGGATGTCTGTCCTTCTCCAGGGTGGGTGATGGGGCTCTCCCAAGCCCAGTGTCCTTCTGGCTGCCCACCATCCTCACCTGGCTGATGCAGCTGGAGTCGTTGAGACTGTCGCTGATGGGGTTGTAGTCTTCCTCCCAGCTCGGACACTTGGAGGGCAGCAGCATGTCTACAGAATCCAGGCGGTCCAGACTCCTGGTGGGGGTGGGGAGCAGACAGGGATCAGCCTGGGAAACTGAGGCCGAGGGGAAAAGACTGGCCAAGGTCATTCAGTGGCAGAGGGAAAAATGGAAGTCACTGTCAATCCAGGTAGTGGTGGTGGTGGGGACAATGAGCAAGGGAGAGCTCTCAGCTTTCGGAGGCTTGAGACTGGAGAGTGTAGGTGGCCCTTGCCTGTCATATCTACTGTAGCCACGAGGTGGCAGCACAAGCTTGCTTTTGACCATTTCAAACCCTAGGTGCACCAAGCCAGCTCAATTCTATAGCCCCCTCCCTTGCATGTCTGGGGCAATTCCAGGAGCTAGACAGAGGAGGTGGGTCAAGGCTCATAGCATTGATCTCAGACTGGGGCCTCCCAAAGGGCATCAGTTTCAACACGATATCCAGGTGGCATCCACCAGGCCCCCAAAGACTCACTGCTTCTCATGGCACCTGCTCTTCAAACTTTCTCATATCTACCTGAGCCTCCTCCCACCTCTGCTTTGGGAATAAGGTCCAAGCAGACAACAACTCAGGCTCTTGATACAGATGGGATTGGATTGGAATCCAACTTCCTTGCAGGGTGACCCTGGGCAATTCATCGCCCCTGTTTAAGTGTCAGTTTCTTTACTTATTAAGTGGGGCTGACACTGTGCCTACCTGCTGGGGTTGTGATGAGGAGGATTAAGTGATGCAGATTAAAATGCACTGGAGCAGCAGAGCCCAGAATACAGCAAGTACTAACAGAGAGCGCCCGTTACTAGCACAACCATTGTTATTGATTTCCTCTCATTCAAGGCCTTTGCCCCGGTCCTGACCATCTCTCCAACTTCAGTGCCCACTGGTCATTCATAGAATTGTAGGATCCCAGGCCTAAAAGGGGCCTTAGAGATCATTCAGCTCAGCCCCCTTACTTAAAGATGGGGAAACTGAAGCTCAAAGAGGGACAGACCTGAGACTAGCCATTGGTGTCCTGAATTTCCACCCGCAGGCCATTCCCTGCCTTCTGTCCCAGCCAATGGGACTCCTGGCTTCCCCCTCCCTGCCTCAGTCCTACTGTCACCTGACCTACTCTCTTTCCTCTGTCTCAGTCCTCCCAAACTGTCTCCTCCATAAAGCCTTGATTCATGCCCCTGGTAGTTGGAGAACTAGGCCTAAGCTTGTTTCCTGTTATTCTTCCCGGGTTTTTTGGTTTGTTTCTGACTTGCTTTTATTTCTCTTCCTCAGTGGACTTTGAATCTCCTAAACCAAGTTTCACCTGTTTTGTACCCATTTAATAGATTTTTCTGTAACTTGCCTCTCATTCCTTTCTGTTCTAATCCCCAGGGTGACTTCTGCATGCGAAAGCCTCACCTCTCTTAACATTTTAATTAGTGTTTTTTGTGCACATGTTTCATTTGTTCTTATTTTCATTAATTCTTTCAAGTCTTAAGGCTTGAATGGTAGAATTCCAGGCAGGGCGATGGGACAGATGACGGCTGTCTATTGACTTCTTTTGACTTCTGGATCCTCCCTCGATCTTGGAGTTCGTCACAGGTATCAATTATGGGAGCCTGGGCAGGGGGGACTCAGACCTTCCATGGGCAGTGCTGGCACAAGTGATGGGCTTGGTTCTCCTAACCTGAAGGAGAGGGTGCCCAGGGCAGTTCCTCTGTGGGAGTGGAACTCACTTGGGAATGTGGCTCCCATGGGCAGGGTTTACCTAGGCCAGTCACTCTACCCGCGTGGGGCGTTACCAGGTGGTTCGCCAAATGGCAGAGCTCTGCAAAGCCCACTAAAGTGCAAGGGCCAATCTAAGGAGGAAGATCTCAGGAAGGGGGCTAACCTGAAGGTAGGTTCACCTAGGGGTACTGGATTGTGGGAGCGGGTTCACCTGGATCTGAGGCAAAATTCTTCTGTGGGGCTGGGCTCTCCCGGGGTGACGGAAGGGGAGGAAGGCAACATTCCCAAGGATGGGGCACACCTGTGAGGGGTTCACCTAGGGGGCAAGGCTTGCCTGTGAGCGGGGCTTGTATGTGAGTTAAGAGGCTTTTCCAGGGTAGAGGTCCTGTGCTCACCTGAAGGGGCGGAGCTCATCTGAAGGGGCGGAGCTCCAATGGACCAGGGTAACTTAAGGGCGGGACTCTCGGGGTAGGGCAGGCGGGAGACACAGGCTCAGTTCAAGGTAGAGCTCACAAGTAGCAGAGGGCTTCTGGTGGGCGGGCTCCCAGGAGGCGGGGCTCAGGTGTGACCAGAGACCTCTTGGGGCGGTACTTGGACATCTGGAGCAGGGATTCCGGGGGCGGGGCTTGCCTGGGGGTGGGACTCTAGGGGGCGGGACTGCACGCTCACCTGCGGGGGTTGCTCTGCTCCCCCAGCGACTGCTGCGTGGCCCTCAGGTAGCTCTGGCGCCGCGCCGCAGTCTTGGGCGAGGGCTTTGGGCTGCCGCCGGACTCGTCGCTGTCTTCATCGCCCATAGCCTTGATGTAGCTGCCGCTGCGCATGCGCCGGCACGGGATGTGACCCTCCGCGGTAGTGTCCGCCTCGCGCGGGGACAGCAGTGCGGTGCTCCACTCGCCGCCGCCTCCGGGCACCTGAGAATGGGCGGAAAGGCTTCAACGAGGGTGGCGCGGAGGGCAGTGCACGTTCCTAGCGCATCGCTGGCCGCCGCAGGCCGCCCAGCCTCGGGCTCATTACCTAGGTCAGACCTCCCGGTCCTGAAGCACTCTCACTCCCCACCTCAGAGAGTTTGGCCTTCTGTGCTGGGTACTGCCATTGAAGCCACCCAGCATCCAGGCAAAGGCGCCGGCTGGGAAAGATAGCTGGGTTCTGGAGCCGACTCTGCCACAGTTTCACTATGTGGCCTTAAGCAAGCCCCTGTCCCTCTCCAGCCTCAGATTTCTCCATGGATCCCAGGCTGGGTGCCCAGCAAAACGGCCCAGGCCGTGTGATCACAAAGGCCTCTACTGCAGCTACTTTTCTGAGCAGCCACCCTGTTGCCATCACTTCCTCTGCTAACTCAGAGGATGGCTTATGATCCCACTGCATAGATGAGAACAGCAGGCTTGAGGCCCCAGATCTGACACCAACAGCCTAGCCTTGGCACATCAGTATGGGGGCAGGGTCCTCCAAGCCAATCACAATTCCTCATCCTACAGGTGGGTAAACTGAGATAGGGAGAGTAGAGTGGCTTTCGGGGGCAGCCACATGGTGAACCAGAAAAGGGGCTCAGTTTTCCCATCTGAACCTCAGGGACACCACCTGTGGAAGAGAGCTGTGATAAGGGCAAATGAAGTCACAGCTGTGAGGGCAGCCCTAGTCCCCAGTGGTTATGGTGGCAGAGGGGACCTCCCCTGCCCTTCCAAGGCCAGGCTGTGCCAGCTGGTCCAGGGCAGCATGCACAGCCCACACCCCTTGTTCACGTAACACACACTGACATATACACAGCGTGGATGTTCACCTGGCAATGAATGAGTCGGCACATCTCGGCACTTACACGCACCTCAGCCTGAGCAGAGTGAACACGCCTCACCTTGTACACATATCTCAGAGAACAAACATACCTTCCCACACACACCCACCTCGCCAGGAATACATCCCAGCAGCCACTTCATGTGTGCACCCCTCAACGTATATACAATGTGAACACACGGCATACTAACACATCTCCTCACCTACATGCTAGCCACCACTGCACTGTGGACACATCTCAACACGTCCCCAGCTCACCATGTCCTCGCCTCAACATATACGGACGGAGTGCCACCCTACTAGGTCTATAAGTCACCACGGATGCCCAGGTACACACAGCATTCAGTGTATACAACATACCCATTTTTCACCATGTGCAAATGCACACTCCCCAGATCACCATGCCTGCACTGATATCACATTCTTCTTGGTGCTTGTCTTGCCAGTGGTCAATGCTCAGCTGAGGGAGAGTCCGTGTCTGAGACTCTCACCCCAAGGGCTCCCCTTAGCCTTCCTATAACCCACTTCCCCAACCGACTACCCAGCCACTCACCAGAGCCTGTACATTCTACCCCCTAAACCATTTGCTATTCCATCCTCTCTACCTCCACCTGTCCCTTGGGAAGGTGGCCATGTATATCCCTGCTCAAGATCTGTTGTTACCCCAGCCCCTGCCCACCATCTCCTGTCCCACAAGCAAGGAGCGCAATCCCAGGGCCTGTAGGGCCACCCTTTCATGATGTTCTGAAGCATTTTCATATGATCAGACCAAACCATACCATTTTGAAAGGAAGTCAAGTCATACACCATTCTCACTGATATTTCTAAACTAGGAAGTGGATTGAGAGCCACAAAAGCCTTAAATATATAAAACACTGTCTATATTTCATTTTCTATTGAAAAAAAAAGCCTTTTTCCCGTTAGTCTCACTGTCTTTGGAATTTTATATAGAATGACAAGAACTCAGGGCTTTGTCAGACTGATGTTCATCTGGTTCAAATGCATCTAATGTGTTCCAGGACTATGCTCGCATATCTGCCACCCCATCCCCACCCCCACCCCGCTGCCCCAGGATGAGGTTCTCACTATCTACAGAAGCAGCCCCTTCCTTCTTGACGTGTAGTGAAATCTGCTTCCTGTAACTTTTACCCACAGCTTGGACTCTGCCCCTGGGAGCCACCCAGTTCACAGCCACTCTCCTTGTCCTTGAGAAACCTGGGGGATGCATAGCAGCAGAGGTCTGAGCCTTCTGCCACTTCCTTTGAGTGTGGCCTTGGTGCATAATAAGTGCTTCAATAGACATTAGCATTTGAAAGGAGAAAGTTAGTCCTCCAAACTCAGTTAGGGCCTCTGGGCTCCTGCAGCCCTCCATGCTCATCTCCAGCACATTCTGCTCACACTGACGTGACTGTTTGTATGTCTCTCTCTCAGCATCCTGATAATCAGGGTTCTATCTTACTTATTTCTAGCTCTGTTCATTTAAGTGTCCATCTGTTCATCTGTCCCTCTCCCTTATCACATTTCCTAAGCATTTCCTCTATGCTAGACCCTGTCTTGGGCCTTGGGGACACACAACTGCATCAGATATGGTCCCTGTCCTCGAGGAGCCTCCAGGCTGGTGGGAGTAGCAGGCAGAAGGCCGGCCATTAGAATGCCATGAAATTGGTCCTGTGAGGCGGGTAGATGGCACAGCTTCCAGATTTGTCTTCTAAAGGGCAGGGACATGTTTTAGCCTCTACTCAGGCTTGGTCTCAGATATGAATGTCTGCTGAGAGCACAGCCAGTGGAAAGAATCCCGTTATTAGCAGGTTCCATCGGCCCCCCATTTCTGAGGCGAGTAAAGAGAGGCCCGAGTGAAGCAACTTTCCAAGTGAAGCTGTGGTGCAGATGGGCCTCACAACTGGTGCCTTCCCCACAGCCCTCGTGCCACCCTGACCCTGGCAGGGACCTACCTGTAGGTAGTGGTAGGCTAGACCCTGGTGGCAGGATTTGGACTTTAGCATGCTCTTATCCAAGGTGGCTGAAGTCTTCTGGCAGACCTCGTGGGCATGGCTGAGGGTCAGAGTGGACCAGGAGCCCCGCTTGACATAGTTGGTGTCGGTGCCCACGCCAAGGCTGGGGCAGGAGGCTGGGGGTGCGGGTGGGGGTGGCGGGGCAGTCAGCTCAGTGGTATTGTTCTTGGAGGCTTTGAGCATGTGCCCGCTGATGGTGTTGTAGGCGTGCATGAAGTAACGTGGCTGGCTGCGTTCTGCCTGGCGGCCTAGCGTCATCAGCCCGGAGGCTGGCCCACTGCTGCGGAAGGGACCACCCTCGCCGTCCAAGTTGTCGTCGGAGCTCCACCAGCCCGAGATGTTGGAGCGGCTGCGCCGTTTGGGCTCCCCAGCCTTGGCCCGCTCCTTGCTCTTGGCCCTCCGGCCCTTGCCGTCCTCCAGGCCACCTTTCTTGCTGCCATTGCCACCGATCTTGCCTGCTGTGCCCTCCAGTGAGGGTGCCTTGGTGAAGAAGAGCCGCTGGACTGAGTGGACCAGGTGGCGGATACGGCCAGGACTCTCACCACGGGCCTTGGCCTCGCCGCGAGGGAACTGGAGCGTGCTGAAGCCATCGCGGTGGATGGGCAGCTGCTTCTCAAACTGGTCCAGGAGGTTGGCAGGCAGTCGGTTGATCTTGGTGGCTTGGGCATGGCTGGGGAAGGGGCTCTCCTCTGGCACCTCGAAGTGGGAGTTATAGTGGATGCGGGGGAAAGTACTGCTCGGTGGTGGCAGCTGGTTGTTGAGTGGGAAGAGACCATCCCCTGGCAGAGTATTCTGTCCAGGGAAGCGAGCCTCGCGGGCAAAGGCCTCCGTGGGCGACAGCAGGTAGGGGTTGCGGTCAGGCCCTGCAAACAGGGGCTCGTGTGGTGGGTCCAGGCTGTCAGAGAGGTGGCGGGGACGGCTGTCACCGAGGCCTTTCATGATCCTGGCCCTTGAGGCAGGGGCCGTTGCCCTAGTGGGGTGCCCGGGTCGCCTCTCCCGGGCAGCAGCTATCCTGAGGAGAGAAGACAGAAGCGTCAGCTGGATGTGGGGGTGGGGGACAGGGTGCCAGGAAGGTCAACCAGATCCCCACAGATCTCAGGGGTGGGAGGATTTCTGACGACTCCCGATCTGCCCTTAGCATTGAGGGGCAGAGGACAAGAGTACAAATGGAAGTCTGCCTATAAGACGTATGGATAAACGTTACAACTCAGGCCAGCACACTGTTAAACAAAATAGGGTCAGCTCTCCTCCCTTGATATATATGATGAAGATATATATGATGAATATATCTTCATAGTAACCCGGAAGGCCAGGTTTCAACTCAGGCTTCTTGGTCTCCTCCGAATTCCGTGGTGGAATGTGGTGGGGGGAGCCGCCTGCTTTCCACGTTCTTCCTATCTCTGACTCTGTCCCTCCCCACACGGAGCTGTGCATACACATACACCCCAGGCTCACTTCACATGCCCCCAAGGGATGGTCTCACTGGCAGTGTAGGCCACCCATGGTTGAAAGAGGACAGTGAGGTCTTCTAAAGAGTAGGGCCAGGGCAGGGGCCCCTCTTACCTGGGTCTGAGGGAAATACTGCTCAGTTCTATTTCAGCAGAGGAATCCTTACATTAAATAGAGATCCTCTATAAAAACTTGCTCTGTCCTCAAGAAGTCTACCAAGTGTGACCTCTGAGCTAGACATTGGGGGCTTGCAGACATCAGAGAGTCCAACAAGCCCATTAGCCCATCATTTCCGAACTGGTATGAATCAGTGATGGCCAGGCTGGAACAAGGTTCCCAGAGTCAGTACAGGGGCATAGGCTCAGGACTGGGTGGAGAAGGCAAGGCCTCAGGAGAGGCCACTATGCCTCAGCTTCTCTATCTGTAAAATGGGGGCGGCTGGGCTAGTTGGGTCTTTCAGCCAGGACCATCCTGGAAATACCAGGCTCACACTTAGGCAAGTCTCTTCCCTTTCTGGGTCTCAGTCTTCCTATCTCCACCAGTAAGGTTTCTAAGTCCTGAACCCCACCGGCCCTGCTCAGAAGAGTTCCGAGGCTTGGTCTGACCTGTGCCTGGTGTGCTGAGGATCAGCGTGCCTGGAACAGAGCAAGTGAGGGCAAGGGCAGTGGGAGGAGCACTCTCGGAGGGGCTGGGCCAGGTCAGAGTGAACAGACTGCTGCCTGAAGCCAAGTGTGGCAGAATGATGCCTCCCAAAGGTGCCCATGTCCCAATCCCCAGAATCTGTGGTTATGTTACTTTACATGTTAAAAGGGACTTTGGAAATGTGATTAAGGATCTTGAGATGGGGAGATTATCCTGGATTATCTGGAGAGGTACAACCTAATCACATGAGTCCTTATAAGAAGGAGGCATGAGGGTCAGAGTCAGAGAAGGCGATATGGTCGAGGGGGCAGAGAGCAGAGAGCAGAGATGCGGGATCGTGAGCCCAGGGATGGGGCAGCCTTTAGAAACTGGAAGAGGCAAGTAGTCAGATTCTCCCCTAGAGCCTCCAGAAAGAATGCAGCTCTGCGACCCATTTTGGACTTTTGACCTTTAGAACCATAAGATAATAAATCTGTATTGTTTTAAGCCACTAAATTTGTGGTAATTTGTTATAGCGGCAATAGAAAACTAACACACCAAGCACGGGTTTGGGTGTCCCAGACCCCCTCTCACCTCTCAGAGCAGCTCTGAAGGCAAATCCCAGGTCCCAAAGAACACTGTGTGAAAAACACTGGCCAAGGTGAAACCCCCATCTTATTGAAGGGGAGCCTGGGACCCTTCGAGGGGAGGAACTTCCCCAAGATCACACAGTGGCTGAGGTCCAGTGGCTGAGGCAGGACTGGGGCCCAGGCTCTTCCTATTTCTACACGTAGCTGTCCTGCAACTGTTACCCCGATCTGGCTGGCTCTAAGACGCCTAAGGATCTGAGAATTATTTCCTTGGATCTAGCCAATTTAATGACCGACAGTGCCCTAGGCCTTCCCCTGAGACTGCTGCAGAGTCTACCTGGCTTGAATTCTCCCCCTTCTCTTCCAGACACTATTCTTGCCCCTAGGAGCCTGATGGACCCCACTCCTGGAGTCCAGAGCACTTTGGTGACTGTCCTCGTGGCTGAGCAGCCCCTCAGAACCATTTCTGCTTCCACCAGGAGGCTTGTCAGAGCGTTTATCCCCGGCCTGGAGAGGAAGTCTGCTGACTGACACCTTTATCTTTACACCATATCCTCACGACAGCCATACAAGGTGAGGAACCATTATCGCCATTTTACAGATGGGGAAACTGAGGCTGGGAGAGAAAGTTCTAGTTAAGGTGAAATAGGTAACTCAGACTTCAGTTACCCTATCAGTGTCCTGTATAGTCAAGGATCCCCCTCCGCTCCCTCTGGGTGAACCTCTTCTTGAAGACAATTTCAGGCAAATACAAAACCACCCCCACATCCCTCCTGCTCCCCAGACTTTTCATGGCCTCCTCAAATCCACCTGAGGCCACAGTACTCTCTGGGCTCAGGGGCCAGCCTCTTGGCACTCCTGCTAGAGAACTGTTTATGCAGCAATATGCCTTGATGCCCACTCAAGCAAGGCCAGCCATACTGAAAACACACCAGTTTGCAAACACAGCCCCACTCACTCGGCAGGGGCCTGACTCCCTAGAAATGCTGTAGGTGGAGAGGACTGGTTACCAGGAGTGGAAGACAGCTGCAGGCCCTGCCCCAGAAGCGAACACTTCATTCAGTTTCCCCAGCCCAGGGCACCTTCTCCAGCCCTCCTAGGGAGAAGCTGCCATCAGTTTGACATCACAGGTACTCCTGACCCCAGGAATCCGGAGTTGCACCAAGACCATGTGAGCCTGGGGCCACGGCCACCTCCCTAAGCCTCAGACTGTGCCTCTGCCAAATAGGGTCACAGGGAGGAGGCAAGAGAAAGTGTGGGAAAGTACTTGGTGAACTGTGAAGTGCAGGCACATGCTGTTCCCTGGGGGACAAATCCTGCCTCAAGTTCTGGTGGTCTTGACTGATGACGCCCCTTGCCTGGCTTATGGGGGAAGGAGTTAGACAGGTCTCTGCCTTGGAGGTGCTTCTGGGATTATAGGAGGGAGAGTGGGGCTGCCATCCTCAGGGAGACCTCCAGAGACCAGCTAGACACTAATGATCACAAGTGACCTCCTAACTGCTTTCCTTCCTGTGACTGTGCCCTCATTGTTAAGAGAGTCTCTTCCTCTGACTTTTGAGGCCCTGTATATCTACATCTTAAATGCTGGTGCATCCCAGGTTCATGAGTAGGCCCATAGTATCGCCACATCAGTAAAATGCTTCAGTGTCACCCAGCAGGGGTTCAAGCCAGACACCTGGGCATCTCCCTGAATTCTTCCCTCTCCTGATCTTCCAGGTCCTTCCCCTAGTAATAGCCCCACTGTGCCTGGAAAAGGATTCTGCCTCAGTCTCAGTTCCTGTAGTCTACATGGAGCCAGTCCTATCCCAGAAACCCAGGGGTGGACACATGGCTGAGGCTTGGCCAATCAGAGCCTGCGTCCCTCCCTGAGTACTGATTGGCTCAGAGGTGAAAACAGATCTTCACTAGCCAATGAGAGTTGGCCCTGGGATTATGGTTGAACTCTTGGAAAAAAGTCACTCTCCTTTCTCTTGGGATTGCTATGCTTGGCAGAGTGTCAGTGTGGAATCCTTCATCAAGATCTCGCCTGATGTCTCAGATATGAGAGTCAAGAGACATTTTGCTTAAGTCTGAGTTAGATTTCTGTGTTTTTAACAAAAGCCGGACTGACATTGTTCAGCCTCCCATTTGGTTATAGCTTATAGCTATAGCTCCTGCTTATAGCTCCTGTAGCCTCATAACTATGGTGCCTAATAGGCTGACTTCCAGCTATCTGCATCTGCACATCCCTTGGGGTGAGGGAGCTTTCTCTAGCAGCTGGAGCCTACTCTGCTCACACCTGGCTTGGCTGGCAGGAACTGCCAGATAATTAACAATCCTCCACCTGGAGTTGGTATGTAAATACCTCAGGTCTTCCACCCCTCATGGGGGACAACTGAGCAATGGGATCTACACTGACTCCTGGAGCTGCCCAGTAGGACTGAGCTGAGTTGCCTACAGTGGTCACTTGCTTGATAATGCTTCCTTCATTGGTTGCCCCTTCCTGTTTATCTGCCCTGCCCCCGCTACACACACCACACACACACACACACACACACACACACACACACGCACACATACACGCACACATACACGGTGCGCTGCTTGTTCCCAAATGAAGTAGTTGCACTTGAATGCTTGTGTTGGGCATGCTTCCGGAGAAACCCAACTATGACAGTCACTGAGTCACAGTCATTCTGCTTCGGTTATGTTTCTAGATGCCATCCCCTCTCTGTATCCTCTGCCTGTGTCACTGTGTCACTCGGTGTCACTCCCACCCCTCACCTGGACAACTGTACCAACCTCCTCCCTCCGCATCCACTCGAAGACCCCTACAATCCAGGTTCCAAACCGCAGGTGGAGTGATATTACTAACATGCCAAAGCAGAACTGCTCTTCTCCCCGTGCAGTGGCTCCCCATGGCTCTTGGGATGAATGCTCGACTCCTGAGTCTGGCATTCAATTCCTTTGGAGAGCTACTCTCTGCAGATCTCTAATCTTCAGTCCCACTCACATGGCTTGCTGGAGCTAAAGGAACTGTGAGACAAAGAGTGTCAGCCTGGAGAAGGGACAGTATAAGGCCTCATAGCAAGGGCTGTCCAGGCCTGGAACTCAGGTCTCTTGACAGCTCACCAGCCCCCCCTGAACTAAAGGGTGTGCAAAGGAAGTACGGGGGCTACATCACCAGCTAAGGAGCAGAGGGTGAGGAGGGTGGAAGAGCATGAGGAGGCGGCTCAGCAAAGAGTGGAGGTCCAGAAATCCCAGCATGGTCTCGTTTTTGCTAGCTCATCCTCAACCTCGTCCCCATCCCCCACTGCCTCCTGTCAACCAAACTCGTTGCCCTGTGGATTGTCACTCTTTAGCTCTCAGCGCTCTTGGAAACTCTACTTGCTTGATAGTTTATCGTTCATTGTCTCCTAGGTCTGTGCTGTCCAATGCGGTAGCCACCAGCTACACGTGGCTATACAGCACTTGAAATGCACCTAGTGCAAATGAGGAACTGAATTTTTAATTTTAATTGATTTTAGTTAACTTAAATTTAAATAGTCATATGTGGAAAGTGGCTACCATATTGGACAGTCAATCCTAGAACTTCAAACCAACCTGCCTCCTGGAAGGAGTCTCCTCGATCTCTGCCTTCTAAAGGTCCAGGATACTCTTTCCTCTAACTTCTGTCCACCTTTTTGAATGGGAAACCTACTTCATTTATTTTCTGAATTTCTTATATCTAATAAATGTGTCATTGGAAAGACTTTATATTTCTCCCTACGGGTTTTCTCTTCCCTTTAAAAAATTTTTTTTCAGGTAAAATTCGCATAACAATTTTAAAGTGTACAATTCAGTGACACTTAGGGCGTTCACGATGCCGTATAACCACTACCTCTATCTAGAACCAAAGCATTTTCTTAATCCCAAAAGAAAATCCTGTACCTGACAAACAGTCATTCCCTAGTCCCTTTACCTTCCAGCCCCTGGCAATTAATCTGCTTTTGGTCTCTACAGATTTATCTGTTTCCTATGGGTTTTACTTTTATTGTGGTAAAATATACGTAACATAAAATTTGCCACTCTCACCATTTTTAAGTGTGCAGTTTAGTGGCACTAATTACATTCAAATGTTGTAAAACTGTCACCATCGTCTATGTCAAAAACTTTCTCATCACCCCAAACAGAAACTCTATAAGCTTCATGGTTATAGATTGCTTATAGAATAACTCCTTATTCTCTCCCCTTCCCAACCCCTGGTAAATTCTAATCTATTTTCTGTCTCTATGAATCTGTCTATTCTGGATATTTCATATAAGTGGAATCATAGATAACATTTGTTCTATCTGGCTTATTTCACTAAGCATAAAGTTTTCAAGGTCCTTCCATGTTGTAGCATATGTCAGAACTTCACTTCTTTTTATGGCTGAATAATATGTATATGTCATATTTTGTTTGTCCATTCATCTACTGATAGGCATTTGGTTTGTTTCCACCTTTTGGCTATTATGAATAATGCTATAATTATCACTGGTGTACAAGATATCTGTTTGAGTCTCCGCTTTCAGTTCTTTTGGGGTCACTAGGTCATATGGTCATTCTGTGTTTAACTTTTTAAGGAACTGCCAAACTGTCTTCCACAGTGGCCACACATTTTACATTCCCAGGAGCAATGTATGGGGTTCCAATTTCTCCACACTCTCACCAACACTTGTTATTTTCTTTTCTTACCAGATATATGATTTGCAAATATTTTCTCCCATTCTGACTCTATAAGTTTTTAATAGGTAGTGTTTTTCAACTTTTCCTGGTCCGGCCCCTCATTCTTTCCTTCCCCAAGGATGCCCTGGCCTGTTCTCATAACTCCTTGTGGGCAAGGCTGGTTCTTCTCATCTGAGAGGCAGAGAGGAAAGAGAAAGGGTCTGGAGATGGGCATGTGGTGGATGCTGTGGTGGCCACCCAGGTCCCCGCTCAGGACTGAGGCACTCATGTCTTCAGTTGCCAAGAGCACCGGCCGCTGATAGTGCGCAGCTGGGTACCTGCTAGGATCTGCTCTCAGCCAAAGGGAAAGGCCTCACCAAGATTACACTCCTTCTCCGGAGAGCAGCCTGTACCCAGTAACTGGTTGATGTGTGGGCACCAAGGCCTGGCTCTCTTGCTCAGTTCAGAACAACCCCAAGTTCCTGTCGTAGCTCCAGAGCTCCCCAAAGGATTAGCTGAGGCCTTTGTTGTAATTACAACTCCCTTCAACTCCTCTTTCTGCCCAATTCTGTGCCCCTCACCTGTCACGGGGGTTCCCAAGAGACTTCCCATGCAAACCTCAGTCTTTTCCTGGCGAACCTGACCCTAAGACAGAACTTCCCCTACTTGCCACGGGACATTCACCGATTTAATGACTCCTCTTGAGCCTCAGTTTCCTCTTTTAAAACATGGGGATGAGGACCATTACGTTTCAAGATTATGAGGAGGATTAAATGTGATGTCTTACAGAAAGCCTCTGTCATTGAGGCCCTCGATAAACATCAGTCATGCTCTCCTCACCTGTGTTTCTTGGGAACAGGTCAAGGCTTTCAGTATAGAGATGCTGCACAGCATAGTGGAAAGTGCATGCACCTGGACCTGGATTCAGATCCTGGCTCTGCTCTTTACTTGCTGTGACCTCAGACTGGTCCCTCTCTCTGGGCCTCAGTGTCCACCTCTAAGCAGTAGGGGCTTTGAGTGAGGGTGGTCTAGGCATCTCGTCACGGTGGTTCCCTCTGAGCTCTCTTGGTCAGGGTTCCTGGAACAGTGAGGGTCAGTGCCTCAGCCACCCAACACCCAGGGTGGCAGGAGCCTCACCTTGGGGAGGTCTTAAAATAGGCAGGCCTCGGCCTTGCAGGGGAAGCAGCTGGCTGCCTCGGCTGCCTTTGTCTCTGAGCTATACTTAGGCCCATCCGGGTGCCCATAATTACCTCTCATTAATTTCAGCCTCATTGCCCTCGTGGAAACATGGAGGAACTGGGGGAGCTGCTGCCTCCCCGGGAGCCCTGCCTGCTCCATGCTGCCTCTGTGTCTGTAGCTGCTACCCCCATCTGCACAGAGTGGGGCCTCCTTGCCCCATCCCAGCTCATCCTGGAGCCAGAGTTGGCCTGTGAACACGAGAGAGCTAATTAGGGACAAAGCCAGGAACAGAACCCAGCATGGCTCTTTCTGGTGCAAAACTCACCTGTGTCATTCCCTTAATCTAGAATCTTCTGTGGATCTTCTTCCCTCCTCAGTCCAAACCCCTTGGTGTGGCAGTCAGGACCCTCACAGATCTAACCCCAAATACTTTATCAGACGTTACCAATCCCATTTCCTTTCTTCACAGCCCCTCCCTTGAACCAGCCCAGATCCTTTACTATTTCCTACTTATTTCTTGTATTTGGTGCTACTAGAAAAATCGGTTTTGTCTAAGGTTGCTTTAATAGAGACAGAGTCTAAATGAAGGGAGGAGATAGTCTTGTTCAATGCTGAGTCCTGTTGTTAAGAGACAGACAACTGGAATGGAGCATGCGAGGGTGAGTCAAATGAAGAAAGGATGGAAATGATGTGCGTGGAATGGCTGAACACTCTGGGGATGTTCAGAGCCATTCATGGAGGACACGGCCACTGCCTGAGGCCCCTGAAGGGATGACGTGTACAAGAGGAAGGATGGGCTCTATGGGGCCCTTGGTGCTGCCTGGGGCAGGGGAAAAGGTAGAGAGAGGTAGGCTGTGTTACACTATGACTTCGTCTCCGGGTACCCACCCTGTTCTCTTCCCACATCTCTTACCACACCTGCTCTATCTCTTGCAGGCCTCTCCTCTTCTGACCTCTAAGTGATAGAAGAACTAGAAGCTCTTTGCTTCTCTCTATACTGTCTCTCCTGCTGATCTCATCCAGACTCGTGGCTTCAATACCAACTATATCTGACAACTCCTAAATTTATATCTTCCGCTCAATCTCTTTCTCAAACACCAGACTCGTATCTCTAACTGTGTCCTTGACATCTTGCCCTGGACATCTGACAGGTCCAAAATCAGAAGCCTGATCTCTCACCCACCCTGACCCGATCTTTCCACAGTCTGCCCCAGTTCAGCTCATGACAACATCATCCTCCTGCTTGCTCAAATCAGAAACCCTGGAACCATTCTTGACTCCCATCCTCTATATCCCATTCAACAGCAAATCCTTCAAAAAAAAACCTCTACTTTCAGGATATCTCAGAAGCCCACCACTTCTTACCACGTCCACAGCCCTGCCCAGGGCCAGACCCCCATCTCTTACCCAGATGTCAAGACTCCCATGACTCTTAGACTAAAAGCCAATCTTCTGACTCTTCCTACTTCCTGCTTTTCCGACCTCATTTCCTGCTCCTGCTCCCTTGGGCCTCCATTCTATTCCTTGAACAAAGATCATTAGTTAACTCTCATCTTGGGGCTTTTGCTCTGCTCGATGCATCTGTCTGAAATGCTCTGCCTGCTCCCCAGCCTTGACCACACAACTGCTCCTTCACTTCATACAGGTCTTGGCACACAGGCTTCCTCTGTGGAGAAGCTGGCCAAAGTGGCCCCTCACCTGCCAGCCCTCTCAGTTATATCACCTGGATTTATGCCTGACAGAGCCTGGGACAGCAGGGACAAGGTCTGTATTCGTCACTGCTGTATCACTAGCACCTAGCACAGGGCCTGGATGCAACAGAGGCTCTTAAGGCTTTTTTTACCAAATGAAAGAGTGGCAGAAGGTCTTGGGGATGCCTAGAAATGATGCAAAAAGTGAGGCAGCTAGAGTGTGGTAAGTTTTCGGCTCAAGCTAATCATAGCAATGCTTTATTGAGCGCCTACTGTATACTAGGTTCTACCCATATGCTAGTTCATTTAATCCTCACTTCAGCTCTTCCTGGTAGGAAATATGAAATTCAGTGAAGCTGCTGTCAAATTTTGGCATAATTTTTTATACAGAAATAGGTAAATGATACACCCATGTTAGAGGACAAAAAGCAGTTCAGATGCCTCAAGCCACCTCTTCTAGGCCCCACAGCCAGTAGGGGATAAAGTCTGATGTGAATCAACCTGACTCCTAAGCCCACATTCCATGACCTTGCCCACCAGGCTGATGTTCCAGGATCCTTTTCATCTATGACAGCTCCGTTATCCTGATGGAGTCAAGGTCCAAATTGTTTCTAGTCTAAGTCTGTGTCCATAGCAACTGTTTAGAAAGCATGAAATTCAATCAATTGGTTGTTTGGTCAACAAGATAGCAGGCAATGACTGGAGCAGACACTCCTGGATCGGGATGCTTAGACGTGTGGCCAACACTGTCCCCACCTCAGGCCCCCTCCTCTGTCTGGAGTCCAAATCCTATGTTGCCCATCCTGACGATGAACTCTGAACACGGGGCCCAGAATGTGGGTACTGCAGCTCCTCTTGGATGAGGGGTACAGATTTGTGGCTGAGGGACTTGTGGGGACAGGGCTGCTTATCAGGCCTCTCTGAGACCATGGTGCATTTAATCTGCCTGGCCTCAGCTGAGGCTTCAGAGGTCACAGCCCCACCTCCCCACCCTCTGGTTCAGCACTCATCTTCGTGTTGCAAGACACAGAAAAGACAGAAGAAAACAGACCTAGAACCTCAGAACACAGGGACTACAGAGGCATCCTTAAGAAACTCGAACAGAATCTCTTCACTCAGTTCCCTTAAACCCTTTCAAGGTCCTTCCTTGTCCTCAGACAAAATACCAGCCTCCTCATTCAGTTATTTCTCTATCTCCCCCCATCCCTTTACTGCCACAGGGCCTTTATATATGCTGTTCCCACTGCCTGAATAGTCTTCCTTTCAACTCTTCATACATCTGACTGCTTCTCTTGATTCCAGTCTCTACCCAAACATCACCTCCTCAGAGGCCTTCCCTGTCCCATGTCTAAGATGGGTCCTCTGTCCCACCCTGCTCTCTGTTGACTACCATTTTTATTTCCTTCGAAGCGCTTACCAGGTTCTCCAGTTACCTGCTGGGTTCCTTGTGCACTTGATTGATATGTCTCTCCACACTCTGTAGGCTCTGAGAGTTAGGGGTGCGACCTGTGCCTGTTTCATTTTCTACTGTGTCCCTGCTATTAAGCACAGAGCGATCACATAGCAGGTACACGATAAGCAGTTGTTAAATGAATGAGGTAATCAGACAAACAGAACCTCAGAGGGAGAGGACCTGGAGAAGGCTGGAGCTGCCCAAAGAGAGGGGAGTTGGTTGTCGGGTTGTCCCACACCCCTTTCTCGTTTCTTCTCCATATCTGGGTCCCAGGTGGGTTGGGCTACTGTTTCTGTTTCCCAGAACCTTCCTGGAAATACTGTCCCTAGCCTCTCTCCTTGCTTGATATTCTTGAAGCTCAGAAGAAATAGCCCCTCCTCCAAGAAGTCTTCCCTGACTTTTTAAGTAGGGGTGAGGCCTCCTCTAGGTTCCCAGACCACCTTAAGGAATCACAGACAGTACTGAGTGTCCCTCTGTACCAAGAGCAAGGACCTTGCAGAGAGCTGGCTCTCCTAAACATTCATGCATGAAGAGGGTGACATACATCCTGGTTTGCCCAGGTTCTACCTGCTGTCCGAGAGTCCTTCATGTCTAGAGCCTGTTTCATTCTGAAAAGTGTCATGGTTTAGATGGTGAATTAGATGCTCACCCCACGCTACAAAGAGCAAGGGGACACGGGGCAGAGGAAGGAAGAGAGCTCTATGGCTGAGATGGAATAAGTGACGTCTGATCTGAGCTTCTTCCCCAGATTTCTAAGCCAGGAGTCCCCCAGTCCTCACCTAGGAAAAGCCTGAGTTGGGGGAATAAGAGGGTGACAATGGTGACATCTCTCCACTTCCAGGCCTCACCTCAGGGCCACTACTTGACACTCGAGGCCCGGCTGTCCTGCTCCAGCTGCTCCCTGAGGTGGATATAGCCCTGCCCCTATATACAGTGCAGTATGGAGAAGGCGGGCTCTAGAACCAACCTTCTCAAACATGAATCCTGGAGCTGTGTGACCTTGAGCCAGTTACTGAACTTTCCTGAGTCCAGTGTCTTTAAAGGGTTGCTGGGAGAGAAAAACAAGTTAATGCAGATGGCTTGGCCCAGCACCTGGCACACGGCATTTTACAAGTAAGTGTTTGCTGTTGCTATCTTCACCAGCGGGACCCAAAGACAGGCAGAGAGTCCCTGTTTAGCCACTGAGAACTTCGCATGAGAGAACAGGCGTTGGCGTGGATCACACGGCATGTTGGTGGCAGCTGGGATCTGAACCCAGGCCTCTGGTCTCGTAAGCCTGTGCTCTCTGGAGGTCTTAAACCAATAAGGGCTGGGTGTGTTCTGGGCTGTGGACACTTCCTGAGTGGTTTTCACCCCTCCTCATATCCCCAGAACCCAACTGTCTAGACCTGCTCTTGACATTAAACTAAAATAGAATTGAATGAAAATTAAAATGCAGTTTCTCAGTTGCACTAGCTGTATTTCCAGTGCTCAATGGCCACATTTAGCTAGCGGCTACCATATACACAGTGCAATACAGACCATTTCCATCAGTACAGACAGCTCAATGGGACAGTGCTGGCCTAGAACTTGATCACTGCATGTGGCTCACATGGGACTGAGGGCTATCACGATGGGGTCTCCACCCTCTTCAGTCTCCACAGAGGCCTCTCTAAA
Organism: Pteropus medius; assembly: GCF_902729225.1. Taxonomy (NCBI): domain Eukaryota; kingdom Metazoa; phylum Chordata; class Mammalia; order Chiroptera; family Pteropodidae; genus Pteropus; species Pteropus medius. Next base: position 9,560,551 of record NW_024342471.1, on the reverse strand, counting down.
GCCTATGAAATATGAATGTTGTTCAGCACTGAACTTGTCGTATCTTATCCAACCCTCTCATGTTATGCTTTGCTGATGGGGCTCAGGCTGGGGCTGGAACTCACCCAAGGTCACACAGCATGTGGAAGCTGGGAGGGACTCAGGTCTCCTGACTTTGCACTTGCCATGCCCCATCACCCCCGCTGCTCGGACTGGACAGTCAGCAGTCAGCACACTTGGCAGAAGTGCCGGTCAACAGAAATGATTTTCTGCTGATGAACAAAAGCCAAAAAAACTACCCTGGGGTGATGGTAAGGGACAGCTGGTCACTGCTGCAGAGCGGGCTCCCACTAGCCCCAGGAACAGCTCCCTGATCACCACTGGGATGACTACAGGGATGGAAAAGGGGCAGGGCTGACCTCCCTGTCCCCATCCAGCAGAGTCTGGAGGGACCTCAGTAACATTCCCCACCCCCACCTCCGGCTGCCATTCCAAAGCAAGATTTGTTGTTGTGCTCATGGGGGCTGAGACCCTCATTCCTGCTGACTCACTGTGGGCAAGTCAGGGCCCCACTTCAGTTTTCTCATTTGGAAAACGGAGATGACTATCCCAGTTGTGTGGGGCCCTGGGAGGGGCCAGTGGGACTAGCTGGATGGGACAGTGTCTACCAGGCGTTTGCTAAGGGAGGAAGAGAGCAGGTGTTGGATCCCATCCAACTTGGGTTTGAATCCAGCTCCACCTCTCCCTAGCGATGTGACCTCGTGCAGGTCAGCTGGCCCCTCCCAGTCTAGGCTTCCTCACCTGTGAAGTTTGGATAAGACACTTCACTTGCAACGGAATATTATTCAGCCACAGAAAAAAATAAAGTTCACGGATGAACCTTGAAAACAGTACATTAAATGGAAGAAGCCAGATATAGAAGCCCACACACCATATGATTCCATTTATACTAAATGCCCAGAATAGGCAAATTAATAGAGACAGAAAGTAAATCAGTGGTTGCCAAGAGCTGGCAGGGGAGGGGAGTGTTGTTTAATGGGTACAGTAGTGGTGATGGCTGCACAACACTGTAAATGTACTTAATACCACTCAACTGTATACTTTTAAGGGTTAAGGTGGTAAATTTTATGTGTATCCAACCACAATTTAAAAAATTAAGAGTTTTCACTTGTAGGGTGTTTGTGAACTTCAGCAAGAGTGTGCCTACAGAGCACCCAGTAAGGTTTCTGGTAGGTGCTCAATAAAGAGGTGCTGGAGCAGTTACAGGAACTCTCAAAAGGGAGTTTCTTTCAAGACCTTCCAGGAGCTTATTTATCAAGTGCTTCCTACTTGTACATAAACATTTTATATGAACTGTCTCATTGAATCTTCAAATCAGCTCTGTGAAATGCATCTTATTGTTAGTTCCATCTTACAGAGGGAGAATCGAGGTGCCATGCCTCCAGCCAACTCCCTGAGCTACCTCTCAGGTCTCAGGTAACAATATCCTGTCTACTACCACTTCATGAGCTCCCCGAGCTTGGTCTATGCTCCGGGCACACAACTTCTAACTGCCAGCTCACCACGACCTTCCAGAGAGAAGACTATTACAGGAAGGCCATTCAGGGGACAAAATGCCCTGCTCCCCAGCCTCAGAGTTCTGAGGCAGATGGGCCTTGGAGGTCACCTGCCTTGGCCTGTTTCTTTCTGGCCTCCACTGAGGGACCATCATGGAAGGGTGTGCTGGCAAATAACAGAACAAAATGGTCAGAATGCAGCAATTGCCAGCACATTTAATTCAATTCCTCCAATATTAATAGGGCCTGTTCTGTGACTCAGATGATTCCAGCTCTTAAAGTGCATGTGGCCAAGTGCAGGAGGCAGAAATACACATGGCCATTAGACAACACATAGAAATAAATTCCGGGAAGCTTTGAGGCCAGAGTGCGCAGCCTAGTGAAAGAAACAATAAACACTCCCAGGGGTACCAGGAAGCCTCCTGGGAGGAGGTGGCATTTTATTAAAGAGAAAAGCACAGACAAATCATGGTCAGAGGTGAGAGATGGAGGCAATGTTGGAAATAGCAAGTTTGTCCCATGGCAGGGGTGGGCTTTGACGGGGAGGGAAAGGCAGATGCCTGGTGCCAGATCATGGAAGGCCTTAGGGCCCCTCTAGGGACTATAAATTTAAACTGTAGAACATCAGCCATCAAAATAAAGCAGGACACCAAAGACTATTGGCACCAGCAATTCCACTTCTAGGAATTATCCAGCAGCCTTGCCTTATGCACGTGGATAATGGGGTGCCCAGGGTTCTTCCTGAAACATTGTTCATACTAGCAAAAGCCTGAAAACAACCCAATGTCCATTAGGAAACTGGATAAGCAAATTACGATTCAGCACATTACAGAATACTACGCAGCTATAAAAAAGAATAAGGCAGCTCTAAGCCCTGACATGAAAAGCTCTCCAAAATATAGTCAAGTGAAAACAGCAAGGGGCAGAACAGGGTTATGGGATCTTAGTTTGGGTTCTTTCAGAAGAGGACCTCTCGCCAAGGATTTGAGTCTGTTTTGAGGGGGATTCTAGGAAGCACAGTGAGGAAGCAAGGGAAGGCAATAAAAGACACATTCCTGAGCCGTGGGCAAGTGAGCTCAGTCCTGCTGGGGAGCACCGCCCCACACTGGCTGAGGGCTGCCCTGGGAGCACTCACTCCCCCAGTACTTCCACCTGCTCCATCCATGCAGGCTGAAAGAAAGTCCTCAGCTGGAGAGTTGCAGGTGATTCCAGAAGGGAGCAGTGGGTATGAACCAGTGAGGTGATGAGGCACCCCCGCTGCATCTGCTGCAGAATGGCACCAACCATCTAAAAAGGGGCCAAAGAATGTCACTCATATTTGCTTATCTGTGGAAGGGCCCCCCCCAAAATAAACTAGAAACAGGATGAATGGAAGAAGTGGTAGAAGGGGGACTTTAACTGTGCTTTTTTAGAATTAAAAAAAGAATTAGCCTTTTTTTTGGAATAGTTTTAGATCATTCCAGGTTACAAACACAGTACAGAGTTCCGTATAACCTTCACCCAGTTTCCCCTAACGTTATTAACATTTTACATAACAATGAGATATTTGTCAAAACTAAGAAGTTAACATTCATACATTACTATTAACTAAACTCCAGACTGTATCTGGAGAGCACCAATTCCACTAACGTCCCTTTTCTGTTTCAGGATCCCATCTAGGATACCACATTGCATTTAGTCTTTAGAATTTTGATCCATGCAAATATATTATCTATTCCAAAGATTAAAAAATAATAGACTGCAGGCTCCTGGGGGTCCTCAAAGTCTTCTGAGCAGGCATGACCTGACCTGGGGTAACAGGACAGAGCCTCGGCACTGAATGCCCGTGGAAAGGTGACGCTGGACTGGTGGCAAGGAGCACACAGTCTGGACTACCCTGCACTGGTCCCTCTTTCCCAGAAGAGGACAGAAGGATAAAATCTGTTGCTGTCAGAGCCCCACCCATATCCCCTGGGCACTCACCTCTACCTGCCAAAGGCTGCCTCCTGCAAATACCTGTGATTCTGCCTACTGGAGCAAGCTCAGCCCATGCACAGAGCAAGCAGGAAATATCAGGGAGATGATGCCCCCAGAAGTAGCCCTTATCCCATAATGCGTGGGAAACTGGTGGATAAAATCCTAGCCTCCTTACCCCTGGAGTGCCAGTAACTCTGAGTTGTGTGTTCTGTGCCTGTTGGGGTCCCCAGTCGTCCATGGCAGTTCCTGCCTGGACAACAATCCTTTACCAACTCCCTTTTCTTCCCTTCCCCATGTCCCTGCCAGGCTTTCCTGGGATCACTTCTCCAAAAGATGTCCCTGCAATCCTTGTCTCTGGGTCTCCAGGAAAACCCCAACCAAGATAAAACCCAAGCCCTGTGGCCTGATTCCTAGGCTATCCACGCCCAGACCCCTGCCTCCCTCTACTCAGCAGCCTCCTACCTGGAAGCCACACACAAAGGGCCCTTCAGGGCTCCCAGAGCACAGAACTTTCAGATGGCCATGACTTTGCACGTACCATTCTCTCTGCCTGAAGCATCCTCCCTCTCCTTGACTGCCCAGTGAACTCCTGCTCATCCCAGGGGCCCAACCTGAACGCCATCTCTTCTGTGAGTATTTTTCTGACTCTCAGGGGGCATATGATGCTTTAGTCACCCCTCCAGTAAATCTGGAATCCTCTCTCCCACACTCTGTGAGCTCCTTGAGGGCAAAGACACTCCTGAGTCTGATATACTTCCCAGAACCTGATATGCAGCAGGTGCTTAATAGAAGCCTGGTGAATGAATGGATGAATGAAACAATGCAGGAAAAAGTGACAACCACTTAGGATTACATTTTAAGACATGGTATCATTTGACCTCCCTGCAGCTCTAAGACTGAGGTAGCATTAATTTTGATTGAAAGATAAGGAAACTGAGGCTCAGAGGTGAGAGGACTTGTCTGGTAAGTGGCAGAGCTAGGATTCGAACTTGGGTCTACCAGACTCTTACAAGCTTTCCACTGGCCCTTGCACCCCACTCTGGCAAGCTGAAGCACAGAGCCTGCTGACTGGTCCTGGCTGGGGCCCTAGCCCACAGTGTGAGCTCATGCTTGCCCCTGCTGGCCTCTTGGCCTCAGTTTCCCCATCTGTACAATGTGGATTGGCTGGAACTGGAAATCTTTAGGTCTCTTCCAGCTCACACAGTCTGGGACTCCAGGGGTTACCAGCTGACTGCCCTAGGTGAAGGGGACTCAGCCATGCCCTTCCTCTCTCAGGGATGGGATAGGGGGTCAGGCACAGTACTTGATAATTACAAAGCTGTGTTCAAGGTCAAGAACCATGCATGGTATCCAAACATCCTGCTATGAGGCACAATTCCCCTGCAAGGGCCCTGTCACCCCTTCCCAGCCCTGAGACCAAGCCAAGCAGGGTGTCTGCACCTTGCGGAGTGGAGGTGACTCATCCGACATGACTTCAAGGGTGAATGTTTCACCTCCCTAAGGTGAGGGCCCGAATGGGTGAAACAGGGGCAGAGCTCCCCTTTGCAAGGGCCCAGCCCCTGACAGTGACCTCCACGGTCAAGGCCAGTGGCTCTAGCCTCCTGTGGACACCAATAATTTACTTTGATCATTGTCTCAGCACCTTTGGCCCCATGGGCTGTTCTTACCTTGGGCCCTTCTCTCAGCGACCAGCCTGACGTACTACTTGGTCTCCCTCCATGGAGGCCCTGGCTTAGTGTCCATGGGTTTGGATGTCCCAGTATGGGTGTGCCAACTTGGGGTGCACTCATTCCACCTTCTCCTCTTTCCCACATTTAGCAGGTCACCAGAGTGTTCTAAGGTGGCAGCATCCAATACCCTAATCTAATCCCTCCCATGTCCCCTGTATGACTAAACCCTCATTAGCTTTGGCCCAACCATTTCCCAGGCTCCTGCAGCCTCCCTGTCTCATCCGCCATTATTATTAAAATAGCACATGCCCAGGATGTGTTTGAAAAATCGCAGGTGTCCCTCCCACCTAGGCCCCCCATGGAATTTCCTGTGTGGTCTTCCAGAAATGGCCCAGGCCTCCCTCACATGTGTATACAGTATTTAAAATAACTAACACTCATGCATTCTCACTATGTGTCAGACTCTGTTCCAAGCACTTTAAGCATAGATATTAACAACCCCAGGGGGTAGTTAACTACTATCAGCACCTCTATTTTACAGATGAGGGGTAACTTGCCCAAGGTCACACGGCCTGTTGGTAGGAAAGCTGGGATTTGAATGTACGGACTCGGTGCCCCTCCCGCCGGGGTGACACATTTGCAGTTGTGAATGGTTTACAATTCGTCTGTTGAACAGAGATGCAGAGATGCAACATGAACGCTCCTACCTGGGCGGGCCCTGCCACCGTCTCCAGCTTCCTCTCCCAACTCTCCCCGTCTCACTCACTCCACGCAGGGCGCACTGGTTTTCCTGATCCTCAGATTCACTAGTCCAGAGTCCCTGCTCTTAACCATTCTATGTCTCCCGAGTCCAGTCATATCTTCTTTTACTAACGACCCCTCCCTGCCTGCCCTGCTCCTCTCGGCATTCGAGGCCCTTTGCAATCCTGCCCTCTTCACTTCTGCATCACTTCCTAAGACACACTCCCTCCAGGCCGTTGTGTGTGCTGTTCCCTCTGCCTCGAATGCCCTTCTCCTCCCCTGGGTCTGCAGCAAGGCCCAGCTCCTCCAGAGGCTCCACATGACCTGCTTACCAACTCCTCTTGCTTGAAGCCTGGACAGCTATCTTTCCAGGAGCTCCTCCTGCATCTTGCAGAGGCTGCTAGAGCATCTTGCACACCAAGCTGGAATGAGCTATCAGGGTCCCCACTGGATTGGGGGCTGGCTCCCCACAAGCTGAGATGGCAGCTCACTCATTTTTGTATCTCATTCATTCATTCATTCATTTAATAAATATCTGTAAATACTTTCTATGAGCTGGGCCAGCGCTCACCAGCATGGTTGTCTTGTGGAGAAGACCAACATTATACACAGAAGCCATCGATGGAATTTCGAACTCATTTTAACAGCCCCATCCTCTCTGCTCCCCTCATTCCACTCTGCTCCCTCACACGCTCTCTCTCTAGAGAAGCTTTCAGAAAAAAATCTCCAGAAGGGGAGAGGGATGAAATAGAATCCAATCTGTGTGGGTTTTTCTGGAGCAAAGAGACGTGCCAGTTGCAACCCCCCTGCCCTGTGACTCCCCTTTCCCACATCAGAGGTGGCCTGGTGCCTGGAGACAGTGCCCTTAGTGGGAAACATCCTGCAGCCTATCTCAATGCCCCTCAGGGACTCAGGGGTGACCACTGGCCTCTCCTGTCCTCTCTGGCATGCCCTACTCCTGAGTCTTACCACTTGGGGCTCTGTAGGTGACCCGAAATACTGGCCCTGTGTTAGTCCTACCACAGATCTGTAAGGACTCTTAGAAATCACTGAGTCCAATCCCACTGTACAGATAGAGGAACTGAGGCATGGAGGGGACACCTGAGGCTGGGGGTTACAGTTAAGGATTCATATCCGACCTGTGATAGCTGGCCTCCAAGATGGCCCAAGTGTATCTCATCTTCTCATACTGATACCCTGGGATAGTCCCCTTCCATACTGACCAGGGTTGACCTGTCAATAGGATATCATGGAAATGACAGTATGTGACTTCTAAAACTAAATTATAAAAGACTTGCCAGTTCCCACCTTGATCTCTTGGATCTCTTGCTTTGGGGGGTGCCAGCTGTCATGCTGCAAAGGCGCTCACCACCCTATTGAGTGGTCTACGTGGCAAGGTAGTAATGCCTCCTACCAATAGCCCTGTAAGTGAGCTTGAAAGAAAATCCTCCTGCCCCAGACAGGCCTTCAGATGGCTGCAGCCCTGGCTGATGTCTTGCCTGAAACTTCATGAGAGGCCCCTGAGCCAGAACCAGCCAGCTACGTTGCTCCCAAATTCCTGACCCACAGAAACCCTGTGATAATAAATGTTTACTGTTGTTTCTGGCTGCTACATTTTGGGGTAATTTGTTATGCAGCAATAGATAACCAATATACGTCTCCTCCGGAAATGTTGACTTTTGCGTGCATACTTCCCGGGATAAGCAACTCACTAATTCATAAAGCCTACTTCATCACTGAGCAGCTCAGACATTCTGTCTCCTAGGGGTTTCCTACTTAGTTCCAGCTTTGCCCCCTCGGATTACAGAAAACACAAGCTCCCTCTGCCCTTGGCTGGCCATGCAGGGACTGCATCTCCCCTGGCCTCCTCCCCTGCCAGCTGCACAGTCCTGTGCACAGCCATGCCTCTTTCTCCCTTCCTTTCTCAGAGGACGGGATCCAGCTTACTACCCGCTCTGTGCTCTCTCTTCAAGCCACAGGCCAGGTGATCACAGACCTGAATGGCCAGGAAGAAGTAATGCCAGCTACAGCAGAGGTTCCCCCGGGCTGTGGACCGGTACCAGTCTGTGGCCTGTTAGGAAATGGGCTGCACAGCAGGAAGTGAGTGGCGGGCGAGTGAAGGAAGCTTCGTCTGTACTTGCAGCTGCTTCCCAGTGCTAGCATCACCGCCCCAGCTCCATCTCAGACCATCGGGCATTCGATTCTCATAGGAGCACTGGTCCCTGGTGCCAAAAAGGTTGGGACCGCTGAGCTACAGAATCTGGCAGACCCAGGTTTGAATGCCAGCTCCTCCATCTATGTGACATTGAATAAATTGCTTCCCCTCTCTGGACCACTGTAAGATATAGGTAGTAAAAGAGGGTCACTGGGAGCAGTGAATGAGCTAATGTAATGGAAATGACAGCAACTATTTCATTCAATGGCCTCATATGATCTACCAGACATTTGACACACATTAGCCCTGCAGTATAGGTGAGACTATCCCTTATTTTACAGAGAAGAAAAAACTGAGCCCAGGTGAAGTGACTTGCCCATCTGATAAGTGGTAGAGTTGAGATGTGAATCCCAAATAACTCTGCCCAGGTTGAGAGATATTCTAGGTAAGGGGCAGTTCCTTTCTGCCAGTCTGTTCTCATCAGCAGAGCTCTAGCAGGGAACCTGGACCCAAACGCACTGACTCAGCGCCCCTCCCACTGGGGTGACGCATGTCTTCCTGGCCCTGCACATTTGCAGTTGTGAATGGTTTACAATTCATCTGTTGAACAGAGATGCAATATGAACGCTCCTACTTGGGCGGGCCCTGCCACTGTCTCCAGCTCCCTCTCACAACTCTCTCCCCCTCACTCGCTCCACTGCAGACATACTGGTTTCCCTGATCCTCAAATTCACCAGGCATTTTCCCACCTCAGAGCCTTTGCACCTGCTGAGCCCTCTGTCCATAAGACTTTCCTGAGTTCAGATCTTGGCTCAAGTGTCACCTCCTCAGAGATGGCCTTCCCTGACCCTTCAAGTATATGGGAGGTGCTCCCTATTTTTCTCCAACACAGCAACCTGACTGCGTCCTTTGCAAACCTCCTCTCTGTCAAAAGTGGTTTTTGTGTACGCGTTTATTTCTGTCCCTTCCTCTGCAAGGTAGGGATTGGCCTGCCTTGTTCATGACTGTGTTCCACAACAACCACTCTGCTGGCCACAGCAGCTACTCGGTGACTATTTGTCAGACGAATGAACATGAGCTTTCGGTGTGCCCAGCATCTTGCTCAGAACCATGGAGGGTGGAGAAAAGCAGGACCGGGGTTGTTGCAAACCCATGTGCAAGTGCAGCTACGCAATTCCAAGAAAGGAAAAGGCACCTGCCCGAGGTCACACGAGGCCTAAAGCAGCAGCACACGGCACAGATTCAGGGCTCTGTCTTTCCACTCAGAACCCCCTCCTTGGCCAGGACTGTCTGGATCCGCCAGGGAGACGGCTGGATGCCACTTGATATTCTGCCTGGAATTGCTTGGAATGGAATAAAATATTCATCTGTGGCTGGAGGTTTGCAGAGGACATTTGAGATGGATTGTGTTTCCATGTGCCTACGAAATCTAATTGGATTCATTGTAGACTATTTGGTCTCTTGGAACAGACACATCATTTTCCCAGGGAGCGGAAGCCTCTGCCACCCAGGATTGGGCAGGAGCTGGTGTGGCCTCAAGCTGCCCCATTGGCTAGGCCCAGTTTGGGTCTCTGGTTGCTCTGGGGGCGGGTGGCAGGAAGAGCTCTGTGTCATCTCTCTGTGGGGTGGCCTGATTTCCTCTGAGGTTTCCAGACAGAGATGGCCAGCTCTTCTGGCAAGGGGAGGAATTCCTCAAGAAAGAACTAAAGGTACATAGTCCCCCTCAACCATCCCCCAAACCTGTACCCTATGACACACACCTGCCTGGCCTCCAAATCATCTCTCAACTCTGCACCGTCTTTTTCATCCCCAATCCCACAGCCAATCCCTCTCCTCGCCCCCATTCTCCTGCCCTAGTTCCTTCATTGGTCTCCTGCCTCCTGTTGCCCCCACTTCAAAGGGAGACGAAGCTTCCTAAAGTAAAAGTAAGCTTTCAATTCTGCCTCCCACTGGCCCTATGAACAAAGGAAAGCCTCTTTCCTCCCTGGGCCTCAGTTTCCCCGCCTGAAAGGACGAGCTTGGGCTATAGCAGTAGTTCTCAACCTCAACCAAACCCATCAGATCCCAAATCCCATTTTTATAGCAAATATTTGGTAACATCCCCCTTTATTATTCTGAAATAAAACGCATAGTTTTTTTTTAAATATTATCTATAATTTAAAAAATACATGTAATTAAAAAAGTACAATGCCCTAACTGAAAAAGGAGAAGTGAAAGGAAGGTAATGTAGAATATAGCATATTGTAAAGCATAAGCGCTGAGGCTCAACTCTACTAGAAGGCATAATAAAGGAATGAGATGCTGGCACCTACACATAGAATTGATGACAGCGGCGAATGCAGACAAAGATGTTCTGTTGAATCAGCTACTCAAATACCACGAGTATCGCCAACTAGAGTGGGTGCAATTTTTCTGAAATGGTGACCGACTCTTGGTAAAATTCTGAATAGCCAAACATACCCTTTCCGTGGTATACATGATAGCTACCTTCCTGGGTACATCAAGACTGCATAGAAATACTTCAGGCATGTATATGAAATGTAGAGAGGGGACAGGCTCAGGGAATCAGAAACAGATTGATTGTTTTGCTTGCTGGAACGGCTGGCAGGGCATTGGCAAGTCCTGGGGTATGCAGATGGGACAATTCTTCGTTGTGAGGAGCTGGCTAGAGCATTCTCAGTTTTCTGCCCTCTAATTGCTAGTAGTGCCTGCTCAATTACTGTGGTAACAAAAGTGGTCCCTGGGGGGCAGTGCTGTCCCCTTGAGAGCCTCTGGACTAGAACCTGAATGCCAGGGAGATACAGAACTTCCTTCACCCTTTACAGACATGTCTAATCAAAAGCTTACTTTCTCACTGAATGGAGAAGGCCTGGAATCCTCAAATCGACAGCAAACATCAAGAATATATAGAAAATCCTGACCTCAATAATTAGAAAATACATATTCTTTTCAAACACGTATGCAACATTTACAAAAACTGGCCATGTTTTAGGCTACAAAACAAGTCTCAACTAATACCAAAGAAAACAGTATCATACATACATTTTTGTAAAACCATGAAGCAGTAACAAAAGATAACTTAAAATCACCCATATGTTTGAAAAATTTTAAATACATACTTCTAAATACCTCCTGGGTTTAGGAAGAAACCAAAAGGGAAATGAGAAAATATTTAGAAGTGAATAATGAAAATAGAATATATCAACATTTGTTGGATGCAGCTAAAGCAGTACCCAGAGAGATGTAGATAGCCTAGTTTACTAGAAAAGAAAAAAAGACAAAGATAAGTATCCAACTCAAAAAGTTAGAAAAAGAACATAATAAACCCAAAGAAAGTCATAGAAGGAGTGCTGTGGGCACCTCTGGGTCCCCAGCACAGTCTGGCCCAGGGCTCAGCACTGGAGGGTTGTAGTGTTGGTTGAATGCATGCTGTGGATAGAATGGTTTTGGTTTCTCTGTTCCATTTTCTGTGTCAGTGTGTTTCAAGTTGGGATCCCAAACCCCTGCATCAGACTACTTGGGCTCACCCAGGTGATAAGACTCCAGGACCTACATTTTCTAACACAAGCCCATGTGCACTGACGTTAAGCCCCAAGGTGAAGGAGGGCAGGGCAGCCTCAGGGAAAAATGTGAGGTCAGGTGTGTCTGCCCAAGGAACCCAGCCTCCCCACAGCGACCCTCCTCCTCACTGAGGTTTTCATTGCCTCTTCCATACCACTTCGGAGAAATCACGTCCCAAATCCAAGCCTCAGTTTACTTGCCTATAATATGAGAATAAAGATGGTTATCCTCCTGTGCCTCCCGAGCCTTGGGCTTTTTCTTTTCAGCAACTCCTCCCTGGGGCACACAGGTCAATGGCACACAGGGGCGCCACTGCTGCTGAGTTGTCATTTCTCAATAAGGCCATCCTCCCTTCTCTGAGTCATCTGAATACAACATTCCTGGGGTAGCAGGCAGGGCACAGGGCATATGAGGATCTCTGTTTTATAGGTGAAGAAACTGAGGCTGGTTAAGGTTGCCTTTGAGGTGCAAGGTCTTCGATGGGCCCCTGGAATTATCTCAGAAAGAAGTCAAGTCTCCTCATCCCCATCCTTCAGGGGGTCCTGGTGTGTGTGTGCATGTGCATATGTGCGTTTGTGCCTGCATGCTGAGTGAGGGCGTTAGGGCTGGGAGGCCCCTAACGCCGTGCTCTCTGGTTGTTCTCTTAGACTTGGGAACATCAGACCTGGAAGAAGTCTCAAGCTGGCTGAGTGAGCTTATTCATTGCACTCCTGGCATGTGGAGGAGTAGATGCTGGCCTGAGGTCACCCAACAAGGAGGTCTACCTGGGACTGAAATTTGAGGCTCCAGCCCCTGGAGCCCAGCCTCTTCCTCAACATGGAGCTGCCTCCTTTCTCAGTGGGCTGGAGTGCCTGCTGCCATGATGCTATTTAAATGAGGTTCCCAGGATTGCTGCATGACCTAGAAGCTGGCAGCAAGCACTGGGCTTGGAGGCTGGGACTAGGCAGGTCCTAGGCTCCAGCACCATCAGCCTAGCCAGCCTCAGGGACTCCGGGCACCTTGTGAATCTTCATACCTCCATCTGAAAAATGCGAAAAATATTTCTGCCTTCCTCATGGAACTAACTGTGAAGGTCACACGTAATAAGCTGTGTGGAGCGCCAGCTCAGAGCTGGCTAACATTCACCAAGCTCTTACTATGCACTGGGGTTAAGGGTGGTGGCACTGTGATCCCTGAGGTCAGGCTCTGGGCTAAGGGCTTAAGGTTCATTCATGTAACAGATATTTACTGAGCACCTACTATGTGTCAGGGAACCAAGTCTCTGGGTGATAGTACAGAACGGGTTCCTGCCTTCATAGAGCTCACCTTCTACGGGGAAGTCAGACAACAGAGAAATGTAGATAATGTACTGTCAGGTAACAATACCTTCTTGGAAGCAAATCAGAGCAGGTGAAGCAGAATGGGTGTGATGGGTGGTCAGGACAGGCTTTCTGGAAAAGCAGTATTTGGAAAGAAGTGAGGGTTGAGCCCTGAGGATACTTGGGGAAAGAACATTTCAGGTAGAGGAACAGCAGGTACAAAAGTTGAAGTGCAGCTGGTGTGTAGTGTGTAAGAGTGAGCGTGTGAGTGTGTCAGAGTATGAGCATGTGGAAGTGGGTCTGTGTGAGTGTGAGTGTGCGAGTGAATGTGACTGTGTGTGTCAGTGTGTGTTGGATGAGGGGCTAAGTGCAAGGGGGCCAGTGTGGCAGGAGCTGAGGGAGTGAGGGGGAGTGTGTAAGAGGAGGCACAGATCATGTGGGATCCTGTGGGCCAGAGTAAAGACGGGATCCTCCAAATGAGCCGCACAGCCAGAGTGGAGGAACTGGGTTCCAACCCAGACAGTCGCATGCGAGCACCTACTCTCTCTCCACGCGGCCTCAAGAAGTGCTGCTGGAACCTGGAGCTGATCTTGAATGAGAGGCGTGTCTGGGGAGAGTCTCCTGAACCCTGAGCTTTTAGAAACTAGAGAGCCTCACGGATGTGGGAGGTGAGGCAGGTTGAATCTGGGTCATGGAGAAGCTGGGAGGGGAGCCGAAAGGGGTGGCAGAGGCAAGCCACCTGGGGCTGGGGCGGGTAGGGGCAGCCTCGCCATGGAGACAGCATTTGAAAGCACCACTGGAGTCACTCACAGGGGCCCGTGTGCACATGTGCATGTACTCAGGGCCATGTGCTCACACACAAGGACCACAGAGCCCACGCAATCCTGGCTCATCTCAGAAGCCACTTAATAATAGATGTCACACGCTGGAGGGGGTGGGGGCCATGGAGTCCGTCTCAAGAGTAGGGAAGGGGACAGGAGCCCAGAAGGACCAGCAGGGCCGGGGCTCCTCTGTACCCCCTGTAACCTCAGGCGCCCAGAGGGCAGAGGCACAGAGCAGCACCCCAATCACCCATCCAACCGGTGTTCCCTGCAGCCCTATTCTGGGTTAGCCTCTGTGGAAACTATAAGAAATGCGGTCCTTGTCCTTAGGAGTAACCAGTCAGTCTCTCGAGGGAGAGAGATCGCAGACGTATAACCACACCGATAAATGAAAATGACAGTAGTGACCAGAGCATGGGAGACAGGGTAGGTGGGTCAAGGAGAGCATTTAAGGAGAGAAAGTCAGACAAGGCTTTCTGGAGAGTAAGATTTGATCTGAGTTCTGAAGGATGAGTAGGAAGTGACAGGATGAGATGAGATGAGATGAGATGGGAGTGTGTGTGTGTGTGTGTGTGTGTGTGTGTGAGACAGACAGACAGACAGACAGACACAGAGAGTGTGTGTGTTCTATGTGGAGGACAGCAAATACAAAGGCTCTTAAGCTGGAAAATGATTCACAGGTTCAAGGAAAGAGAGGGGCCAGTGAGCATGGGGGGGGCGGAAGTGCATCGCCAAAGTCAACCTTCCCTATGTGTACAGTAGGGCCCAGGGCAAGACTGTGGGCTGGTGAGGGACGAGTCCCTGAGCCCCCTCCACAGCTGCCGCAGGGCTGGCTGAGAGACAGGCTAGGGTTGGAATGTACTCATTCACTGTGTGACTTTGGGCAGGTCATCTCCCCTGGTTCCTCATCTGAACAATGCAGATTCCGATCTGTGCCTAATTTCAAGGTGACATGTGTAATGTGTCACAAAGACTCACAGTAGCTACTGGGTAAGTGGAGCCTCCCTCCCTTTCCTTCTCACGTGCTAGCTTCTGCCTTGACTTCTCACTTTGTTCAGCAGCTCCTTTAAGGGGCTGGGACTTTGTCTGTCTTCAGGCTGTGGCTGGGACAAACTCTAGCCCCGGTCAGTGCTCCCAGCAGCCAGCCCACTCAGACTGGCCCCACCAGTCTCACTGAGCTGGGTTCTCTCCACAGTGCCCTCCAGGAGCTCCACCTTTGGAGATCTGGAAGGAAACAAGTCTAGGAATCCAGGTTAGCCCTGCACTCCCCAGGTCACCAACAGGGGTGGACTTCCAAATGCACAGCTCCAAAGCCCTTTTCTCTGCCACCTTCGCACCCTAGGGGACAGGTATCAATGTTATTATTTAACAGATGAGGAAGCTCTGTTGAAAGGGAGACGAGCCCAGACCACATGGTGAGTGGATGGATCAGGGTTCTAACTCAGGCCTCTGACTCCAAGGCTTAGGGGGCACTTCGAGGCCTCCTCGGGCCCTTGGCCAGGCCACTGTTCCCCATTCAACACCCTCTGCCCAGTGCACCTCATCCCTCTCACGATTTAATCACGCATCCTGCCCTAACTACTCCCAGCTCTCCAGTCGCACACCAACCTCACCCCAGAGTTCTTGACCAAAACCACACTCCTCAGGCAGCCACACATTCCTTCCTGACCATCCCTGTCCCTGATTCATGGCCCTCGGCCTCCACCAGGAATGCTCTGACCTCCTCTTGTGGCTGCTCCCTCCCTTCATTCCGCTCAAATGTCACCTCCTCAGAGAGGCCTCCCTGACTACCAATCTATCTAGAGAGGTGCCCCTCCCTTGCTCCCATATCAGCCAGGTTTGTTTTCTTTAGAACATTTGTTCGTTTATTTTGCTTACTGTCTCTCTTCCACCAGACTGAGAACCTCATGAAAGCTGGGGCTGAGTTCTGTCCATTGCAATATCGTGGACCCTGATACAGTGCCTGAAACGGAGGTGCTTAGTACATGTATGTTGAGAATATGAATGCATAGATGAATGAGCGAATGAACGAGTGAACGACCAGTGACTGAGCATCCACTGCTGCCTAGCTGCCTCCCCCTGCATGTCAACCAGACATGTGAGACTCAACATATTTGAACTGAATTCTGGATCTCATCTGGCAGACCTGTTCCTTCCATGTCCCCATCCCAGTGACAGCCCCTAGCACCTGAGCTGGATGCTGTTCTCCTTCCTCGTTCCAACAGTTCCTCTTCCCCTCTAGCCCACTGGCCAGGTCTGGCCGTTCATCTCTAGGCCTTTTCATCCCTGTTGCCTCAGCCCTGGACCTGGCCACCCTCACTGGACATACCAGTCCAGCCCCTTCAATCCACGCCATGTAATCATGCCTCCTAACCCCTCAGTGCCTCCACGGTAATCACAAACTGCAGCCCAAACTCCATAGCCCAATAAGAAGGGTCCTCTGTGACATGACTCAGGTGGTTTCTTGAGCCTCAACTGCCACTATACACCCAGGCTTCTGCCACCGTGACAGCCTAGGGGCATAAAGCCTCCAGACATCTTTTCAGTCCCTAGTGCCAGGATAGCCTTTCTCTCTTTGTCTACCTGGCTGACCACATCCTGGCACCATGTCTTGGCTTTTCATCACCTTCTCAGAGACATGCCCCTGCCCGAGCATGGGCTACCTCCTCCATACTGGGCAGGTGTCCATTCTAGCCTAGGCCATCCTGCCCTCAGCCTGCATCCTCCAACTCAACCACTGACCAGGTTCCAGCCACATGTCAGATGCTGTTCTAGATGCCTTACCTGTATCACCTGTATCCATGCATGGAACCCATGTTACAGAGGTTAAGTGACCTGCCCATGGTCACATAGCAAATAACAAACAGAGTTAGAATCTGAACCCAGGTCCGTCTGACTCTAAAACTGTGGACTGCGAGCTCCTCAACAGCGGGGATCATGTCTTCAGAGCCCAACACCTAGGATGAGCTCAAGAGTAAATGTTCCAAGGGGAAGCATCTGGATAAGAGGGCAGAAATTACAGGGAAAAAGATTTTGGCAAAATCTAAGGAAACCCCCAAAGGTGCACATTGCTTCCGAGAGCATGAACTTGAACGAAAGCAGAGGGCAGAGGAATGCTGGCAGAATGTGAGGAGGGGGTTCTGCCCTGGGAAGAAGTAGCTTGGAAGATCTCTGAAGTGTCTGATCTACTGGTGAAGGTGGTGTTGGTACAGGGGACTGCTCAGGGGCATGACCCCGGACCACTCCCTTCCTGTCACCTAGACCCTGAGGCCCACCTTGTGAAGTCAGACTCTTCCCAGGGGCCTTTGCAACCTTGCTGAAGGGCAGCCCTAAGCTGCCTCCCTTCCGGGGTGATCTGTATTTTAACTGAGATTCTAGACCACCCAAACGGTGTACCTTCAGGCACTGCGACAAGCTGAGGGAAAGTGATAGCAGGTCCTGCCCACTTGCACTGGCTGTGGTGAGGATGGTATAGCAGCTCCTCTCTGCTGCTTCTCTCTGCCTGGCCCTAAACTGAGCACTTTGTACCTCACTGAATCCCACTTCCCAGTCCACAGACTTAGGGACCACTGTTCCATTAGTAAGACAAAGAGCCTGGTACTTAGAGGTGGTTAGTGACTCAACAGCAGGCACTCGGTGGGAAGCAGAATTGCCACCTGCCTCCAGCACCCCGCCACTTCTACTCAGCCAGGCTTGGCGGCTGCTGGGAACACTGTTCCAAGTCTGGTAGGGCACAAGAGAGGGGGCAGCTCTGAAATGCAGGAGCTGTGACTTCAATTGGCGACAGGTGGATTGTGGATATGGTTTGAAGTTTTTGGGGCTTTAAAGGATGAATAGAGCTGCTCTGGCCCTGGTCCCTGGGGCTGGCTTTATCATGAAGGACATAGATTTTATAAATATCTCTGTCCTCACCATAGATCACATGGCATGGGGAATTAGCTAGAAGGCAAATTAGGAAGAGGGGGAGGGAGGGTTTCAGCTGTGCTGGTAGCCCATTTGGGAATGCAGAGCTCATGGTCAGAGGGAGTGGGACTAAATGGCTTGTCTATTACCCACGGCTACTGGTCTCCAGGCCGAGGCCAAAGCCAAGGATGTGGGGGGCAAGTGTTTGAGACAGAACCCTCAAGGCACAATCTGAGTCAGGAACTGCTGGTCTTTAATTTGGCGGGGGAGTGGTCCTCAGCTGAGTGTCTAGCAGTTATGGGGGGAGCGCTGATCCCAACTATTCATATCCTCAACTGCCAACCATCTGGGCCAAGATGAGAACTCTGTCTGAGGTCAGGGTCAGGGGGAAAAAGGAGTCATAGTTCAGTCTTGGATCAAGGTCAGAACCAGTCCAGGGCCAGGGGCAAGATTTAGACTGGGATCAAAGTTGGGGCTCAGTGTACATACAGGACTCCCCAGGTGGGTACTTCATCTCTTATACCTGAGTCTTTACTTACAGACAAGCCAGCTCTCTTGCAATGACACAGAGGTGCAAGATCTAGGACTTTGCTTTGTTTTGGGGAAGAAGCTATGACCATGAGAAATTCAGTTAGACTAGAGGGGAGTACAGAGGAGGCACGGCCCCCCTTCCCAGGGCTGCTATTCTGGGCCTCTGTAAGTCACAACGTGGGAGTTAAATATAAGGGGCACCACGTGGCAGATAGGAGGTGGTTAATGACCCTGCAGGAGGCGAGTCAGAACCCAGAGCAGGAGCCATGGTGTGTAAAGATACGGGGTGGGGGGTGGGGTCGGGGAGAACCAGCCTTGGTCAGGGAGGCAGAAAGCTTGCATTTGAGGTCTATTATGTCCCTGCCTCTTTGTGTGACTTCAGATTTATCTCTCTGCCTCAGTTTTCTTACTATGGGAAGGGCGGTTTAACTCAAATCTCTAGGTTCCCTTTATCTGTGAGAGGCTATGAACAGATGTTCCTTCCCCAGGCACGATGTGGTGGGGATATCATGACCTCTACCTTCATCTCCAGTGGTCAAGTCTTACTTGGCCTTTGAGGCCCAGGGAAAATACCACCTCCTCTATGAAGCCCTCCCCCAGGTGAAATTCACTGCCACTTGGTCTAGTTTGTACACTTCTGAGCCCCCACTTCAACCTGGAGCCCACTCTGCCATGCGGAAGGGTGGGTGTGGTCCTGGCTCTCTCCTCCACCAGACTGGAAGGCTCAGGTTCCACCACCCACCCCTTGGTACCCTGGCCTCCAGGGTCCCACAGCCACGGTCCCTCTAACCCTCATATCCTTTGGAGACTAGAATTGTAGTAGCCCCCACTGTCCCTGTACTAAGTATGTGAATGGCACAGACATTCATATACTAAGACATGATCACTCAGCACAAACCTGAACAATTAATTGTCTTCTTTTCCTTTCAACGGCACTGTGAGTCACCCTACTTCTTTCTCTTTTTTCTTTGCCCACTAAGAAGCTCTAAGGCGAATTTATAGCCTACCTTTAGCAAACTATAATCTGAATTATCTCATTTCTGTCTTTATTTTCTGTTCTTCTAATCTCTTATTTATTTTTCTTACTTATATAAGGGAATACAAAAAAAGAAGTAGGGAAGAAACGGAATAAAGGAATGAATGGGGAAATCTTCACAACTTAGACTCACAACTGTAAATGATAACTACGAGAGTTCTCATAGAGAGAATGCTTAGCTCATCACAGGCCTCAGCTAAGTCCATGACTTGGCATTCATTATCCCCTGTAATCCCCACCATATAGATTCCTGGATAGAAATCTGTACAGGAGAGACCGGCTTGTATTGCAGATGGGAAAGCAGAAGCTTAAAGAAAGGAAATAACTTGCCCAGGACACATGGTGAGAAAGAGCCAGAGTTGAATCTCTGACTCCCAAACCAGCCTTCTTAACTACTGTGGTTTCCTGCCCCCACCCGGAGTGCTGAGATCTCCAGGTTGGAGGGGTCCTTAAGTATGTTCGTGGTTGTGAACTCAGGCCCAGTTCAAGGCCCGACTCAATAAATAGCTGTTTTCAAACTTTCGAAAGAAACTTTTAAAATAAACCCTCAAGTAGAAGCCAAATATTACAAATGGGTAAGTCTAGTGCCGTCGGCAACTCCACAGCCCCAAGGAAAAGCCAGAGCAACACCACCCACCTGCACAAGGAGACCTCTCCAAGGTTACCCCCAGGGCAGTGACTGAGAGAGGAAATAAAAAAATAACCACTGTCCGAGCGTGTGAAATGGGGACATAACTTCCATCCATCCATGAATATTGGGTGTGGAATGTTATGCAACCATGAAAAAGAATGAGGTGCATGTCTATATACTGACGTAAAATTAAAAAAAAAAAAGCAAAAAAACCTCCAAACCATAGGATATATGAAAAAAGCAGGCTGCAGATCAACTAAAGTAGGGTTCTGTTTATGACAAAAACAAACAAAATAAAACATCTTTGCAATTGCAAAGAAAAATATCTGGGAGGGTCCAATGACTCCCACATTTACATCTGTAGCCTGGATCCCTCCCCTGAAATCCAGACCCATGTATCCAATTGTCTACTTAACATCTCCACTTAGACATCTAATAGGCATCTTGAACTTGACACTCCTGACTCCTCAAACCTGCTCTCCTGACTCTGCAAACCTGCTCTTCCCACAGTCTCTTCATCCCAGCTGATAGTAGCTCTACCCTCCTAACTGACCAGACCAAAACCTTGAATTCAGTCTGCCTTCTCTGTCACTCTATTACCAGCCCAGTAGCAAACCCTGCTACCTCAGTTTCTCAGAAAGAGGAGGCAAAGGTGGTCTTTGCCCTGGCCAGAGCCAACCCAGGTGCTTCTTTCAGCTCTGGGCACCTCTCCTGATGGGTTGGCATGGGACAGTGACCACCATGAGAGACGCAGAGAAGTAAAATATCACAAGAACAATGTTAACAGCTATCACTTCTTGAGTAAACCTACCACATCCAGGAATTGTCAAGCTCCGAACGCACTGCATCTTTCATTGACTCTGTGAGGTGGAGAACCTATTATCTCTATTTAACAGATGAGGCATAGAGAGGGTGACTTCCCCAGAGTCGCACGACTAATAAGCAGGAGAGCAGAAATTCTAACCCAGTGTGTCCGACTCAAGCTCGAACATGTCATGCTGCCTGCCACTAAAGCCATGTTCCTGAGGAACATTGGAGGGAACTAGAGCTATTGAGTTTGGGAGTCTGGAGGGAAGAGTTGAGGTGGAAGGGAAATATCTGTTCTCTGAGGTCAAGTAGGAGGAATTTGTTCTGTAGGTCCAAGATTCAGGGAGGAAGTGTGTCACAAAGTGTGTCTTATACTAAAACTTCGGTTTAGTATAAGACAGTACTTTCTAACGATCAGAGCCCCCATGCCCTCGAAGGAGTGGACTGCCTTGGTCAAAGGAAGTCCCAGCTTCAGAGGTGCCTGACAGAGCCTCATGCTATGGACTTCATTCCTGGCAGCAGAGCAGAGTAGAAAGAGATTATAAAAGAGAAGAATCAAGAAGTGGGGAGGGGCTCATCCTATCAGATACTAAACTACAGTAGGCAGCTATTCGTGGTGGTTCTCAGCAGTGGGCAGGACTGGGTCAGTCATTTGGAAATGATGGAACACTTCCGGTTCTAACAGTGACTTGGGAGGGGGCGGGTGGTGTGAGGTTCTCCTAGCACTGAGTGCTAAGGATTGGGTCAGGGATACTAAAGAACCTATAATGAGCAGGACAGTCCAAGCCAAGACAGTACTGTCCTACACCTAATGCCAATATATCCCTTTTTTCAATATATCATTGAAAAAGCAATGAGATACAGTAATTAGTATAGAATTGAAATAGACAAAGAGATCAATGAGACAGAACATAGTTCCCAGAAATAGATTTCATAAATATATGGGCACTTAAACATAAAACAGAGATGGTATTTCAGTTAGACTAGAGGGGAGGACGGAGGAGTCATGTAAAACAGCAAGAAAAGGATAAAGTATTCCATTAATGCTGCTGGTACGACAGGATCTCCATATAAAAATGAAATTATCACATGTAAAGATAAAATTCCAGGCGGATTAGAGACCTAAATACGAAACATAAAAAGAAAACAAAATTTTAAAGTTATTAGAAGGAAATACAGTGTATTTTTATGACCTTGGGTGAGAAAAGCCTTCTTAAACGAGTTGCAAAGAAGTAAAAGCAAATAAAGGGGAAAATGCTTTACGACACCCAAAATTTCAACTTCTTCATGAAAAAGACTAAATTAAAAGGCAAGCAACACACTGGGAGAAAATATTTGCAACAAACATGACGAAGACTAATATCCACATATTCAAACATCTTTAACAAATTAATAAGTGACCCATAAAAAACTGGGCAAAATATATGAACGAGCATTTTGCAGAAGAGGAAATTCCGATGGCCATTAAACACAGACTGAAGCTCAGCCTCTGTAATAGTTGGGTGATGCTATTGAAATGAGATGTTTTCATCTAGCAGATTGGCAAAATCGGGGATAAATCAACTAATGGTGAGACGCCGAGGAAATGGAAACTCAGATATATCACTAATAGGAGTGCTAAGTGGTGTAACTGCCTTGGAGGGCAATTTGGCACTGTTTATTAAAACAGAAAATCCTGCTTCCAGAGAAACACTAATGCACATCCTCGAGGAAGTTCATGGCAACACTGCTTATGGTGAAAAGCTGGAAACACCAAAATGTCCACTAGCAGGAAGATGGACAAAATGTGGTATCGACGTACAATGGAATATTGCTCAGCAGAAGAAATGATTGCATTATAGCTACACTCGTGCTCGGCTAGATGTCAAAAACATGACTGGTGAAAAAGCAAAATGCAAAGATAATTAATTTCTTATGATATATTTTATGTAAGAAAACCATTCAAATAACACCCCTGAGCTTGGGTTTGTGCAAGTCCCCTCTACCTTGAAAGCCATTCAGCATTTACTTCCTTCCTTTCCTCCCTCCCTTCTTTATTCTCCCTCTTGTTTAGACAAACTTGCTCTGTGCTGACGGGTCCTGGAGATGAGGCCAAAGCCCTAATTTGTATCCTTGCCATAAAAAGCATGCCACTGGGACTGCAGCCCCAGAATGACCCTGACCCTGGCCCCAGACTAAGCCCTCACCTCAGACCCCATGTCACATCATCTTTTGGGGTTTGTGACATGGATAGGATCCTGTGTCTTGCTGGCTGCACAGGTTGCTGAGAGCTTCACAGAAGAGTGGGGATGAGGTGGGCTTATGTCTTGTAAAGTGCGTGTGGAAGGGCTGGGTGCTATGGATGACAGTAGCCTCAGCCTAGGAGGGTGGCTGGCAGTGCTGAGTTTCCTGCCTTCCTTTCTCCCTGCTCTCCATCACCTGCCATCTTTCCCTCCTTCCTTCCTTCACTTTGCTTTAGTGACAGGCCTTAGAGCCAGGGTAGGGTGTATGAAGGGGGTTGATGCAGCCACATCTCTGGGCCTAGGAGCTAAGGCCTCCTGGGGTGGGCTGGGGAGTCAGTTTTCTAAAGCCATAGGTGACTATAAGAGCAGGTGGCCACCTCCTCCCAAAAGCCAAACAGCTTCCAAACGGAGTAGCCATGATCACATCCAGGGCCTCAGATGGTAACAATGGGGCCCTGGAGAGAGGGTGGCCCAGGACAGCCTAATTGGGTGTGACAGCAGCTCTGTGAGGCATATTAAGCTTGGAGCCATTAGGGTGGCTGGTAAAGGAACAGCCAGAGCTGGCCTGACTGCTGACCCCCGTAGGGACACTTGGCTCTGGGGCTTGAGTCTGCCTGCTTGAAGGAATGTCTATGAGCTGGGGCTGCCAGCTACTGCCCCAGCCTGGCTTGCCAGTCCCACTGGGAAGTGGCACTGGTGACTTGGGCTAGCAGTTCTATACCCTTCTCTGTATCTTCTGATACTTACTGTGCCACTTGGGGGCTCCCCTCCATTCTCTGGGGCTTATTTCTATGAATGACAACTAACCTGTCAGCCCTTTCCCATCCACTGTCTCTTCTGATTCTTAAAACTGCTCTGCAGGGCAGTGGTTACAGTGCCCTTCTGCTCTGCTAGAGATGGGAAAATAGGCCCAGAGAGGTGAGTGACTTATCTGAAGCCACACAGCTCACAGAAGACAGCCTCAGGATTTGAATTTTGACACCTCTTCGACACCTAGTCCCTGTGTGTGACATGACAGCAATTTCTCACCTCCCTGGAGCTGAGGCCAGTGCTGAGGGGAGAGTGGTGGTGTCACAGTCCTGGGAGAGGAAAGATGCTAAAGGCAGCCCAATCCAGTCTGAGTCCTGCTGCAGACTCTATGCCCCCACCAGGTCGCACCCCTTCTCTGGGCTAGACACCCAGGATCCTTTCTTGCCTCGATGTGCAAGTCGTGATTTTTAGTCTTTGAGGCTTTTCTCAGCACCACCACTTTCTAGCTAAGTAATTGTGGGAAGTCTCTCCTGTCTCCTTTCATATATGTAACTCAAGACCAGTTACTCTTCCCACTGTGCTTGTGGGGGTAGACTGATCACATCTGTCAAGTACCCAGCACAAGGCCTGGCACATAGCAGGTACTTAGTAAATGGGCATTCTCTTATTTTCCATACAACCCCTGAGCTTCGTTCATTCTTTAAGATCTGGCTCAAATCTCACACCTTCCAGGAAACCTCATGAGATTCATGAGGAGCATATGTTTAACGATCTGCTCATGCCTTCCTCTGGGCGTAAGACAGCCCATCCTTGCATCCGTTTACAAAGCTCGGCCCCACCCATTAGTTTGTGTCATGCTACAAACAACCTTCCTTAGGAAACCGAGGCTAGAGAGATAGTGAGTCCTCAGGTCACTTACATTCTCTAAGCTTCAGTTTGCTCGCATTTAAAATTGGTCCATCCCCGAGAAGGGCTTTGACCCAGGAGGGCATGCATATATTAGCACCTTGCCTATAGATTAATGTTTAGAAATAAACAGCCTAATACATAAAAATTTCTTAAAAGGTGCCTGGAAGACAATAACATGGACCTGAATCCTACCTCAGATGTTGCTTGGATTTGCTCAATGCCAGGGCCAAAGCCTCTGACTTCCAAACTGAGTCTCTAAAAACCCAGAGTCCTGGAAACGATTCATAAGAACTCTAAAGACAGAACCATGGACAGCATTCCCAGAAGCAGGGAAAGGGCGAACACTCTCTTCAGTACCACAGACAACACCCCTGCAATCAACACCAGGGATGGGGCAATCACTTGTTAATATCCAAACATCCCAATGCCAAGGTCAGTGTAAAAATCCCCTCCCATGCTGGGGTGGCACTGAAAGTCTCTATTTCCAGCTAATTACCTGCTCTACTATTTGTAAGGCCGGGAACGGGCTACCTCCATTTCTATTTCCATTTGTAGTCTTTTATTCCAAGGGCCCGTTTTCCTGTTTCTCATTCAGTGATTGGGGTACCACAGGGAGGATTTCTGGGGGTAGTAGACTGGGAAAACCCACCTCTTTGGGCCAGGAGAGCCTCCCAAGCTTTCCCTTTTTTACTCCTGGCTTTATTTCAGAAACAACTAGTGATGGCCAAGAGTGGCAGCAAGGGCCAGGCCCGTTGCCACCTCATCTCAAGGGCTGGGCCCGTTGCCCTGTTCTCAAGACACTGAATAAAGAGTGAAAGCATTTTTTCAGCCTGTCCCACACCAGCACTCATCCCTGAGGCCATCTTTTATTGGCTCTTCGCCCATTTGATGAGGGCTAGATTCCTGCCCTGACCACCTCCACTGGCCTCCTGCATGATCTCATAGCAAACATCTTGAGCTGCCTTCTCCAAGGATCCCCAAGGCTTTTTAGTTCAGCAGGGATCCCAGCAAAGCCAGCAACGAAATCCTTCTGAGACAGAAGGGGAAGATGAGGCACACAAGAATACCAGTGTCTTCCTTTGAGAAATGAGAACAAAGCCACATCCTCAGGGTTGTGATAAAATGAGATGGTGTGTCCAGCACCAAGCCTGACAAATAAGGGCTCAGTAAATGTCTGTCTCCCCTTCCCCACAACAAATACATAAAAATGGCAATGATGATCACTACCAATGTTGAGTGCCCACCATGTGCCAGGTGCTGGGTCAAGGTCTTCAGGGTTAGAGAAGGCAAGGATTATTATACCCATTTTGTTGATAAAGAAATCAGGATTTAGAGGAGTCAAGAAATTTGTCAAACATCACGCAGCCAAGCAGGTGACAGAACTAGATCTCCATTCTCAAAATGCAGGCTGCTACGCCATCTCCGGGAGATCTCTGATAACTATAATCATCCTTACTTCTCACCTACGGGACCCAGCACAGCCCATTCTTTGCTTGCCCACAGCCAGTGCTAAAAGATCCATGCCCAGCTGGTCGGCTGTTGACAAGTTTCCAGGCCTAGATAACAGAGCAGGTGAGGACGGAAGCAGAGCACAGAATCTTCACCCTCCCAGGACCCCAGGAAATTTCAAGGGGCTCAGGTGCAGTCCCTTCCCATCCCTGCAATAGTTGCCTCCTCCTCTAACATGGAAAACTGGCATCTGGCCCACCTGTCTCTGTACCATCTACACACACACAGAAGTAGGGTTCATGAAGCACCTACGATTGTCTCCAGCATCACTGATATCCCCTACAGGGTCCCTCAAACACGTCATACAGATAAGGACACTGAGGCCCAGAAAAGGGACAGGACTTCCCCGGGGTACATGAACATGTGTGATCTCAGGCCTCCAGAATTCTTCTCCAGTGCTCCTGCCCCTAGATGATGGGCTCAATAGGGACAGAAGCCACGATGTCTTGCTCATTGCTAGGTCCCCAGCACATGGCTTGGCCTGTAGCGATTTTCCTTCCCCACTTCCTCTCTGGGGAGGGGTGATGTTCACTCACTTTCTCTATCTCACCCAAAAAGCCCTGTTTACAGTAGGCCCCTAATAAGTATTATATTATTTCATTAATTCAATAACTATTTATTGAGTTCATAATGTGTGGCAGGCACTATTCTAAGTGGTAGGACCATCGCAGAAATAAGAAAGGCACAAATAAATGGACATTCCAACCCTCTTATTACACTGATTGAATTGAATCAGACTGTTTCTCTACCCGTTATGAGTACCAAAAGAACGGGACCTGTCCTTGTCATGTCTCCAGGACATAATACATGTACAGTGCCCAGAACATAATATATGCTTGCTGAATGAATATATGAGTGACTGAATGCAGGAAAAGCAGTATAGTCAACGCAGCCACCATCTATTGAGAAGTTGCTCTTTTCCAGATGCTAAATGTTTTATGCACATTAATTATCTCATTGAATCTTCCCAACAGCCTCTGCGAGGTGGGAACTTTAAAGGGGATCCTGCAAGCTATCCTGCGAGCCATTCTTTCCTTTTGCCCAATGAACGGAAGTGCCCAGTTAGAAATATTCACTTCATTAGCTTCCCTTGCAGCTAGGGTGGCCATGTGACCATATCTGCTAAATGAGATATAGGCAAAAGTCCACCAAGTGGGGCTCCTAGGAAATCTACTGCTTTCTCGATAAGAAGGACAGATGCAGAGAGCATGTCATCTTTAATTTCTTTGTCCTGCCTGAAATTCAGACATAACATCTGGAGGTGGAACGAACAGCCATTTTGTAGCCACAAGAATGAAAGATACATGATAAGGATGGCAGGGATCTCCGCCCTTGATCATGCACTTGAATCACTGCTCTGGCCCTGGAATGACTCCCTCTGAGATCCTTGTTATATAAAAAAAAATAACCTCCTGGGTGTTTATATATATTTTTTCTTCTGTTATATGTAGCCAAATGCAATTCCAACTGATCCAGTATTATAAGTGAGGCTCGGCGAAGCCAAGTGATTTTCCTAAAGTAACACAGCAGGTAAACAAATCTGGATGGGCCTCTGAGTCTAACGCAGGCAAATGTATCAGCCTGAGCTCACTCTGCCAACTGTGTGCTGTCAGTCCACTTCCAGTTTCAGGCTGTGGGGAAGCCGCCTCACGACACCCGGCACTTGGCTCGCCTCTAAGACTCTTACTGACCAGTCTGGGGTCTGGCTCTAAGTTCTCCTGATGTCTCTTCTCTTATTTGACTCGACCTCTAGCTACACGCAGGTCCAGATCCTCCCTTTAAAACTTGCTTGTCTCAAGTCTCAGGATTCTGTTCAGATCCTGACCCCAATGAAGTGCTCTCTCCTCTCTGCTCACCTACCTCTGCCTGGTCCACAATCCACCACTGACTGTCCCCAATAGTGTGCACAGCAGGCTCTCCAACAATCTTTGCAGACAGGTCTCCTGCTTCCCATCTCCTCCCTACCAGGGAGGGTCCTGCACCTACCACCAGAACAACCTTCCTCAAGAGCATTCAAGGCCTCTAGGATCAGGCTTCTGCCACTTTCTCATGCAATTAGAGGGAAATTGCTCTTGCTGTTCCCTCTGCCCTCTGCCCCTTCACCCCGATCAGCATTTATAGGGTCAGCTCCAAATTCAGGTCACAGAGAGGCCCCCTCTGACCACCCTGCTTAAACAAGTACCCACTACCACCACCCTGTGCCAACCCCTCTCTCAGCCTTCAGGTCTCTTTGAGCACAACTGAGAATCCTGTTAATTCATTGTATGTTTGTCATCTACATCCCTTTCCCCTCCGCCAGAACCAGAGATTCTTGAGGGCAGGAAGCAAGACCACTTTTCCCATCAATTGTCCCAGGGCCTGGTATGCGGTCCAATGCTCAGGAGGTGCTGAATGGAGCTTAGACTTACTTCTTGCTCCTTCCTGTGCCTTCTTGCCACCCACTTTCTCCTCCAGCCAAACAGAACTACTCAAGCTTCCCTGAACCCTTCTCTGCAGCTGGTGCCCAGAGCCTCCCCCAACTCTGCCTCCAGCCAGGCCTTTTTCTCCCTTCTGTCCATCAAAACCAAGCTGTTCTGTGTCTCATGTCCTCAGGATGTTGCTTATATCTTAGCATCAACAGAATTCAAGCAGATGGGCATTCCAGACTCCAGCGGGGGTGAATGAAACTTTGGGACAGAGAGAGTGTTGTGTGTGTGTGTGTGGTATTGTGTGTGAGTATGTGTCTGTCAGTCTGTCCGGAAACTGGCCACCTACGCTCTACACTCTACCCTGGACATGACAGTCTCTGTATGACCTTATTCTTGCAATTCTGCCTCTAGTTATCCTAATTCTGGAATGCTCCAATAGTCCCTAAGTAGCCACAGCTGTAAGGAATGAGAAGAGAAAAAAACACTAATATTTACTGAGCCTCTATTATGTGCCAGGAATTGTTCTTGGCCAAAAAACAATGACAATGATGATGATGATAATAATAGTGGCTAGTATTTGTTGAGCACTTAGCAAGAGCCTGACACTATCCTAAGAGCTTTTAATCAGACAGATCCTATTATTATCATTCCCATTTTACAGATGAGGAAAAAGAGGCTCAGAAAGGGGGAGCCACCTGCCCATAAGCAGTCTTGGGCTCAGGTCTCCCTAATCCAAAATCTGCTCCTCTTCCAGGGTGAGCTGGGCAACACCCAGGTGTCTTGGCATTAGGGGGTACCCACTACTTCCTCTTGCAAAGTCCTCCTGCCTCTGAATGCAAAACTGGAAGCCACAAGTCCCTGACCAGGGGCTTTCCTTGGGGGAGGCTGGGCTGGTAAGACTTACCCTAATCTGCAAGGCTGTAGAATAGGGCTCCGGCCTCCAAGAGGACCAGGCCTGAGGAGTCGTGGGGTGGATGGAAGTCAGTGAGCCTGGGCTCAGCTTCCCCAGTAGGGCTGAAGATTTTCCCAACAGCCGGGGCCAAATTTATCTGCCAATCCTCTGAAGAGTTGATTCCAGCGTCTGTCTGGAAATGTCAGCCTGTGTGGTTGGAGGAACACAGGGAGAGTTTTCCTCTAAATAGCAGGAAGCATATGGGAGGCGGATGGCACCCGCCACCCCAACCTGCCAACTCTAGCTCAAGCAAGAGCTAAAAGGGGCCCAGAGGGTCTGGAATTCCTACCACCTCCGGGACGGGAGGTGGGAGTGGGGGGTGGGGTGGGGGGAGTTGGGGAGAGAGACACAGTGACGATGAGAAGGGCAGAGAGTGGGTCCTGAAGGGCAGGCAGGAGCACCTGATAGACGGACAACCTGAGGCCCTCAGATGACAGTGACACACCCCAAAATTTAGCATAACATCAACAACAGTAGTGAATGACAGTCGCCACTCAGGGAGCACTTGCTATGTGACAAATCTGGGTTAAGCACTTTATTTGGATGATTTCCCTTAAACTTTGCAACCATCTCTCAGATTAGGGCTGCTATTTCCCCCATATTACAGATGAGGAAACAGGCTCAGAGAAGGAAAAACATGAAATCAGACTCTGGGCTAGAAAGGACCTCCTTGCTCCTCAGCTGAATCACAAATACTCTACGAACTTTTCTGTCAAGTGGTGGTACAGCTGTTGCTGGAATACTCGCAGTGATGGGGAGCTCGCTACCACCCGTTAGCTTATCTGTGGAGAGCGCTCTGTTTCCAAAAGGTTTTCCTAGTCTAAGCTGTAGTCTCCTTCCCTAGAGCTTTTCCCCCCAGGTCTGAGTGCAAGACCCAGACCCTGCCTTTCACCACAGAGACAGAAAGGCAAGGAGCAAGGCCTCAATGTCTCTGGTTTCTCCTCTACGGGTGACACACCCCAGTTTCCTTGGCCACCTCTGCACCTCAGACACGATAACCAGAGAAATCTCCAGTCATTTATTTGTGCCAGGCACTGTGCAAAGCCTGCCCCATACACACACCCCTCTTACTCCTCCCCAGAGATTGTGTCATCACCCTATTTTACAGAGGAGCGAACAGGCCCCATGAGGGGAAGAGATTTGCCCCAGTAAGTTGGCAGGAATGTGGAGACAATGGAGGTCTCACTGAGCTGCTGCTCTAAGTCTCATGAGAGCTGAAGAGGTCCCTGCTGGCCCCATCTGCAGAATAATCTCACTGACACTGACCCAGCCTCTGCCAGGATTCACCTTGACACTGGTCCACAGGGCCCTCAAGCCCACACCGCCCTCCTCCAGGATCAGACTTAACCCTTCCTCTCCACTTCTGCAGCACCCACTAAGTCCCCAAGTCCTGTTAAATCTCTTCTCTAGCACCACCCATGGTCCTGCCCCATCCACTGTCACCAGCCCAATTCGAGGACCTTTCTAACGCCCAGACCTGCCATGCCCTGGGTGCCTTTCAACCCCAAGGATCGAATGTAAATTCCCTGGCCCAGTAGTTGAGGCCTTCCAAGCTTTGACCTGGGCTGAACTCTTCAGCCTTCTCTCCCCCTGACAACCCCTCACTCCCTGGAGCACTAAGAGCTTAGTCGGGGGCAAGAGAGATCTTTGCATAGCCCAGTTTTTACCTGATTCACCCTTCTCGGTTGTTTCTCCTGAATAACCCTATTCATCCTTCAAGACTCTGCTCAGCAGGTCAGAATCAATTGGTCTGGCTTCAGAGGTCCCTAAGCGATAGGCACCTCTCACTGATTTGCCAGGTATCACCTGTGTCCTTCTTCTTGGCGGAACCCTGAATTCCCCTAGGGAGGGGCTACTCTAATGCATCTTTGTAGCACAGTGCTTGGCACATGGTGCTAACAAATATTTGCGGAGTGTGAGAATGAATGATTAAATGGGGACCCTGGGGCACAATGAAGTATCAGAGATGATCCATAAAACATGGCTCATGTGTGTCACAGCTTTGATGTATCAGAAACAAAAAATGCACTGTCAGAATAAATAGTTGCAATACATTTGATTGATGAGAATTTTGCTGGCTGCCTCCAAATTTAGAAGGGTATGAGGGGACGATCTGGGATGTTGGAGCTTCCAGAAAAAATGCTGTCCAAGTCTGAGTAGATGAAGTAACCAGGATTCACCTGAAGGGTGGAAGAAGGCGAGCAGGAGGACCATGGAGGGGTTTGCGGGGAAGAGACTGGGTCCATGTTCCAGATCTGCCTCTGACTTGCCGTGCTGTTAAATAGGTGGCTTGGTCTCTCTGAGCCTGAGTTTCTTGTTAGTAAAAGGCAAAGGGCATTTGGAAAACTAATTGAGGCAGATGTATGTCCAAAGGCCCAAAACACTCCCTCTGCTGTCAGTTGATATGACTGACTCTCTGCCCGCCCCTTTCCATTCAAGCTTCCCAGCAGGGTATGCAGACACCCAGAGCTCCCGGTCTTGGAACCCTCTGGCCTGAAAATACAGGTCCTTGCCAGTCCTCCTGGCAGGTCATTTGGAAGAGAGATCTCAGTGAGGTGGGTGGGAAGTGTTCCAGGTATGCCTCAGGCAGTGGCAAGACCGTGGACTTGATCCTGTGAAGGAGCTTCCTAACCAGAGGTGAAGGCAACAGTGAGGTCCCCCAGCTCTGAGGGTATGGGTATGTAAGCAGTGGCTGGACACCTTGGGACCAGGAATTCTGACCCGGGGTAGAAAAGAATTTAGACGAGTAGGTACTGAAGGCCCCCTTGAGGGACCACTGGGTCTCCTCTCCTTTCACATGGGACCTCTGCCTGACCCCTGCAAGGTTGTGGTCTCAGTATGAGCCAGATTGAGCTTGCTGACACTTCCCTCTTCCTACAATATCCCTCAAAGACTCCCCACTGCCGTCAAGATCAAGTTCAAGCTCTTATCCTGGCATTTAATGCTCCTGTGGTCTAGGCCTGCTGCTGTTCATCCACTAGTTGTTCCCCCACCACCTGCCTTGGGGCCCTTGACATGTTTCAACTGCCTACAATGGTCTCCCAATACTCTATTTGGCTACTTAGTTTAGGTGTCACCTCCTCCAGGAAGCCTTCCTTGCTCCCATGCTGGCCCTTGTGTTCCAGCTCACCCACATTTGTAATGAATCATCTGAAGGCTCTTTTCACTCCCCTCAAAACTGCAAGACCTTTGAGGGCCAGGATGGCTCCATCCTGGGCCCAGCATAGGCCTCAACAGAGAGAGCCAATGTCTCTTGAGCTGGACTAGCATTTCAGAGGTTCTAATGTTCTGATTTGAAGTCTAAAGCTGCTTCGGTGAGCTTCTGATAGTAGTGTCTGGGCTCAGGACTCCTCTCCGTAGCTGTGCTGTGTTTTCTGATTATGAAAAGTCATGTATCTTGGGAAATTCAGATAAGTAAAGGAGAGGGAATTCGCTATGTTTGGCCAGTGTTTAGCCTACTTTTAGGCCATTAGCCTACATTTTTGTTTGGGAGAGCTACCTTTTCCCGCTCTCGACTGGTGAAGTTTGGGTGGTGCTGACTCCATCCCCAGCGGGGAGGCGGTTCAGAGGCCCAGGTTTCCAACCAGAGCTATTGAGTGAGGGGGGTGCACATCCACAAATCTGACCAATCAATGCCGAGACTCAGTTCTGGAACTTGTGTTTGAGCTATCTGGGAAGAAGTCTTGATATTCCTCTGACGGGCAAGAGAGCCCTACGAGAACATGGGAACAACCCAGGGGAACAGAGTTCAGAAATGGTGACAGAAATTGGGTCCCGGTGACAGTGTCTGAGTCCTTGGATCCAATTAAGGCTGAAGCTAGGATACTTCTGGACTTTATAGTCACTAGCCAACAAATTTCATTTTTGTTTAAACCAGTTTGTGCTGGGTTTTCTGTCACTTGTACTTGAAAAGTATCTGAATGATATAAGCATATCTCACCATCCAGAGGAAACCCCCATGACCCGTGTGACGGTTGGGTCCTTTGGGTGTTCCTCTGGGCAGGATCATGCATATATTTCTATATTTTTTCCTAACAAAAATGAGATCATACAAATACACCATTTTGTAACCTCCTATTTTTCTCTTGTCAATGCACACGGACATGTTTCCATGTCAACGGTATAGATCTACGGCACTGTCTTTACAGCCACTGAGAACGCCATTGTCTGGCTGGACCGTAATTTATTTAACCATCTCTTGCTGATAGATAATTGGGCAGTTTCTAATTTATCACTGTCATCAGGAAAGTGCAGTGAACTTACGGGTAAAATGCGTATGTTTGCTCTTGCTGGATTATTTATCACTAAGATTCCATGATTCCCAGAGTTTGACGTCACGAATATAAGTTTCTCTGCTGAGATTTTAGATTCTTTGTGTCTATAAGGTACTATCTGTTTTCCTGGACAGGTTTAGTGGCTATCAAAAACAAGTAAATGTAGGGCCAGGGTGTCCCCATAACAGCATCTCTGGTAAGAGTGCTCATTAGTGATGCAAGCCAGTTGGTGGGGAAGTAGCCAGGGCTTGGGGGTAGGTGGGTGCTGGAATGGGGTCCAGCCGGCCATGCACGCCCAGCTGAGTGCTCTAGCTCCCTAGGCCTCATTCTCCAACTGTGTCTGGCTCTCTGTAACTAAGAGGAGAGGCAAGCCTGGGGGACCAGCTCAGCACTGAGCCCAGGCAGGACATGATGAGCACAGAGCAGTCACAGTGCTAACTGCAGCAGCCACTGGTGATGCAACTCTGAGACTGCTCTAGCTCTCTACATGTTTTAACTCACTAAAGCCCACAACTACCCTCTGATGCCATTCTTGTCTCCATTTCACAGAAGGGAAAACTCAGACTCAGAGAGGGTGAGTGACTTGTCCAAGGTCACACAGTCGAGACGTGGTAGAGCTGAGGTATGTATGGCCAACATCTGCTGACTCTTCAGCCCACAGCTTATCCCATTTTATTGGGAGAGGTGGCAGGAGAGGAGACCTGCCCCGGGCAGGACTATGGAAGTCCTAAAACCCTCCGTTGCTCCTCCCAAGTCCTAATGCTCAAGAAAGACTCCAAATCCAGAAAAAGCATAAATAAGATGACGCTGATCTCCCATGCCTGCACACCCTGGAAGGAACCACTGCGAACGGTTTTCAGAATCGCAGAGTTCTTACAAAAATGATACCATGCCACTTATGCTGTTTTATAACCTCTTCTTTTTTAGCTCTACAACACACTATGAAATTCTTTCTGCGAAAGAAAATTTAGACCCACGGCCCCATTTCTAACAGCTGCAGTAGCTACCACTGTACGGCTGCAGTAAATGGGTTTAACTCGTTCCCTGGTGATACGACAATGCTACGGTGAACACTCTTCAGCATGGCTGGATCCCTGTCATCCTTCAGGTCCCAGCTCAAATGCCACCTTCTTAGAGAGGACTTCTTGGACCATTCCATATCATGCAGGCCCTCCATACCCTGTTAATCTTTATAATGTCACCATGCTAATTTCCTTCACTGCACTAATGGAGTCTGTGCGTATTCAGTTTATTTGTTTGGGTGATTGTATAATCTCTCTCTCGCCCCTCTGGGGCCGGTGCTCTGTCTGCAAAGCAGGTGGCCCCTGCTTGCATGCCACCGTCCAGCCCACATCCCCATTGCCAGCTCAGGGACCCACAGATCTGTCTTAGAACCCGATTCCAGTCATGGGCTGCTTGGAGCTTCCATGCCAGGTACCTGCCCTGCCAGGACTCCAGCACTGAGCAGTGTTTGCTGTACACAGGAGACAGGGTGCTCAAGACTAGGAGAGCTGGCAGAGCAGCTCCACCACTCGCTGGCTATGTGGCCTTGGGCCAGTCACTTCCCCTCTTGAGGCCTTAATCCCCTCATCTGTAAAATGGGACCAAGACCACTGATCTCTCAAGGTCGTTCTAAAGAATAAGGAAGATAATAGATGTGCTTTGCACATAGTAGGTCCCTAGGAAACAGCAGTTCAGTCCCACATGCAGTTAGTTTAGAGGTTGAGTCTGACCCTGACTTACCTCAAATGATTCCGGGGCATGCCCTCAGCTCCTCCTCTGGCCTGCTCCATCCCTATCCTTCAGCACTTGTTAAATGGCTAAATGCTCTGCTCTGACCCTCTTTCGCACTCCCAGATGCCTCACCTGCTGCCTACGGCCACAGAAACCTGCCTGGCCTTAAGAATGCAAGAAGCACTGATACATATCTGAGGAACAAATGGAGGAACCCCTGCCCTTTGGGGAAAACTTCCTGGCCCCTCCGATCCTCAAACATGAGACAGGGATATCAGCCTGAGTCAGCCTGTCCAGCTTCTCATCCCATCTCCCCAGCACGAGCGTTCTTTGACCACACAAGACACTTTACCTCTCCAAGCCTCACTTTTCTCCTCTGTAAAATGGGAGTAATAACAGAATCAATGAGGATTCAATGAGATAAGCTAAAATGCTTAGCGAGAGCCTGGCCTTCAGTAAGTACTCAATATATATTAACTATGGTTGTTATAATTGCTTTTTAGCCTTTTTAGTGTGAAATATAATACACAGAGAAAAATACATAAAACAAAAATATTTACTGTAATAAATTCTCACTAAAGAGTTGTGTGATCACCACCAGGGACAATGAACAGAACCAGCCAGCCCCTTAGAAATGCCTCCTGCCCCACTCCCAATCGTTATATCCTTTTTTCTTCTCAAAGATAATCCTTTTTCCGACTTTTATAGCACCGTTACTATTATTAATAATGATAATACATAAGTGAAAAAAACCAGTGTGGGCACTCTGCCCCAAGCCAGTCAGGCTCCCAGACCCCCGGCTGCCTCTGCCCTCGGCGCCGAGAAACCCCATCTGATTTCCCGACTTTGGCTCTGGCTGTTCTTTAAATAACCAGCTTGTTAGCAAAATAGCAGCAGTAACACCTCCCTCGCTGCCACCCAGTCCTCCATCTTTCTGTGCAATGCTGACGGCTGCTCTCCCAGCTCCTGCCAAGGAATCCCGTTCTCTGTCACTGGGCCACACATGCTGGGGGCTGCCAGCTACGCTGTGTTCTCAACAGCCACAATCCTGCACCTCTGGCTGTGCCTGGCCTGGGTGGGGAGGAGGGGGATTCTGAACATCAGTAATTTTTAGGCAAGACTGGGATGTTGACAAATGAGCCTTCTCCCCCAAGCCCATACCTCAGTCTCTCCAGCAACCTCCCACAGAGTCATCAGAAGCTTAACTGAGGGGGGTGAAGAAAAGGAAGCACTTAGTGCAATGCCAGGTACATAATAACTGCTCAAGAAATGCTAGCAGTTATTCAGGTTGCTCCTGTTACATATTTAGTCTCTGGGGAGGACAAGTAGGGGCTAGGGCACAACCAGGAGAGTTTGCAAATGATTAAATTCCACAGATACAATTCTCATCACTTCTTTTCCTACAACAGCATCTCAGCCAAAGGCGACCATTGTCTGCCAGGGGACAGATTAGCAGAGCTGGGCTGGGGGCAGCGAATTAATGGGGCCCTTTTCACCACTATCAATAATAAAGCTGGTACCGCACGAGTGTGTAGCTCCTTGTTCTTGAAGAAGCACTTCTACTTACATTATCTACAGTGAACTTCACGGGTTTTTTCTTATCCTACGACATTTGCATGTTATACATATTTACGAGTCTTTTTCCTTCTCATAACCATCCCATCAGGGAGGCTGGGCATTGTTGGCAGATGAGAGGATCAAGACCGGAAGGGCTGGCTGTCCTGCTGAAGGCCTGAGCTGACCACAAGCTCTCTGGTCAGCAGGGAACAGTAGCTAAAAGGCCACTGAACAGTTCGTGGCTCCTAATGAAGTCTGGATGGAGGGAGGTATGGGAGCCTTTCCTCCTCCCTTCCACAACTATTTACTGTGTACCCACTATATGCCAGGCACTGCGCCAGCGACTGGCTGTCCAGGGGGAATGAAGCCATTATTTTTCATCCTTGGGGAGCGGAGTTCACATGAGGAAGCAGATTGTAAACCAGTGGTCCCATGCAGTGCTGAGTAGTGGCTAGGTGACCCTGGGCAAGCCCCTTGAGCTCATTTGAGCTTCACTTCCTTGTCTGTGAACTGGACTAGTCCTGCTTGTGTGGCCCTGGGAGGTGGCAGTAGAATGAGGGGCAGGAACGCGGTGAGTGTCAGGCTCTGCACTGGCACCAAGTGGGGCATGCTGTTGGGGTCATCATCGTGGGAAAGACGACAGGACAGGCTTGGGGTGGTATGGGTGGAGGCAGGCTACAGAATCCCCAGATGGACGGTCAGAGATGCTGACAGACCCTGCACCACATCCGTGTTGGGGTTAGACCAGGTGGGAACTGGAGGAGTGTGGGGGAACAGGCCAGAGGCACAGGAAAAACAGGGCTTCCCCAGATTCAGGAACTCTGATGGCCTCGCCTCAGCCCCAGCATGGCTAACTGCTTCCCTTCTCTTCCTGAGCCTGTGTCACCAACTGTCCCAGCTCCTTGGGTGTGGCAAGAGCTGACCTTTGAGGTGGACAAAGCAGGACTTGCTGTGTATCCTCAGGCAAGTGGCCTCCCCTCTCTGAAGTTATTTCCTCTGTAAAAAGGGCGTGATCACCATGCCCGCCTCTTGAGTTGTTGAGAGGACTAGATAAGACAGGCAGTTAAACTATAAATTAAACAGACATAAAAGCTCTCACTGAGGTCCCTTCGCCAGTGTGTGGGCGCCACTGGGTGGAAACCTGGGCATTTCCCAACTGTGCCAAGCATGGGGGCGGGCGAGCAGCCATGATTCCATGTGCCCAGGCTGGCGGGCGCAGTTACTTACCAACCAGGGAGCTACGTGCAGAGAAAGAACAGGAACCAGTCGGGAACCAGCAGGCGTCACCTCAGGAGCGGGCGCTGGACTTAGGTCTGTCACACACATCCCTCCGGGAACTGGATCAGAGGTGCTGGCAGCAAGCAGCATGGGACAGGGGACCTCCAGTGCTCAGAGTGACCAGGTTCTGACCACCAGGCACCTGGCAGAGAGGAGGCACTGGTGTCTGCAGGAATAGGGGAGAATGTCAGTTAGGAGGCACCCAGGATAATCTTCTACCCTGAGTCCCCTAGACTGGCCCTGAGGACGCTGGGGAGGGAGACACCATGTAGCAACCATAGAAACCCAAGAGTTTGTACAACACTACATTTTCCAAAGCACTCTGGCATCCTGGCTCATGTGGGCCCCACATTGTTTTTCAGAGGCATATTTGCATGTCATACATATTTACAATGCCTTTCCCACCACCCACAGAATCCCCACAGCAGCCGGGAAGCTGGGTTCCAAAGGCTCCGATCCTCCCTGTCTTGCTTCTCCCTCCTTCTCCCTGGATGGGAGCAGCTGGGAAAGCTACACAGTCTGAGTTTGAATCCTAGCTCAGCCCTCATTCACTGAACAACACTGGGCAGGCAGCTGCCCTGTTCTGAGCCTCAGTTTCCCTACTTGTCAAATGGGAATAAGAGTT
The DNA here is from genome assembly GCF_902729225.1 of Pteropus medius. Taxonomy (NCBI): domain Eukaryota; kingdom Metazoa; phylum Chordata; class Mammalia; order Chiroptera; family Pteropodidae; genus Pteropus; species Pteropus medius. Next base: position 9,521,688 of record NW_024342471.1, on the reverse strand, counting down.
CCTCCTCTGAGGGCTATTGTGAGGATTGAAAAGATAATGCAGGTAGAATACGTGACACAAAGTATGTGCCTGATAAAGACCCTTCGAAGAGGCTCTGCCCCTGTCCTCTGCACTCAGAGCAGCAGGCTCCTCATTGCATCACCCCCTCATCACTTCCCACATAACACGTCTTGTGCAAGAGGTAATGGGAAGCCAGGTGTCCGTCTCCACCCACCTCTCCTGAACAGGTGCTACCGCTCCTGCTTGGATCTTTAAATCAGCAGGAACCTGGCCCTCCTGGGAGAAGAAAAGGGCTCCTCCATTCCACGTCTCCTCCCAGGAGCCTCTTGGCTGCCTTGGAGGCCATAGTAACCCTCTGTCCTCCACCACCTTCCCTCTCATTCTACAGGTAGAGAACCTGAGATGAAATGGAAATCAGGCTGATGTTGGGGCACAGAATCTAAGAGGTTGGGCTGGGATCTGAACCCAGGCTTCTACATCTCAGCCCTGGTAGGGGATGTACAGGGGTCAGTTCACAGGAGGAATAAAAAGAAAGGGACAATTAATAGCTGGGGAGGGTCACCTTTCTCTCCTGGTTACCCCAGGGTCCTAGAAAGCCCTCACAACTCTAACCTTCCTGTATCCAAGCCAGTAACAGGCTTGGCCTCTTCCCCACAGCCCTAAAATGTCTTCCCTATTTTTCAAAGGGAGAAACAGAGGCCCAGGGAGCTTCAGTAATTACCCAAGGGCAAACACTCAGGAAGAGGCAGGACATTCAATTTCAAGATCCTGCATTAAATCCTGTGCTGCCCTGCCTCCTCCCCGCAAGGGAAAATCACCAACCAAGACAAATGGGCATAACCGTTTGGACAAAAAGTGTTTCAGTGGCAGGAAAAGAAAATGTCAAACTCCCCCCAATTCTGAATTAGTGGACACAAATTCTTAAAGATGCATAAAAGATGTCAGGATCTACCATGGGGCGTGAAAATTGCCAAGGCATAAAAATCCAGTGCTTGGGGAGATACATTCCTGATCAAGTTGTCACTTTTAGCCAAAATCAGCTGGATCCCAAAACTGAAAGAAAAAGGTGACAGCAGGGGAGGCATCCTGTGCAGGGCAGTGGGGCAGTGGCTCTGATCTGGGGGCCCCAAGGCCCACCTGGGAGCCCACCACTTCCCTGTCAAGGGACCAGAATAAGTCTCCTCCGCAATTTCCCACTTTATGACATGTGGGAGAAGCACATGAGACAGTCTCTTAGGTCCCTGCTGGCTCTGACGGTGTTTAAGATTTTGGGACTTCCAACATGGATGAACTTTGAAGACATTACGTGAACTGAAAGAAGCCACAAAAGACCACGTAGTGTGATTTCACTTCTATTAAATGTCCAGAACAGGCAACTCTGTAAGGAAATAAACTAGATAAACAGTTGCCAGTAGATAAACAGTTGGGAGGACTGGAACAGGGTGACAGCCAAGGGGTTCGTAGTGTCCTTTGGAGATAATGAAAATGTTCAAAATGGATCATGGTGATGGAACACAATTCTGAATATACTAAAACCCACTAAATTGTACACTTTAAATGGATGAATTGCATGGTATGTGAGTTCTATCTTAATAAAGCTGTTACAACAATCCAACACTAAAAAAAAAAAAAAAAAAGATTCTTTGACTTCCAAATGGGCAGCTGTCCTCTGGGAGCCTGTGGTCCTCTTGGGGTTCTCCCACTACAGCCTGGGAAACCAAGGTGTATTTTCTAAAAAGTCCTCCATATTTCCCCAGACCCTCTATCCCAGAGGCCTTTGCACATCACATTCACCTCTTCCAGGAAGCCCTTCCTGATCTCCCAGCTAGGTCAGGTCCCCTGTTACTGGCTCCTAGGGTTCCCTTGGTTTTTCCTTCTACCTATTTACCATATTGATGTGAGGAAATCATTTCCACGATTCTTGGTTGACCCTGCCTCCTCCATCAGACTAGGCGCTCCATGAGGGCAAGGATCATCATCATTGGTCATCACTGTCAACACCTAGGCCAGTGTCTGGCACAGTAGGTGCTCCAGAAATGTTTGTTATTAAATGAATAAATCAAAGTTCTAAACCCTATGATGCACACTTGGCTTCTGGTCCTGGCTGTACCACATTCTGGCTGAGTGATACTGGGCAAGTCATGTAATTTCTGAATGTCAACGCCTACTTCAAAGTAGCCAGGGGATGTGGACATGGAAAGTACTTTATGAAGTGACCCCTTCCACTGCTGCCCCTATCTTGGTCAATGTGACCCCCTCCTTCCAACCACTCAGGCCCAAGCTCCGGAGCCATCCTGACACCTTACTTTGTTTTGCCCTCCACATTCAAGCCATCAGCAAGTCCTACTGGATCCACCTTTACAACATATCAAGAAGCTGATGCACCACCTGACTGCTACCACCACCGTGGACTGAGTCATCATCATCTCTTGCCTGGATTTTTATTCATGTCCTCTCGTCTCCTGCTTCTGCCCTTGCTCCTGACACAGAAGCCAAGAGAATCAGGTTAAAACACAAGTCAGATCCTGTCCCTCCTCTGCTCTAAACCCCCCATGGCCTCGTTTAACCTCAAGTAAAAGCTGATAGTTCTGAGATGCCACAGGTAGCTCCACCATCTCCAATTCTCCTCCTTTACTCTCTGTTTACTCCCTTCACCCCAGCTACGCCGGCCTCTGTGCAGGTCCCTAAACATACCATCTGGGCTCCTGACTCAGGGCCTTGGCACTTGCTCTTCCTTTGCATGGGATGTTGACTGTCCAGATGTCCATGAGCTTTACCCCCTCACTTCTCTCAGGTCTTTGCTGAGACCTGATCTTCTCAATGAGAGGCATTTCAGCACAGTGGTTAAGGCTCTTAACTGAAAGGCATGGGCTCGCGGTAAAATCCAGGCTCTACAAGTTACAGAGATGAATGATCTTGGGCAAATTTCTTAACGTCTCTGTGACTCAATTGCTCATTTCTAAAATGGGAGTAATTATAACACCTTCCTCATATGGTTGTTGTGAGGCTTAAATGAATTCGGAGAGCACAACCTCCATGTCTGCTGATACCATTACTCCCCATCCACTCCACCTAGCAATCCCTGGGCCTGTCTCTCTCTGCTTTATTGTCCTTAGCTTAGACTGCAATGTAACAGGATATGTAAATCAGTAATTTGCCTGCCCCTCCCACGAAAATGTCAGCCCCTCATGGCAGAGTTTTGTCTCTAGGTTTACTCCCCAGTGCCTAGCACAGCACCTGGCATGTGGAAGTGCTCAATGGAGACTTTACTCCAATATTTTCAATGCTGAATGGTTACTATCTGTCATGAGCTCTGGGTTTCCCCTCCTTCCTTGTCACTGATGTTTCTCTCTCCAGCCCAGCCTGCCCCTCCAAACTCCAGGTCCGCAGAGCCAAATTTCCCATAGGCCTGCCTCCTCGTGGACACCTCACATCCTCCATGTCCAGGGTCCAGTTTGTGACCTTTCCCGGAGACCTCGCTCTCTCGCAACATTGCCTAACCCGGTACCTGGAACCAGCTCACCTTCTTCAGTAACCAAGAAACCAGGAAGCTCCCATGCCCCTTCCTCCTCCCTAACCCCTCATACACAAAACCCAAGACTATGTCGTGCATTTTTCAAACCTCCTAAATATCTCTCAGATCTCTTTTTTATTCATACCCAGAGTCACTCCCTCGTCCAGGCCACCATGATCTCTCCAGACCACTGCCCTGGGCGCCCTGCTGCCGCCCTCGGACTGTCTTCTGTGGAGCAGCCAGGAAGATGTCTTCAAACCACACGTAGAACAAATGAGGGTCTTGTTTGCAGGCTTGAAAAGTCAAAATCCTTGTGACTCAAAAAACAAATCGACCAGAGCTTTTCAAAAGAATTTGACTCAGCGCTCCTCAAAAAACAAACAGCCTCCCCAGGCCCAGGTAAAATGGTAACGGTTGTACAAAAATTTAATTTACAAAATGGATTTACACGGAAACTTCTAGTTCAATAAATATTTGTGGAGCTGAATTGAAATGGAAAAATAGTTTTAAAAAATAACATTTATGCTGTTTCCGAGGCCCAGAGAGGGGAGGTGATTTGTTCAAAGTAACACAGCTCCCAGATTTCCCCGGAGCCCTCCCAGACCCTGGAGGCTGTGGTTGCAGAATGCTAGCTGAAACAGAGAGGCTGGGGCATTGGCTGGGGCATTGCCTGGGACAGGGAAAAGATGTTGCAGGCTCCTAGGCTCTCAGAACCTGTAGACATAGTTTGCTGTTTCCTGCTCCCTGCCTCTGCCTGTGTGAATCCCCTGTTCAAGGGAACCGTTCCCCAGGTTGGTTCCAACCTTGCCGTGCTCTGTGGCTCCCTTCCAGTCCGAATCTCCTGTCCACACTGCCTTGGCATTGGCTGCTCTGACACGCCACCTGCAATGATTTATGGGTGTTCCTGACGTGGCAGTGGCATGCCCCCTTGAGCTGTGTCCCTCCTGGCTCTTCTGCTTCAGGGATTGTGAGTCCTCTGCCCCCTCTGATCGCTCGTCCTCTTGGCATTCTGTTCTGAGTCCACATGGACCTCCCAGGTCTCAGTGCAGCCCCGCCACCGCCCTGAACCCAACCAGACTAATTTCCCAGATCTCCCTCCCTAGACCCCTCATGCCCCCAAGTCCAAAACAGACCTCTCATCACCTTTTCCACAAACCCTGCCCCTCCCTGATAACACTGTGATCCTCCCAAGTCCCTGAGCTAGAAACCTGAGCATCATTCTGGAACCCTCCCTGTCCCTCAGCCCTCCCAAGCCCTGCTGATTCTGCCCCAATATATCTCTCAAATCACAGCTTCTCTCCATACCTACCACCCTGTGCTCAGTTCAGGCCCCTTCTCAGGGCGTTTGAGCAAAAGCCACCCATCCACCCACATATCATCCACATCACCCACACACCAGCCACCCATCCACCTTCCCAACCATCTACTCACCGCCAACTGTCTACTCACCCCCAACTCACCATCCATTCACTCCACTCACTCCATCTATTCACGCATCCACTCACCAATCCACCACCCATATTTACTGAGGCCTCCAATGTGCCAACCCACGTGCTGGGCATTGTGACACAAAAGTGACTTAGACCCAGAGTGCATGACCTCGAGATGCTCAAACCGTAAGTGGATTTTGATGGGCAAACAAAATTTGCAGAGGGTGGAGGGGAGGTGGGAAGGCATCTAGGTCAAGGGATAAACAAGGGCACAGATGTAGGAAGACACCTGGGTGTCTGAGGAACTTGACCAGACAGGTGGGGAGGGACAGAGGTGAGATGTAAGGGCTGAATGAGGCCGGCTCTGCAGGGGCCCTCAGGGCCAAGTAAATAAGGAGTTTGGACTTTATCCGAAGCGTGGACCTTGGTGGACTGGGGGTCACCCTGGTCCTCAGTGTTCCCTATCTATAAAATGGAAATAATAGTATACCTATTACAAAGGGTTGTTGTGAGGACTGAATGAGCTAATGCATATACATATTATATCCCTTAGCACAGTGCCTGGCATATAGAAAATGTGTAGTGAATATGGTTGCTATTAGTTCCCATATTATTATTAATATCCTTTAGCCAGCTAGTGGACAGCAGATAGTTTTATATAAAGTACATGCTAAACTGGACTGCAAAGCTCCCTCCACAGCTGTCAGTGGCTCTGGAGTGAGCTTCATTGCTCCTGCCCAGGATTTCCCAGGCTCTGGCCAGCCCCAACTCCACCAACCCCAGCCCAGTCATACCCACCAGCCACTGCTCCAGACTGACTCCCAGGGCCTGGATGAACTCAGCATGCCATGCTTCTAGTTTTGAGGAGTGTGGGCATTTGAACTCCGAGTTCCAAGAGTTTTCTAACATGTGCAGCCTGTTCGCTCTCACAGCTCTAAGGACGCTGCCCTGTGAAGAACAGCAGCTCCTCACACAAAGCACTTGACACAGCCTTGTCCTCTAACCCTTACGGTTCTACGCTCGTGTATAGTTACCCATTCTGCAGAGGAGGACACTGAGCCTCAGGAAGAAGACAGAGGCTCGTTTGCCTCAGGCTGCACAACAAGAAAACAGCTGAGCAGAGATTCAAACCCTGGCTGGTCAGATTCCAGCGCCCCAGCTCTCTCAAAAGAGAGGAAGGCCCCTAAATTATCAGGGCCCAAGGTAACAACACATGGACGTGAATTCTCGAGGTACTGAGGAGTGCTTTCCAAGAGAACTCTTTGCAATGATAGAAATACTCTCATCTGCGCTGTCCAAGAGTAGCCATGTGCCACATTTGGCTACTGAGCCCCGAAATGTGACTAGTGCAACTAAAGAACTGAATTTTAAATTTAAATTAATTTAAACATAAGTAGCCCACGTGACTTGTGGCTACCCTACTGCATAGCACAAGACCAGACAGCTTTTAACATTTTCAACCCCGAGACTGCACTTCCAAATGCTCACACTTTTTGAGCCACAAATCACAAAATGTTTTGTCATTTTGTAGATTTCTGCCATGTACCACCTGGGCCTTGCTTTGATAAACCAAGGCTACACAGAACCCACAAGTTAATTGCTTTTTTACAATTCAAGGTCATTCAAGAACTAGTTGCCAAACTCCTGCTCTGCACCAGGCAGCGAGCCAGATGTGGAAGACTGACACGTTTGTTCCTGCCCCCAAGGAGCTCAGTCTGGTGGAGGGACATGTCCTACATTAAGGTCCATGACAGAGCAGATCGGTGCCAGAATGAGGTTTATACACAGTCTGGGGAGCCAGGGTGTGGACAGGGTGACTAGCTGAGTGAGAGAGTCTGGGATGGCTACACAGAGGAGGGGACGTTAACATGGTGTCACGCACTTCATAGTTTGCAAGACCTTTATACAACCACTGCCTCATTTGCACCTCATGATAGCCCTGTGAGAGAGCTTGGGCCTGGCGTGGTTTCTAGTTTTCTGTGCACTGAATTCACATCAGCACACACCTCTGGAATGGGCACTGAGTGTGGGTCACAGCCCTAAGCCCCGAGAGGTGAACGCCAAGACCCCCACAGTGGGCGAGGGCAGAGCTGGCTCAGACTCCCAGGCCAGTGCTCTCCTGAATCCCCCACAGCTGCTTCTTGGGAAGGTTCACCAAGTACCTAGCCAGCTGGTGCCCAGATCTGTTTCAGTTGAGGACTCGGAAATCAGATGTTCCCTAAATCCTCCAAAGGGCCAGTCTTTAAATCCCTAAACCCTCCTCAGTTCCAGTAGGACCCAGCAACCCCTTCATTGGCCATCTGGCTTCCTATCTTCACAACTGGCCAACTAACTTCACAACATGGACGGCCGTGGAAGATCATCGTCTAATGACAGCTCCCCGTGATCCCTTCCCTGCTATTCTGCACTTCCGGGGCCTGCCGCAGTGGCCCACTCTCACCTGCCCTACTTTTCCTTTCTCTGAATCCTCCGAGCTCATTTTGTCCTTCTTGGAAGGTGTTTCCCTGCACTTCCTGAAGGTGCTCCTGCCCAGGAGACCCGGGCAGTCCCAGCTTTTTCATCTCCTCTTGTTAACACCAAGCCCAGAGGGGTCCCTCGTCCCAAGCCTGAAGCCCCTCTGATTCCTCAAGGTGGCTTTGGAGCAAAAGGCAGAGAGCCCCTACTCTGTGCCCCCACAAACAAACACTTTTTGAGCCCCTACTCTGTTCATGGCCCCAAGCTGGACCACACTGAGGGCGAGGAGATGAATTTGTCATTGGGGGTGGCAAATATGTAAACAGACATTGCAGTCCAAGGTGATGGGAGCTGTACTGGAAGGAAGTTCAGGGGCCTACGGGAGCCCTGACCAGCCTGGGGGAATTAGAAAAACATCGGAAAGTTGGTGAGGCTCTGACTGGGCCTTGGAGGATATGCAGGAATCCATAAGGTGGACAGAGTGAGGAAGGATGTTGGAAGAAAGGGAAGAAGGACAAAAGATGCCATGTGTGGAGAACTGCAAGGAATTCTGCACAAGTGGGGAGTTGGCTTGTGAGCTCTGGGGGAGAAGGGGAGGGCAAGGAGAGGGCAAGGGGAGACAGGGCTGGAAATGCAGGTGGGGGCTCCATCATGAGGGTCTTGCAATGGCAGTCCAGGGAGTGTGGCCTTTACTCTGGGAGCAGTGGAGAGCCTAAGGGCTTAGTCGAGTTTGGGTGGGAGAAAGATCACCCAGCAGCTTTGTGGGGGCAGCCTGGAGGTGGCCGTGTGATCCAAGCAAGAGCTGACAGTGGTCTACCTAGAGCAGGGGCACTGGGGCAGGGGACAGCAGACAGACTCAGGACTTGGGGTTGATTAGATGTGAGGATAAGGTAGAGGAAATCAAGGATGACTCCCAGGTTTCTGTCCTGAGTGACTGGGGAGATACAGTGAATACAGCACTGTATCTTGGGGGATATGTTCCCAAATCCTCAGTGGATGCCTAAAACCGCAGATAGTACTGAATCCTATACCTACAGTGTTTTTCCTATACGTACATAACTACGATAAAGTTTAACTTACAAATTAGGCACAGTAAGAGATGAACAATAACTCATAATAAAATAGAACAATTATAACAAGATACTATAATAAAAGTTATGTGAATGTGGTCTTTCTCCTCTTCAAAATATCTTACTGTACCGTATTCACCTTTTCACTTAAAGGAAGCACTTTACAGCTTCTCTTTGGCATATCCAAATTGCCAGCGTCACTGCTCATGCACTTGGGGCCATTATTAAGTAAAATAAGAGTTACTTGAACACAAGCTCTGTGATAGCACAACAGTCAACCTGATAACCCAGATGGCTCCCAGGTGACTAATGGGTGGGGAGCATATACAGTGTGGGGAGACGCTGGACAAAGGGGTGAGTCATGTCCTAGGTGGGACAGAGCGGGACAGCGCAAGGTTTCATCATGCTACCCAGAACAGTGTGCAATATAAAGCTTATGAATTGTTTATTTCTAGAATTTTCCATTTAATATTTTTGGACCACAGTTAACCGTGGGTAACGGAAACTACAGAAAGCAAAATTGCGGATAAGGGTGGGAATAATGTACTAAGCTGTTGGCTTTAAGAGGATTCGGCAAACTTTTTCTTAAAGGACCAATGGTAAGTATTTTAGGCTGGTGGGCCGTTCAGTGCTCCAAGGCTGCCATCCACAATACATAAGCGAATGGGCATGGCTGCGTTCCAACAAATTTTTTTTAATAAAAACAGGCAGGCCATGGTCATAGTTCAGTGACCCCTGAGCTACAAACAATAACGACAACAAAAGCCATCTCAAGTTGGCTTTCATAATAAAATGAATTAATTAACCCCTATAACTTAACAAATACAGAATTTTGGTGGACTTCAGGCACAGTACAATCAGGGTTCCAGCTCTGTTTTGCTAAAGTTTGCTCATTCCAGTCCTTCTCCATATGTCAGCTCCATCCTAAGTCTGGTTTCCCTCATGCATGCAGAAGCTGTATCTGTTCCAGACAAATCACACCGTCAGGGCATGAAGAAGGACTTCTCTTCTAGCCCAAGTCCTAAGAGTCACTCTGATTGGACTTGCTTACATCACATGTTAGTCCAGGAGCCAATCACTGTGCTTGGGAATGGAACACACTGATTGGCTTAACCAGGGTCATGCTCTAGCCCTGAATGTGGGAGGTAGAGTCAGCTTCCCTGGGACAACAAGGCTCCCCAATGAAAATCAAGGTTTGGCTGGATGATAGGAAAAAGAAAAACAAAAGCATATGTTCCCATAAAGATTTGTATGTAAATGTTCATAGCAGCATTATGCATAATAGCCCCAAATCCAAATGCCCATCGACCAGTAAACATATAAACAAAATGTTATATATCACAGGTCCGGCAAGCCTTGGAGGGGTGGTCAGGGGCCTGGTGGTCTTGGTGAGAACACTGACCACGGAGGGGTGGGATGGGATGTAGGCCACAGAGGATGAGGAATAAATGAAATTGGTGAGCTTAATCCACACCCCTGAGAAGCTCAGCTGAGAAGGGAGGGAGGGAGTTGGGTAGCTGCGCGGCTCAGAAACAGAAGGTAGACACAGTGGGTAGAGGAGTAAATGGAGGCAGTGGGCATGGTCTAAATCCTTGATTGGTGTAGCTGGGAAAAAGGAGACACAGCAGTGTGGGGGCAGATGCAGCCACTCCAAGCTCTGTCACATGCTCCTGGAGCTGGGCAGCCTGCCTGATGCCAATGCTGCCACACCCCAGTGAGCCACTACGCACGCAGGAGATTGTCCTTGCTGAGGCTGGCACCTGATCTGTCTGGACCACTGCCCACCAACCAGGACAGTGGTGGCGGCATCTCAAGGTTCCAGCACCCAGGGCCAGGCTGGGCATGAAGGAGGTGGCACGTGAATGGCGCATGGGACGGCTCTCAGTCTCCCAGGCATTGGAGTTATGTATGGCCATTTCTCCAGACCCAACCCAGAGAGACAAATTCTATGGGTGCTTTGTGTGAAGTATCAAGGTGAAATGCTCTTGGCGCTACTTCCACTTAAGTTCTGGGCATCTCTTCCTCCCACTGGGTAACCCAAATGCCTGTCAGCCCCAGAAGTATGAGAGTGGCATCTGTCAGGGGCCTCCTGTTGATCCAGTTCTACAAACAGTTTGCTTCTCTCCACAGCCCTGACATGTTGTCACCATTACATTCATCCAGCTGACAAGGGGACTGAGACTCAGAGAGGTTGAACAGCTTACCTAAGATCACACAGCAAGTGAGTGTCATAAGTGGCTTTGGCACGCAGGTCAGCCTGCCTCATAAGCTTGCCCCCTTGTCCCTACCTACCTTTAACAAAGGACATGGAAAACATAAAAAGAGGACAGGTGGAGAGGACAGAGTTCAAAATGGCCAAATGGTGGACACAAGTTCGAACTCCAGCTCCTGTGGCCAGGCCAAGTCACTCTCCCACCCTCAGTTCCCCCAGCTGTACAGTGAGCTCTTAGGCCCCTTTGGCTGCCATGTGCCGAGTCCTGTGACCAGGTGCTTATTGGAGATGTTTCTGTCCTCTATGGTGGAAATGCAGAGAAGGTCACAGTGTGGGGAGAAGGCAGAAGGGACTTCCTCTACCATGCCGGGCCCTGCAGGAGGTGCATCTGGGAAATATGGCCAAGCCCAGCCCAGATGCTGGCACAGCCACTTTACTGGGACAAGGGCCCAGTCTTGAGGCCATTATGCCTCCTGCAGGAGCCACTCCTTCTCAGTCATCCCAGCAGGACCTGCCATAAGGCAGAAGGTGGGGAAACAGTAGCACAGGGACCTGTATGAGAGCTCCTTACTCACCCATAGATGCCCTGCCTCTAACTCCTCCAGGAAAGCAGCTCTGCGGGCCTGGCTTTTTCTCCGCCCCCAAGTCTGAGCTCACCAGGACCCCTCCTGCCTGTGTTCCACAACTGCAGGGCCCCAGAGCCTGCACATCTGCCCCACTACCTCCATGGGAGATGCCTCAGAGTTAGAGTCAAGATCTTACAAAAGGAATTGGAGGCCCTGAGAGGGTAGGTGCCTAGGCAAGGTCACACAGTGGACATAGGAGGCCAGCATGGAACCTGGGCCTTCTGACTCCCCAGCTCATTTCTGTGACCCTTCCAATAGTGTTTATGACAAAAAAAGTTTTCTCCTTTATGTCTTAACACCAATATCACCCCCATCTCTTGCCCCCACTGCCCCTCCATTCTCTCTTTCCCCAAAGTCTATCCACCAGGAAATCTGTTGTCCTTACCTTCGAAACACCTCCAGAATCCAACCGGCCCTCACCACTTCCACTGATGCCACCAGCATCTCCTTCCTGGACTAAAGCGGTGGCCTTCTCATGGCCTCCCTGCCTCTACTATTGATCCTTTCAGCCTGGTTTCCACACAGCAGCCAGAAGGTCCTGTTAAGACATAAGTCTCTGCTCAAAGCTCTTGGTGATTCTCATCTCACTCAGAGGAAGGGCCCTACATAGTCTGGCCTCCAGGCACCCCTCTGGTCTCGCCTCCAACCACTCTCCCCATCAAGCCCTCTGTTCCCTGAACACTGGCCTCCCGGCTGTTCTTTAGTCACAACCCATTCCCACCCCAGGCCCTTTGCCCTTGCTGTTCCCATAGCCAGGAACAATCTTCCTTAGATACCCACATAGCTTCTGCCCTCCTCATTTCCTTGTAGTCTCTGTCAAAAGTCACCTCCTCAGAGAGACTGTCTTAGACCTGGACCCCCGCGTCTAACCCTGCCCTCACTCTCTATCCTTTTGCCCTGCTTTATAGCATATATCGTCACTTGACATTATAGTACATCATACCTACTGGCTGGTTCACGTGAGTCCCATCCCTAAAGTAAGCCAGGAGAGAAGACACTGCCTCTTTTCCCTACTGATTTATCCACAGCCCCCAGTCCAGTGACTGGGACATAGCAGGTGCTCAATAAACATTTGAGCAAATAAAAGAATGATACCTAGCACCTGCCCGACTGTCTTTATAGGGGGTCCACCATTTACAGTGTCATTACAATGACATGCCAGGCCCTGCCAACCAGGTAATCCCAGTGGCAGCAGCAGGTGCTACTCGCTCCTCTGTGCCAAGTAATTTGGTCCCTCCAACTCTGTGAACTCTTCTATTATCCCCATCTTACAGACAGGAAACCAAAAGCTTCGATAAGTGAAATGATTTGCCTGAGGTCAGACAGCCGGCACAGGTTAGAGTTGGGATTAAAACTTAAATCTGTTGTGCCCACAGATACCCCACCCTCCAATCTAGCTGCCCTGGCCTGGCATTTGACTCCGTAGGCCTTTAGGGTTCCTGAGGTAGAGGCTCATGGTGCTGTCAGGTGACTAGCAGGGTGGGGTCACCCTGGTGTCAGGGACAGTGCCTCTGCACTCAAGACCAGCCTCTGGGGGCAGCACAGGCTTCACAATCGAAGGAGGAAGAGTCAGGCGGTGAGTGACTATGCCCGCCTCTGGCCTCTGCAAAGGGAAGACAGAGCCATTCAGCACACATCACCTCCCTGCCATCTGCTGCTGGAAGGCACTTAGTAATCACCTACTGTGTTCAGAGGCCTGCGCTGAAACTGGGGGAACAAAGGGTTGTCACCACCGCCCCCCTTTCCACCAGCAGGTACAGTGGACAAGCCCCTTGTCAGCCTCATGTCATCTGATTCTCCCCCAGAGAAATAACAGGCGAGTAATATCAGGCCCCTTTTACAGACCAGGAAAGTGAGGCATATATTTTTACCAAGCACCTGCCTATCCAGGTTTCTGAGGAAGCTGAATTCCGAGTCTCGGGAAGGTCAGAATGGGGCAACTGGGCACAGGGAGGGAAAGTCCCTAGAGCCAGAAGGATGGATGAGATAGAAGGAGGTCACCCCTGCTGGCCCACCCAAAAGGGACCGCCCTCTCCACGACCCAGGTACTTGCTCCTGCCTCCCACAGCTCGCTGAGGTACTCATCTACTACCTCATTTGTGCACCTACATCCACAAGGAGACTGTCTCTCCAGCACACAAGAAACTGATGCCAAGAGTGGGATGAGGAAAGACAGGCTCAAGGTCAAGCTGAGTGAGGGGGACAAACGAGGCTTGGCACATGTCGGCCGCCTGCCTCCCTGTGCAGATCACTTTCCTGTCTCCAGGCATCTCCTCCAGAGACTCATCTGGGGAAATCAGGCATCCACCCAGGACCCAAAGGCTGAAAATGTGGCCACTGTGAGATGCTGGTGCACTTGCTCGCTTGGGAGCCTGTGGGGATGAAGGGCTGGTGTGAGCACCGCTGTGCCCAGTGGGGCTGCTCCTCCAAGGTCAGGAAAATGGGGCTGGGGTGGGGAGGACGTCAGTGTGGGGAAGGCAGCCTATTTCCTGGGGATGCTGCTTTCCCAGAATTATCTTGGGGAATTTAGCTTCCCAAGAAATAGCTATTATTTATTGATGTGATGACCATATACTTTATCATCCAAACCAGGATACTTATCAAATTGAAAGGGAAGCTGTTAATTACTCCAGAATTGACCTGGGAAAATCATGACATGTGGACACATTATTTACTGAACACCCACTATGGGCCAATATAATAGACATTCTATATCCATCATCACTTTTCATCTTCACAATGACCCATGAAAAGGTACTGCAGCTGCTCTGGCCTCCTCCCTGTTCCTCTATCATGTCTGAGTTTCCACCACTGGTATCCCTGCCTTGGGCTAAGGTACTGAAAGTCTCTGTAACAAGACACCCCCCTCACCTCCAGGTCCTCATCCCCATCATAATCAACCCATTTTTGGCCACTGTGACTTCAGCATGGATTCATTTTATGAGAATAGATTTCAAGGTCAGCGTATGAATGAGTTTTAAGAGAAGGGAGGTAGGTGAGAAAGAACCAAGGAGGGGTATAATTGGGGTCTGAAAGTGGAATAAATAGGTCCTAAGACCTTTGTGTGATGGAAGGAAACAGAAAAGAAGTGGCTTGTATAAGACGTAGCATTTGAGGCCCTTGACAATCCAGATAAACCCCACCTACTTCTCTGAATAGATCATATACTAGCTCATCCCACACCACACATCAGGCACAACCTGTTTTTCCTGCCTCCACCACTCTGTGCATGCTGCTCCCCCATACACGATGCCATCTGCCAATCTCAGCTGGGCAACATCCTCCCCACTCTTCAAGGCTTGGTTGAAACACCACTGCCTCTGGGAGGCCTTCCCTGATGGCTCCTCTCTGGGGTTTACATCGTCCCTCTCCTGGGCCCAGCACCTTGATCGGGCTTCCAGTGTCTGTGGAGCAAGGCCCATGATCCTGCTGAGGGTGAACAGGACGGCCGAACCCCTCCAGACAACGACAGTCTCCAGCTACTAATGACAAGTATGTGGTCCCCATAACAATGCAGACCTCGGACTCTGCCCAGAGGATCTCAGGGATCTTGGTGGGGCCAGGAATCTGCATCAAGTTATTCCAGGGAAATCCAATGTGTGCTAAAGTTCAAGGCCCTCTAACAAGGCAGGAGGGGAGTAAATGTCCATTGGAATGAAAAAACATGTACTAGAACTGGGAGATGGCTGCCCCTGGTGTCCTGAAGGAAAGTCCTTACAGGGGGGCTGGTGGATGGATCCTGCCCATTCATTCTCCATTTATCAAGCACCCATCAACTGGTAACAAACACAACAGGTGACACTGGCTGGCACTCACCACACTCAAGGCTCAGTGCTCGTACCAGCTGAACGAAGCTTCAAAACAACCCTACGAGGCAGGTGCCATCATTCTCTCTGTTTCACAGATAAAGAAACTGAGTCTCAGAGGGGAGAAGCGAGCTGCCTAAGGTTTCAGTAAGCAGCAGAGCTGGGATTTGAATCCAGGACAACTGGACTCAGAGTCCACACTCTAACCACCACACCCTGGGATATGCGCACCCTGGGATATGGCAAACAGTCCTGGCTCTGGTTTGTCTGCCAGCAGGGAAGAGAGACCAAACACACAAACGACACATACTTTCAAATTATGGCACATATGAGGAAGGAAAAGAAGCGATTCCACCGGAAGACAACTGCAGGGGGCACCTATTGCAGGTCTCCCTGAGGATGGATCCTTTGACTCAGTTTTCTCATCTATATAACTGGGCAGTAGAGCTAGCTGATCCCTGGGAATCTTTCAGCTGTTACATCCCAGGAATCCAGTCTTCCTTTTTCTCTGAGCCTCAGTTTCCCCATCTGTACAGTAGGTTAGAGGGAGAGCAGAGCCAGTGGTGACACCAGGTCCCCTCAAACTCAGCCCCTGGGCTTCCCAAGGCCTTAGTCATCCTGGGGTTCCTGGAGCCAAGTCTTCAGGAGTGCATCTTCCACTCATCGCCATGGTGATACTAGAGCCTAGGATGAGGATGTGGTAATGCAGGGGCCCGGAAGTGGATCCTGGCTCCTTCCCTCCCAGGAGGTAGGGCCTCTGCATCTAGCGAACTCAGTGAGTCAAGGGAAGGGGTGGGCCCCTTTGCTGGCTCATCCAGAGCCTTGCTGTCTCCACACAATGCAGATGAGGTAAAGGGACCTGCTCTCCTGAAAAAGACCTGACATCCAGGGTCCTAGGCTGAGGACTCAGTTCTCTCCCTTCAGCAGTCAGCCCAGAGGCCACTGAGTGCTGTCCGCGGTGCTGAAACCCCATCTGGGCTACCAAGACCGGGTCCCCCTTGCAAATACTTTAGGAGTCAGCTCTGCTGGGGGGATGGGAATTCAGGAAGGAAAATTAGTACTTGGGGACAGGCAAGGATCCATAGCCAGTGAGGCTCCACACTTCCCAGCAGTGGGATCCTGAGCTGGCCCTCCTCCTCTCTGTGCCCTAGTTCCCTCAATGTAAAATGGGGACAATAATCATACTGACCATGTGGGTCTGCAGTGAAGAGTGAATGCAGTATGTGGTACATGGAGAGGCCCAATGAATGCCAGCTATTAGTGTTAAGATTGTGTATTTGTTATTTTGGGAGGCTAACTTTGGGTGCCTGCTGTGTGCCTGGTCTTCTAAGAGATTTACCTGCTTCTACTAATATAAGTCCTGTAAAGTACTAAAATGGGTTAAAAAAAAATACAGATGAATTTTCTGAGGCTCAGAGAAGTTAAGTTACTTACTCAAGATCACATAGTAAAGTGGGGAGCAGAGATTCTGGTGAAGCTTTGAAATCACCGAATCTATCCAACTCCACTCCTGCCGTCCAGAAGGGGAAACTAGGACCAGAGAGGGACTTGGCTTACCACAAGTCACCCAGGAAGCCCAGGGTCCCACCTCCCACCACGGACCTCTTCCTACTGCTCCAAGCCAGGCTTCCCTGACAATATGAACAGGACTCTCCCATGCCCGAGGCAGGCAGGCGACCTCCTCCATGGTGACCCCTCTGCCTTGCTGGAGGGTCCTCTGTCAAAGGCAGAGACGTGAAGTGTCCCAAAGACAATGTGTGTCAGCCGCAGCCACAGGCCAGTGGCCACTCAGTGCCTGCAAATGCCCTTGCCAGCAGGCATCTGAGTTCCAGGGAGAGGGTGGAGCCGAGGCAGTGCTGCTGGGGCCCCTCCAGCTCTGGCCTGGTTTCCCAGCAAAGACGAGGCCCAGACATGCACCCAAGCTGCTCATGTCCCAAATTTCCTGCTGAGTGGAGCATGCGCACGTGCGCATGCGCACGCAGATATAATTCAAATTCACCCAACAGGGGGCTCCTGGCAGCCTCCAAAACCCAATTTTCTTCCCTTGAGGAAGTGCAGCCTTGATCTCCAGTGGGAGATAAGGGGCAACTGAAGCACTAAAGAGTGGTGGAACCCAGAAGCCTGATCCCAGATCTGCTCCTCCCAAGCTGGGTGACCTTGAGCAAGTCATAAAGTTGGTCTGACGTGGTGATGCCTCCACAAAACAGAGTTCCCAGGCCCTGGTGTGGGGTATCAAGCGGATCATGGATTGGGACAGGTTTTGAGATAATTAGACTTGGTCACTGCTTATAGCGGGTAAGAGGCTTAAAACAGAACCCCAGTGACAAATCCCAGCTCCAGGGTTGGGTCCTCCTTGGCCACCTCTTCTCTGCAGCAGCCGCCATCCCTGTGTGCCCCTCCAATTCATTTCCACACAGAGGTGGGAAAGGCCCTTTAAAAATGTAAAGCAGAGCTGCTGGCACACCTCCAGAGCCTCCCCAGTGCACTTAGAAAGGGTCCTAACCCATGGCTGGGGTCCACAAGACCCCTGGGGGTCTCGTCAGCCCCTGCTCCCTTCACCAGCATCACTCTCCCTCAGCCCCAGCAGCCACCCTGCCCTCCTAGCTCTTCCCTGGTGTGTCTCCCTCCAAGCTCATGCCCCTGCTAGTCCCCTTACCCAACTAGCTCTCGCTCAGCATTCCCACAATTGGCTCCCTCTCATTCCTCAGGGATTAGCACAAATGTCACCTCCTCCAAGAGGCCTTCCTTGGCCATCCTGAAATCTAATGCACCTTCCAGCACTGCACACTAGCTCTGGCTTTTGATTTCTGCTGCCAGTTAGAGGAAGAAGCCACTCTGCCAGCAAATGACAGGGGCACAAAACATGTGCGCCAGGCAGCTTGGGGTGTGCCTCTAGGGCTGCAAGTGGCCAAGTAACAAGTCCTGACATTGAAGAATCCCTTTGCTAAGTGACCCTGGGCATGTCACCTGCCTTCTGTGAGCCTTAGTCTCCTCACCAGGACAACGGGTCAGAGGAATCTGTCTTTGAAACCTTCCAGTTGGCTGTGGTTGCCTCTATCCAGGCCCCACCCTACACTGACCCATTTTTCTGAGACTTCTCTGAGCTCAGACAGTTGCTCCCTGAGGGCCTCAATCCTATAAATCACAGCTGATTCCACTGAGTGGGGCGGCTGCTGGCGCTCATGCATTTTGTGGCCATTAATCAACATTGGCGGTACTGAGGCTGTCACAAAGTGGCTTTGGTGGGAGTTGGGCCTGGCGTTCAAGGTTGGGGAACCAGCAGGCTGAGACCCCCAGCTCCTAATAGACTCCCCTCGCCCTGATGGGTCCCCACTTAGTCATACCCACCTGCCTCCTTTCCTCTCCATTCAGTCAACAAATTCTCCCAGTACTCCCTCCGGAGGCATACCCTCAGCTGCCCAGGTCCTCAAAGTGTACAAAGCGACTGAAGCCATCCTGCACCCCACTTTATCAAAGAGGAGTCTGAGGCACAGAAAAGAGGAATGACTTGCCCAAGCTCACACAGCAAGTGTGTGGAGGCCCCGGCTCTAAAGCTTCTTGTCTTTGCTCCTTTCACCAGGAAGACCCCAGCCCGGGGAGAAGGTGTGGGGAGCTAAGCCACCACCCAGCTCCATCCAACGCTGGGAAGACCCTGCATAGCTGCTGCACCTGCTTTCACAGTCCTACCTGCCAACCTCAGGGGTCTGCTACAGCTGCCAAGGGGCTTCTGGGAAATTAAAGTTCTCATCCCCCAAGCCCTGGCCTAACAGGCTGCCTCTGTTCCCACTCTTCAATCTGCTCAAAGAAATGAGGAGAAAATCGAATGAGGTGTCTCTGGAGAGCTGAGCCTGTACTGCCAGCTGGCAGGAAGGTGGGGAGCCTGTTGGGTGCCCACTGAGTGGTAGAGACAATGCCCCAGGGGCATCTGAAAATGCTGGGAAGTGGTATCTCGGGTGACAGGTCAGCCTTTCCCTCAGTGTCCGGGTGACCCTGGCAGAAGCCCGTCCTCCCATGTGTTCACCTGACCAATATTTACCAAGTGCCTACTGTGTGCATTAGACTAGAGGGCGTGAGGGGACAGAGCCCAGGGGCCTATATGAAAGTGCAGTCTCTAGGCAGATTGTCTGAGACCAAATCCTGCCTCCTTCCTGCAGGAGCGATTCCTCATTCCTAAAATGGGAATGATGGAAACTGTGCCTCTCTCAAAGGGCTATGGCAGATCAAAGTCCTATGAGGGTGGATGCCTTGTGCCGGGCACACAGTACGCACTAAGTGCCAGGTATTTTTATCGTCGTTGTTGTGCTGTGCCAAGTACTGAGTTAGAGCACTGAACGAGATGCATGTGGATTCTGAACTCCCGAGTCTACTCCTAGCAAGGGTGAGACACGGAACTAGTAGAACAATTGTAAATGATGATATGTGTCTCAAGGGCCTGAGACAGAGAAAACCAGGAGCCAAGACAGGGTTCCAGAAGGCCCCTCTGAAAAGGGGAGCGAGCTGAGAACCTTGATGGATAAGAACCAGGTAAATGTTCCAAGCAGATGGGACAGCCAAGCAAAAGCCCTGAGGTAGGGAGCAGCTTGGTTAGCGTTCAAAACTCTGAAGAGAGACCTGTGTAGGCAGTGGACTGAGCAAGGGGGAGTGTGTTCCTTCTCTAGGCCTCAGTTTCCCTCTCTATGTAAGGAAGGTGATGGATGTGCCTCTCGGCTCTCCTCAGTTTCCGCCAGAGCAGGCTGTTTGCTCCAAGAGGAGCCTGGGGGAGCAGTGGGAGGTGCTTATAAGGCCTGGCCCAAACTGCTCCCATGTGACCTTGGCCATGTCCCCTTCCCCTTCACCTCCTGGGGCTGACTCAAAGCTAAGAGTAGTGCCTGACTCACTACTTTGGTGACAGCTAATTATGCCACCCCCTCCGCCTGCTGAATCGCAGCACCTGCATTGAAGCATTTTGGCTCCAGACCCCCTCACCGATCTAGCCTCCTGGCAGCCCCCTGAGGGGGCAGGCCTAGCTGGGAGCACCACCTAGGGTCTCAGGCTCTGTCTGGGTAGCAGCTTCTCCCCCTTCTCAGCTCTGCCCCCAACCCAAACCCCCAGACTCACAGCCAGGAGCCTGGACAGGGCCGGGGCAAAACCAGTATCTCTGACCTGGTGTGACCACTTTTTTGACCACAGGGACCAAAGTACCTCGAAACCAGTAGAGACCCCTGACCTAAGCTGGGGGGGCCCATGTCCAGGAGCCCTGGGCATGGGGCTGGTGATTGTGGGGAGCCCCTGGTGGCTTTCTCCATGAGTTTCTTCACCTCCCCCCACCCCGCCCCCATCACGTGCCCTTGGAAGGGTGAGTCATTAAAGTCCTGCTCATGCTGCCTCTGCTCCCGTGAAGCCAGCCACGTGCAGGCGAATCACAAGATGGGGCCTACTCTCAGTGGGTGTAGGACATATCACCTCTGGAACAGCCTTTCCTGAAAGGAGAAGGATGTGCAGGGACTGGTGGGCAGTCAGAAGGGAGGAGTTGACATTGAGGATGTGGGGGCCCCCACCTCACTCCTCCTTGGGGCTCCGTTCCCAGGAAAGGGTGTTGAGAACTTAAGCCTTCTTCTACTAGAGGGAAGACACACCCCCATCTACTCCTCTCCAGATAGATTAGCATATTCATGAGGGTTATAGTGATCATGAATATGCTAATCAGATCCCACTGGCTACTCCAGGTTCCTCTGCCTTCCCTACTCTAGCCTCCAGCTCTGCTGTTGCCACAAGCTCCCCCACTTCCCCACTCAGCCTCATCACTCTAGCTCTCACTCTCCCTGCTAGGCTCAGGCCAGCCTTCCAGCCTTTTCCCAGGACTTCAAACTTGCCCTGCTCCCTCCTGCCTCAGCACCTTTGCCTTACTGTTCCCCTTGTCCAGAATGCCCTTCCTTCTCTCTTCACTCATTCTTTAGAGCTTCGCTGAAGTGATGCTTCCTCAGGGATGACCTTACGCACATGCACAGCCACTCCGGCTAGGTTGGGAGCCTCTACTTTATGGCATGGTTGT
Source organism: Pteropus medius (assembly GCF_902729225.1). Lineage (NCBI taxonomy): Eukaryota > Metazoa > Chordata > Mammalia > Chiroptera > Pteropodidae > Pteropus > Pteropus medius. Next base: position 9,500,545 of record NW_024342471.1, on the reverse strand, counting down.
GTTTATTTTTGTGGTCATTTGATGACTGTCTCCCTCACTGGACTGGCAGAGGACACTTTGCACAGGGCCTTGCACACAAGTGATGCTCAATTTGTGTGTACTTAATGACTGGTGGCTTTTACTATTGTTCCAGCAGACTCCAGATGGGCCTCCCTGCCTCCTCCTTGCACTTGTGGGCTGATCCTCCGCCAGCACCCAGCTCTGAGCAGACAGGGCTTCCCACCGTGTCCAGCACATCGCATACAGTTTAAGAAGCTTCTCCCTCACTCCTCTGCCCATCTCGGCTTCCTGGACAGCTGAAGACCATGAAGCTCAGCGGCATAAACTGCTGGCCCACACTGTGTGGGCCGCAGAGCCAGGGCCGAAACTCAGGCCTGCCAGATCCCCGTGTCTCTCCCTCTCAGGAACTCAGCTTCCTCATCATGGCACAGGCCAGTCCCTATTCCCTCTTGGCCTAGTGATGAGGATGAAGGGAGACTGGGTGGGGTAATGGCCTCTAGGTGCCTGACAGGGTCACTCCCAGGTGGCAGGCAACAACCAGCCTAGGCCTTCTCCCACTTCGAGAGGCCGAAAGGGCACAGAGGGTAGATGAGTGGGCCCTACCTCCGGGCCCTCACAAGACACGGAGAGAAGGTAAGTCTGGGCTTAAAACATCCTGGGTGTGGACGCTCCCCCTTAAGAGTACAACTCCTTACACTGCTACAGCAATCAATCCTTAAGACCCCAGAGCGAGGAAAGCCAGAGGAGCCCGTGTCCCCACCTCCCATCTAGGCCTGAACCCCACCCTCAGGCCCTCAGAGCAGCCACGAAGGGGCTGCAGACCCACCTTCCCCAAGGACATCTCCGTTCAGTGCTGAGCGGCTTGAACCTCTTTTTAACCTGGACTTCCCCCGGCCCAGCTCATCCTTCAAGCCCAAACTCCGACTGCCTTCTGAGAGCACACCCTCAGCAGTCTCAGATCCCTCCACCGCTGATACAGACTGCCCTCACATCCCCACACACAGAATGGCACAGAACAGAATAAAGCCATTTGAACGAATTCTTAGCCGAGTAGCTCCTAAAACACTCGTATGGGTTCTATCTTTACCCTCAGGGCTGGAATGAGTCTGAGCTCCCATGGGTCTGTAAATAATGCTGGGGTGGACTCTGGGCTTGGTCCCTTGGGCGAGTAACTTAACCTTTCTAAGCCTCAGTTTCTAATTTGCAAAATGAGTTCCGTCGTCCCCATCAGGAACCAGAGAAACGTGGCTGCTGCTGCTGCTGCTGCTGGGCCTTGTGCACCTTTTCTCCCCACTTCTCCCAGCTCCCCAAGCTGTAGCTTCCTTTCCTCCCCCCAAGTCCAAAGCTTCCAGTGGATGAGATGTTACAAGGAGGCAAGGGGTGTAGGCACAGCAGGGAGAGGGTAGACACAGACAGGGTGCTGGCGGGGGGCCCATGTGGGGTCTGCTGGGCTCCAGCAGCCCCAGGAAGAAGCGGGTGTGTCTGCAGCAGGTAGGAGCAAAGCTGAACCGATGCTCTGGGTTAGACTCAGGGCCGAGGTCAGGTCAGCGCACACTGAGGGAGTAAAAGAAACCAGGGGAAAGAGAGAGGCTGATGGCGGGGTTTCTCTTGGGGCAGAGAAGGGCCCTCTAATTACTCTGCTCTTAGGATTGCTGGACCCCAATACCCTCCCCTCTCAGTCCCACCCACAGGCCACATGTCAGGGGAGTCTGCAAACCAGGAGAATCACTCAGCCGCAACACCTCTCGGCACTGCATGCCAGCTACCACTCTAGGGGCCGGAGATAAGAGGTGACCAAAACAAATGCTGCTGACGTTGAGTCCAGTGGGAAGATGGAAATTAAACAAATGTATAACATGTCGGGATGTGGCCACTGTCATGAGGTGAAATAAAGCAGGATGAGAGGTGGGAGCCAGGGCTCTTGGAGGAGGTGATGTTTGGGCTCAGGCCTAAATGAAGTGAGGGAAGAAGCTCTGCAGGTATCTGTGGGCAGAAACTTTCAGGCAGAAGGAACAGCAAGTACAAAGGCCCTGAGGCAGAAATGCGATAATGATGGAAGTGCCAGCATTGATCAAGGGAGTGGGCACAGTATAGGGCGTCAATAGTTGTCAACTGGGTGACCTTGGGGGTGAGAAACTTCAGCTCTGTAGCCTTTGTCTCCTTATCAAATGAGTGCAGAAAGATGTCACAGCCAGTTATGAAGATACGAATGGAGGAAGTCAGTGGAGGAAGTGCCCTGTAGCTCAGGGTGACACACGACTGATGCTCAGTAAGTGTGGACTGGACTGGCAAACTCAACAAAGGGAACTGGTTGGAGGCGGGGGTTCAGCGGGGCACGGAGCCTGGCCAGGATGAGTGCAGCTCTTAGAAACAGGAGTCTTACAAAAGGGCTGCACCCTTTCCTCAACAACATTCCTTTCTGACCTGATCTGCTGATCCCACAGGCACCTGTGTTTGTGACTCCTGGGAGTAAATCAGCAACTAAAGGCAGGAGACCAGGCCTCTAAGAAGGAAGGCTCAAGCAGCTCTGAGAACCCAGGTCCCAGGGAGGAGGTGGGAGGGCTGCCCCAGGGAGGCACCTCCACACCTGGGTCTGGAAGGATGTCCAGGTGGGCAAGAGCGGGGGAGGGAGGCACCACAGATGGGAAAACAGCGTGTGCGAAGGTAAAGAGTGGGTCAAGTCTCCTGCACGTTCTGGGACGAGGGGAGGGGAGGGAAGAAGGCAGAGACATCAGTGACAAGGGTAGCTAATGTTTCCAGAGCCCCTGCTACGTGATGCTCACTTGATCCTCACAATCTTGTAGCCAGAGCAACATAACCTCCATTTAGAGTGTTCAGTATGGGCCAGATGTTTGGATCTCTGTATTCCTCTTAACAAATGTATGAGGCAGAAACTCAGCATTCCCATTTTATAGATGAGCAAACTGAGGCTGGGGCTGTTAAAGAACTTGCCCAATGTCCTGCAGCCAGTAAGTGGCAAAGATAAAACTCTGACCCAAATGTGTCCCACAAGCTCTCCACCACCAGGTACTGGGGAGCCACAGAAGGTTTTGAATAGGAAACTAATGTCATGCTACCCGTTCTGGGAAAATCTTCTGGTTGCATCATAGGAGGAAGGCTGAAGATGAACAGTGACTGCTGCCGTGGTCTCAGTGGCAGGGCGCCCTGCCTCAGTTCCCCAAGGAAGGGACTGCAGACCCCAGAGAAGAAGCTCCCAGCTCTGTAAGAGGTGGAATGAGCACTTCCCTTCCCACCCACCCCAGGGGCTCAGGCTGCAGCTCCAACCTGCAGCTTTAATTAAAAGGCCTTTTCAAATCGTTAGTAGTAATAATAATAAAACAGTATGACTGTCGGAGAATTAAAATGGGCACCTGGCGTTCTGCCACCCCCAGGGGGCAATTTGGGGCACAGGCAGGAGGTATGATTTTCACCTCCAGTAGACACGTCAGTCCCAGACGCTGCTGGCTCAGAGAGGCAGGCTTCGGGAAAAGGGACTACCCTGTGCCAGGGACCTAGCCACCCCCAGGCCATCTTGGGGAGCATCACAAGGAGGGCTTTGTGTGTCCCGGCCTCATCTCAGAGCCAGCATCCCTCAACTCCAGGGCTCAGCCAGACCTCCCTTTCCTCTTCTCACTCCAACCCAGCATAAAAGTCAGCGGGCCCTGCCACCAAAATCTAACTGGCCCCTCGCCTCCACGTCTCCAGCCCCGTCCTGACTCAGTCCACTCTCTCCTTCCCTGAAAACCACACCAGCTTCCAATATGGGGTCTAGGTGTCAATCTGGGCCCCTGCAGACTACACGCAAAGCAAACCCTGTCTCCACTGCCAGCTCCCTCAGGTGCCACCAATGGTCCCCCACTTCCTCAGGCATGCTCCCCTCCCGCATGGCCCCTGAGTCACACCCCCTCTCACCTGTTCCCAGAGAGAGCCCAACCTTTTTCCATCTCAGGGCCTTCGCACAGTCTGCCTGAAAGACACGGCAGCCCACACCTCCCTGACCGGCTCCCTCTTACCCAGTAGAGCTCAGCCTCAGTAACACCTCCTAAAAAGCCTCCAATGCTCACCACCCAGGCCTGTCTCAAAGCCCTTTTTTATGTTGCAGCATTTTTGTTAATTTCTTGTTTGTCCACCCTCCGATCTTCATAAGAGAGTCCTGTGAGGGCAAGGGCAGGGTCTGGCTTGTTCATGGCTGTGCCCCCAGTGCCCAGCAAGGTGCCTGGCACATAGTAAGCACTGAATCAATGCCTGCCGAGTGATCCAGCAAACATAACCTCTTGCTGCCCATGGAGCCCTGCATTCCCTCCCTGTGGTCCCAGGAGCAGCTGTTCCCCAGATGCCGGGTCATCCCTTGTGGGTAGCGGGGGTGTGTGTGGCTTTTCAGCCTCCCTGGGTTTTCTGTTCCCAAGGCCTCTACAGGCAGGCTCCATGAGAATTCCAAGCCTTTCCCTTCACTCCATAATGGCAGGAACCCAGGAAAACAGTCTCCAAGACTTTGGATCCAGATTTCTGCCCCTTTGCCAAATGCCTGTTGTCCCCTTGTTGATGCCAGCCCTGAGTTGGGTCCACAGGATCCAGAGCCCCGGGACCCATCCTTGGGGGGCTTTCCAGGTCAGCAGGGGAGACCCAGCCAGAAAGACCTGCATTACAAAGTGCTGTGTGATGTGCAGGGCAGAGCAGGGGAGCAGTTCAGGGGAGAGCCCTCGCCCCACTGCTCACCATGGGCAACTGACCTCACCTCTCTGGACCTCCGTTTCCTCATGAACATGTGGGATAATCCTGCCTCATGAGACCACAAGGAATCAAAGCCACACCCTGGGTGAAGAACAGAGCGTAGCGCCCAAAGCATTGTTTGTGCACGGGGTTGCAGGGCTTTGAGTGAGGCTTTGGAAATGGACAAGGGGCTCTGAGAGAGAGGTAGGTGTAACTGTCTGAAGCAATCAGAAAAGGCTTCCGAGAGGAGGTGACACTGGAACTAAGGATCGAATGACGAACAGAAGTCCAGGAGGCATGAGAGGAAAGCACGTGCAAAGGGTGGAGTGAGGAGCATGGGGATCAGAGAGCAGACTTCCCCATGGCCGCAGCACTAGAGAAGCCTGCCTATGGAAGAGGGGGTGGCCTTCAGCCCAAGAACACCAGCCTGCAGAATGATTTTTTTTTAGTGTTCCTAAAACCCCTTTATTAACTCTATTAACTCCTTTATTACAAAAAAATTTCAAGCATACACAAGTGCAGGGAGAAGAGCTGCATTTACATGGTATATTCTAAGCAGGGTGAGTAGGCTGCCCTGACGCCCAGGCCCTCTCTGAACTCTGCCTCCTGCTCTCTGTGACTCCGAAGTGAGACCAGATGGCCTAGGAGGATGCTGAAAGGCCAGCAGCTTTGAAGCTCCCCAATCTTCTCCAACCAGGCAGTCTGAACCAACTATGTTCAGCTGTCAGAGCTGGAGGTAGCAGCTTTCTTTTACTAGGGGAATTGTAAGAAAAAAAAAAAAAAGAAAGCAGAAAAAAAAAAAGAAATTAAGTCTTTTTCTAGCCAGACTACATTTCCCACATCTGAGAGAGTGAGAATTTGCTCTTGGAAGGAAAGAATCTCCTGTCTGGAGCTTCCTCTTTGAAGTTCCATGAATACACATGGCAGCAGGCAAGAGGGTTCTGTAAGATGCTAAAAAGCTGCCTTGCTTTGGGAAGTTGAGGTCATCGGCTTTGAGGGGGCCTTGACAGGTCGGAGGCTGGGGGTGGGAGAGACCGGAGACCTGGGTGGCCCAGCTCTGACTTTGGGCAACCCCTTTCCCCTCCAAGCCTTCATCTTCTCGCCTGTGAAATGCAGACCCTCCCTCCTAGCGCTGCCAGAGACAGAAGGGGATGTAAAGTGATGTATCCAACATGGCACCTGGTACACAATACGCACTCAATATTTGCTGGTGCTTATTTCACAGAACCCCAAGGAGGGACCATGCGGGGCAGTTAAAAGTAGAGAAAGATGACTTTGGCAATCCATCTGTCCTGGGTTCAAATCTCTGCTCTGCCTGCCACTAGCTCTGTGTCTTTGGGCAAGAAACATTACTTCTTTGAGCTTCAGTTTCCTCATCAGTAAAATGGAAGGAATTCTGCTTATCACAGGGATTGTGAGGATGAAATAAGCTAAGACCTAGGCAAACCTCTCATTAACACTATTTAAGGCAAATTTTAGTCCTTGGGGTTCATGACCACGTTAGTCTTGGCCCCTCCCTGTAGCCAAAGCCTAGGGTTGGGGAGATGGGAGGTGGTGGGAGAGGTACGGTCAGGGCAGGGGAAAGGCTGCAGGCAAGAGGCCTTGGAGATTAGCCCATTTCTTGGTAAAGAAGATGAGGCTAAAAGGCTGGGAAGGACTCATACTGGGAGGATATGAACCCTTTGCCGCTGCCCAGCCCAATTCATGCCTCAGCCCCCAGCCAACTGCTCTCTTCAGTGCCTCTCAGGCCAGTCTCCATCTCTGCCGGGATGGCTGGCCCAGCCTCCTCATGGTGCCCCTTCTCCAGATGAAAAGTCTCATGAAATGCAAAGCCGATCACTTTACCTCCTCATTCCAAGTTCTCCAATGACTCTGGCTCAACTCAGGGAAAAGCCCAAGTCCTTTCTGCAGCAATATGCCCCCCTCATTTCTATGACCTCATTTCCTGCTCCTTGGACCCCATTCTTTTCCAGCCCTACCTAAACACGGCAGGCACAGTCTCCTTGGCACATAGTAGGTGCTCAGTAAACATCTGTGAATGACTGTGAGTGAATAAGTGAACAGAAGCCAAAGAATTCTGCCAGAAAAATCCCTTCTCTGGCCCCTCTTCTCAGGGACTGAACGAGTGGCCGGCAGAGGTTGGGCAGGCAGGGTGCCAGCAGCCTGGGTGACCCCTGCCCAGCTCCTAATGTTGCTCATACTGTAGGGTCTAATTGCTACAACTCTGGAGCAAAGTGAGTTAATGAGGCGGATTAATGTTCCCATGTTGTTCTTGTTCCCTCCACAGCCATCAGAGAGCTGGAGGAGGGGCAGCTGGGCTTCAGGGGACGGGCCTTTGGGTGGCTGGGACACCTGACCCCAACCCAGCCGGGCCAAGTGGCCTCTCCCACTCTTCTTGCTCTATGACACCGTAGGTCATCCACAAAGAGAAGGGAACACATATTAGGTGCTTTTAGTGTGTGGGAACTGGACATAGGGACCCGTTTATTCTTTACACAGTGGAAATTACTGTCCCCAATGGTAAGAGGGGGTGTCTGAGACCCAGAGAGATGGGGTGGCCTGCTCAAGGGCCCCTAGCTGTGTTGAGTTATCTCTGTCACATGGTCAGTCCCCTCTGCTCACCACTTGCATTGGAAGCAATAGTGGATGACTATAATAACAACAGTGACATAGCTAATACTTACTGTTCACTGGACACTGTACTAAAAAATCAGTGAAGCCTCGACAACCCTATGAGGTAGATCTTATTATGTGCCCATTTTACAGATGAGGAAACTGAGGCCCAGAGAGGTAAAAGTGCGTGGCTGAGGTCACAAAGGGAGTAAGTTCGTCTGGCCCTAGAATTTACATTCTCCGCCACCTCCCTCCATGGCTTCCGTTCGAATGCCAACCCAGGCTCTGGCCTTGGGCGTGGGGGACTGGTCACCTGGCCTTTCTCTAGCTCTGCTGCCCCTCCTCTGGCCTGGCCCACTGGGCTCCTCATTGCTTTCAAAGGCAGGCTGTAGAAGAATGACACGCATTGTGTTAACTGTCATCATTTTTTTGTTGTTATTATAAAAGCAGTATATGTTCATTGTAGAAAACTGGAAGAAAACAGAAAGGCTTTTGGAAATAAAATTATTCCTCTCCCAGAGATGATCAATTTTGATATTCTGGTGCATGTTCTATTAGTTGTTTTATTTTCTATATGTAATAATCATCAAGACGTTCCCCAGCAGCACAAGATTTGCTCTATGCTTGGCCCTGTACTGAGTACCTTGCATACGTTATTTCATGTAACCCTCATATTATCTCATTTTACCCTCACTACCACCAGATAACAATACATAGATAAAATCCCTATTTTACTGATAAGCAAAGAGGGATTCAGAGAGGTAAAGTAACTTGTCCAAGGTCACACAGCTGGTTACTGGTATTGCCATGTTCAAAGTCACGTCTTTTGGCTCCAATAATCTAAACTGTTTTCTTATGATAACTTTCTGGAGCTGGAATTGCCAGGTCAAGCATATGCAAAATTCTAAATTTTGTGATAATTCTGCACCAACCTGCTCTAAAAAAATGGGGTCCTGATTTACACCCTTGCCAACAGAGTCTAGGAAGGCTTATTATCCCACGCTCTTGTACATGCTGAATTTTATTTTTTTTTAAATCTGCTGGTTTGATATACAAGCGAGATATACCATCACTATTTCTGATTCCTTTAATTTCACTCTGTGATTTTAGCCTCTTAGTGTGGATCTGGGGACCAACTGGTCAGGGCCTGCTGCCACATGTCTCAGCACAGGAGGTACCAGGAGTAGCTCAGTCATCAAATTAGACCCAGCCACCTGACACCTTGGCTACTCTGCCACTGCATATTCTGACCTTAGAAGCAACTCTTACCTGGAAAACAGAATGTTCTGAAATGCAGGGATCCTTCGGCCTACCTGACATGTAGGGAAACTGAGTCAGGAGTGGCCTCCACCAAGTTTTTTGGTCCTGACACTTCCTCTCTGTCTCTGCTGTGTAAAGAATGATAAACCTTTGGAGAAAAGCTAACTGCATACAAGAGACAGCATATGAAGCCATGCTGAGGGCAGATGGGACTGTGCTCACCAGTGATGTGAGTGTTAAGCCTGTGAGTCCTGCTGGCAGGCCTCAGTTTGGCTACTGGTTCCACTATCTACCAATAGTAGGACTTTGAACAAGTTACTTAACCATTCTATGTCTACTTCTTTACCTCTAAAATTGTGATAATACCAACCTTACCTAGTAAAATAAAAGTTGACCATGCACCTGGGAAAAAAAAAGATAAACCTTCAGATTCAAAAAATTCAATGAATCTTAGGGCAAGAAATATGAAGAAAACTACACCAAGATAAATCATAATCAAATTGTCCAAAACCAGTGATACAAAGAAAATCTTAAAAGCAATCAAGTAAAAAAAAAAAAAAATACTGAGGAACAAAAATAAGAATGGCAGATTTTTTTTTGTCAAAAACAATGTAAGTGAGAAGGCAATATCTTTAAACCACTTCAAGAAAAAAAATCTGTCAACTTAGAATTCTATGCCTAGCAAAAATAACTTTCAAAAATAAAGGTTAAAATAAGACTTTTTCAGACATAGAAAAGGTGGAAGAATTCAACACCAGCAGATCCACACTCCAAGAAATGTCAAAGTCCTTCAGCCTTAAGGAAAATGATATCAGAGGGAAATATAGATCCGCAAAAGGAATGAAAAGCACCAGAAATGGTAACTACATGGATAAAAAAATAGTGTTATTTTTTCATCATTTAAATCTCTTTAAAAGATAACTGTTTTGACAAAAGTAACAATGTAGTATTGTGTTTATAACATGTAAAAGTAAAATGTATAGTAATACCATGAATAAGTAATATTCTTATACTATACATGCAATGATATAATATCACTTGAAAGTACACTGTGCTAAGTTAAAGAAGTATAATATAAACTATACAGCAATCACTAAAATAACAAAGCAAAGAGTTATAGCTAATAAGCAACAAGGGAGAAATAAAATCATAAAAACATTTAATCCTGAGGAAAGCAGAGAAAGAGGGAACAAAAGACAGGACAAATAAAAAACAAACAGCAAGATAAAAGATTTAAACCTAACCACACTATCATATTAAATGTAAACAGTCTAAATACTGCTCCCTCTCGGACCCCTAACTAAAAGATAGAGGTTTTCAGATTAGGTAAAAAACAGATCTAACTATATGCTGCCTATAAGAAATGCACTTCAAATATAAAAACACAAATGGGTTAAAAGTGAAATGATGGGAAAATATAGACCATTTAAACACTGATTAAAAGAAAACTGGAAGGGTATATTAACACCAAAAAAAATGTATGTTTCATGGGGTAAGGAAAGTTATTTCATAATGATAAAGGAGTCAATCCATCACAAGGAATAACAATACCAAATATTTATGCATTTAATAACAAAGCTTCAAAATACAGGAAGCAAAATTAATAGAAATGCAAAGAGAAAGAGACAAATCTCCAATTGTCAGAGGTTTCTATACCCTTTTCTTAATAATTGACAGAAAGAGTAATCAGAAAATAAATACGGATGTGGAAGATTTGAACAACACTATGAACTAACTTGAGCTAACTGACATTTACAGAACACTTTACTAAACTGCAACAGAATACATATTCTTTACATGGAACATTTACCAAAATAGACCATATTCTAGGCTATTAAACAAGTCTCAATACATTTTAAAAGATTCAAGGCATATAAACATGTTCTATGATCACAGTGGAATTAAAGTACAAATCAATAACAGAAAAATCCCCAGAAAATCCCCAAATATTTGGAAACAAAATAACACACTTCTAGATAACTCAAAGGTCAAATAGAAATCAAAAGAGAAGTCAGAAAATATTTTGAACTGAATGAAAATAAAAACAACATGAAAGTACAGCTTGCTGCTAAAGTGGAAACTTTGTAACACTAAATGCCTACATTAGTGAAGAAGACAGGTTTCAAATCAATGACCTCAGCTTTCATCTTAAAAAACTAGAAGAACAAATTAAACCAAACCAAGTAGGAGAAAAGAAATGATGAAGATCAGAATAAAAATCAATAAAAGAGAAAACAAAAAGCAGTAGAAAAAAATCAGTGACACCAAACCCTGGTTCTTTGAAAAAAATCAATAAAATCGATAAATCTCTAGCCATACTGATTGAAAGAATAAAATAGAAAATATTTTAATTAACAAGAGAATAAGAATACAAATTACTAATACCAGCAATTAAAAAGGTGACACCACCACAGATTATATAGCTAATAAAAGGATAATAAGGTCCACTACAAAGCTGCAATAATCAAGTCAGTGTGGCATTGTCATAAGGCTAGATCAGTGGAACAGAATTGGGGGTCCAGAAAAAAAATAACCATCACATCTGTGGTCAGTCGATTTTCAACAAGGGTGCCAAGACCATTTAATGAGGAAAGAACTGTTTTTTCAACAAGTGGTGATGTCACAAATGAATATCCACGTGCAAAAGAATGAAGTTGGACTAATACTGCGCACCTATAGAAAAAAATCAACTCAAAATGGATCAAAGATCTAAATGTAAGAGCTTAAAGGATAAAGCACTTAGAATAAAACACAGGTGTAAATCTTCATGACTTTGAAGTAGTCAATGATTTCTCAGATATGACACCAAAAGCACATGCACGAAAGAAAAATCCGATAAACTAAACATCAAAATTAAAAAGACTATAAAAAGACACCATTTTTGTGCTAAAAGGGATACTACCAAGAATGTGACAAGGCAACTCAAAGAATGAGGTAAAATGTTTGCAAAGCATATATCTGATAATAGACTTGTATCCAAAATATATAAAGAACTCTCACAACTCAATAATAAAAGACAAGTAGCCCAATTTAAAAATTGGCAAAGGGTTTGAATGGACATTTCTTGAAAGAAGATATACAAATGGTCAATAAACACATAAAAAGATGCTCAACATCATTAGCCATCAGAGTAATGCAAATCAAAATCATGAGATACTATTTCATATCCACTAGGATGGCTATAATTAAAAAGACAGACAATAAGTATTGGTGAGGATCTGGGAAAACTGGAACCCTCATACAGTGCTATGGAAATGTAAAATGATGCAGCCACTTTGGAAAACAGCCTGGCAGTTTTTCAAAAGATTAAACATAGACCACATGAACCAATGATTCCATTTCAAGATATATACCAAGAAAATGAAAACATAAATCCACACAAAAACTTGTACACAGTGTTCATAACAGCTTTATTCATAATAGCCAAAAAGACAATACAACCCAAATGTCCATAAACTGATGAGTGGATAGACAAAATGTGAATAAATACAATGGAATACCATTTGATAGGAAAAAGGAATAAAGTACTGTTACATGCTAACTTGTAAGAACCTCAGAAACATTATGCTAAGTGAGAAAAGCCAGTAACAAAAGGCCACATGTCGCATGATTCCATTTATATGAAATGCCCAGAATAAGCAAATCTATAGAGATAGAAAGTAGATTAGTGGTTGCCTAAGATTGAGGGTAGGGGGCAAGGGGAGTGGCTGATAATAAGTATGGAGTTTTCAGGGGGAGTGATGAAAATGTTCCTTTTTTTTTACCCTCTATTTGTTCACTCAGTAAATATTAAATGTCTCTAATAGAACAGGATCTGTTTCAACAACTAGATATAGTGGTGAACAAAATTGAAAAAAACATTCTGCAACTATCCATCTATCCATTCTATGTTATACTTGCCATCTTAACTGGAAGCAAAAATGTTCTAAAATTGATGTGATAGTTGTACAACTGTTTACAATGGAATAAAAACCAATCAACTTGTTCACTTTAAATAGGTAAATTGTATGATATGTAAATTACATCTCAATAAAGCTGTTTTTTTTAAGGGATAACAAAGGAATATGACAAATAACTTTTTGCCAATAAATTTGGCAACTTAGATGAAATGAACAAATTCCTTGAGGATACAAATTATCAAAGGTCATGCAAGAAGATATAGATAACCTGACTAGTTCTATATTTATTAAAGAAATTGAATTTGTACATACAATTTTCCCACAAAGAAAACTCACAGCACAGATGGCTTCACTCGTGATTCTACCAAACATTTGGAAGAAATAATACTAATTCTATACAAACTCTTGCAAAAGATTGAAAAGGATGAAATATTTCCCACTTCCCTTTATGGGACCCTGACGCCAAAACCAGATAAATTTAATATAATAAATGAAAACTACAGACCAATATCCCTCATGAACATAGATGCCAAAATCCTAAACAAAATTTTAGCAAATCTAATTCAACAATATAGTCTATTAAAAGGCCGAATGGGGCTCATCCTAGGAGTGTAGGGTTAGTTAACATTTGAAAACCAATCAATGTAATTAACTATATTAACAGACTAAAGAGAAAACCATGTGATTATCCTAAAAGAAACCGTAAAAGCATTGGACAAAAATCTGACATCCATTCCGATTTAAAAAATTCTCAGTAAACTAAGAATAGAAGGCAACTTCCTCAACTTGATAAAGGTATCTACGAAAACCCCACAACTAACATTCTCAATGGTGAAGGACTGAAAGCTTTCCCTTGAAGATAAGGCTGCCCACTCCCACCACTTCTACTCAGCATTGCACTGGAGATTCCAACGGGATAGTTAGGCAAGAAAATGAAACAAAAGGCATCCAGGCTGGAAACAAATGAAACCATATTTGCAGAAAATCCAATAGAATCCACACACGAGAAAGCTATTACAACAAATAAGTAAACTTACCAAGGTGCAGGATACACAATCAATGTATAAAAATCAATTTTATTTCTTTAGAGTAGCTATATATAATCAGAAATTTAAAATTTTAAATACCACTTATACCAGCATCAAAAATATGAAATACTTAGGGATAAATATGACAAAAGGTATGAAAGACCTGGTATGGGAAACTAAATTATTGCTAAGTTTAGAAAAAACACCTTAAAATTGAGATAACTTGCTCATAGGTTAGAAGACTCAATATTGTTAAGAAGTTCATTCTCCCCAAATTGATCTGTATATTCAAATCAATCTCAATCAAAATCTCAACAGGTATTTTTACAGAAATTGATAAGCTAATTCTACAATTCATGTAGAAATGCAAAGGACCTACAGTAGCCAAAACAACTGAAAAAGAAGAGCAAAGTTGGAGGGTTTGATTTCAAAATAAAGTGATACTGGTATAAAGATAGACAAGTAGATTAATGGAAAAGAAGAAATATTACAGAAATAGACCATACATACACATGGACAGCTGAATTTTGACAAAGGACCACAGACAATGCAGTAGAGCCAATGAACAAATATTTATAAGCAAGAAGTGAAATTTAATCCATACCTCACACTATGTACAAAAATTAATTCAAAATGGATCATTGTTCCAATATGAAACCTTAAATTTTCTTTCAAGAAGAAAACAGAGACTAAACCTTTATGATGTTAGGTTAGGTAAAGATGTTAAGATATGACAACACAGAACGCAATTCATAAAAAAAAAACAGATTTATAAACTGGACTTCATCAATATTAAAAATGACTGTGCTTTGAAAGGTACTCTTAAGAAAATGAAAAGACAAGCCACAGACTAGAGGAAATATTTGCAAAACATAGATCCTTTGCAGGGATCCCCAATCCCCGGGCTGCGGACTGGGACCAGTCTGTAGCCAGTTAGGAGCTGGGCTGCACAGCAGGAGGTGAGCAGCAGGCGAGAGTAAAGCTTTACCTGTATTTGCAGCCGCTCCCCAGCGCTAGCATCACCACCTCAGCTCCACCTCAGATCATCAGGCATTAGATTCTCATAGGAGCACCGGTCTCTGGTGCGAGAAAGGTTGAGGACCATTGCAGTATCCAAACTACAAAAAGAGCCCTCAAAGCTCAATAATAAGAAAACAAACAATCCAATTTAAAAATGGACAAAAGATTCAAAGAGACATTTCACCAGAGAAGAAATAGAGATGGCAAATAGCACATGAAAAGATGCTCAACATCATTAGTCGTTAAAGAACTGCAAATTAACACAACAGTGAGATATCATACCTATTAGAATCCTTAAACCTAGAAAGATTGACTATGCCAAGTGTTGGTGAGGATGTGGAGGAACTGGAACTTTCACACACTTCTAGTGAGAATTAAAAGGATACACCCACCCACTTTGGAAAACACTTTGGCAGGTTCTTAAAAAGTTAAACATACACCTACCATATTGTCCAGTCATTCGTCTCCTAGGTATTTACCCAAAAGAAATGGAAGTATATGCTCATTCAGAGTTGTACACATACATTCACAGAAACTTTATTGTAATAGCCCCAACTGGAAACAAACCCAAATGTCCATCAATACGTAAATTAATAAACTGTGGCATAGCCATACAATGGACTACTACTCAGCAATAAAAAAGAGTGTACTAAAAAAAAAAAAGAGTGAGCTACTGATACATGCTACGACATGGATGAATCTCCAAATAATTATGCCAGGTGAAAGTAGCCAAAGGAAAGAGTATGTAAGAGTCTATTTACATAGAATTCTAGGAACATAAATGAATACAAGATGGGGAGGGACAACAGTAGAGTGGGAGGGTAGGAAGGGCTGGAAAAGGAGCAGGAGGGAGGATTACCAAGGGCCATGGAGAAATCTTTGGGAGTGATGGCTATGTTTATTATCTTGATTGTGGTGATGGTTTCAAAGGTGTATACATTTATCAAAACCTGTGATAAATTCATTTTAAATGTGTGTGATTGACTGTAGGCCAATTATACCTTAATAAAAGCCATTTTTTAATGAAAATAAATCAAGTTATACTAGAAAAAAAATTAAACTAGAATACCTTCAACCTAGAGGTTCTAAAATTCTTTTGAGTCTTGAAAGGCTACGCCCCGTTTATTCAAAAATCCATAATCATTTATCTCTAGAATGTAAACACACCTCATCCTGTCATTTGAAGGTAACTGTACTGAGATTCTGAGATGCAGTGGTACCAAGTAAAATGCTGTAATTCTAAATCACTTCTAAAATGTACTGCCCATAATCTGAGATGCCATGATTCCATCACTTCATCAATTTCCATTTTTTTTCCTCCAAACACAATGGCTCCTATGCCATCATCAGAATTTAAATCTCCTCCCACTTTAGGAAGCCACTAAACATGATGTTTAGAAAGAGTTTTAAGCAATATGGGGATGTGCTTCCACCATAAGAATGAGCAGGGATAGGAGGAACAGGAGTGGAACATGAAAGTGTTCTGGAGTCCCCACCATGAAAAAGAAAACCATCCCAGAGGGACCACCCCAGAGGGACCAACCAATAGGACCAACCTATAGATCTTCAACACCACAGTGGACATCTCTAGTGATTTCTGTTTTTCCTTTTTAATATTTTGACATTTTATTATTTACTTATTTTTAAACTAATAAGCTTTATTTTTAGAGCAATTTTAAGTTCACAGAAAAATTAAGCAGAAAGTACAAGAGTTCCCATATATCCCTTCTCCTACACCCTTTCAGTTTTCCCCATTAATAACACCTTCATAGTGTGGTATATTTTGTTATAAATGGTGAACCAATATTGAAACACTATTATTAACTAAAGTCCACGGTTTACATTAGGGTTCACTCCTTGTGTTGTAAAATTCTATAGGTTTTGACAAATGTATGATGTCGTGTATTTCAGTATCATACAGAGGAGTTTCACTGCCCTAAAATCCTCTGTGCTCCACATATTCATCTGCCCTCCCTCCCTTCCCCCAAATTCCTGGCAATCACTGATCTTTTTCCTGTCTCTATAGTTTTACCTTTTCCAAAAGGTCATATAGTTGGAATCGGATGGAATGTAATCTTTTCAGACTGGCTTCTTTCACTTAGTAATTGTGTTTAAAGCTCCTCCATGTCTTTTTGCGGCTTGATAGCTCATTTTATTGCTGAATAATAAATATTCCATTAAATGGATGTACCACAATTTATTTATTCATTCATCTATTAAAGGACAGCTTGGTTGCTTCCATTATTTCTATTTTTATTTTATTGCTTTATCTTTGTTTTTTTTTAATTTTTTAAGCCATGCAAATATTGGCAACAATCTAAATGTCCATCCCTTGGGAGCCGGTTCAAGGTGGCTCGATTGCACAGCAGAGTTCCCTACAGCTAGAGATGACTCATAGTCAGTGTGCTGGAGAGGATGTGGAGCACCTGGAACTCTCAGCCCCTGCTGGTAGGACAGTAAACCAGCACACCCACTTTAAAGACTGTTTGGCAGTATCTACTAAAGCTGAACACACTGACTCTCTTTGACTCAGAAATTCCACTCCTGAGTCTATATCTAACAGAAATAACTTCATATGTTCCCCCAAAAGAAATGTATAAGAAAGTCCAAAGCAGCACTATCCATATAGTCAAAACAGGAGATAATCCAAATGTCTATCAACAATAGAATGGATAAAGTATGAAATATTTACTCAGTGGAATACTAGGCGGTGATATAAAAGAATGAACTAACAATCCACACAACAACATGGATGGATCTTGCCAACAAAATGATGAGCAAAAGAAGCTGGACATAAAAGAGCAATCCTGCATGATCTCATTTATACAAAGGACCAGAACAGATGAAGTTACAGTGTCAGAAGTCAGAATATTGGTCACTTCTAGGCATGAGTGGGGAGTTAACTGAGAAAAGACATGACAGAGCCTTCTGGGGGAGCTGGAAATAGCCTATATCTTGATGAGTAGGTGTTATAAGGGTGATCGTATACATTTATCGAGCTCAAACATTTTAAGTATAACACTCTGTAGTCACTGACTTGGAAAGATAGCCAGCAGCAAGGGGGAAAAATAGCTATAGACAAGCAGACTATGACTCAATTTATGCAAAATCATCTACACGTATACACTTTATCTACAAATGACTTCAGAATTATGCGAGCTGCCATTTATGAGCACTTGCTGTACGCCAAGTGCTGTCCTAAGCGCTTTATTACATTTTCTCATCCTCAGAACAGTCTTGTGAGGTAGGGACCATTACCGCCCCCACTTTACAGGCAAGAAGACTGAGGCACTAAGAGGTTAGGTAACTTGCCTGGAGCTGACCAGAGCCCACGCTCTCATGTAATCCCAAACCCTGACAACAGCTCATGAGGCCTTGCGTGGTCTGGTCCCTGCCACCCCCTCACGCTTCACCTTGTTTTCCTCCCTCATTCTAACACTCCAGCCTCCCCACCTTCCCTGCTCTTCCCTGAAAACAGCACCTCCCTCAAACCACGAGGTTTACACATTTGCCACTCCCTCCACCAGGAATAATTTCCCCCAGCTCCTCTTCGCTAGGGCAACTTCTCCTCATCCTTCAGACTAAGTGTCATCTCCTCCAGGAAGCCTCCCTAACCCCCAGCCTGGGCCGGGACATCTTGTTTGTGCCCATAGTTCCCGTGATCCTTCCTTGTGGGGCTCATAGCTGTTTTATCTACTTTTCGAGTTCCCTAAGAGTGAGGAAGTGTCCATTTCACTCAGAGCTATGTACCCTCTGCCCACCCACCATAGGGCCTGGCATGGAGTGAGCACTCAACAGATATTTGATAGCTGAATGAGTGCATGAGTGAATCCATCTGCCAGGGCAGATCAACTTAAGACATTTGTAAGGCTGACATCAAAACATTAATGGTGGCCACCACAGGGAGGTAGTTCCCAGGGAAGTTTTACAACCATTTTTGTACTTTGGGGTTTATCTGGCTGGACAGTGTTCCGGTGGGCAGGTATCATTTGCCAGTCCCTCAGAATCTCCCCCACCTGAGGGATCCCTGTCTGCCACCCTCCCCACCCCCCACATACACTCTCCTAGCTCTGCCTGCTGCCCCAGTGGGAGGTGTATTAATAAACGGAGGGAGAAGGTCACCCAGCTCGCAAGCACTGAGCTGTCCTTGACTCGGATGCAGATGAAATGTACTGAGGAGGGGGGAGTCACTTCACCAAGTGCTGAGCACGTGTGAGCTATTTCTGATTCCCACCCGGCCAGGCGGGAACAGCGCATCTGCCGTGGGAGCTGGAGCAAGCCTGGCGGGCAGCCGGTGGAAACACTGACCAGCCCCGCAGCATGCTCACACCAGACCTGGCCGCTGCCCTGCTGAAAACTCCCACAGTTCTCCTGCATCCGGGGTGCGGGGGTTGGAGGGCAGGCCCCTCAGCCTGGCACTCAGGGCTGAGATCCTCTCCCTGCCCACCTCCCTGCTCCCCACTCTCCCAAGTGTAGCCAGGTCCTTGCTCAAACTCCTGGCCTTTACATATGCTGTTCCCTCTGCTGGGAGTGCCTGTTCTGTCTCTGGCTTTGGCTCACTCCCACTTAACCTATAGGTCTCAGCTTGGACCACTCCATCCTCCAAGAAACCTTTTCTGATCATGGCTCCAGCTCGGTGTCCCTTGTCCTAGGGCTCCCTGCTATCTTGATGTTGTCTTAGTGGTCTGTGATCCCTCTCCCAGACCATGATATTGCCACCTTGAGGGGCCTCATTAGTCACCTCCGTGTCCCCAGTGTCCAGGATGGGCCTGGCCCACATCAGACACGAATCCATATTTGATGACTGGCTACACAAGACAGCAGAGGACTGAACTACTTGGAGGAAGTGGGGGGCAGGGGAGCAGGAAAGGAGCAAATAAGTGAGTTTGGCTGTGACTTGAGTCCAAGGGACAGAGAGATGTGGCCCTAGGGGATAGGGAGGTGGAGAGGAAGACCCTTCATCAGTTGGCAGAGGGCAGGGGCCCCTGTCCGACTGGTGTGCCTTTGTCTGGCCAGCAGCCCTCAGAGCTCCAAGGTCCAGGTGTGGCTGCTCACAGTCCCTGCCTCCCCCAGGCCTGACAAGCATAGTGGATGTGCAATCTGTACAGAACAAAGCATTTTGTCTAAATATATCTGTTCCCCAATGCAGGACATGTAGGGAGGGAGTGGGGGGCACGGTGGGCCTGCAGTGCTGGGAGAACCTTTACAGGGGCACCTGCTGAGAGGCCCACAGCCACTTGTCCTGGCAGAGGGAGTCCACCCTGGGGCCCCCGGAGTGGCCTCTCCAAACAGGGTTCCCACTGCCTGATCTCCCACCCAAAAACTGCCGCCTTAAATGTGGGCCATGCACAAACCAGGCCAGCAGAGGAGGGAGGGGACACAGAGGTAGGGCCTGGGGGATGGGGACACAGAGGTAGGGCTGCGGGAGGAGGACACAGAGATAGGCCTGGGGGAAGGGACACAACGCTGGGTCTGGAGGAGGTAGACACAGAGGTTAGCCTAGGGGAAGGGGACACCGAGTTGGGCCTAGGGGGAGGAGGACCCAGAGGCAGTTCAGAGTCCAGGCTCTCCCCACCACCACGTTGCAGCAAAGGCACAGAGAAGAAGGCAACTCCAACAGGGTCACACAGGGGTCTTGGGGCAGTGAGGGGTGGACCAGTGTCCTGGTTCCCAGGTACCCTGAGGGTTGCTAGAATTTTCTTCAGCTACTTGAGGTTCCCCCAAGGATTCTTCAAAGGGGGATAGCAGGAAGAACATTCGATTCAGAGTCAAGAGGCCCGTGATTCAGCCCCATCTCCACCACTGAGACCCTCGGGCAAGTCATCTCTGGGCCTCGGTCTGCCCATCTGTAAAGTGGGGATAAGTGTGTCTCCCTCTGTGTGTAAGTCTCTGCACATAGGCGTGCTCGTTTCTTGGCCCTCTCTCGGAGGCTAGTCTCACTGGAAGGCCCAGGGCGACCTTTTGTGAGCTGATCTGGACTAGGATGAGGGGAGGAAGGGCCAGAGGGCTCCAGTGTGTGGGGGAGAACGCATAAGAGACCACAACAACAGTGGCTGCTTTTTCTTGAGCACCTATTCTGTGCCGGCCTGTCTTCAGTACTTCAACACACAGAACCCCACCAAACCTTTCCACCAAGCCTTCAAGGCAGGACACTGTTATCCCACGGAGGACAAATGGGGAAACAGAGGCTCAAAGAGGTTTCCGTGACCTGCTCAAGGCCACATAGCTGGTGAGCAGAGGCAGGAATCAAACTTGCACCAAGCCACAGAATTGACTCACATCCTCCCATGTGTGGACAGGCTTGCTGGTGGCCATCCCAGGGAGGTCAGCCTATGGCTCCAAAAAGCCTTCCTAGGGTCCTCGGGATGGAGGCAGCTGCCACCTTTCCATTCAGTTTTGCTCTTTCAATTAAAAACCAAACCAGAAAAAAAAAACCTGTTCACTAAAACAGCTACACATAAACACTCATTGCTATTAAAGCCTCATTTTAAAACAGCGAAGCCTCCCTCCCTGCCCTCACCCACCTCACGGCAGGACAGTGCAGTGGCTAAGAGCCTGGGCTCTGAGGACGGCCAGTCTGGTCGCAAATCCCGGCTCCACCAGCTGCTGGCTGGGTAACCTTAGGAGTGCCACTCCCCGTCTCTGTGCCTCATTTCCCCACCTGTGAGGGAACAGTGGCCCCCTCCTACCCAGAGTCCCTGGAGCATACTGGAGAGACAGTTTATATCCAGTTCTGGCTCAGGTCTCACTGGGAACAGCTGGAATCACTCTCATTTAACCTACTGATGATGAGTCTGAACCAGATTCGCCCAAAGTAGCTCCTGGAGATAGACTGTGTGTGTGTGTGAAAGAGATAATAAATGTCTATTATTGTTCAACCCACTGTTTCAGGGTCATTTGTTACACAGTAACAGCTACTAACACAGACAGTGAGCCTTGAGATGGGATAGAAGAGATGAGCAGGAGCGACCAGGAGCTGGTTCCAGAGGGTGAAATTTACCAAGCCCCCAGGCTGGGAGTGCAGGGGCTCCCTCCTCTCGAGGCCCCCAATCTGTCCAGAGGTCCTCCCTCCTATATGGCTGCTTCTTATGACTGTTTCCAGATGTAAGAACAGACCTGAAATCACTCATCTAACCTACAGAGTCTACTGTGTGTCAGCACAAAGTGAAGGGCTTTCACATATTGGTTCTCGTTAAATTCTCACAATGGCCCTTCGGAGGTTAATACTATTATCGCCGGTGCCTAGGATAATGTCTGACACATAGTAGATATTTGTATTAGTCTATGAGGACTAGGCTGAAGTAATAAATAGACCCCCCCCAATTTCAGGGGCTTAAAGAACAAGAAATCTTCCTTTCAAACAGTTGGGCTCCTCCTTAGTTTGGCAAAAAACATTCCCGGTGGGTCTGTAAGCTAAAAGAGGCCAACTTCCCACATGCTCAACCTCTGGGCACTCCCATGGCATCCCAGATGTGCTCATGCCGTCATGGCGCCCTTCCCAGGGCTACATGGAGAAAAGGAGGGAGGAGTCACAATGGGACGTCATCCTGGCTCTTGTCTGAGACACTTGACACGTGACCCGGCCCCTCTATGGGAAAGGAGCTGGGGGGGCCCAGGCTGTACTCTGGCTACTGGGTTTGGCCGACACTCACGAGCTGTGCACCCACTGTGTGCCAGGTTCAAGCCTGGGCACTGCCGTGGGTGCGAAGAGGCATCAGCCTGCAGAGGCCTCTGCCTGGTGGGGGCAGCAGACACTAAGTGGACCTCGCGGTCCACAGGCCTCTGGAGTCTGGGCGAGGAGGCTATGAGGGACAGGAGGGCAGGTCTCCCGGAAGGGTGAGGACTGCGCTCCGCGGTAAATAACATGCAGGAGTTACTGAAGACTTTGAGGAAGGATTTTCCAAGAAGAGGGAACAGTAAACACAGAGGCTGGGGCCAGAGGGCACGGAGTGCTCTGAGAGTCTCAAGTCCTTTTAAGGTGAGCTGCAGGTGAGGGCAGAAGCGGGAGGCAGGAATGCATGGAGGCAGGTAACAGACGCATCAACTGCTCCGGGCTCTGGGCCATGACAGGGAGTAAGGGGCAGGGTGTGTTTTCTGGATCAATTACTTTGCCTGCATGTGGAGGGTAAGTGGGCAGGGTCTGAGGGCTGAAACAGTCATCTTGACCAAAGGTCGTGAAAACTGGAACCAAAGACACTTGAGAAGGGGAGCTGGGGCGGGGAAGGAGCCCAACTTGCTTTGTAGACCCAGACCCATCCAAGGGCTCCCAGACCAAAGATGCCTCCCCAGCAGCCTCCAAGAATGGCCTGCTGTTTATCAAATCCAGCCCGGCAACTGGTTCCTGGGGGGTTCAGGGTTGCTGGCATGGGGTCCCCCTGCCAACTACCACCCCACTCCAGGCTTCCCACTACCTTTGCCCCTGGCCTCTCCAGCATCAGCAGAGGGTAGTAACACGCTGGATCAGCAGAGGTCAGCTGGCTCAGCAGGCAGACAGATGGCCAACTCTCCATGCCAGTGCTGGAAAGGCCTGGGGCGTGGCTAGCCAGGAGATCGCTGTGGGTCTGCCCTGTTCTAGAACCTTCTGAGGCTCCCCAGTTTTTTTCTGTGGGAAGTACCTGTGCAGGGGGAGGCTGAGAGACTGAAAAGAGGAGGCCTAGCTCCATACTGATTCACTGCAAGACTTCAGGCAAGTTGTTCAGATGTCCCCAGTTGGGCCGAGTGATGGCCAAGGGCTCTGTAGCTATGGCCAGGGCACACCCCCTGGGCACCCCTCAGGGATCGGATCCACATCAGGCCAAGTTTCCAGCCCCATCCGGGAAAGCTGCCTCATCTCCCTGAGCCTCAGTGTCCTCATACACCAGCGGTCCATCCCATCACCCAGTAGGCCCCACTTCCTCCTTGTGTTCAGCTCCTTCTTCTTCCAGTTCAGACCCATACACTCTCCGGGCCACGCCCCCCCGCCACAAGACCTCTTTCTTTGCCCACTGATCCACCCACTTAACCCCTTCTCACTTTCACGTCTCAGCTCCAGGGTGGCCCTCCCTGCCTGGTCAGTCTGGTCAGTCTCCCGTACTCAGTAGCAGCAGCACCTGTCATGATATAAGTTTACATTTATCTGTGGGGTGACAACATGACTGCCAGACTCCCAAGAGGATTGTGTGCCCCACAGACCAGGGACTGGGAGCTGGGTTCACTGATACATGGCCAGCACCAGCCCTGGGCACACAGCAAACACCTAATATGTGTTTGTTGAATGAATACTTAGAGAGGCAAGTTCGGAGTGTGATAATATCTACCTCTCAGTGTTGAGAGGATCTGACAATATATAAAAGGCCTGGCCTCAGTGGGGGCAATGTGTCTGTGTGTGTGTGTGTGTGTGTCTCTCTCTCTCTCTCTCTCTCACACACACACACACACACACACGTGCATGGATGGGGGTGGGAAAGGGCCCAAGGGTGGCCCTGCCTCCCTGTCCATGTGGCACTCTTCCGGAGTTTCTGGTGAACCACATACACGAGGGTCAGATGCATAGACAGGCAGAGGGCCTGGCCTTGTGGCTGGCCAAGACCCACAGGCTGCCCAGAGCCAACCAGCCTCTGTCCCGCCCACGTTGTCCCTGGAAGGCCTCACACATGCCCAGTCCTCCAGGAATCTCTCACACCCCAAAGGTGGCAGGTCCCCCAGAGGAGAGGCACAGAGATGCTGACACCTCCTCTCCTGCTTTCACAGCTCAGCTTCAAGGATGGGAGCTAGAGATTGGTGAGAAGGCTCCGAAAATTCTCAGCAGTGCCAGACGAGGGCCCGGAGACAGGCTGGGGCAACCCAAACCCCATCCCGCATCGACTGCACAGATGGGGAAACTGAGACCCAGCGAGGGCACAGGAGGCTCCCAGTCACTCAGCTGGCCTCTTGCCTGGGGGGCCTGCTTTCCCACCTGGATGCCTGAGTCACACAGACTTGGATTCCAATTTTCACTCTATCAACCACCAGTGTACAGCCTCAGTTTCCTCAGATGTAAGATGGGGATGCTCCCTTGCTCCCTTTGCTGCAGGGTGCACACAGAGAACACAGGTGGCCGAGGGGGCTAGCTCTATCTCCAATCCAGTGTCTTGGACTACATCCATCTCCCTCCAAAGAGCAGACTGAGT
This sequence comes from Pteropus medius, assembly GCF_902729225.1. Classification (NCBI taxonomy): domain Eukaryota; kingdom Metazoa; phylum Chordata; class Mammalia; order Chiroptera; family Pteropodidae; genus Pteropus; species Pteropus medius. The sequence goes on along the minus strand of NW_024342471.1, from coordinate 9,475,867 downwards.
CCAGCTGGGAGCTCTTCCTGAGTCACAGGTGACCCCCTCAGAGCCATTGCTACAAAGCTGCCCAGTCAGCCTCAGAATCCCAAAGTCCACCCCTCACAGTACGCACTGCCCAGAAAAGGCAGACAACCATGTCAGGGGCACACAGCAACACCCTGGCACACTGAAACTTGAACTTGGGCCCTGTTGAGCTGAGCCTCCAGCCCCCAGTCACCCACCCCCCAAGTGGATCTGGCAGAGCTGAGAAGGTGCCAGGGCTTGGCAGCAGCCAGGGGGATGGGGGAGGGAGGCAGGCAGGCAGCTGGGGGTGGTGGGAAGAACCTTTTTTTCCCCTGTCTTTAGCAAACCCCGATCCTCCGTTTCCAAGCTGCGCTCTAGAGCCCTCGCTTGCTGCGTCACAGTTACCGCACAGTCAGCCTGCAGTGGGCGGAAGGAAAGGCTCCCTCCCTCTGGCAGGGGCTGGGGGAACAGAAAGAGGAGGGAGGCCCGGCAGAGGGTCAAGGTGAGGACAGTATGGGGTCCCTGACACCTTCCACAGGAGAACCCAACTCTGTTCACCCTTGGAGTCAGAGAAGGCAGAGCTGGGAAAGCCCCAGAGATCTAACCCAAGCACGCCATCAAATAGAGGCCCAGAGAGGTGCTTGGGCTCAGTAGGGGACACGGCAGCAAACCAGCTCACCACTCTTACTCCAAACCACACCTCCTGGCAGCTGCAAAGCAATAGCCTCCTGGACGCACCTCTGTTACCGCAGGCTAATCTGTCATTGCAAAAGGAAAAATATCTGGACCCAGAGGCCGAGTTCTCACTCCCCAGCCCTGGCATCTGGGGGCACAGAGTCACCCCCACTCCTTCTATCCACCCCCCACAACCACAAGCACCACATTGGGAGTGGTTCTGAGCCCCTGTTGTGGGCACAGCGCTAGCTAGGTATACAGCAGGTGCTCAATAAATAGTCTTGTGCTCCATTTATACTCCAGGACGCCTGCCCCATTTCTACTGTCAAAGACAGAATCTGCCCACATCATGTGTTTTCTAAAGATGACCCCCTCATACACCAAATGTTACTTTAGCCATTTTTGAAACAAACTCTCAGAGATGGATTACCTGTGTGGGCCTTCTCACCCTAAGGTGAGGAAGACAACTGCCATGTTTGCTGCTTTCTCAGATGTCTGCACCCCTGTGACTCGGCCTTCGGGGCTGCTGTGTGTGGGGGGGGGCAGTCTGCGTGTTCATCGAATGGTCCTAGGAATCAAGCATTTTGTTCTTTGTTCTGCGGTCATGGTCACTTCTCAGCACCCATGTCACCTCCCAGTCCTCCCCAGGAAGCCTGAGAGATGAGCTGCCTACCAGAACCGCGTGTGGGGGAAGAGTGAAGTTGGTGGGAGAGGCCAGGGCTTTGTCTCACTAAAATCCAGCTGTTCCGCTGGGGCCCCTTGTGGGGTCTAGGAGATGAGGCACCGATAAGTAGCTACTGCCATCCAGGGGCACTCCTGGGTGTCACTCTCCCAGAGCAGGTTGACCTCTGTCTCTAGCATGTGTCCAGGTTCCGCAAGCCAGGATCTGGGTCTGCTAGATTAAATTCCCACGGGCCTGAAGCCCAACCTCCATCCCCACTCATCACTTCTGTTGAACAAAGGGGAACTTCTGAATCTCCAGACTCTAAACGCTAACGGACTTGGATTCGCATCCTGACACTACCACTTCACCAGCCGTGGAGCCTCGAACGAATTACTACAGCTCTCTGTGCCTCCAGTTTCCTCATCTGTAAGTGGGGATAACAACAATGGCCGGACTAATGGAGAGGCTGGATTTTAGGCGCTTCGATCTGGTGCTCACTAAATGGAGGGCCCAGCCCTGTGCTGGCTCCTGGGAGACGATCAGTGATGTTTTGTTGAATGATGGACGTTAGCCAAGGATACCATTGTTGTTGTTGTCATCATCAACATCAACAGGGATCCCCAAGCCTGGTTTTGCAACCAGCCCTGGTGAAGGGTGTAGCAAAATTCTCCAAACAAAATTTGCTTCCATTCATTTTGGGTTTTTGAAAAGGCCACGTCAGACAGCTCGGTGGGGAGGAGGCAGCGTTGCAAAACCCAGCACAGAGGGATCCGGGGCTCCACTCCTTGGCTCAGGAAATGAAGTGTGATCAGTGAGCAAGAGGGCCCTACACATTGGCACCCCCCAGCCCAGTGGCAGAAGGCTCTGAGTGACCTTGGGCAGCTACTCAACTGCTCTGAACCTCAGTTTCCTCATCTGTCAAATGGAGAAAATATTTTCATTCCTACCCCTTGGGATGGCTAGAAAACGTGGGGACGAGATATGTTCTGCAAACTGTAGAGTGCTGCATACACCCTAAGGGCCTCAGTCCTGGCCTGAGGCAACCACTGGGAGACTCCGTGGAGGGGGCGTAGCAGAACAGGGGCCCCGTCCCCTACCAAAGGCCACATAAAAGTCTAGTCACATGAATCTTAAAGGGCCCTCCACAAGAATCTGATAAAGGGTGGGCTAATCTTTGTTCCAACACAGGAAGCCTTTACTCAGTGATAGCCTTTTCCAAAATGGGTGCAGTGAGAGTTTGCATAAAGAGGCATTCCCTCCCAACCAAGCCAGCCCCCAAACTGATCCAACAGCCTCATCTGTTGGAATACCTGAGCCTCATCAGACTCCTGTTGACCTCCACCCTGACACTAACACATGCTGCCCTCTAAAACCACTACAGCAAACCAAGCCCCACCCTGTGACAGGCCCGCGCATGCCCAAAGAAGAGTCAGGGGGCCTTGAGTACTCCCTTCCTGGGCTGTCAGGGTCACAGACTCTGGACTGTGTGAATGTAAAAGGCCCCTATGAGATCACCAACCTTTACTTTATCAAGGGAACCCAGAGAGGGGATACACCTCATCCAAGGGTACACGGCAACAGGGCTCCTGGCACAGACTAGACACCCATCATGATGGCATAGTACATGACCAGCTTCCCTGTGGCCTGCTCAGGAGGGCCACCTCCTCCTATATGGACACAAGACCACACAGCACTTGGCTGATTCCCTGCCTTTATATCGTCCCCTCAGCCAGCAGTCCCCTTCCTGACATTCTCCGTCTACTTGAACCCCTCTCATTCCCCCAAATCCACTCTAGATCTCATTCATGTCCTCTAGGCGCTTCCCACAGGTCCGAACTAGAGGTCCCTTCCCAGCACTAGGACAGTACCAGCCTCCATCACTGGAAGGGGCCTCACAGGATGACCGCAATTTACAGAGCAGGGTCCCATGGTTTTGACTCTGTCCCTGGGCAGTGAGGAGGCCTCTGGAAGCACTGGTGGCCCAAAGAAGACTAAGAAACAGAGGTGTGAAGAGGGGGTGACCTAGTGAAAAAATGAAGAGATAAACAAGTAAACAGGCAAAAATGTGAGCAAATGAACTGATGCAAAAATAAATGCCTGACCAGAGAGGCACAGACACACCCCTAACTAAAGACGCAGGGTCCTGTCCACACGTAGCCCCTCACCCTCTTCTAAAGTCTCTGGGGTTCCACAGACACTCTAGGGTTTTAGAGCCTATGGGCCTATAGCTCCAACAGAGCCCAGCCAAATGCCTCTGGGTTTGCAGACCCAGCTGGAGGACAGGAACTCATAGGAACAGTCACAATGGCAACTGGGCTAGACAAGGCTCCCACCATGCCCCACCACCCAGCCCTCAATTCAGAATGGCCCAGACCATGCCGATCCATTTATTCAGCCAAAAGAAAGCCCAGGAAGAGCCAAGATCTGTCCTCAGCGCCATGGAAACAGCATGAAAAGGCAGATGTGACCTTGCCCTTCCCCATACCAACAACACCAAGAGGTGTCCAATGATAAGGAGTGGTGACTGGGTTGTGAAGGCAGAGGCCCACGGGGCTGTAAAGGTGGTGACAGGGACACCACCTGGCCTGCGCTTCAAGGAAGGTTTTCTTCTGGAAGTGATGCCTAAGTTGAGACCTCGATGACGAGTAGTAGTTAAGTAGGCAAATGTGGGACATTCGAGCAAAGGAATCAGCATGTACAAAGACCCTGAGGCTGGAGGGAATGTGGCTTGTTCCAGGAGCTGAAAGCAGACCAGGAGACTGGAGCCAAAGACTGGGAAGGAGGTGAAAGAAGTGGCTAGTTGTGGGAGAAGGCTGGGGCTCCTCCTGGGAGCTGTGGGCATTTACTAAGTATCTATGTGCCTTAAAAAAAAAATCTGTGTTCAAAATTTTATTAATTCACATTTAAAATGTTTAAGTGCAAATGTTTAAATGCACTGTAGTCAGAAAATGCTATTTTTAATGTTTTTGAATGAATGACTCTATCGGTCAATCACAGACGTATGAAAGGGTAGAGACCACCTGCTTCCTGTCACATAGAGTGCCCAGCACAATTCCTCAGAGCCTTCCCATCATGCAGAAATGCTGGCATTTATAAAGCCAGTGACCCATAAACCACATAAGAATCTAACAAGGTGACAGTGGGTGCCCCTGGTATGTCCAAAATATCACTGAGTCTTTCAAAAGCTCCAAAGTACACAATCTATCCTTAGTTCCCAAGTGCTGCATGAGCTCTCTTCAAAACCCCAACTCAACTGCCCAGGGCACAGCCCTCAAACCTATGGCTCAATCTCAAGGCTGGCAGCAGCCGGATGCTGCCTTGGGTCCCACAAAACTCAGCTACCAGGCCCACCTACTACATACTTTCTCTCCAGTCTGTGCCCTACGTTCTGCCCCAGTGCCTAGCACAGACTGCCTCCCTGCACAAAACAGTGGCTCCTTGAGGGTGGGGAGGGACCGCATCAGGCCAACACATGTCCCCAGTGCCCAGCACAGGCCTAGCCTGGCCTCTAACGGATGAATGAGGGGAGGGTACCATAGGCGTGACGCACAGGCACACTTGAAGTTGAGCTGCTGTCTCTCGCTCAAGGAGAACCCCAGTGCCCTGATGTACCCCTACCACAGTGCAGGCACACGCACCCAGGCCTGCCCCACGTGCACAGCCAGTGTCTCCAGGAGCTGCTGTGAACACACTTGATGTCTGCTGATAACTGGCTGCCAACAGGCAGCTCTGGGCCTGGCGGTGGCTCCCAACACTCCAGCCACCAATAGGCCACCCAGCTCTGCAGCCCCACCCAGCTCGGCTGCTCACAGGAGTCTAGCTAGGGCCCCTCAGGCCACCCGGAGACCAGGCAGCTCACAGTCCCCTCTGTGGGACAGAAACTGGGCTCCTCCAACAGCCACTCTCTGAGATGGTATTGTACAACCTCGCTCCACCACCTCCAACCTGGCAGAAACACAGCCCCCTCCCACAAGGCCCAGAGGCAGAGAGAGCCAGGACCCCCCAGAACTGGGCTGGGAGGGGTGCTGCAATGGGGAAGAGGCAGGCCAATTCAGTCTCCCTTGGGGCTGGGGACTGCAGCCCCCTCCCCCTCTGTCATTTCCAGTTCCAGGCAGGTGGGGGTGCAAGAACCCTTCCCCCACTAGCGCTGCCCTCCAAGCTTGAGGCTTCCCATCCTCAGGGCACCCTTTCACCACCCCACCCCACAACTTGCATTTTTCCAACCATAACACCTTCCCCCTTTCCATTTCCCCCCGCCCCCCCACAACATCGGGCCGTCTCTGGCAGACCCTCTGCAATACCGGCAGTGAGGAGGAAGACAGGGAGAAGGCAGAGGGATGAAAGGAGAGAGGAATGGAAGGGAATCAGAGGATGGAGGGGAATCAGAGGAGGTAGGTTCTGTTGAAAGAGGCCAGGGACCATCACATGTCCAGATAGCACATGCCCCCTCCCAGAAGGCATAGCACATCTGGACCCAGCTGGCCTCTCTGGCTACCTGGTCCACCTGCCACCCACTCTGAACGTGAACCCTTTTCACCATGGGGCGCCGCACGTGGGGGCCTCCTGTATCCATGTGAGCGCCCCCCCAGCACAGGTGCCCGGGTCAGCCCGGCCCCTCCTGGGTACGCAAACAGGGAGGGGGTACTATGCAGCACTGGGGGGTGGGGTTGCCCTCGCCCCCTCCTCAGATGCCGGGTCCGGGGAAAGAGCTCAGGAAGCGGGGAGCCGGCCGGGCAGGCTTCCCGGGCTACTGAGGCAGGATGGAGGCGGCTAGGTTGGATGGAAGAATGCCCCAGCTAGCTGGCAGAGCCCTCCTTCTTAGCTCCAAGGTTGGTGGGCAGTAGAGGGGTCTGCCCTGACCCTCTGGCTGCCCTGCGGACAGGAGGAGGGGTTGCCCAGCTTTGGCAGCCCCTTGACATGGGAAGTCTGCAGGAATAAGAGCTGGAATGGGAGTCTGGCCCTGAATGGGGGTTCCGGGGCCCAGCACCGCCGTCCCTCCCCCGCCCCTCGGTTTGAGGGTCCAGCGAGACCTAGGTTAGGGGAGCCCACCCAAGAAGGGGGATTCCCAGCCGCAGAGCTGTCCCCTCAGATCGGGGGCTCAGAAGACGGAACTGGCAGGGGGAGGGGGCTTTTCTATGCCAGTACCGCCCCTCGATTTAAGAAAGTCTGCCCGGAGGAGACCCAGATTTGGGGGTCTTGTAGAGGAACGGGATGTACTGGCCCCGGAAAAGGGGTCGGGGCCACTGCGCGCCACCCCCGCGCCCTCACCTGCGCCCGGTGCCTCGGCCGCCTCTGGCCCACTCGGCCGCTGCGCTGCACCGCTGTTGCTCGGGTCCACTCGCAGGTCCGCCCGCCTAGGCCCCAGCCCCAGCCCCGGCCCGCGGGCGCCCCATGCCTCTCCTCTGGCCGGCGCGGCGCCCCAGATGCGGCTGCGGGAGGAGGAGCCGCGCGGCCCCGGCTCCCCGAGAGCGAGAGCGCGGGGAGGGGGCGGAGGGCGGGGAGATGTGCGCGGGGGAGGGGGCCGCGCGGCTGCGCCCAAAACCAGGCGCGGATCCCGCCACCAGCCTGGGGCTGGGGGTGGGTGGGGTAAGGGGCGTGCCGTTTCCAGTGTCCACCTCCACCCATGCCCCCGCAACCTGGGGGGAGGAGAAGGGGAAGGGTCTCGGTAGCCAGCGACGCTTGGTCGTGAGCCAGAAGGGCGCTTAGAGATCCGCAGTTGGCTGCCCAGAGAGTGTAAACTACTGGTACAAGGTCACACAGCACGGGCTGCGGTAGCGCGGAAACCTGGAACCATAGGCTACAGAGCCAGTCAGTAGGAACCTTTGCTGAGGAAGGCTGGCCGGTGGAGGAAGGAAACTGAGGCTGAAGAAAACTGGCCCAGGTTACACGGGGCAAGTCAGGAGGTCTCTGGGATTTGAATTTGGGGCTTCTGCCTCTGAAAACGTGTGCCCCCTCCTAGTGACCCGTTTCCTGCAGAACCCTCTCCCAGGTGCCTTCTTGCCTGTGGCAGCAAAGGGGTTAAAAACAACCCCCGGGGTCGATGGACCTGGGCTGAGTTCCCGTCCTACCTCTTCTGGGGCTCTGTAATCAGAGACTGCCCCTTCTGAGCCTCAGTTTCTCCACCTGTAGAATAGGGACAACCCTAGCATAATATCCCCAACTTGGGTTGAGGAGCCAAAGAGATAATGGATATAAGCTCCTCGCAGGTACCTGGCATTCAGTAGGTGTCAAATGAATGTGCTCACCGCCCTCCCACACATACAGCCATCTCCCAAGAATACAGTTGTGTGCAAATAGAACAGTGTTAAAGGGTGGTATTTAAGGCTTCTCACAGACCTTTTCCCAGCCTCATCTACCACCTGCCCACCCTGTCCACATTGCCCATCCTGGAAACATCTGTTCCAGTGCTTCTGTGCCTTTCCTGTGTCTGCAATACCCTCCCACCATCTCTACCAGACAAACTCGGAGCACTGGGTTGCATACTCCAGCTGCTCACACTCCTCAACAGTCCATCAGGGCTTTCCTTCTTCATTCTCAGTGTGTGGTCTAGGTTTGTCTCTGTCTTATGGGCCTTGACAAATGTGGTGAGAAGTTGTCACTCAGAGGAGATACCATGAGGACCAACAACATTGCCTAAGAGAGTTCCCTGAAGGAGGTGGGGCTTCAGTAGGGCCTGGAAAGAGAGTTGGATTTAGAGCTCTGCGGGGAGGAAGGAGAATATATGACAGAGAAAGAGGCGGCTGTATGTCTGGGCAGCAGGGAGGAAAGTGGACCGACTGGAGCAATTGAGAAGACTTTATCATCTGAGCTGAGAGCCAGCGAGAGCCAGGGGCTGGACAGCAACCTGGCAATAAAAGGTCAGGTCAAAATGAGCAGGCTTTGCTCTTGAGAACCCCTTGCACAAGGGTCCCAGGAGACTTGTACAGGATGTTCACAGTAGCTTCATTTGTAATAATGAAAAACTGAACACAGCCTAACTGTCCATCATCCAGAGACTGGATAAATAGTGATGAATTCAGACAATGGAAAACTCTCTATGCCACAGTCCTCAAAACAGCTGAATCCAAGCCACACACATCCATGAGGATAAATCTCGAAAACACATTTTTGATTCAGTATGTGAAAATTCAGAGTTGTATACTTATGATCTGTGTATTCTTTGTATGAATTTTATATTTCAATATAATTTAAATATATATATATATATATATATATATATATAGTTGGATAAAAAACCAAGTTGTAGATGGAAAACACAGTTTGATGCCAGATATATAAAGTTTGAAAACATGCAGCGCAATATTATATATTGTGTAAAATGTAAAAACATTCATGGGAATGATAAATAGCAAATTCAAGAGAGAAGTGACCTTGAGGGAGAGAGGAAAGGGGGTGTAAAAGGGGCTACGAATATACTTAAAATGGTTTATTTTTTAAGCTGGGTGATATATACATGGGCATTTGTTATGCTGATCTCTAGACATTTTTGTGAACATGAAATATTCCATAATGTAATGATACTTTTTTTCTTAGAAAGGTGGTACCCAGAAAGGCAATGGGGAGCCATTGCTGGTTCTTGAGTGGGGTTGTGACATGGTGAGTGGATTGGAGGGGCAAGGCTAGAAGAGGAAGGGGAAGGGAAGGGAGGCAGGTGTGACAGTTCAGACGAGAGGTTTAAAGTCATGTGTGGGGACAGAGACAATTATGGGAAGGAGAGAAAAGATGGAAGAGATTTAGAGGAATAAACAATTGGCGTGCTTAGGGAAGGAACACAAACTAAATGCTGACAGGGCCAGGGCAGGTCATTTAAGCAGGGCGTGAGCGAGGAGTCAGAGCGTGAGCAAGGAGTCATTGGGACTGTGACACATGGTCTGGCAGGGGCAACCCCTACTCAGCACCAGCTGATTTTTGCCATGTAGAAAAGGAGGCTCAGTGGGAACACATCTCATATTTTTTCTGGAGAAATTAGCATTTAGGGATTTTTAAAATGCAAGATCTCCTAAATTTTAAATTATGGCAACTAAATTGAAAAAAAAAAGTTTTTTAAATTCTACAGGGGCCAAGCCATACAGATTTGCAATCTCTTCAGTGAGGAAGAGGCTCCAGGAGATGAAATGAAGGGACAATGACACCGAATTTTCCTGCTTGTGTGGCTAAAGAGGCTCATAACTTGAGCAGCAGTCAGGAAGGGCTTCCTGGAAGAACTGACACTGGGCAGTGACTTGGGGAAGGTGTTTCAGGCTGAGAGAACAGCAAGTCCAAATGCAGGGGTTGAGTTGAATGAGAAAGACAAGCAAAAAAACCAAGGTGGCCTTTCACAGAAAGGAAACCCATGGCCAATAAACGGGCAGAAGTCCCTGACCCCATCAATCATCAGGGAAATGTAAATTAGGACCATGATGCCACACCCTTTCACATCCATTTAACCGCAAAAAAATGAGAAAGTCTGACAACACCAAGCCTCAGGGAAAATGTAGGTTCCTGCAGCTCTTCTATACTGTGAGGGGAGGGTTCACCGGTGTACACTGTGAAGGTGTACCCAGTAAACCCAGTCCTAGGTGCACATACCTTCGGCCAGTGCTTCTCGAACTTGAATGTGTGTAGGAATCCCCCACGGGGATCTTGTTAAAAGGCAGATTCTGATTCAGTGAGTCTAGGGCAGGGCCCAAGATTCTGCATTTCTAGCAAATTTCCAGATAATGGTGAGGTTTTTGATCCCTGGACTACTTTTTGAAGAACATTAGGAGAAATGCACGAGAATATCCATAGCAGCATTGTTTGTAACAGCAGGAAACCTGAACACAATCCAATTATCTATTGACAGAAGGATGAACAAAAATCGTGGGATAGTCACTCACAGCCCTCAAAACAAACGAATTGCAACTACACATAACAACATGAGCAGATTCTCACCAACATAGCGTTGACTTAAAAAAAAGACAAGACTATAAGACTATATACAGTATGCTTTTTCAAATAAAATTAATAAATAAGTGAAGCCAAATAAATTGCTTAGGCATACATACATGTAATAAAACTAAAAACAAAGAAACTAGGGAAGGATAAACTCAAAGTGCAGAATATTAGTAACCTCTGGCAGAGAGCTGGGGATAGAGTGGAACACAGAGGTAGATGTCAGATTTGCTTCTTTTCTAGTCCTGGGGTGGGCAGTGGTTTACAGGTGTACATATTACATTACATTTTATACTATATTATATCATTTACATAGGGTCATGCATGGACCAAGCTTGAGATCACGTCATGAACCAAAGATACTTGAAATTCAATTGTGTGCACCCCAGGTCCATATTTTAATGGGGGCGGGGGGAGGGAAAGACTCACAGGGAGAGACCCAAAAGAGACAATGAGACCGAGAGAGAGAGATGCAAGAGTTCACTACAAGCAGGTGCATCCGGGGAAGGGTATTCAAACACAAACAGCATGGAGTGCTCAGGGCTCTGAGAGGGGAAGTTGTGGGACTATGGGATGATTGCTTGACCCAGCCTAGTCAGGGGTCAGGAAGGAGCCAATGTGGTGGGTAAGAGGCTGTAGCACCCTGGGTGGCAGATTCTCTGCCAAATCCTGACGTCAGCCCACCAACTCAGATCATGCAGGGGCCAGAGCCATGGGCTTCAGGAAGGACCCTGGAAGAAGACAGAATGACTCAAACCAAGTAGAGAGAGTCCACTTGGCCACAGGTGGCATCCAGCCCTGGGTAATGATCAGCTCTGATAATGACCAGATCCAGGTAGTGGCAACATCTAGCTAATGGAGAGACTTGGCTTGTGATCAAACCAGACACAGTCCAGATCTGTCGAGACTGGATCAAGAGATGCCTGGCCCCAGATCCGGTCAGGCTGGGCCAGCCCCTGCAGGAAATGGAAAGGAAGGAGTTTCCAGGGACCCCGCAGCAAGGAAAGGTTGCCCCACCCCTCTCATGGAACTTTCTCCTAAAGAATCATTGGGTCTGCCCCCTCTTTCCCATGACTCTGCCCCTGCCCTGGCTGAGCCTCTGCATCTCCTGGGCTCCTTCCAGGGCTCCTTCCAGGGCTCCTGCTCTAGTCTCCCCCTTTCCAATCCACCCTCCACACCAGTCCCAGTGACATCTTTCTATAACTGTCCTTCCCCTGGCCAGATCCCTGCATTGGCTCCCTAGCATCTGGGAAGAAAGTTTGAACTGCTTAGCCTGCTCTTCAAAGCCCTTCACCATTTGGCCTTTACAACCTCTCCTAATTAAATTCTGGTCAAATCCCATCACTCGGTTACAGGCTCTGCACTCCCTCCCAAAGACAAGCTGTTTCACATCTCAGCCTCTGTGGGCCCTCCTTCCCGGCCTGCCTCTTCCCCACTGAATACACACATTTCAAAATTCAACTCAAATGTCACCTATTCTGGGAAAATCTTCCCTGACTTTGACACCTCGCTCCCCATTCCCAATTTGTCATCCCCAAAGTATTTCATCCTCCCCTCTTGATATTATCAAGCATTTTGTTCTTTTTCCTTCAGCTTTACTGAGGTCTAATCAACAAATAAAAATTGTACAATTTAAGGTATATAACTCGATGTTTTGAGATATGTATAATACACAGTGGAATGATCACCACAGTCAAGCTTCGTAACACGGTGAGAACACATAAGATCTACTGGCTTAGTAAATTTCAAGTATACAATACAGTGCTGTGAACTGCAGACTCCCCAAACCCTTACAAAGATACACCATATAGCAAAGGACATTTGCTATAAGGTATCTCAAACACCTTATAGCAGATGTCCTTGGCACCCACCTTGGAGTCCAGCTGCAGCCATGGTGGACAGCTCCTGGACATTGGTCCTCCACAAGTGGTCACCAGGCCTCCCCACTTTTCTGTTTTCTGCATTTTCTAAAGTCACAAGCACTTTCTCTGCCCCAGCACAGGACAACTTGAGAATGCAGGAGAGTTAATGCCCTCAACTTCAGTCATGGGAAATGGGAATCCCAGGTAAATGCCCAGCCTTCCTTCCTTCAGGAAGAAAGTATTGAGGCATCCTCTCCACTCCTTCTCAGAAGGTCCCCAGCAGGATGGAGGCCCAATGGCCACTCGTTTATGCAAAGTGTATTGACTTTCTCTCCTTCCCTGTCTCACTCTCCACACTCTCTCCTTCCTGCTTCTCAGGATCACCCTCCCCCCAAACTACCTGTACTCAAGTCTCTGTCCCAGGGACTGCTTTTGGGGAACCCAAACTAAGACATACCTGCTTGTTTCCATCTCTTCTATAAGACTGGAAATAGCTTCTTGAGGCCAGAGCCACATTGAATTCACCTCTGATTGTGGCATCTGACAGTCTGGGTTCACATCCTGACCGTGCTGCTTGCACCTGTGTGACCTTAGCCAGGTCACTTCCTTATACCCATAGGCTCAGCCAAGGCAAGTAGGAGGTTCCCAGACTGTTAATAAAATATGCCCTGGATGGAGGTAGTTGGACTTCCCCTCTTCTTCTTTCCTGTATTTTCCAGCTGTTTTTTTTGTTTGTTTGTTTCGTTTTCAGTATGGAAGGAGCGTGGGCTATGGAGTAAGGAGGCCTGGGTTTAAATCTTGGCTCTGTCACATGCTGGCTGTGACTGGGCAAGTCACCCACCCTCATCGGGCCTCAGTTTCCACATGTGGAAAATGGGCACAAGCACGGACACCTACTTTCCAGGGTGGTTGTGACTTCCACCATGGAAGCTCTTTGTAAACCACAAAGTGAATTGCAAGCCTGAGTTATTGTCATCCCTGGGCTGGCATCAGGCCTGGCATGAAGAAGGTGCCTGAGAAATATTTGGAGAATGAGTGAAGCTAGTAGTGGAAACCATAGGGTGTTCCTTATCTCATTTATTCATTCAGTGTTTACTGACACTCACTTGGGCCAAGCCCTGTGCTGGACACTAAGGATGCAAAGTTGTAGAAGGAACATTTCTGGCCTCAGGAGAATTGCTGTCTTTAGGGGAGATCCAAGAAAGCCCACCATTTCCAGAGGGGCCCTGACCAAGTATCAGAAAAATATTGGAAGGCCACCAGACATGACACCCGAGCTGTGCAGGTTTTAGCCTGAGGAACAAAGGGAGGACAGAGAAGACACTCCAGCATGAAGGAACAGTGTGCACAAAGGCCAGACCGGGCCTGTGAAGCCACTATAGGCAGCTCATTGTGGGTGAAGCCTCCAGAGTTCAAAAGTGAAGCCAGGAAGGTCAGCAAGGGCTGATCACCATGACCTTGAGGTTCTCTGAGGAGTCAGGACTTCAATATTAAGTGATGGGCATCTATGGAAAATGAGGACAAGACTGAAAAGAATCTTTGATTTTCTCCATGAACAAGGGCGACTCATTTGGCCTCTCAGAGTCTCGGTTTCCTCACATAATAAGGGCAAAAATTATCACAAGAGGATGTTCTGAGGACTTGAAATAAATTGTGTTCATTGCCTGGCAGAGGAAGGTGCTCAGTGGATATGAACTGAATGAGCGGGCGAGTGAGCGAAAAAATGATGAATTTCTGCCAGGCTCAGGAGCACCCTGGTACCTTTGCTTACACTATTCTAAGCCTAGAACTCAGCCCCCTCCCCCAATCCTACCTTTTCTCTACCCAGTCCCTTGCAGTAGGGCCTTCTACCTGCCCTCAGGCCAACAGACTGGAGGGCTGTGACTTCTCTAGGGTCGCCAAGTAAGTCAAACGCATAGCCAGGTCCAGCACTCACTCTGCTCTGTGATGCCAGAAATGCGTTTTCTCTGCCTTTCAGTATAGAGCTACCTCCAGGCCCTGCCCTGGTGCTTTCTGGGATAGGGAGGCATTTGGGTTCCATTGTCTCCTTGATGGGCCAGAGTCACCTGCCTCTGCCTCCAGATGCCCAAGCCACCATCTGGTCCCACCAGAGCCCTCAGCTCTTTTCTTAAAATAATTTCTCTTGTTTCCTTGGAGACATCTCTCATATGGAAGAGAGAATGGGAGGGAGGGAGGAGGACAGGTTGGATTTCACTTCCTGAGCACCTACTGTGTGTCAAGCTGGCTCTCATCTCACCCGTTGGAGCTCGTGATCACCTCACACCCCTTTTCAGATATGGAACTGAGGCCTGGAGACCTGAGGTCACATGTCCCTGATTTTACACCAAGTAAGAGCAGAGTCAGGATTTGAACCTGGGTCTGTAGGACTCAAAAGCTAAAGCCTATGTGATATGATGGGGAAGTGTACTTGGGGCTGCTCTTACCCCATGTCCAATTACCCTGGCCAGGCACTGCCCATCCCCCCAAATTGCTCTCCCTTACCTAATTTAATTCAGAAAACATGTATGGCACCTTTTGTGTGTATTAAGCCCTGAGCCAGGCATGGGGCTGGAGAAATGTCCCAGATGTGAATAAGACAAAGTCTACTCCCTTGAAATATTCAGAGTGTAGGGGAAGTGGAAAAGGCAAAGGGACAGATAAAAAGCCACCACTGGCCCATATATTTCCTGTGCACAGTACCAAAGGCTTCAGAGGGGCCATTTCAGCTGATCCTCCTAACACTCCATTTTCAGAGAGGAAACTGAGGACCAAGAAGTAAAGTCACTTATCCAAGACTACAAAAGGAGCCAGTGGTGAAACCAGACTGAAGTCCCAGATTATGCTAAAATCACAGATGACAACGTGCTAGAATTGCCCAAGAAACCTGAACAAAGTGCTGCTGTGGGGTGTGGGAGGGAGTGTGGCTGGGAACCCAGGGTCTCTCGAATGGAAGGGAAGAAATGAAAGGATGTGGACAGACGGGTCTCAGTCCCTTTCTGGCCTCATCCCTCTCAGGCCAGCTCAGAGGCTGACATCACCAGGGTATCTGATATCATTGACCCAAGCAAAGGGACAACCAAATCCTACCTGCCTTAGTATCTAGTGAATCCCACTCAGAGCATCTCATTGACATGCCTCACCCAGCAGACATCGAGTTAGCCTGAAGCCCTTGCTTCCTCTGGTTGGCCCTACCCCAGCAGTCCATCTGATTGAACCCACTAGTCCAAAGCTTGGGTTTAGAGGCAACTCCCATATCTGATGGCTAAGCATAGGAAAGGTTATTTCCAAAGATTTCTGGCAAAAGTGGGATCACTGTCGCATCAAAATGCCTCCGTGCTATGTATGCATAGATTACACTCTACCTTTCATTCTCTCACTCTGCAGTGCAGGCCTTGCCACAGGGGCTGTGGCAACCCTGCCACAGGCAGGAAAGGAAGGCAGGGACTTCTAGGTGGAGGGACAGACGTGAACAAAAGGAAGCGGGCACAGGGATTCAGGGTGAAGCAAACGGCTGAGTGCAGCTGCACAGTGTGAGCAGCAGGGCTGAAGCCAGAGCAGGGGCCTTAAGAGGAAAGACCTTGAGAGCCAGGTGAACAGCCTAGCCTTCATCTTGGAGGCCAAGGGGAGCTTTTGTGGGGTTCAGAGCACAAGCAAGATGTGATCAGATGCTGTTTAATGAAGATCCCCCTGGTGGCCAGTGTGGAGGGTGGCTGTCAAGAGGGGATGAGAGGAGAGGCAGGGAGGCCAGTGAGGAGGCCGGCACAACAGTCCAGGGGAGAGATGATGGGGCCTGGACCGGGTTAGAGCTGTGCAACACCCCTGCAGATATCTGGGGGAAAAGCATTCCAGATGGTGGGGAAAAGCCTAAGGTAAGTAACACTAAAATCTCCCACTATGAAGCATTTAAAAATGCTAGATTTAAAAGAATTATATGAAAATAGGTAAGTCTTAAAGTAGAGAAATCTTCTCATGCCCGAAACAAAGCAGGAACACGAGACCAAGGAGATAAGCCTACACTGAAACTGTGGGATGCCATGTGGACATCTACAGTCTAAGTAATGCAGTCTGCGAACCATGTTCGTCAGAGAGTCAGAGGACTCAGGCATCGTTTTGCATAAATTATGGACTAAGGAAGGGCTACAGCAACAAAAAAGGGATTTTTTTTTTTTTAAATCCTGTTTAACTGAGGCAAACAGTAAAGACAACTGTCTGTCTCAGTCCAGAAACTGGGTGGGATTATAGAAAAACTCTCCCCTGAGAAGATATGGACATTGACTGGCCCCCACATAGGTGTTAGGCCTGAATTTTAAGTATTGGTGCGATACAAAAATTTCAAGCTGAAAATTTCAATTTAAAGTGAACTCAATTATTAATAAAGCCAAAAGTTGGTTTTTTGAAGAGATCAAGAAGAAAAAGAGCAAGAACACAACTTATCAACATCAGTGATGAAGAAAAGACATCACTACATATGCTATAGACATTTAAAAGGTAATAGAGAACGTTATAAATACTTTTATGCCAAAATTGGATAATTTCATTGAAATGGACAAATTCTTTGGAAAATGTTACTTATCAAAACAGACACAAGAAGAAATGAAAGTTTTGAATAGTCCTATATCTATTAGAGAAATGGAATCTGTAATTTAAAACCTACCCATAAAGAAATTCCAAGCCCAGATTATCTCTCTGGTGAGTTATTCCAAATATTTAGAGAATAAAAAATTAATCCTACAAAATTTTCTAGACAATAGAAAAGGATTGTCTGACTTGGTTTATGATTTCAGCCTAAACTTGTTACCAAACTCTGAGAAGGACATTGCAAGAAAGAAAAGAAAAAGTTATAAACCAGTATCTCCATGAATGTAGATGTAAAAATACTAAACGAAATATTGACATAACAAATCTAGTGATATATAAAAAGCATAATACATCATGACCAAATGTGATTTATTTTATGAATGCAAATTTTGTCATTCAAAAACCAATTAATGTAATTCACCACTTTAACAGATTTTTTTTAATGATTACCTTTCAAAAGATATGGAAAATATATTTGCTAAAATTCAATACCTATTTATACTAAAAACTTGGCAAACTAAGAATAGAAGGCATCTTCATTAATCTCATAGAGGGCATCTAAAAATCCTACAGCTAATTTGAATGCTTTTCTCTTTAACTGTCCACAAGCAAGTCAGTGCAAAAGACAGGAAAAAATGTACAAGATTGAAACAGGTAAAAATGTCATTATTCACAGATGACATTGCCCATGTGGAAAATCCAAAAGAATCTACAATTAGAATCAATAAGTGAATTTGGCAAGGTCTCTGTATATAAAGTCAATATTTAAAATTTAATTGTATTTACATATATGAGCAACAAACAATTAAAAATAAAATTTAAACCAGAGGGTAGGGGGGAAGGGAGAGAGGGGAGGTAGATGGGGTAAAAAGGGTCAAATATGTGGTGACAGAAAGAGATCTAACTATGGGAGGTGAACACACAATGTAAATATATACATGCCTTACTGTTAAAATGTATAGCTGAAACTTACTGGATTTCATTAACCAATGTCACCAAAAAAAATAATAATTAATTTTAAAAAATGAATAAAATTTAAATAACAATACCATTTATAATAGCACCAAACCCCATCAAATACCAGGGAATAACTCTAATGAAAGATGTGCAAGACTTCTTACACTGAAAATTACAAAATGCTGAAGAGAGAAATTAAGTAAGATCTAAACAAATGGAGAGACATACTATGTTCATGGATTAGAAGAGTCACTATTTAAAAGCTGTCCGTTGTCCCAACATGGATCTATAGATCCCAATCCCACTCAAAATCTTTCAAAGTTTTGATAAGCTCATTCTAAAATTTATATGAAAATTCAAAGGGCTTTCAACTGTAGAGACTACAGTTGATTCTTGACCAACATGAGTTTGAACTGTGCAGGTTTAATTACATGCAAAAAAAATTTTAATTGACTCATTCAGTTCAAACCTGCATCGTTCAAGTGTCCACTCCATAGCTGGGAATCTACATATGTAGAAAGTCAACTGTAGTCATAAACAGATTTCTGACTATGTGGGAGTTTGGTGCTCCTAACCTTTGCATTGATCAAGGGTCAACTGTATATTGAAGAAGAATAAAGCTGTAGTAGTAATATTACTAGATTTCAGGGTATATTAAAAACTATATTTGGAGAAAATATTTGCAACAAAGGACTAGCATCTAGAACATATAAAAGAACTCTCAAAATTCAATATTAAAAAAAAAATCCAACTAGAAAATGCACAAAGAACATAAATAGACATTTTACCAGGGAAGACATGAGGATGGCAAATAAACATATGAAAATATGTTTGACATTATTAGCCATTAGAGAAATGCCAACTAAAACTACAAGATATATGACTATTGCTTATCAGAAAGACTAAAGTAAAAAGTAGTGACAACACTCAATACTGGCAAGGATGCAGACATTGCTGGTGGAAATGTAAAATGGTATAGCTCCTATGGAAAACAGTTTGACAGTTTTTTTATAAAACTAAACATGAACTCTTGGAACTACTAAGTGACTATAACAAGGTTGCAAGATACAAGGTTAATATGTAAAAGTCAATCACTTTCCTATATATCATCAATGAACAAGTAGAATTCGAAATTAAAAAAAAAAAAACACAACACAATATCATTTACATTAGCATCCTCCAAAATGAAATACTGAGGTATAAATCTAACAAAATATGTGCAAAATATGAGGAAAACTATAAAACTCTGATGAAAAAAATCAAAGAACTAAATAAATGGAGTTATAGTCCATGTCCGTGGATAGGAAAATTCAGTATTGACAAGATATCAGTTCTTCCCAACTTTATTTATAGGTTCAATGCAATCCCAATTATGACTTCAGCAAGTTATTTTGTGGATGTTAATAAACTGATTCTAAAGTTTAAATAAAGAGGCAAAAGACCCAGAATAAAGAACGAAGTCAGAGGACTGACGCTATCTAACTTCAAGACTTATAACACTACTGTGATCAAGACAGTGTGGTATTAGTCAAAGAATAAATCCATGGAACAGAATTGAGTGCCCAAAAATAGATTCAAATTAATATAGTCAACTAATTAAAGGAGCAAAGGCAACACAATGGAGTTAAGATGGTCTTTTCAACAAATGGTCCTGGAACAACATAAAACATACAATATAAATTAGACACAGACCTTACATCCTTCACAAAAATTAATTTAAAATGGATCATACGCCTAAATGTAAAATGCAAAACTATAAAACTCCTAGAAGACAAGGAGAAAACCTAGATGACTTGAAAATATAACAGCAAAGGCATGATTTATGAAAGAAATCATTGATAAGATGGACTTAATTAAAATTAAAAACTTTTGCTCTGTGAAAGATAATGTCAAGAGAGTGAGAAGACAAGCCATAGACTGGGAGAAAATATTTGCAAAAAGACACATCTGATAAAAGACTATTATCCAAAATATATAAAAAACTCTTAAAACTCAACAATAAGAGAAACAACTCAATTGTAAAATTGGGCAAAAGACCCAGACAGACACTTCACGAAAGAAGATATACAGATGACAAGTAAGCATATGAAAAGATGTTAAACATCATATGTCATTAGGGAGTTGCTAATTAAAACAAAAATGAGTCTAATAGACTATACATCTATTAGAATGACCAAGATACAAAACATTGAAAACACTAAATGCTGGCCGGATGTGGAGCAACAGGAACTCTTATTTCCTTGCTAATGTGAATGGAAAATGATACAGCTACTTTAGAAAGCAGTTTTTTACTAAAAGAAACATACTCTTAACATATGATCCAGCAATTATGCTCCTTGGTGTTTATGCAAATGAGTTGAAAAGTTAGGTCCACACAGAAACCTGCACAGGTATGTTTGTAGCAGCTTTACTCATAATTGCCAAAAGAAGCAACCAAAATGTCCTTCAGTAGGTGAATGGATCAACTGGTGCATCCAGACAATGGAATATTATTCAGTGCAAAAAAGAAATGAGCGATCAAGCCATAAAAAGACATGGAGGAATCTTAAATGAACATTACTAAATGAAAGAAGCCAATGTGAAAAGGTTTCCTACTGTATAATTCCAACTATGTGACATTCTGGAAAAGGCAAAACCATGGATACAATAAAAGGATCGGTGGCTGCCAGAGATTAAAGGGGATGAAGGGATAAATAGGCAGAGAGAATTTATAGGGCAGTGAAAATACTCTTTATGATGCTATAATGGTAGATACATGTCATTATACATTCACTCAAACCCATAGAATGTACAACACCCAGAGTGAAGCCTAATGTAAACTATGGACTTTGGGTGATAATGATGTGTCGCTGTAGATGCATAGATTATAACAAAAGTCTCACTCTGTTGAGGGATGCTGACAATGGGGGAGGCTGTGCAAATGTGGGGGCAGGGGGCATATGGGAAATCTCTGTGATTTTGCTGTGAACCTACAACTGCTGTAAAAATAAAGTCTATACACATTTTAAAAACTAAACATACAATTACTGTACAATCCAGAAATTTCAGTCTTGGGCATTTATCCAGGAGAAACAGAAACTTAAGTTTACACAAAAAACCTGCACATGAATGTTCATAACAACTTTATTAATCATAGCTGAAAACTGGAAACAACTCACTCAGATATCCTTTATTGGGTGAATGGTTAAACAAATTGCTATATCCACACCATAGACTACTACTTGGCAATAAAAATGAAGAAATTAGCCATACACATAACAACTTGAGTGACTTTCAAGTGAATTTATGATGAAAGAAATCAATTCTAAAAATGTTACATACTGTGTGATTCCATTTATATCACACTTTTGAAATGACAAAATTATAGAAATGAAGAACAGATTAGTGATTGTCGGGGGGTTAGAGATGATCAGCGAGGTGGGGAGAGAATGTAGGAGGGAGATGGGTGTGGCTAACAAAGGCAATGAGGAATTATTGTGATGGAGATGTTCTGTATCTTGATTATGGTGGTGGATACAATAATCTACATGTGTGATAAAATTGTATAGAAACACACACACATGCACACACACATACTGGTTGTGATATTGTACTAGAGTTTTGCAGGACGTACCACTGGGATAAACTGGGTAAAGTGCACGGGATCTCCCTGCATCATTTCTTACATCTATGTGTGAATCTACAATTACCTTAAAACAAAAAGGTTATTTTAAAAAATAAGCTATAGTAATTAAGACATTGTAGCATTAGTGCAAAGATAAACAAATAGATCTGGTCCAAAAACAGACTCACGCATATACAATCGCCTGGCTAGTGAGGTGCTCGTGCAATTCAGTGGCGGAAAACACGGTCTTTTCAACAAAGAGTGCTGTTAAAAGTAGATATCTGTATGAAAAAAAAGATTTGACCCTTACCTTGCATCATACACAAAAAATAATTCAAGATGGATCATAGATCTATGTGTGGAAACTATGAAGAAAGTTCTAGAAGAAAACATGGATAAATGTCTTTATTCTTAAAGATTTTTTTAAAGATATAAGAAAGACTAATGATAGAAAAAAAGAATGATAAATTTGAGTTCATTAAAATTGAACACTTCTTTTAGGAGAGGTCAAAGACAGATTCAGACTGGGAGAAACACTCCTGGCACCAAGTGTGGGCAGCGTTGGGTCTTATTATTGCCACTACAAACTCTCTGTCCTACGGCCCACCAACGCTGACTGACTCTGATGCTTTTTGGGGTCTCAAGTGTGAGGAAGTCCCCAGCAGGTAGCTCGGAGATGGTCTCCAGGATTTCCATTTTTTGTAACCTCAGTTTTCATGATCAGATGAGGAAACCGAGGTACAGAGGGACTTAATGTGACTTGCCCCAAATCGAAGAGAAAGCAAGTGGTGGAGCCAAGATTCGAATTTAGGCAGCCTGACTCCAGAACCTTTTGTGGAAAGAACCACATAGTTAACTCTGGGTTCACGAGCTCCAGGAGCCATATTTTGAAAGACTCTATTCCACAGCAGTGCTAAAATAGAAATAAAGCAAAGTGGACAATTAGTGGAATATTTCTTAATTTTTAGCTGTAGACTTCCAAAACTAATTGACCTTGGAGGTCAATTAGCTCAAAATCATGTTTCACTGCTGTGCACACAAGTTCAAGAGGATTTTCTGAAGTGCCACAACAACATCAGCAAATCAGCAATCAGTGGACTAGAAGCAGATAAAGACCCACAATCTTTTACGTGCACTGTGAAAATCCAAAGAGCTCTGTAAATGGTAAGTTCTTCTTTTACTGTTAATTGGTGGTTGACTCATTGCAGGCAAAATTCTGACCTCAACGGATGTGAGTCTCTTTTATACCAATTATTGTGAATACTTACATATTTTTGCTACAGAAATATCAATTAGTTTCATTAGAGGTGCTACTTCAGTCTCAGTGGTATCACAGAGCTGATCCATACTGGCTCATGGGGAGTTGTTTCTTAAATATTCAGGAATTTTTTGAGCCATTCAGTTGGTAGCTTGGAACGGGCCATGGTTGGAGTATTTACCCAGAAATCAGAAAATACTACAAACCAGGCTTTTCAAATTTCTAAGAGCCATTTTAGCAGCGCATCACTGCCCTACACTCTGCTGGAGGTGTTATGTATGTGGAATATGCACCACTCTGCTTTTCCAGTGGATTTCTAATTAATTCTAAGGTCAGAAAAAAAGGAGGCAACAGATTCGAACATGCATCGAATAGGGTATCAAAATAACCAATAAACAGAAAAGGTGTTCTGCATCATTAATCACCAGGAAAATACAAATTAGGGCCATAATAAGATACCACTATATTCCCATCACAATGGCGAAAACTAAAAACACACAATGTCTCATGCTGGCGAGAATATAGAGCACTTGGAACTCTCAGATGTGGCTTGTGGAAGAGTGAATTGGCACAATAGTTTTTTCTGTGTATTTGGCAGAATCTATGAAAGCCAAACCTCCATATACGGCATCACCCAATAATTTCACTCCTGGGTATCTACCCAATAAAAATAAGTGCTTCTCTTCACCAAAAATAATAGACAAGAATGTTCAAGCAGCTTCATTCATAATAGCACTGAACTGGAAACAACCTAAATGTTCATACCAGGAGAATGGATAAATGAATCGTAGTATATTTATCCAATGGAATACTCCACCAATTATTACTACATACAACAACATGGACGAATCTCGAAAATACAACATCAAGGAAAAGAATCCTGCATTATTCAATTTGTATGAAGTTTCAGCGATGGCAGAAGAAAAATAGTGGTTCCCTCTAATGTCTTGTGGATTTAAATTTTTTAAGGAGATAGCTCGATTTTTTAAAGTGCAAAACATGTAGTTAAGTCTACAGTGCTCCTAAATGCTCAACAGAAACAAAATCAAAGTTTTCTGGAGGAAACTATCCTCATCCCAGTCCTTAGTGAATTCCCACAGATACAGATCTAACTGACAATTTTTCAAACATCCAAATCATTCAAGAAACACGCCACCCTGAGCAAGACAGAAGAAACAACAAATGACAGAATCGGGTCCCCTTAAGACTTCAGATATTTGTATTAGAGGACTGGAGATATAAAATAAAGACACAAAGAATGTGTTTAGAGAAATCACAGAGGAAGTTAAAAACATGAATAAGGAGCAGGAGACTCTCCAAAAGGAACAAGCAGATTTGAAAGAGAACCAAGCCAACCTTCCAGAAATGAACAATATAATAACCGAAATTTCAAAACTCTTAGAAAGACTAAGTAGCAAGTTAACCTCAGATGAAGAGAAAAAATGTCACCTGAAATCTGAAGAAATCCAGAACATAGTAGAGACAGAAGAAGAGGGAAGAAGGAAAATGCAAGACATAGAGGATAGAATGGGGAAGTATCACATACGTCTACCTGCAGGTCCAGGAAAAGAAAATAGAGAGGCATGTTCAAAGAATTTTCCAGACCTGATGAGAGACATGAGTCAACATGAAAATAGAGGTTAGGAATGAGCTGAGAAGACTCGAAAGGACTTTGAGAAATTCACCATTTAAGACACATTGTTAGAGCACCAAGGTTGTACACGGCACTGTGTTAGGCCCTGCGGATGGACGAGGTACCACTACAGCCATACTCCACCCAGAAATAAGGAAAGGCGATCGACGTTTAATGAGCTCCCACTGTGTGCCAGGCACCCAATAGGGTGCTCTCCATAGTTCATCTCATTTCTTCTCACAACAAACCCATGAGGCAGCAGCTATTCTTATCCTCACTACACAGAAGAGGCCCAGAAGGGTGATGTAACTTACAAGGCAACAGGGCTGGTAAGTGGCAGAGCTGGGATTCGACCTAGATCTGCCAGATTCCCAGCCCCCAATACTATTTTTTCCCCTTGAATCAGACCAAGGTCTGTGGTTTTTGTCTTAAATACCCACTGAGTGAACCAGTTTTAAAAAGAACAAAACTTGGAAGCAAACCAGGCCAGTCTCAGATGGAGCCAGAACCAGCTTTGGCTGGGGTCGCACGCCTGCTCCCAGGCCCTGCCTCATCAACAGGGGCCCCAGCCTGGTCTTGACCGCTGTCCACAGGGAATCCAGGACACCTGGAAGTAACCTCATTCCACCCTAAAGAGTCAGGGAAGGAGAGCTTGGTAGAGACTCGCCCCCCATGCCTGCCAGCTTCACATATGGACTGACACAGGATTCGGTAGAGCCTAGGACTCAGACCCCGGAGCTCCCTCCCCAAGGGTAGACAAAGCAGGGCCTGGCTGGT
Source organism: Pteropus medius (assembly GCF_902729225.1). Taxonomy (NCBI): domain Eukaryota; kingdom Metazoa; phylum Chordata; class Mammalia; order Chiroptera; family Pteropodidae; genus Pteropus; species Pteropus medius. The sequence goes on along the minus strand of NW_024342471.1, from coordinate 9,450,949 downwards.
GGGGGAAGGTGTCCCAGTTACTATTACTGCAAAACTATCACCTGCGGGAACACGTGGAAACCATTGGGCTAGCTCCCACCTGATGGAATGACACTGTAGGCTTTCTGGGGTCCCCTGAAGGCCACAAGGTAGGGGACAACCCTGCCCCAACTCTGAGACCTCTCTACTTCAGCACCAATTTTCCTGTTGGGGAGGGACAGTAATCATTTGTTGTAAATAGTAAATGTTAGAATAAAATGTTGTATTAAAGTTCTGTTTCTCCTAAAACAAACAAACAAACAAACAAACAAACCACTCTGAAACTTAGTGACGGAAACTAACCAATAGATACTGACCTCTGCAGGGGCAAGGACAATTGCTCTTATTCAACTTTTAAACCCTTGGCATACAATAGGTGCTTAATCAGTGACTTCTAAATCTAGTGCCGCCCTGGTTCAGCCCAGAGGCCTCATTTCAAGATCTGCATCCTGAGGCTTTGACGTGAGGCTGCCACGATAAAGCCCTTTTACCTGGCTTTTTCATTGACCATCAGCTTCTACTGGCTAGAACCCTCTGCTGAGCAACACTTCCCCACTTAGAGCCCCGGGCCCCCACATTTTGGTCGTGACAGCCCATGTGATGGTCACACTCCCAAGGGTATCCACAGGTCTTAAAAATTGTTGTAAATCAGGAAAACACACACGATTTTAGAGAGTGTCTTAGGCTGAGTTCCCCCAGTGAAGAAGGATGAGGTGTAATACTTTAGCTGGGATGAAGGGAATGAGCCGGGAAAAGGAGAGAAGCCAAGAATAGTGCTAACACTCAAGTTACCCCTGTGGGCAATTGTCCACCGAGGGGCCAGGAAGTTTCTTCACCACCACCACCACCCCAGCCTCCCCAGCCCCCCTGGTTGAGGGTAGCTCCTGCAGCATGAAAGGGTGACTGCAAGTCCTCCCACAGCAGAGGACATCTTCAGGTCGAGACTCAGAGAAGCCATGAGCAGGGCATACCAGCCTCTGACACAGCCTAGTATTCATACAAGCATTTATGTCACAGGTGGGTGACCATTAGCAGACATCAGTTACCTATGGCTTGAGGCACAGAGCTAGAAAGAGAGATTCTGGGAGCTTCAAGAAACTCTGTTCCTTTATCTGCCACTCGAGAATGCAAGTGAGTGGGGGCAACGCCACTACAGGGATCGTTTTAGATCCACTTAAATTGATCATGTAAAGTAAATCATTTGGAGAATCTAGGGCTGTAATAGTTATTGGAGAGGTTGGAAACCACTGCCCCAGAGGACAGCTCTAATAGTGATCCCCAAATGCCCACAAAGAAGGCTTCCTTAGCTCCAATCTGCTTTAAGTGGGCTGAGGCGCTAGCCCCTTGGATCTCTCTGCAAGTTCAAAGCCTCCCAGATGAGAAGAAGGGGATCTTCCGGAGCCCTTCAGGCTGTGGCTTGCTAGGTAGAACAGCTCTACAGCTGTTCCCAGAGGTTCCCCCCAGAAGCTGGCTCTCTTCCAATCTGCTCGCTCCTTTACCTCTTGGCAGCAACCTGTGACTTGAGGATCTCTGCATATTTCCAGGCTTTTCCTGAATCCATTGCAGGGAGAACCACCTCTGAATAGCAGACTTGGGACATGAAAGTGATAATGACAAAGCTAACAGTGACAATAACGGCAACGATAATACTTGTCTCCTTGAATCCTTTTTAGAACAAGGGAAAACATAGAGAAAATTGTATCTAATGTTTATTTAGCATTTTGCAGTTAACCAAATGCTGTCTCAGATACTAATAATTTACTGAACTACCAAGTGACAGAGGCTGGGGTCACAGCAATGAACAAGATGGATATAGTCCTTGTCCTCATGGAACCAACATTCTAGTGAGATAGATGGACAAGAGACAAGCAATTACAACAAAATGTGATAATAAGTAGCAGCATTTGATGAATACTTGCTGAGCGCCAGTCACTGTGCTAAAGTCTTTGCATGGATTGCCTCATTCAATCCTTACAATAATACTTTGAAGAAAAAGAGTTTTGTCCCCAATATATAGATGAAGAAACTGAGGAACAGAGAGGGTAGGCAATCTGCTTGAGGCCACATAGGCACATGTGAGAATTCTGAACCTAAGATTTTTTTGATTTCAAAAACCATGTCCTTAAATATTTCACCCCTTTGCTCTCTGTACCACATTTTCTCCATCTGTAAAATGGGAGCAAATAGTAGTACCCCATTGCCATGGTTAACCAAGATAGCGATGGGAGCACCTTGTAAATGGCCAAGTGTGAGCTGCTGATTTTCTTATTCCTGGCTGGAGCTCTGGTTTCCTATGCCCCTCGCTCCTGATGACTATCTGTGCAGCCTGGGCCACAGCAACCTGGAAGGGCTCTTGGTTTGCAGAGAAATCACTGTTTGCCCTCACCAGCTCTCTAATGACAACAAGGCTCCATGGCGTCTGTGCTGATTTAATTACAGGTTAATCAGGAGATCCAAGATGGGAGTTATCCCCTTTCCTCCAGCAAGCTGGAGCATGACCCCTGCGTGCACATATACATGTGAAGGACAGAGGTGAGACTCCTCCAGCTCCCTGCTTCAGGGGAGGGCTGAAGTAAGTCAGGACCCCTATGCCTGGGGCTCAAGGTTTTCCCAGCCTCCATCTAGCCAACACCTCCCAAGCAGAGTTCCCATTGCCAGGCCTTTGCCCTTGCTGTCCCAAATGTCCTTCTTATTCATCTTCTCTCTTTATAGCCATGTTTTCAAGAGTCAACCTAAATGACACCTCCTGCAGGAAGCCTTCCTTGATGTCACAGCTGGGATGACTTCCTCTTCTGAACTTCCACAGAAGTTGATGTGGCCTCATCTGAAGGCTCTAACCACTTCCTACCCTGAGCTCACCTCCCTCATGCAATGAGATCTACTCGAGGACAAGTGCATCCTCAGTGCTCAGCATGAGGTTGATATCAAGAAGCTGACAGAATGAACAAGTGAGTGGACGGAATCTACATAGAAATTCCCACAGGCCTGAAGAACGTAGAGCCAAGAGTCTGGCCTCCTTCTAGAACCCCAGTCTCCCCGCAGATCTGCTGGCCCCTGGTAGGGCTCTCATATCCTGGTGATCCCTGTGGCCCTTCCTTGGAGGCTGGATGGGGCTTCTGCTTGGGCTTCTCCTGCCTTCCTGGGGACTGGCCTCCAGATGCTCACTCAGGGGGAGCTGGAATCAGCAGGCAGGCACAGGCCAGAGAGAAACACCCACACACACATCCTCCACCCGCCTACCAACACAGAACTCTGCACTATCCTGCTGCCTTATTTCCCCCCACAAAAAAGACCAGATGAACCACTGCCCGGCAGCAACTATAATGATGACAGTGAAATGGGTTGATCACTTACCCCCTCCCTGTGATCATTTACTTATTGTTCCACTCAGTCCTTCGAGTGACCCAGGGCAGCGGCAGCCTTACTGTTCCTTTTACAGTTGAGTAATTCGAGCGGTGAAGAGACTTCATTAGCAATGACAAAGGATTTAAACTCAGTTTAGCTCCACAGGTTCCGACAAGTGACACCCACACCTAGCCACCTGCCTGGCTCTAGCTGGGGCCCTTGACCCCTGACCCTGCGTCACCCTTGTGGCAGGCATGACCCATGGATCCAGGCTGCTGCCCATGGCGCCTGGCACCTGGCATCCTTTTGGGTGGCATGAATGAACCAGCTCATGAATATGCAGGCTGGCCCCGTGAGCGCTGAGCACTCTTGGCTAAATCTGATCACAATGCTGGATAAATTAAGCACAAGATAAATGTATTAAAAAACACAGTCAAAGGAACATGCTGTTCAGGGAGGGGTCTGGGGAATGGGGAGAAGAGCAGTGGGAAAAGCTCTGCCAGGCACTGCCAGCCTCTTCTAAACAGCCCCAAATGAAGTCCCCTTCCGTGGGGGAGGACTCCCCCCATCTCCACCCTCCCCCAGTTCCTATGGAAACACAGAACGAGTTTAGGAGGGAAAATGCCTGGTGATGAACGATATGGGGAGGGACTAAGAATAGCAGCTGGGGCTGGGAACGAACAGGTGTCCATAGGGTCTCTTTCCTCACAGCGGGTGAAGGGGAGAGCCTGGTCCAGACCAGCACCCCCTCGGCATCCAAAGAGGAGGTATGGGAGAGAATGAAGTGTAGCCAGACCCGGGGTCAAATGCTGGTGGTGTCCTTGGGTAATAACACAATACTAATAGCAGCTAAATACCTGTGAAGCATTTGTTCAGTGCCCCACAATGGGAGGAAGGCACTACAATATCTCAGAAGCGTAACGTGACCTCTCCAGCATCAGACAAATGGGGTTAGATCAGGCAGCATGGCCTCAGGTTTTTCTCTTAACTATACTACATGTCTGCTCTGGAACTATTCCATTATAATAATGTCTTCTTCACAGGACAAATCCTGTTTGTTCATTCCACAAAGATTTCTTTCTTTATTTACTATGTTATAAGCACTTTTTCTAGGCACTGGGGATGCAGCAGGGAGCAGGACAAAGTGGTTGTCTTTAGGGAGCATACATCTATTGGAGAGATGGATGGCTTAGACTTCTCTCTGGTACAGACGAGGGATGGGTTCCTGGGTCCGGGACAGAGAAAGACAGGTTTTGGGAAACCAAGGACAGACTTGAGGGCTTCAGAGAGCTCGGATGATATGGAGCCTGAGCTGAGAAGAGTTTAGCTGTGTGACGAGCGTGAGCTCTGCCACCTGCTGGCTACGAGATCTGGGTTGAGATTTACTTAAACTCTCTGTACCTCACTTTCTCCATCAATAGAATGGGGATGATAATAACACCTACCTCTTGTGACTAGTGAGGTACTAGATTTAGGGCAGTGACAAGCATGCATCGAGTATTCTTAAATGTTATCTATTGACATTTTTATTTTTAGACGATTTAGGCAAGAACCTTACTCTCCCCACAACCCCACCCCCAGCTGAAGGGGCCAAGGGTGTGCTCTGTCCTTTCCCCAAGTCCCTCTGACTTCGGTCTCCCAAAAGCTGTCTCCTTGGGTGCAAGGAGGTGGCTGATAGGCTCCCAGGTTATTGCCACCCTGCCTCCCACTATCAGGCTTGGACACAGTGGGAGTTTTTGAGAAAAGGGCATCATAGCCCACCCACCACTCTCAACAGCCCCAGCACAGAATGGGAGAGACTCCACTGAGGGGTGAATCCCCACTTCCTGAATCAAGTGACAAAAAGGGTCTTAGTTGAGGCAGGGGCACTGAACGGAGTAACTCTGATCAAAGAAATGTCTCCCTGGCCAGTGCCACAGAGTGTCAAAGCACATCACATAGGCTGCCACGCCGCACTGTTCTCACGGGGCAGCTTTAACGTTCTACCTTGTCACCTAGCATGGACTGTCTCCATTGTACTTTAGAGCAGATTAATAAACAGAAATTTGGTGAGCAGCAAGAGTTAAAAGAAACGAATGCTTGAGCCTATTGCAGACTCTCATCTCCAGCTTCTGTCCAGATCTGTTTGCCTCCTCTTTGTCCAAAAAATCTGCCACGCCTTTCAGAGTCAGGTCATCCCTCAACTCTGCCTGCTCAGGGTGCCCAGACTTGAGATCAGGAATGTGAGGGCACTTGGAAAACTACAAAGGGCTGTATAACCCTGAGGGATCATTTGGACCTGCCTGAAAACTTGTTCTCCCAGCTCTTTAGAGGTCTGACACAGCCCCTTCTGAGCTGACCACTGGGAAGGTCTCCTTTGTGCGGGTCAATCAAGAGGCCTGCATGGTATGGCCTCCTCTCTTGGGTGGCTGCCTCCCATCCCTTCCCTTCTCCTCCTTTCTTTTTCCTTCTCTCCTGTCCCCTTCTCCCCCACCCCATTTCCGCTTACCTCTAAGCTTGCCTTTTTCTCAGGTGGCTCTTTTTTTCTCCCAAGTCTGAACAGAGCAAGACCCCAGAGAGCAGAGCGGTGCCATGATAGATGGAGAGGCACTGGATGGGGAGAGAGAGTCCCGGCCAGCCTGGCTGCCAGCACCTAGGAAGCTCTGAGCGGGCCTTCCTTTGGGCTTGTTCTCCATTTTCCAGTGTTGTCTCTCGCCTTTCCTGCTCTCAGCACCTCGTTAGGCAGTGTCACCTCCCTTCCGCATTGGCCACCCCTGGTCTCTCCTCTGCCCAGGCTGACCTTCAGCCTTGGGTGGAGCTCAGCCCTCTTCATGCATCTTCAGTTCAGGCCTGGAGCCCAGGCTCACCACGCCCTGGAAGGCCAGCAGCTCACATCTGCTCTCCGGTTTCTAAGCACCAACTGCCCTGGCAATATCTTGGCTGCATCTCTCCTCAGAACAAGAAAGACTTTGGGAACACGTCACGTTTGTTCTCCAGCTGTCCATAGTCCCAGGAGAGTCTGGATTTGGAGGCACATGACCTGTCCAGGGTATTCAGGAAGAAGGCTGGGGAGAGTCTCCAACAACTGCCTTGTGAACTCAGGCCTCTGTGAGCCTCAGTTTGAGCCTGGCTTCCTGGGAGGAGCTGGAAGCACAGAGGAGCCTTCCTAGGCAAAGGCTCTATGAAAGGCCAAGGCTTTTCTCTAAGCAATCAGCCTGGAGAGCAGGAGACACAGCACAAGCCCCCTGTCTATTCTACAGATGGCAGGTCCTTCCCATGGATACCAGGGAGTGTGGTCAAGCCTCTGCGCCAGCTTAGTGTTTAGAATTATGGTCAGAAATGATGCAATATCAATGACAGAAAGCCCTTTGGCCTGGCAATTACAATACTATCGAGCTTAAGGATGGATGTGGACAAGCAAGATACTTCTCTAAGCATGTTTATTACAAAACTGTTTATACTAGACCAAAATCAGAAATCTGTTCCCCAGAAATAAGAGAGTGGTTATGCCCAGGTACATACACACAAGGAAATACTATGGGGCTGATAAAAGTGATGCTGTGAATGTAAATTTATTGACACGAACAAAGGGTCAAAATTTTACAAAACAGCCTATACAGTAGAATCCTATTATGTGTATAAGTGTATATTCACACACACACGCGCACACACACGTACAAAAAAGCGTAAGTGTTTTACAGCAAAATTCTTAACCATGTTTCAGTAGCAAGAATCAGGGGAACTTGAGAGTTTTTTCCTTATCTGTGTATTCTATTTTTTCTTTATTACATGTTCATTGTAGAGACTAGAGGTTTAATTTTGCATTTATCTTTTTTTAAGTGTGACTACTTTGATTAGTCATTTTAATTCAAGGAAGTTATCCTAAGGAAATAATTAGGATAAGCATAAAGATTTAGAAGAATAAGTGATGTGTTGCTTCTCACGGGGGAAAAATGGACACAAGGTAAAGATTTCAGCAATAGGGATTTGTTGAATAAAGTATGGCAGAGTCACGTGCAGGATGCTATGCAGCCACTAGAAATCATGCTGTAGAAGTGCAGTTGTTGACTAAGACAGATGTTTGTGAATATATGATTGGAAGGAAAAGACAGGCTTTAGAACATTATGTACTGAGCCGGCCGCTCTTTCTATAACATGTGCTCGGTCCAAAGTCTGGAAGGAAAATATTTAGATGTTAATGGTCGTTTCATTTGGCAGAGTTGATTACAGGTGATCTTAATTTTCTTCTTTATGCTTTCCTGATTATTTTATGATAAATATATATTATTACATAATTTTAAAAATAAATTTTTAACAAGGAAAAATAAATGATCTATTCTGACAAGTCAGGCAATGAGGAGGCAGTGAGTGGTATTGGCTGGACACCATGCTCCCTTCCAGGGCCAGGAGGAGCCAAAGCACCTGGGGGGAGGGCTGAGATTGGGGGCAGCCAGCTCGGAGCTGGAGGAGACTCCCTGCGCCTGCGCCTGCGCCAGCTAAGGAAGCACCACCGCCCACCCTTCCCTTCCCAACCTCCCCCCCCCACCCCAGGCCTGCTCTCTGCCATTCACCCTCTGGAATTAGCTTGCAGAGACCATTTTAGGAAGCCTGTGGGCGGTTGGAAGCAGCTTGTGAGCAGAGCTGGAGGCCGGCTGAGAGCTGCTGAGAATGAGTGAGTGCCCAAAGGAAGGCAAGACAGAAAATAAAGGGAAATCAGTACCCTTTCCCAATTTTTTTTTCTTTTCTTTTCTTTTTTTTTTCAATAATCTGGAAAACCCTTGCTTCGATCCAAATGTTTTTACCTCTGCCTTCCCTCATCTCCTCCAGGCCTCCAGAGAGAGGTAAAGTCTAAGACCGTGAGGATAAGACCAGCGTTCTAGTCTCAACGCTGCCATGCCACAAAACTGCTGTGCAACCTTGCACCAGTTGCTCACCTTCTCTGGGCCTCGGTTTCCTCTCCTGTCAAATTGGACTGGAATGGACTCAGCGTTCTGTTCCCACTCTGAAGCTCCACGCTTCTGGGATTCCATCTCAGGAGCGAGGCAGCTGGACCACAAGTCTCCAACGCCTCTTTAAGCTCCAAGATTCTGAGATTTGTGCTTTGAGACCCTTGAGAGTCTAAAATGTGCTGGCAAGAGCCTCTAGATCTTGCCTTCCATGGGTCTAGAATGCAATGGTATTAAATTGCTAAGATTCTAGTCTAAATTCTAGCCGAGGGGCTACTCACTGTTCAATATCAAAGACCCTCCACCCCAGCATTAAGTGGGAAGTTAGTGGCTGTCTTCATCAACCTGGACACAGCCTTGGGTCCTCGCAAGTGGGACATGTGGATTCAGACTCCAGGTAGCCTTCTGAAGTAGGTGTGGAAATGACAGCTCATGAATATGGTGCCCTCACTGTGTGCAAGGTGCAATGAGTGAATGGCCATTTGTGATTTGAGCCTCTGTCTCAAGCCAACAGCAACAGTTTCTGTTTACTCAGAACACACTATGGGCCAGGCCTGGGGGATACAGAAATTATTGGATCTAAGAGGTACTATGTTTACGCCCACTTTCCAGATGAGGAAGCTAAGGCTCGTCCAATGACTTGCTGAAGTCACAGAGCAAGAAGGTGGTAGAGCTAACACCTGATCCCAGATTAGCTGACTGAGCCCAGCTGAACTGCTCTGCCACCTCCTTGTAGACCCAGGCCCTGCTGACTCCCAACGAGCAGGATCAGCCATGGGGACAGGTAGGAAATGGTTTCCATACAATCAGGCTTCCAGACCAAGGACCCAACACACATACTCCACCCTGCCCACCATTCCCAGCCAGAGTGGCTGGGCAGGGGCTTCATAAGCAGGTGGAACTGTGTTCATGCCTGCCTGTACGTGGATGTCTGCGTGCCTCCGGGAGGGTGTGTCTCAATGTCTCTGCGTGGGTGTTCCTGCGCACAACGTGTGTGTGCATCTGATGTGTATGAGAGGTTCGGATGTGGGAGCTGGTTGTGTCTGCTTGTGTGTGTGCTGCTGTGTCTATCCTGGAGCATGTGAGAGAGATAGATGTGTGTGAGAGGAAAGCAGGGTGTGGGAGGCTTCCAGTGCATGCTCCTTCCCACCCTCCTTGGAGGGTCGGGCATATAGACCTCCAGAGTTCCATGGCCTTGGGCCCCTAAAAAGCTGCCTGTCCCCCAAGTATCCCCGCACTTTGTTAATTTGAACCCAGAGCCCCGCGCTCCCACCCATTGCTTTCCCTGGCTCCCACACCACCTGGTGGCTGGATGTACTGCCCAACACCTTCGTGGGAAACTTTTAGGCCAGATTAGGGTCTCGTATCAGCCTTGACCTTGATCCGTGGAGGACCAATGGAGCCCCTGCAAAAAGGTAGCTGGTCCTGAACCCAGCTGTGTGTTCATAAACAATTATTCTTTAGCCACTGGACTCCCCCTCCCTCTGCCCTGAATCAGGTCTGCTAATGCCAGTGTCTGTCTTAGGGGAAGGCTTGGGAGGAAAGCCCTTGAAATAAGGAGATTTGTGGTCTAAAAACTGGAAGGGAACATCACAGTCACGTAGTGAAGCTACTCTCTTGGTGGATGTGTTAGCCGCATTAAACTGCCTCGGTTTTACTTGCATACCTCTGAGAATAGAGAACTCACTACTTCCAAACAGCCCTTCTGGGCAGTTTCGATTATAAGTCCTACCTCATGCTGAGTTTTTAGAGTTGCTTCTCATAGCTTCACCTGACTACTCTCAGCCCTGCCCTCTGGGGCCCATATCTGCTGAGGTGGGTAGGGAGAGTCAGTACAAAGTCTTGTTGGGACCCTCAGGCCAAAAGGTTGTTTCTGAGGCGAGGTGAAGGGTCAAGGACCCTCAAAGAACCCAGGCTGAACAGACACAGGGAGGCTGAGGTGTGATCATTCTGCTGGGGGCTGATCTCATGGCTGGGGAGATGCCAGTCCCAGTGCTGCAGGCCAAGGATGCGGGGTGAAGCCACTAATGCCTGAGAGAAGCTTAGGGGTGGCTGCCCTGGCTGGGCCAAGGTCAGGGTCTTGGGGACAGCGCTGGGGAGATTTGGGAACCACGGCCTGGAGAGAAGGGTGTGTGTACGCAGTGAACAGATGATAGGGAGGGGCTGTGGCTTCCTCCACAGCACAAGACTGCCACTAGGATGAACAATGACGTGTGCAGGGAGTTTCTTGGCGAACACTGCTGTGATGATATTATTCATCTACCTACCCATCCATTCACTCGCTCTCCACCTCTGTGCCAGGCCCAGGGCAGAGGGCTGGTGACCAGAGATGAAGCAGGTGCAGCCCCCGACGCCCACCCCGATCCCCTGCCCTGGAAGGACCAGGCAGAAGGAAGTACACATTCAGCTCTGGCATGTTGTCGCAACTCAGCGCATGCCTGGCACACAGATCCTGGCTCCAGATGCAGCACAGAGAAGGACCTGCAAGTGTCTTCAGCTCAGTCCCCTGTTCCTGGAGTGGGGAGCACATAGCCCCCTACCCTTCAGGGACTGGGCACTAAGGTTTCACAGGATTCTGGGGCAGAGCCAATGCCACTATTTACAGAGGAGAAAACTGAACCCCAGAGAAGCTCAAGGATTTATCCAAGGATCATGACGGGGTCAAGACTCCAAACACGCTTGCAGAGCTGCGGCTTCCTGGTCGGGAACCAGGTGAAGTGTTTAGACCCTGCATGCAGTTCTTGAGCTTGGAGCAGAAGATGAGGCCAAAGGGATACCTGCCCTACTGTGTGGCTTCATCCCTACAGAGCCCACACTCCAGGCTGGACACAGGACAGCTTGGATGCCAGCCCTGATACAAACATGCTAGGTGACCTTAGATAAAGTCTTTGCTCTCTCTGGGCCTGTCTCCCCCCGCTCTAAGATGAGGGCACTTGAACTGGATGAAGAGACACAGGTTTTCTCCCATTGCCAGCCCTCCACAGTGCACCGAGGCCGCCTGAGACACCTCATTGAGAAGGGAAGGGTGTTACAATCATCGTCTCTCCCAGGTGAGGGACAGTACTGGCAGCACATCTGCCGGGACACATCCTACCCGGATCGGAGAATTATTTGCTTCCCACCTCCCGCCCCCGCATCTTCATCCTGTGACTCAAGTGTCCCTCAGGGTCCCACCTTGCCCTACCAGAGGCGTGAAACACGCTGAGCCCCTCTCGTGCACTGTGCCCTGCCAGCTCCCCGTCACCTTCCCCTCTAATGGATTGACCAAGCGTGGATCAGCGAGGACCGAATAAGAGTAGAGTCCGAGTAAAGGCATGAAGGACCGCGCTGTGAGTGATGGGCATGAAAGCTGTCTCTCCACACCCCGCCCCCCAATCCTGTGTCCCAGACACAGAGGGAAGAAAAACAAGGCATCACTGACTAGCTGTGTGCCGGGCGCTTTCACATTCTCATCTCACTTGCTCTTCACTCTTATCGGAGACATGGCTACGACCCGCACTTAACAGATGAGGAAAATGAGCCTCAGAGAGGTTCAGTGACTTCCCTAATATTACTGTTATCGGGGCAAGGCTGGAATTCTGGCACGTTCCAGAATCCAGGTGTTTCCTCTTCTTTGCTAAATGGCCATCAGCTGGGTAATACGGTGACAGGAGCACTACACCTGTGGCTCATAAAGCCCTCTGACCTCAGTCCAGCAGCTCCTTCACCAAGTGACTGCGGGATGTTGACCATTTACATTGCCTCACTTGGTCTCAATTTCCTCACCAATAAAATTGAGTGACAAATTTCTGCTATCTTGGGGTTCCCCATCCTGTCCCCGCTTTTGGTGCCTTGCTTTTGAGACACAGTCAAGAATGCAAGTGTGGGGACCAGGGTCTAACAACATCCCACCTCTCATCCCGGTGGGTCAATTCTCCTACCGAGGGGTGGACAGAGATCCCCGTGGATTAGAATATCATCCTCCAGCCACATAAGAATATAGGAAAGCAGAAAAGTTGCAATCCACTGGCTTATAAATGTGCTTTTGGTTGGCTTGCACAGGGTCGTTTTTTAAAAATCTGAATTTGTCGCCAACAATTTAAAAATAAAGTTTCACATAAAAATCCAGATTTTTGGCTTCTCTTGAAAAACTGGAAGCGCTGACAAGTCTGCCTCGAATTGGCCACCCTGGGTGGCCGCTGGGAAACAGAGACATACTCTCTGTCCACTCAGCCACTTAATCTGCCTGTCCCCTGGATCTTAGGCTCCCAAAGTCAGGCCACCCAGGTTAGTTAAAGCACTTGGCTCAACTACAGTGTGACCGACTACTGGAAAGTTCCTAACTTTTCTGAGCCTGCTTCCTCGCTGATAAAAGGAGATTCCTGTTGTACCTCCTTCATATGGATGCTGCGAGGCTTCAAAGAGTAAATGTATGTAAAGCTACTGCTATGGTTTAACTTGCTGCCTGGCACATAGTGAGCGCTCAGTAAATGGCAGCCATGGTCGTGACCACCACTACCCTATCCTGACAGGGGCCGAGAAGCCAGGAGCAGCAGCAACAGTAGCGTTCCATGCTCTCCCCACCTCGCTCTGGCCTATCCTGGAGCTCTCCCTTGGCTGCACACACACTTTGGGGGTGGTCGGGGGTGGGAGGCATTCCTGTCTGGGTAATGCATCCAAAAACAACAGATCAATAGCTACTCAGCGCTTCAATGTCATCACTGAGGCCCATGGCACCATTCAGGCAGCTGGCCAGTGAATTCAAGCTTTTTTTCCTCCTTTGGGCGTTAAACAACTTACCATGTGACCTTGGACAAGATCTTTTTCTCTCCTGGGATCTTGGTTTCACTGACTGAGGGATGAGCCAGTGGTTGCTGAGGCTCCCCTGAACTCAGACATCTTAGGAGTTTTGCAGATGGGCAGGCGATGAAGGCCAATGCCTCACACTGGGGGAGTGAATTAATCAGGGGTCTTTTGGCTACAAGGGCAGAAACCTGTGGCAAAGGGGCTTAAAGGAAAAGGTGCTGTATTTGTCCTTCTGTGACTGGCTTATTACATTTCACTCAGCATAATGTCCTCAAGGTTCATCCATGTTATCGTATATTGCAGAATTTCCTTCTTTTTAAAGGCTGAATAATATTCCACTGTATGGATAGACTGCATTTTCTTTATTCAGTCATCTGTCATTGGACATTTTGGTTGTTTCCACATCATGACTATTGCGAATAGTATGAGGTATCTAAACTAGTTAGATTCATAGAATCAAAGAATAGAATGGTGGTTGCCAGGGGCTGGGGGAGGGGAAAATGAGGACTTATTAATCAATAGATACAAAGTTTCAGTTAAGCAAGATGAATAAGTTCTAGAGATCTGATGTATGACGTTTTACCTGCAGCCAACACTACTATATTGTACACTTAAAAATCTGTTGAGGGTAGCTCTCATGTTCAATGCTCTTAACACAATAAAGTAAAATCTAAAAATTTAAAAAAAAAGTGTTGGCTCATGTAGGAAGAAGCCTGGGGATTATGGGCTGTAGGTAGGGCTGGAACCAGGTGCTCCAGTGATGCTGGCTCTCTCGCTCTCAGCTCAGCTTCCTTCTGCGTTGGTCTCATCGTCATCTCCGGTGCAAGAGATTTTTTTATGGGGATGATGAGCCCTAATAGGTCCAACTGAGAGTCCTCTAATACCATAATTCCAAAAGCAGGGGGTATCCTTCTATATCTTCTAGAAGAAGCATCTCAGGAAAGATGCCAAGTGGCCTAGCTGGAGTTGTGTGTCTATCCTTGCGGGTAGAAGGATACGGTGAGGTACTGTAACTGGCACTCCTGCTGAGGACGACAAAAAAGGAGGCCTGACAGCAGAAGAGAGGTGAACAGAAATGAGTTGTGCAGTCTACAGTAATAGTGACCAGTGCCACTCTAAAGACCTTCAGTGCAAAGAGAGCCACCACTGGACTGTGATATCAAGGGCCAGCTATGTCTGTGGTTCTGGCTGTAGATGCCATGGGGGTCAGGAAGGCTTGTGAGAAGCCCTAGGTGGCTGAGGAAAGGACGAGGGTGGAACCGTGAGACAGTGTGTTAGAGCTTAAAATCTGAAGAGAAGAGACGGAGAACAGATGTGAAAGGTAGGAGTTGGGATGGATTATGTGGGGCTGAGGAAACATGGTTTTGACTATGGCGAAATGCAAAACAAAAAAGCATAACACATGGGGGAAAAACAGAGCAAAATATAGGTTCATATATATGTTCATCTTGATATGGAAATGGACACGTAAACATTAAAGCAACGACAATAAATCAAATCAAGGAGAACACAAAAAGTAATGCATACATTTCAAAACATAAAATTAAAAGGCAAATTAGAGAAAATATTTCTAATATTAAGATACATTATGATAAGATAAATGCATATTTTTAAAAAACACAAAGAGAACAGACAGATGAGCAGAGGACATAAATGAAGAATTTCCAAAAGAGAAATGAACAATGGTGTAGCCTTATTTTAAATGTACCACAGAGACACCCTTCCCCAAACCTCCACATCCCTTTTTCTACCTTCTGGCTGCTAAACTCAGAATAAAACAGCTTACTGATCCTTTGGGGGTAGCCGAGGCACAGGCCCACCCAGAGGATGTGTGGACATTAAATCAGCCCCTCAGAGGCCCCACATCTGGCAGCATCTTTCTCTAAAGCAAACATCTTTGCTAACTGAACAGCAAAGGTATTTGCTTTAGACAAAGATGCTGTCAGATGGGGGGCGTCTGAGGGGCTGAATTATCTGGTAGGATAAGGTGGGAGAGGCCTCCATTCAGGTGTACCCAAGACGGAGCAGCCTCTCAGTGGTCCACAGGAGAGCAGAAGCAGCTTCCTTCCGGACCAGATGCCACCTCACACCACACTGGGTGGGTCCAATGTGCTCACAGGCCAGGTATGGACACAAAGAGTCTGGGCAGGAACATTAGCAAGTTGTCACAAACCAAGAGGCCAGTGGGGCCTGCCCACGACTCTCCTAAGTGGCTGACATTGCCAGTTGTCAGCTGGCAGCCTTGGATCCACTGGTAATTATCACAGATTCTATAACTGTCCTTATTAAGGAGTGCTGTGCGGGGCAGGGCAGTGCTGGACTCAGACAGGTGGGCGAGACTTCTGGCTCTGAAATTCGCTAGCCTGTGCCTCACCTCTCTGAGCTTCGATTTCCTTGTATATATGAGGAGGAATGATAAGGCCTTACCTGTAGACCTGGTGCTCCACCTGAATAAGGGAAGGAAAGGATCCAGCAGAGAGGAGACAGTCCCCAGTACATGCTAGCTCAGATAAATCACCTCAAAGTCCACAAAAATTCCACAGTGGAAATGGGTGCATGAATGATTCTTGACCAGGACAAATGAGTACCAACAAAAGCTTCACATGCCCTCAAATCTCTATTAGTCACAAGAACACCTGAACATCAAGTGGAACCCTCCTCGTCACCACTGGCAGCAAGGACACCCACATAGGTGCTGGCAGTGTGGCCACAGCCTCTGACTCACTCACCGCTTAACAGAGCCTTCTCAAGTCCCCACCTCCACCCCACTACCCAGAATCCCTGAGACAGCCCTCCGTAATTTTTCATCTTTGCCCCACCTACCCAAATGTACTGTGGACATTTGGGAATAGGAAGGGCTAACAGAGTCCATGATGTGACAGTAGAGAGGGGACTCCGGGGTGGGGAGGACCCCAGCGAGTCAGTATTCTGAGACTTAAGAGAAGTAGGAGTTGTCAGGGTAGAAGGGCCCTTGAAAGACATCCGGTCAATCCCTCATCTGCATCATGAACACAGCGTGGTGCATATACCTGACACTGCTCTGCCACGAATCACCGCCTTCCCTTGCCTGGATTATTGTGCCAGCCTCTTTACTAGTCTCCCTGTTTCCACCCATCACCTTGCAGCCTATGATCCTGTTAAAAACAAAGGTCAGATCACGTTAACTCTTCTGCTTAAAACCCTCTAATGGGTCCCCATTTCACTGAGTAAAAAGCAACATTTTTACAATAGCCCCTAAGCCCTGGACAATCTGATCCCTCTGTAACCTCCCAGATTTCCTCTCCTGCCATTTTCCCCTTTAGTCACTCTAAACTCTCGGCACACTGACCACTGGTGTTTCTCCGACACACCCGACACCGTGTCCCAGGGCCTTTGCACCCACTGTTCATTCTGCCTGGAACATTAAGACACATACATGGCTCACTTGCTTACCTCCTTCAAATCTGTGCTCAAATGTCATTCAATTTTTAAATTGCAACATCTCCCCTCACCCTGCCAGGACTCTTGATTTCCCTTAACCTGCTCTATTTTTACCCCCAGAACATTTCTGATAACTAACACACTCTATAATCTACTTATTATGCTCATTGTCTACTCCCCATGCCCTCACCTAGAATGTAAGCTCACAGGGGCCGGTACTCAGTAAGTACTGGTTGGTTAAAGGAACAGACCTACCTCTGCCTCCCTGTAACTCACCCCATGAGGCCTTACTCTGCACGGAAGGATGTAGACACCTCCTCCTGCTTCTCCAGCTCTCTCGGCCTCTCTGCTCTTTGGTGAAGGCCCTACAGTTTTCTCCAACTGCTTCTCACGTGATAGCTCCCTCTCCTCTAGATGTAACTCCATCCGTCAGCATTTCCCCAGAAGTGTAGAATCCAGACTAGAGGCAGGTACAAATGTTTGGAGAGCGACAGAGGGAAAATGGAGTAATCTGGGGAGGGAAGAAGCAAGACAAGATCCAGGGAGGAGAGACCTGCGAAGTTACTTTCGTACAGGCCGTCTGACTTTGGACCACTCCAATGAGGAGCCCCTACCTCTCCTACCTTCCTCCCACCAAGCATTTTAACTTGACAACCTTCAGCATCCCTCTTCCAGAAAAATCTAGTGAGTCTACCTAGGTGAGCACCAGATCCAGGACACAGGATAGGTCTGGTGGGTGTGGGAGGGGCCAGACACTCCTCCACTCTCCGCGGGGAATGGCTGACAGGATTTCCCCCTCTCACCCCACCATTTCAGGAGGGATGCCAGTCCATAGCAGGAGCCCAGGGGAGACAGAGCTCTTAGATACTCTGGACATAGAAGGGTCTAGAAGGATTTTAACAAAAACAAAGCATGCTTGGGCCAGATGTGGTGAACCCTGAGGTGAAGAAGTACTGTGGTCAGCAGGGGACTAAAGACAAGAGGATCTGCAGAATCACAGGGCCATACTACCCCCAGGATTAGCAGGCGGCTCAGGTGAGCTTCCCTGCTCTGCTCTACTTTAAATCTGGCAGATGCGATTCAGTGATGGCCTTGCTGATGACATACGCTCTGCTTTTCCAGCCCCCCATCTCAGCAGGGACAGCATCTCCATCAAGCCAAAGTCTGATTAGTTGGAGAGACCAACATGTCACAGCACTCTGGGAATATTAAATAATATTTACAAGGGAATGACGTTGGGAAAATAATTACTGGTGGTAAGAGGCAATCAGCGGCGGGGAACTCCTCCACTGCTCGAGTGGTGAGAAATTAGACAGAGTGGGGCTCAGAGCAGCGGAGGGTTTGTCACGGGGACATCGGAAGGGGTTAGGAAGTCACTACCTCTGCTGATCCTGTTAATAGGATAAAGCAGTCTTGCAAATAAGAGCCAGACCCCAGGAGGCCTGCATTTGAGGGGATTTAAAAATCAGGCCAGATCCTGCCAATAGCTTCACTTTTAGGTGTTAGAACTGGAAGGGGGCTGAGATCGGCAACACCACTGGTTCCCAGTTTGAAAGATTTCTGCCTCCTAAAAATACTGCAAGTATTAAGTAATAATTAATTTGTTTTCATATTTTTTATTCATCAAAGACACATAGAGGACTGTCAGCTGAGACAAGCAGGAATAGACACAGGAGTGATGTCACTCCAGCCCCAATCAAGAGACCTATTGTCTTTTTGACAGCTCAGCTATATTATCCCATATATATGTTCTCTTTTGAAAACATTTAAAATAACACAAGGGCCCACTTTGAAATACCTGAGGGAGCCTGGAGAATCTACACCAGAAACCCCAAACCCAGGCGAACTCTTTTACACAGAAGCAGACTGAGGCCCAGAGAACCTAAATGGCTTGCTCCAGGCTACATAGCTGGCTGTCAACAGGGCCAAGGCTAGACTCAGGGATTGGGGAAGAGACTGCAAGGGCAGGGAAGGAGTAAGTCATAGCGGCACATGCAGAGGCTGAGTGTGGGCTATGGACACCGACAGGCTTGGGCTTAACTCTTGTCTTCAATTCTTACCAGCTGTGGGACCCCGGCAAATGTCTGAAGCACAGAGCCCATTTTTGTATCAGTAGAATGAGGATTAAGTAACAGAACGAGCACTTAGTAATCAGCTTTTCCTTAACTCCAGTTTGTGTGTATGGTGCTGGTGGCGAGTGGTCTGTGTAGACCTAAGATCAACAAGCTTGGAGAATAAGGTCACATGACCCAACTTCCAGGTGCTGCCCTGACAATGCCAGTGGGAGACAAATTTTGTTTCAATGGAGCTCTGGGTACTAAATTGCAATGCTGTCACTTCTAGGTAGTTACTCAAAACTGAGGGTACCTCAAAACCCAGACTGTATCCAGATTCAACATCTCTCAATTCCTGCATGGTGGGCCCTGGGAATCTGCACTTTAAAAATTTATTATTGAGATATAACTTACATACCATAAAATTTACCATTTTAAAGTGTACACTTTCAGTGGTTTTTAGTATATCCATAAGGCTGTGCAACCATGACCACTATCTAATTCCAGACCCTTTCATCACCCCAAAAAGAAACCCCGTACCCATTAGCAGTCACTCTCCATTCCCCACTCTCCCATTCCCTGCCAACTACTAACCTGTCTCCGATTTGCGTGTTCTGGGCAATTTATATGAATGGAATCGGATAACATGTATCTTGCTTCTTTGACTCAGCACAATGTTTTCAAGGTCCATCTATGGTGCAGCATGGATCAAGACTTCATTCTTTCGGAATCTACACTTATAATGAGCTCCCCTGGTAGTTCTGATGAGTGGACTTTTGGGAGGAAAAGAATGGCAAATTCACACAAAGTGTGAATTTGGTTATTATACAGATACAGGGCCTCAATCCTCCTGTCAGGTGTGTCTGTCTTGGAAGCCCCACTGGTAACAGGAGGCAATGCTGGCTCTTGCTTCCTCCAGAGACTGAAGAGGTTGGGCAGGGTCTCCTAGTGCTTTGTAGGGAGATATGTCTGTGGACAGTGGCCTGGCTGCTCTGGGAACTGGGCAGATTAACTGTGAGAGATTCACACAAGGGGATTTAGTCTCAACTCAAAGACTTTAATGTACATTACGCTCTTGAAAAAACATCTCCAAGGAAACAAGTAGAACCAAAAGTCTTAACCAGCAAGAATTCTCATTCAGAAACCTGGTGTGAGCTGCAGCCTTGGAAAAGAACACAGGGACTCTGATCATAGTACGACAGCTTGAAGTCAGGGTGGCAGGGCCTGTGTGCAGGATGGGCATGCCCTCAGGACTCCCAGGAGACTGAAGCATCACTCCTCTTGTGGTTGATAGCTCCACAGAAGGACTGGAAAGACCTAGGCTTACTGGTTATCCTTAGAACTCTGAATAAAGGCCCAGGATTCCAACAGGGCCAATGAAGCCTGTCCAGACCAACAATTGTTCTTTGTTTTGTGAATCTCCAGGTCATCAAAAACAGACATGGTGGCTCTGGTGAGGAATGGGGACATACGGAAGTACTGCCAAGTCCCACTTCTGGGTCTGAGGCTTCAGAATGAAATAGATGGGAGAGGCGTGGCACCAGCAAGGCCCTGGGGTCAGGGGACACAACAACCTTGGAAGATTACTCACTGGGACCTCTGGATAGAAGAAAGGGACTTAGCTGGAGAAAGCAAGAGCTGATGACTTGTCAGACTGAACTCAACTGTCTTCTGTGTTACACCCTTCCCAACCTGGGGCTCCTGAGCTGTCACATGCCCATGTTTTCTGTGATGTATCCTCATTCAACAAGGAGCAGGCAGAAATTCTGCCTCATTTCTCTACTACATTGTTTAACTTTTAAGAAGTCACCTGACACTCAGGCCCCTCAGCAGTCCAGGGTTTGTTTTCTAACCATCCTGTGGAATAAGCCATCAGTTCTCTTGGGCTTTTGGCTCAATTTCTTCTCATTCAGAAGGAAATAGGTTGCTGTTGAGGCTGGTCTCTCCCAAGACCTCTATAAGAACCCATGTGGAATTCAGTCTGGTTAGCACCAAGGCCAGGCTGATGGGGAACCTACGAATGTACCTTCAAGATACTACAGTCTCTTTGGCACTGAAGGAACTTATTTATTGGTGAAGGAGAGAATTCTGGCTCCATCTTTGCAGAACCTGGTGGGGCCGCTGCGCTGGCAGGTCCCAGTAGGAGGGGGCAGAATGGAAAGGCCAGGACTGCAGCTGTGTAGGAAGGGATCGTCCCTGGCTGACAGCATTCCCGGTTAGCCAGTCTCCACACCCTCAGGGAGCTCCACCACCACCGGGGCGCAGTCCTCCGGCTCCGCCTCGAAGTCCCACCGAAACTTCTTGGTCAAGTGAGCTTGGAACTTTTCAGCTTTCTGCCTCAGGGTGGCATTAACGGCAACGCTGCGGGCGGAGGAAAAGAAAACCTACAGAGAACAGAAGATAAGTCACTCCTGAGAACATAGAAGGAGCTGAGAAAGCTGTGGAAATTTACTCACGGTGCTCAGTTCTCTGGGGCAGATAGATCAGCTGCTGGTGGCACAGGCCCAGGACACCTGCTGTGCTCTCCCCAAACCAAGAAAGAAGGTCCAAACCCAGCTGAGAAGCTGAGGCAAGACTAGAAGGGAAAATTTCTATCTTGGGCAGAGGTGCCCCACTGAGTAAGGCCAGTGGCCATCACTCCGGCCCTGCCTTCTGAAGAGATCTACTTGGCACCGTAACTCAGAGTAAGAAGTAGTAGCTACACCAGCTAGTACTAAAAAAGCTTGGGGGACTTGGAAGCCCCTGGATTCCATAAAGTCTCAGGCTCTAAGCCAATGAGGCTGAACTGCTGCTCTAAACTAAATGGCCCACAGGCTGCCAATCTGAAGTTTCTATTCCCCCTAAAAACTATCTTTGATGTTCTTTTTTAAAAATTGTGGTAACATATACATAACACAAAATCTATCATTTTAATCAATTTTTTACATTATCATTTAAAACACTGTTAAATATACATAACACAATATTTACAATTTTTTTTTAACGCCTACAGCACCTGGTGGTGGGAGGTGGATAACAGCTATCCTAATGGGTATGAAGTGGTATCTCACTGTGGTTTTGATTTGCATTTCCCTAATGATTACTGATGTTGAACATCTTTTCATGTATTTGGTTGGCCATTTGTATATCTTCTTTGGAGAACTGTCTATTCAAGCCTTTTGCCCAATTTTTATCAGGTTTTCTTTTTTGTTGTTGTTCAGTTACCGGAGTTCTTTATATATCCTGGATATTAATATCCTATTATGATGTTCTTTTTACTTCAGTTTCATCTAATATAAACATGGGCAGGGGAAAGAACAGTAATTTTTTCTACATCTGCAACTCCATCTGGATTGTTCAATCTGGATTGTTCTAGATCCTAACCCTTTCTAAAAATAACAGCAAACCCATTACTTCTTCTCACACTATTTTACTGTTTTCATAGAAGTTTCACAGAGTATCTCAATGGATCCTCAAAATGCCCTGGGAAGACATACTAGAATGCCCACTTTTTAGAAATAGAGCCTGAGAGAAATTAAATGACAGGACCGAAGCTATCCAGAAAGGAAGTAGTTTTTCCTAGACTACCCATCGGCTCCCAGCAGGACCACTGGACAGACACAGGAGCACGGGGGTGGAAAAAGCTCTTTGATCCACCTTCATGCCAAAGCTGGCCCACAGACCACCATGGAAAGAAACTGCATTCCAGGGGCCTTGACCTAACAAAGGTAACGACAGGTGTGTACTCTGCGGCTGATTCTTTGGACAACACCCCTCCCACCTGTTTCTCCATTGTCTTTCTGTGAGCAGGAGAACCAAGGCTCATTTTCAGTGGTCTGTGGAGCCATTTTGTTGTAGTGGTAGGAGGCATGGAAGTGATGGGGGGAACGGGGTGGAAGCAGAAAGGGAGTTACAGAATTTGGTTTCATTAACTTGAGAACCGACTAAATACAGGAGTGGGAAGCATAGCCATAACAAAGTATCAGATCAATAACTAATTAGAGGGGCTGTGTGAGCTTGGTGGCGAGAGCAGCGGGGAAGCTGGCGGCCTGTCTAATGGAGCTCACCCTGGATAATAAAGCCCAGCTGAACTCTGGCGAGGGAAGCAGAGAAGCCTTATTTCAAACAGCATTAGTTCTGGAGGCCCTGCACACCCACAAGTCTGTCCCCAGAGGTCTTGGGGAACCCGGTAGCTGAATTAGCAAGACTCTTCCTGTTCTCCTTCTTCAGCTGGTAAATTGTACTACTCTCTACACAGCCCCTCCTCTACAGCCATGTTGAACAGCTGCCCAATTCGCTACTGCCTCTTCTGTGCCTGTACACACATATGCTTTTCCCTGTTTATAATACTCTTCCACCCATTTTACCTCCTTTGCCTAGCTAATTTCTGCTAGTAGCTCAGGCTCAGCTCAGACATCACTTCCTTTAGGATGTCTTCCCAGACCAAGTGCCCAGGGTTACCTTGATCACAGCCTCAATCTCAATTAAGTAACAGTCCATTTACAGTTGAGCTCTTCCAAGAGATGAGGAGCAACTCCAAAGCATAAGTCTTTTTCACACCTGCATCCCACATTCCTGGCACAGAGTCTGACATATAAAAAAGGACCAATTAGATGTTTAATTATCAAAAGAATAAGAAGACCACAGGTTCTAGGAGAATCCATTTTGGTTCACTTTTCTACAGTGCCTAGTACCAAATGGCTCAGTAATTATGTGATGATGCTGGACAGAATAAGGAGCTCATCTTGGGGAGAGGTGGCTTATTTACCAGGCCCCTGCATACCATCAGTTCACAAGCCACCTCCTCGTGACATGCCTCTTATAAAAGCCCAAGCTGAAATGAACTGCTCTAACCTCTGTACCCCTAGCATTGTGCCTGAAATGCCTTCCCTTATGGCATTTCTCACTCACACTGTGCTTGCATGACAATGACCTGCGCTCCTTAAAAGTAGGGAATGAATCCGAATTATCAATGTGTCCCACACAGTATATCATCCAGGGCCTTGCAGAGAGTTAGGGCCCATAGGATATTCACTGAAAGGATAAGAATGAGATGTAGGGATTGCCCTGCATTTGGCAATGGCCAGCAGTGAGAGGCTGGAACAGGCTAGACTCATAATCATCACTCATCCTCCCCATCAATCTCTCAAACAGTACCTGGTAGTAAACTCAATCAGAAGCAAGTATAATCGAAGCCTTCAGCCAAAAAAATAAGGCTTCTAATTTGAAAAGTGCTTTGTCCTTTTTAAATAATTTGTCACTCTAACCTTTACTACAAACATGGGATGTAGGAGGACAGGAAATTACTATTCCCATTGTATAGATGAGAACAGTGACAAATGCTGAGCAAGTGATAAATGTTGAGCAGGATCCAGTCCAAGAAGAGAAATCTCAATCCTTTTCTCCTACTAAGACCTTCTTGTGTTGACAAAGATTTAATGCATCCTTCATATTTTCAGCATTGCCCTGTGGGGACCCAAGGAGCTTGGAGACCAGGTACTTCTGGAAATGTCCTCTCTGTAGGCCTCCAGGATTGAGGACACAGCCCAGTTTAACTTTTTTTTTTTAAACAACTTTATTGAGATATAAAGTGTTCGATTCATTTTCACAAATGTATACACCCATGCAACCACTATGATATAATCAAAATAGATATCCTTGTAGTTTTTTCTTTTGGTATCCAGTTTTATGAGTTTGAAGGACCATATACTATCAAAATCATGATACTGAACAGTTCCATCACCCTAAAAAACGCCCTAGTGCTGCCCCTTAGTGGTCAAACTCTCCCCTTATCCCTGGCCCCTGACAGTCACTGATCTATTCTTATTTTTGTCCCTATAGCTTATAAACTTGATATTTTAAAAACTCACAATTCAGAAAAGGAGATGTTTAGACAATACCTAGTTTTCAAGCAATAATTTACTAAAAGCATACTAATTGGGTATTTTTTTTAAAATATAAAAAAAGGTATTACTACTTTTATCATTAAGTCTGTGTATTCTTAAATTGTAAATTACTTTAGTCAGAAACGTAAAAGCTTTCTTTTAAACCCAAGTTAAAAAGAGTTCAGTCAAGTCACCTTGAGAAATTTAAAGCATCAAGGTAGGTAGCTGAGTCACCATCTTATCCTACTTTTTGGCTAGACAAAAAAGATGTAATTTCCTAATTTTTTCAATTCCCAAATGACTATTCAACTTAGAATGAAACTAGCCAGAGGTAGAACATTTTATTTTAGCTTGCAGAAGAAAAGTGTTAAAAGCAAGACTATCACTTCATAATGATTACCAGGAAAGTGAAAAGCAGTAGGAATCTTATCTTCTGAGGTCAGTTTAAAGAATTTGGGATGTTCATCTGGGGCTCTAATATATGAGAGCCCACCACAAGCTTTAGAATCGAAGCTCAGCCTTGCCATCCACTAGCTCTGGTGATCTTGGGCAAAATTGTGTGATCTCTCTGATCCTGTTTCCTCATCTATAAACTGCACAGTAAGTGTGCAAAAGTGTTAGGCTCCTGATGGCAGGAGGTACAGGTAGGTGAAACTGATCCTAGCTAGTATTATGACAAAAATACGGAAAAATACTATTATGACAAAAACATATCAGAGCCAATGTTTTCTCTCAAGAGTTAAATATGGACACTGGCATTTAGAATACTAGAAAGAAAAAAAGCTAGAAGGCATACATGGCCTATTGTAACTAAAAGTATTTTAAAAAGCAGGTTACGTGACTGTATGCCTAAATGCTATACAATCAGCAATAAGAATCTTTATTTTGAACATAACTTACTAACACACTATTAAATTCAGATTATTCTTTCAATGGTTTTAAACAAATTGTGGTGACTCAAGTTGTTTTAAATAAAAGAAAAAACTGTATCTATTTTTGTAAAACAAATAATTTTTATTCAAGCTAAATCCATGGGATTTGTAAAAACCAGTGGCATCTATTCAAAAGGGCCTTTAATGGCAGAGGCCATTACATGGCTGATTTTATACAAGCTAATGTGGCTGCCTTTAAGTGCTTACACATACAAACACCAGTCTCTCTCCATGGGTAGTAGCCATTTAAGCTCCTAAGTAAGAAAGCTAGTTCTACTTACTTGACTACCTGGGGGGAGAGCAGGCGGCTGGCTGAGGAAGGCTTTTATGGGCTGATTCATTCACTCATAAATACCCTGAGTGAGTGCATCCATGTGGGGGGACTGGATTCTCACTGCCAAGATGGCATCAATGTAATTCTCCATTAAAAAGAAAAAAAAAAGCTTTGTAATATCCTTTCTTACATCGTGCCATTGAAATCTCAATCATCTTTCAAGCTCTTGGTCAAATGCCCCTCTTTGCAAAAAGCTGTTCCTGATCCTCAGTCCCCTCATATCTCAACTCCAGTCTGAATTAACCAATCTCTCTTTGGTGTTCCCAATGTCCTTTGATCAGACTTTACTGTTTATACCAATCATATTAGGGTCATCTATTAATATTGCCACAGGAATTATGCACTCTATTCATTTAAAAACATCCAATAACATAAAGTGTGATAAGTGCTAGGCTTCAACTCGGTGTTGAAAATAACCAGATGAACAAAAAAAAACTTTAGGTAAAAGCTCATGGCTCAGTGGGGGAAGTCAGGCAGACAACATATAAATTTCAGCAAGTACAGCCTATGCAATATAATAGTGACAAGTACAAAGCAGGTTAATAGTATGCAAAGGAGAGAGATCAGGGATGGCTTCGCAAAGAGGTATGCCTTAGGATGAACAAGTATGTACCAGGCAGGGGGAAAATCGGGTTCGATTAAGAAGGCATGAAACAGTTAAGAAGGCATGAAACTTCACACCTATCAGTCATGCCAGATGGAAAGTTCTTGAGACCTGCTTAAAAAGTGTAAGGAGCAGGCCTTGTGGGGGTTTCACAATATTGTACTGGACACTTTTTAAAAATGTTAAAAGGGTAGACTTCACATTACGTGTTTGCCACAATTAAAAACAAAAAATAAAGAAGGCATAAAGCAGCATGCACGTCTGGGGACTTGCAAGGAGACCACTATCGTTGGAGTTGATGGGGGAAAACAGAGAAAGGAAAGAGAAGCTGGAGAACATGTTAGAAGCCAGAACAGAGTAGGCCCTGTGATCCATGTTAGGGCTGCAGAGAAATAGAATCAGACGTGCACTTTAGAGCAGCAACTCAGGTGGCAGCATGGGAGACAGATGGACTGACAGAGGTAGGCATGGAAGCTGACAAACTCTGATGTAGTCTAGATGAGACCAAAGGCTTAGTTTAGGGAAGTGGTACCACGGCAGAACTGCCTTCTAAAACGCTTCATGCTCTCTCGAGTTATTTGGTTAATTCATTTGTTTACTTTCCCACCAAAATATAAGCTACAAGTCAGGGACTCTGTCGTGCTCACAGCTGTATATCCAGTCTTAGAACAGGGCCTTGTATACAGCAGGTGCTCAGCAAATATCTGCTAAATCAATGAACAAATCTCTTAAGGGCAGAAATCCTGGCCAATTCATATATGTAACCCTTGACACTTTCAGGAGGATGTTGTATTTAAAGAAAAGATGCTCAAAAACATGTGTTGATTTATTTTTTTAAAGGCACATGTCACGGATTTTTCCAAATAACAACATCAAATTTTCTTGGTGAAAAGTCCAAAGATAGAATTCTTCCAACCATCAGCTTTGCATACCCCACCTGGGCATCTAGCAATCAAGCTGGGCCCTTTCTGCTTCATAAATCATTGCTGCCAATAATGCTTCAGCAATTAGAGCTCAGCTGTTGGTTGTCCGGACAATGGTCCGGACAGCCAGCAACAGTGTGGCCTTCCTATGTTTGTGCGACAACATTAATGTACATCATGAGAACTGCACATATGCCTGTGGGGCTGCGGCCACTGCCAGAGGTGAGTTAGCAAGCTGATGTCTCCTACTCCTTTGCAACCCACAACCCCGTAACTTTGGGGGGTGAGATTTTTCCTGCAGAGGAAGAATAAAGAGATTTAATTTCTCTATTATATTAAGAACCAATAAAAGGGCAGTTTTATACCTCTTCTGAAGTGAAATACACCAGGCTTAAGCCATCAGCTTGACTGACTCATACCCACAAGTCCTCCAGTTGCCAGAGTTTTAAATGAGCTGCCTGCTCATGGAGACTCTTCCAACAGTATGTTGGTTTTAGAAACGTGTTCCGTACCTCTGAGAAACAGGCATGATGGTACCTCCACTACTATCCATAGAGAATTCTTTTGAGGAGATCTATACTGTATTCAGTACATAGGGGCGTAAGCACCGGCCTTAAACCAAGACTCAGGCCTGGGTATGAATCCTGACTCTGCCACTTCCCAGCTATGCGACCTTACAAAGATGACTTAACCTTTGAGTCTCAATGTTCTTTCTTTCTCATTTGTAAAATGGAAATAATCTTCCCTTACAGTGCTTCATAGAGGTTAAATGAGGAAACACATGTAAAATGGTAAACATGGTACCTGATACTCAACAGACATTTAATGAATGTTCACTCCTTTCCTTACTCTGTGTGGGAGTGGGAGGTCAGTGAATAGCCAGCCACCTTGTAAGGAGCAGGCCTTGTGGGGGTTTCACACACAGGGAAAAGAAAACAGCTCATGGAACACAAAATATGGAAACTGACAGCTTGCAGCTTCTGCCTCTTCTATACTTGAGAAAGTTACAAAATGTGAGTGACAGAGGCTGTCCCATAAAGGAAGTTAATCTGTTTGCAAAGGGAGGAAATAGCACAGGATGAAGATTGTAAGTTGTTTGAAGCTTCTTCCCTAATTACCACTCATAATGAAAATTTAATTGCCAAGTTAAAAGCAAATTTCACTTTTTCTGACAGAGAATCTCTGCAAAAACCAGCATATTTTGTTTGAACAGGAAATCAAAGTTACTTTAATGCTTAAATGAGATCTAAGGAGCTGCAGATGTTTCCCTGGGAGCAACAAGCTTCCAAACTCTGTCCTACTGGGTTGCAGCTATGGCTACAGGGAGTAAGAAAAACTGTTTTGAACTGAGTAACTCAAAGGGGTGGAGTGATTAAAATTCCATGTACCCCAGTGCAAGGCACTCTGGGGGTGAGAAAAGGAGAGGGTGGTACAGAGGAACAGTTTCTGGCATCAAGGAGCTTTCAGTCGAGTAGAAGAGAGAGAAGTAGTAAGCAGCCTGAGATTTAGAAACTAAAAATTAAGAAAACTTTGGGTTATGAAAGAATAGCAAGAAACAAAAGGTAACCCTCTTGAGGGTGCAAAAGACTGCTCACCTGTAAGGTGCTGGTGAGGAAGTTGTTCTGGGAGACAATGTCCACAAAGAAGTCGGCAGGGATCTCACCAAGCTGGTGGTACAGGATGGAGATGAGGTTGATGTAGAGGCTGTGGTGCTTCACCATGGCTTCCTCTGACCGGCACAGGAGGTTTAGGAGCCGCTTCCAGTGCTCAAATGCCTCATACACATTCCCCAGCAGGAAGCACACAAAGGCAAACTGAAGTTCACCTGAAAGGTACAGAGAGGAGACATGATCCTGAGGGAAAGGAATACCAGCTGACTCTACAGGGTGGTCAGTTCCACTGGACCTCAGCAAAGGGTGGTCTTTTCTCCTTGTCTCTCTTGCAGAGCGTAGCATGGGGTCCTGCATCAAGCAGGTGCTCAACCAAAGTTTGCTGAACTGCTATATATTCAAGCCACAGGAAATCAAACTGTGGTTTTGGATTTCTGTAAAATCAAACTATAAGAGAAGAAATATACTTAGTATTTGCCTGGTGTTTAAAGAGTTTACAAAACGTGCCTGTGGATATTATTCTAAGTGGATCCCAAACCTGGCTGCCTATCAGAATTACTAGGAGAGTTTGCTTAAAATAAAGCTGCCCAAACTTCACTCCCAGAGATCCTGGCTGAGGATAGATAATGGGGCCTCAGTATTTGTAGCTCTAATTCTGATGCAGATGGTCTACTCCAGGTCAGGAAAATGCTATATTACACCACGAAATCCTTGGACTAACTCTTCAAGGCAGTCAGAGAAGGTGGTATTTGCCTCGTTTTATAGATGAGGTCAAGGGACTTTTCCAAGGTCACACATGTAATATTTGGTGATGTGAACAATGGAAAGATAAAACAGATTTCTTATTGGGTAGGAACCATTCTAGGGCCTCCCAAACAGAAAAATTCATGAGTACTCATTTCAGGGTTAGCCTGCCTGCCAGATCATTTTTGTTTAATACCAGGGCTCTGTGATTTAATCTCTAAGAGCGTGTTGGCGGCTAAGAGCATGGGCTCTGGAGCCAAACTGCCTGTGTTCAAATCTCAGCTACACCACTTAGCAGATGTGTGACCTTGGGCAAGTTACTTAATCTGCATATGCCTCAATTTCCTTATTTGAAGGTTGCAGTGATGATTAAATGAATCAATATAGTACATGTAAAGCATTTAGAATAATATACAGCACAAACTAGCACTCAAGAAACATTAGTTATTGTTCCCATATTTCCACTGAAAGCCAGTCTCAAACAAAGAGAACCACTGATCCAGAAGCCATTGTCCTTGGACTAGCAACTGGGTCTCTTGTTGCCAAGATATACTATTGCCAATCAGAAGTGTTCTCTCTGGCTTTAAATTTTTTTATTTTTTTAATTCTCTGGCTTTAAATTTAATGAGGGTTTCTGTGGGCCTACATGTGAGCCATAAAAAGAACAGATGCACTCAACACCAAATATCTCTTCTAATGCTTGGTGTTTGATCTCTGTCACCTCCAGAGACTTGGGAAAACTAGTTCCTGTCCCTAGGCCTGTAGAATTAAGTTTTATTTGTGTGACTAGCTAGCTATTGGGTCTAGATATGCTGGACATTTGACTGATATTTTCAAAATACGTATAGTCAAATTTCCTTCATATGATCGATCTTAATGATGTGCTTCTTCAGTCAGCTTTTCCTGGTTAGTGTGAAAATATAAGCTTATGCTCCGAATTTAGGGCATTTATTTAAATTCCTGCATTTCTAGCCTAGTCTAAAATTAAATTGAGATCAGAAATAATTTCAAAGAGCTGTCATGAAGATACAAAGTGATCCCTGCAACAGACCTTTGCATAAGATTACTCTGAAGAACTGAAATGTTTAAGAGGTAGAAAACATGATTTCAGTTCATTTTTAAGCCAGAATTTCAAGTGTTACTTATTAAATGAAAATACTGTGTAGTGCATTAAGAAGCCTCCTTAAAAATGTCCCTTTTTATCAGCTGAGCCCATGATATAAAAGGCCTTATATTCAAACTTCTCACTGATCTTCAGAAAGAAAAATATGCAAATACCTAACCTGTAAGAGAAAAAATATAGTTGTTAAAGATATGATGTTTGCTGTCACTAGTAATTGAAAAATATAGTTGACTCTTGGACAATGCAGGGGGTGGGCCGCTGACCCCCTATGCAGTCAAAAATCCACGTATAAGTTTTGACTCCCCAAAAACCAAGCTGTCCATCTGCAGGGGATTGGTTCCACGAACTCCCTGCAGATACCAAATTCAGCAGATGCTCAAATCACTCATATAAAATGGCACAGATCAATGCATCCAGTCGGCCCTCTGCATCTACAGACCCCCAACTGAGGACTGAAAACAGTACAGGTTATTTACTGAAAAAAATCCACATATAAGTGGACACACACAATTCAAACCTGTGCAGTTCAAGGGTCAACTGTAAATTGAAATAAGACATCATTCTCCAACCATCCAGTTGGGAGAGGCCTTTGCTAAATTGCCTTGTTGAAGGTAATGGGCAATGGCCTCCTACCCGCTGGTGAGGATGTACAACCTTCACTTAGTTGGCTGCATACTCTGATCCAACAATTTCAACCCTAAACATATGCAGAAATACACACAAGGATGTTCACTAGACGACACCTGTAATAGGGAAAAGAGGAACATCTTAATGGCTCATTAGCAGAAGGTTGGTTCAATAACTATGAGACTTAAGCAGCCACTAAAGAAAAGTAACTGCTTCAGTAACATGGAAAAATGTTTATATTAAAGTAGGTTACAATATACTGTAATTCTGTTTTCATAAAAAGTAACATACACATGAACACATATAATTGTATTTTAAAAAGACTAAAAGGAAATACAAAGAAATATATAGAGAAAAGCAAATATATATATTGTTTATGTGTGTATGTGTGTATATATCAATATCTATATAAAAAAGATGGAAAGTAAATACACCAAAATAATTATGTAAAACATGATTATTTCCAGGTTGTGGGAATTAGAGTGAATTTTATTTTTTTTCTATTACGAACATATATTATTTTTATAAGGTAGAAAAACAACAATGAAAACTATGATGATTTTTTTAGACGTCACTGTCCTGGTCTAAGCCAGTAGAGAGACCAACATCTTGACAGAGTCAGGAACAAACTGAGGAGGGAGGTGGGAGGCCTGGAAAAAAGCAGCCCTTTCACCACTTAGCCAAATCCTTTCCTTCTATGGACCTCGACCTGTAAAATGAGAGGCTGGGTAACAGCCATGATTCCCAAACACAGGATTATCTACATCAGGTTCACCTAGGGGTCGTGTTTATTACACAAATAGGCAGACAGCTAAATTGCTGGAGCCCTGCTACAGAACTCTTGAGGTAGTATCCAGGAGCAAGGCCTGGACATCTGTATCTTTAATAAGTGTATTGGGCATGACTGCCCCCTAGGCAGGTTTAGAAACCACTGGACTAGATAACTCAAAAGTACCCCTACTACATACCCCTCCCTTAGCCCACTCTCAAAAAACTCTGTTCCTCCTCACCGAGCACATCCTGGGGGCTGCTGGGGAACTGCTTGCTGAGCACAGTCTCCAGGGCATAGCTCAGGTCCATGCTGTGCCTGGTTATCTCTGCTGGCGTGGCACCTGCCGGGAACATCTGTGTGGGCAGCTCTGAGAAGCGGATCTCTGTCCCAGCTTTGGGCTTCATCTCAGGCAGCCGGGCCAGGCCTTCCTGGTAGCTTTTGCACTCAGTGCCACAGCGGGGTAGATTCTGCCCCATCCGGTCCTTGGTATGCTTCATGGGGAGCACAGGCAACACCTCTGAGAAGGCGCAGATCTGTCGGCTCTCAGGCTGCAGCTTCTCCATTGTGGCCTCAGTGATGAAGTTGGTGAGTGAGATCCACTTCTTGAGCGTGGCATATGGGTAAGGTCCCAGGAACTGGTCCAGCTCCTGGAGGTTGGCCCTCATAGCCTCCACCTCATCCTCTGGGGCTGGGGATAAGTCTACCTCTTCCTGGACCGCATTCCAGCGCAGGACGATCAGCCCCCGCTGCTGCAGGCTAAGGAAAAAGCCCATACGAGGGCCTACCTCCCTGGGATTGGCCTTGTCCACAGAGCTGTAGTGGAGGAAGTGGATGCCTGGTGGGATCATCTTCACGCCCCGGAACTTGGGCCCCACCTCCCAGGAGTTGTAGTCAATGCCAAACTCTGTCCCCTTGGGCATATTCAGGATGACCACAGTGGCCCCTTCAAAAAAGAGGCGCTTGGCAAGCTCAGGATCCATCTGCATGGCAGCCATGGGACCAGTGGTGGGTGACCAAAAGGAGAACTCCTCTTGTCTTTCAGAAAAGCTGAAAAAGAAAGAAAATAGAGTTCATCAGAACTTAGGGAGGAATGTTTCACTTGCTGAGCATCCTCAATGTGCCAGATATTGAATCAGACCCCTGACATAATTATCTCCCTTAATCCTCACTACAACCCTGCATCCATTTTATAAATGAGAAAAACGAGACAGAGAAGAGGATTTTTGAGTTTTGGTTGAATGAGCAAGAACGCTCACTTCACAGCTGGAAAGACATCAAAGAGAAGTGACATGTTCAAGGTTACAAAAGGACACACAGGTCACACAAATCAGAATCAGGGTACCCTGCCCTCCAGACCAGTGTTCTTTCTGCTGTACACTTGGGACTGCTCTCAGACCTCTCTCTCTCTCTCTCACAACAGAGGACGAAGATGGAGATAGCCCGGATGGCCCATTCTAAACTATATCTCTGCCTAAAATCTATTGCTGGAGAATCCCAGAAGAGCTGAGAAAGATGATTAAATCAAGCATAGACCCAGTTTCCCATAAGCCTCAGGGAAGACCCAGAAATGAACAGAGTTGGAAAGCAGATGTTCAGCATCTAAAATTCACAATAGATTTGGGAAGTGAAGAGCATGTCAACCACAAACCTCCCATTCTCCTTTTACCTAAAACCTAAAGTCCAAGGAGTGAAGCAACTTCCTAAAGGGCCCAGTCAGTGGCAGCTTCAGACCACTTGCCCAGAATGGATTCAGGTGGCATGGCTGGCCTAGGACCAGTGCTTAGAAGAGAAAGAGCTCAGAACATTTATTTTACCCACCTCTGAACTATCTGTGAGGACATACTATAAAACTTCTGTAAGCAGACAGACTCTGCCTCTATAATATTTATGAAGAATAGTTCCAACATGAACTAATTTAAACCAAACAATTATCTAACCTCCTAGTCCTAAGACACCTACCTATTCAATTCAGCAAATAATCACTGAATGCCTGCACTGTGCCAGGATCTTTACCAGGCACTAAAAAAAAATATCCACAAAGTAAGACAGGCACTTCCAATCTAGCCAGACATATGAACAAGACCCCAAAATTTCACAAAGAGAAAGAGCCGCCTGTTTAATTCTTTTTACTCTTTTTATTTTGAACAAACAGTGAAAAATGGAAGACCGGCCCTTTCCCCAAAATGTTAAGGGCATAGTTTACCGTCTTAACCCAAAAAAACACTACAAATGACTCTCACTCTAAGTCAGCATTTTTTTTCAAACTTCACATCACAACTTGTTAATGGCTTAAAAAATCAATTTAGAGTCTCGACCAGCATTAATTTTTTAAATGAAAAGAACAAAATAAAAACAATCAGAACACATCGGGAGTAGAATAAATAATATTGTTTCTGAAGTTTTGTGTGTCTGTACATACTCTTGGTTGTGACGTAAAATATATTTGTTACTGTAGGTCATAGTCAAAAAAGTCTGAAAGTCACTGCTCTAAATAATTTATATCGTCATCTTCCTATTCTCAATCTTGAATTCAGAAGGTACTTAATAAATATTTGCTAAATGAACAGCTATTGCATTTATAATTGCTCATCAATTAGCCACTTTCCCTTGGCATCTGTGTGTTCCTTCTTGATAATGACATTCCTTTCATTCTCATTCCACCAGCCTGTCATTCTATTCATTATATCTTCAGCAGCTGGCTCAAGACCTAGCACAGAGAAGATGCCCTGGAATGCAGAAAGTCACATCCACCCAACTTCTCTCCACCACCTCCTTAATCCAAGCTACCATATCCCTCACCCAGAGTGCTTGCCCCTCCAGTCCATTCTCCATCCAAAAGCCAGAGTGACCTTTTCAAAATGCCAATCTAAGCATGTCACCACTTACACTTAATACCCTCTGAGTGGCATCCCATGTGGCTCTTGGAAAACCAAAATTCTTACCATAACCTACAAGGTCTGCATGGTCTGGCCTCTGGCAACACCTCCAGCTTGTTTCATACCATGCTTTCCCCACCCCCAAGCTCTGTTCCAGTCACACTGGCATCTTTCAGACCCTCAAACAAGAGACTCTTGGATAGAAAACCCCTGCCTCCCCTCTTTGTCAAGTCATTTTTCTGATCTCAGCTCAATAGTCCCTCCTCAGTAAAGCTCCCTTGACTGCGAGCTGGGTCAAATCTCCTGTTATATACTCTCACAGCACCTTGTACCTTTTCATTTTACTTTTCAAGGTTGCAATTTTGCCAATATTTAATAGAGAGCTGTCTCCTCCACAAGACTTGAGTCTTTTTGTACCTCTGGCACATATCAGACGCTTGATAAACATTTATTTAATAAAACTGTGAAACCCATTTTGTAGTTAATAAAAGTTCCGTTTGGGGAAAGAACTTACTTGAAGTTAATAGAGAGTAGGAAAGAACCAGATAGGGCGCAGCCAAGGTCTCCGGCCCCCAAGTTCTAAAGTTAGGGAAAAAGCGAAGTTACTCTGGGTGCCCAGGAAGTACTGGCGACGGTGTCTTTGGTGACGGTTTCCCAGGGAGAAAGGCCTGCAAAGACTTGAGGGTCCCACCACCAGCCCACAGATCTGGGCGCGGCCGTCCAAGCGAGGTGGCCTGCGTCAGGGCACTCCGCGATCCCGAGCTGGGAAGAGGAGTGGCCCAGCCAAACAGACAACGAAAGCGGAGAAGTTAAAACGGGCCAAAAGGCCGCACTCACCACCTTCAGCCTCGCCCCAATCTCAGGCACCGCGGAAACACGCCGGAAGTTTTACCGCTTTGGTGCCGGACAAGAGCTACAGGAAAAGCAGTCCGGCAGAGCTCTCGGTCGCGAGAGAAACGGTCCGTGCCTGCAGGTTCCTCCCCATAAACTCTTTTGCATCGGGTTACTCCTTTTCACTCCTGAACCGTGGATGATAACTTTCGTCAAACTATGCATTTTATATCCCTCTCCAGAAACACATCCACTAACCATGGGACCTTTGGTCTCAATCAGTCATGGTCACCGAAGCTGGGGTCAAGGTCATGGCTGGCTGCTTAGTAGAATCAGAGGCTCCATGGTCTTGGTCAACCATTCTCTACCTGAGTGAGTGTCACAGCTGCCCATAATCCCTCAGTCTCAGCTTCTAACCACACTCAGGCCTAAGAGACAGCCTTAGAAACCCGGCTCCCAGCTAAGAGAAAACCAGTCTCAGCAACAGTAGTCACCACATCAGTCTCTCCCAGTGTCATCCTGTGTCCTCTGGCAGGGCAGGGCTAATCTGATATTTCAGTCAGGTTGTAAAAGTGCCCTGAGGGTGGGATCCTACCTGTCTTGTTCTTTACAGTCTCCTTGGAACCTGATACAAAACCAGGCACAAAGGCTCAGCTCAGTACATATATTATGTATTTAATTAATGATAGTAATTTGGTATTAATAAATGGCTCCTATTCGGGGTCCTAGCCCTGTGCTGGGTGGTTGTATCAGTCAGGGTCCAACCAAAGAAGCAGAACTAATAGAAGCTATATATTAAGAGATTTATTGCAAAGAATTGGCTTATGTGATTGTGAGGGCTGGCTCTATATAAGTCCTAACTCCATAAGGCAGACCATTCATATCTGATTTCTAAACCTTACACTACCCTAGTAAGTAATTTTAGCATTCCCAACTTACAGAAGAGAACACTGAGGCTCAGTGAGTTTACACAGCCAGAGAGTGGCAGAGCTAGGAAGCAAACCAAGGTCTGACTGCCTGTTCTTGTCTCTGTGCTGCTGTTTCTTAGCTTGTCTGTTATAATTCCTAGTGACAGCTGGACACATCAATCTGTCTCCGTCAAAATTCATCTCTTAGTGGTTACAGACTAGACTGGGCCCTGCAGTCATGGTTAATCACAATGAGCCACTGCAGGATTAACCAGAGATGGCCTCCATCAGTCACAGTCATGCGTGTCAATCTCAGCCTGTCATGTCATTTCCATTTCCTGCATGAATAAGCTCAGCTCCTTCCTAACCCCTCCCTATTCCCAGTCTTAGGTGCTGAGCTCTTTGTTCTGGTCTCACAGCTCCCTTTTCCAGCGATCTCACCATCTTCTCAGAGACTCCAGGGTACTGTATTATGTGCATGGAAGCTGTAGATGGTGGCCCGGGAATCCACCTTGTAGGTTGCATGTCCATCCAGATCAGATTTCTCAATCCTGGTACTATTGACATTTAGGGCCAGAAAATTCTTTGTTATGGGGGTTGGCCTGTGCATTGCAGGATGTTCAGCAGAGTTCCCTGGCCTCTATCCACTAGATGCCAGTAGTCCCCCTCAGTTGTGACAACCAAAATGCCTCTAGACATTGCTAAATGTTCCCTAAGGGGCAAAATAACTCCACCCCCCTCGACGCTGAGAACCACTGATGTAGATGAAACAACCTCAGGTTATTCCCAAGCAGCAGAAGCTGACCCTATATTAGTGAGAGATGGAGATACAGATCCAGGGTGTGTGGGGACCCAATGTTTGCAAACCAAGTCCTATCGTAGAACCCCAAGGGTGACATATAGCTAAAGCAAACCTACTGGGAAAATTCAGGTAAGGAGTCACAAAGTTAGGGAGAGGGTTAAAAAATTGCTTTTTACTACATAGCATTTTGTATAATTTAATGAATTAGTTTTTAAAAAGAAATAGTATTAGTCTTGGAAATTATAGGGAAGTGCTCTGTATTTAAGTTTTTAAAAAGTATTTAGAATGTTATGTACAAAGTAACTTCAACTCTGGGAAAAATACATGTATGTGGAGAGTCTGGAAGATAATGCACTGATTACCAGTGGTTCTTGCTTGTGAGATTTCGGGCAATAAAGAAAGGTGATCTGGGGTGAGTCACTTAGTAGAATAAAAAGGAAAGTGCTGGTACACGCATTTCAGGTAGTCCAAGAGGTGATTTAAGTTTTACATGAATTATGAGATTTTAATTTAAATATTTTTGCATTTTTATAAAGCCCTCCTTTCTTTGGCAAGTGACACTAGTTTTCCATTTGCAGAAGTAATATAATTTTTTTTAAATAAACTTTTTTTTAAACCAAGAGTCAATTTAAAGAAAAATGATAAATCAATAATAAGATAGGTGGCAAGTACAAGAATACAGCAACACATGTGAAGGTGGTGGACAAAGGCTGAGTTGGAGATTGCTGTGTATACCATCCACTAGGCTCCCACGGATGGGGTTGCAGGAAGAGCCCCCATTGTAGGTGCTCTTCTTTCAGGATGAGGAGGGACCAGGCTGTTCCTCCATACACCGAAGTCCTGTGTCCTAGTGTCCGTGTGCCTGCTGCTCCTGCTGCCTAGAATGCTCTTGCCCAAGTTCTTCACCTTCCTGGATATTTCTCTTCGTTTGGCTCAAAAATAACCTCCCCCAGGGAGGCCATAACTGGCCACTTTATT
The DNA here is from genome assembly GCF_902729225.1 of Pteropus medius. NCBI lineage: Eukaryota > Metazoa > Chordata > Mammalia > Chiroptera > Pteropodidae > Pteropus > Pteropus medius. The sequence continues at coordinate 9,412,474 of NW_024342471.1, read as the reverse complement.
TAAGGTGGTCTCCTTCAGTGACCATTTGCCCCACCCCACCATGCATTTCCTTCCTGGTGCTGATTACTCAGGAATTGTCTCCAACTGCTTGTCTATTTTGTTGTCTGTTTCCTCCACTACTCTGTGAGTTCCTGGAGGACAGGAACTTTGTCTTATTTGCTGTTGCATCTGCAAAGCCTAATGCAAGATCTGGACCACTTTGGGAGCCGCAAATATTCGTCCAATGAAAGTGTTCTAGGTTGGGATCTCTCCACAACAGTTTTAAGCTTTCTCGAAATGCCCACATGGACTAATAGTTGACAGAGAGAGGGGGAGAGGGAGAGGGAGAGGGAGAGGGAGAGAAGGGAGAAGAGGGAGGGAGGTAGGGAGAGAGAAAGGCGCTAAGACAGTTGTGGTTCAGCATCAAACACATTTATTTCACTTTTATTGAGTATACAAGAACAGAGAGCACACGCATACAGCACAGAGCACTGAGGTGGGGGAGCGCAGGGACCAGAGAGGAGAGAGGGGTGTGAGTAAAAAGGAACAGGACAACCCCATCACCAGTTGGTTAGTAGGTCACTTTAAAATTAGAGTGATGTTGCTCATGCAATTTCAGGCCAGTCTTGGAATGTGCTCGCAGGATTCAAAAACTGAAACAGGTCCTGGCGCTTCCTGTACCCTCAGATGGAAAAGATCCCGAGAAAGCAAAATAAAATGAAAATTTATAGGATGGCAGAGCGGAAAAAGATCCTGGAGAGCATCTGGTTTAATCCTCCTCGTTTTATAAATAGGGAAACTGAGGCCCCAAAGGGGGCACAGGACTAGCTCAGGATGGCTATCCAAAACTCCTGACTGCCCTCTGGGACTTTTTCCACTATGCTACATCATCTCCTGGGTGGAGAGGCAGCACAGAAAGGATGACAAATATTAAAAAGAAAAAAGGAAAGGAAGTTGAAGACAGACAAGACAAACATCTGTATTCTCTATGAAGAAGAGGATGTGGAGGAAACAGTGCCCTAGATTTCAGCTTTGCAGCTCCCTTTCTCCCTGGTGGCACTGCCTGCCCCTCCGTGGAGGAAGGTCAGAGCATCTGTGGGACAGAGATCTCCACAAACCTCGGCTGGCCCACGAGCTAAGCTTGGTCACTTCACTCCTGACTGAAGCCATATGCCCAGGGTCTGTAGGCAGGTGTAGAACCCAGAGAAAATACTCTCCCTCTGAAGTGTGTCCAGGATGCCTGGTTCCAACAAAGACAGGAGTGCCTGAGCCAAATTCCGGATGGCCCAGAGAGGAGCCACTCCAGCTCTTGACCCAGAAAGAGTGGGAGTTCTCAGGTTGAGAAGGGCTGGAAGGAAGTTCTGTGGCGTCTTTACCACAGTTGTAAAATGAACCTGGTGCATGGAAAATGTGCTGTCACACTCAGGGAGTTAGAGCAGATGACAGGGCCTGCTCTGTGGGACTCTGCCATCTGAGCCCCAGGTTCAGGGCTCCCTGCCCTCTCTCCATCCCATTTTTATCCGCAGAGGCAGACTATTCTGATTTCTTGTCCTGCCTCAGGTCAGCACCAGGGAAGCAGCTAAGCATATATATCCTCAGGGTAACGGAGAAGCAAGCCCAGGCTCTCTGGAAGGCCTCCCTGGGCAATGTCCAATAACTGGAGAGAACGTGGAAATGCTCTGAGGGGCCAGCCACAGTTGGAAATGTAATGCTCATTCAGTGGGCTTCCCAGGTTCCACCCCTCCCCCCACACTCTCTCCTTCAGTCCAAGAATAGAGCCTGGCACAAGTAGATACTCAATGAATACGTGTCGAATGACTTTATCAACTGCTTTAGAAGCAGGATTGGAGAGGTGAGGTGGGACTGAGAAATTAAAGTGCAGTGGAGACAGGCTCCCTCAGAAGGGGATTCACCGAGCTCAGGGAAGCAGCTTGTGGCAGGAAAGCCTGGGAAAGCCCCTGTGTGCTAAGCTTTTGATCAGGTTTTCCCAAGGGCTTCTATGGTCTCGAGGCAATTTTTGGGACTCTGAGGGCACAGGCGCAGATCCTGACTCAAGGAGAGGTCTCCAAAGCCGGGGTCTTATGCATCAACGGAGACTCTGAGCAGTACCACCTTCCATCCTCAGCTGGTTCTGGGGTAGGCGAAGCCTTCTGGAATGCACTTTTGACCTACCAGGTCCCTCCTGTGTTCATGGTCTCTACCATGGCTGCTTTGGCTCAGGAAGAAGAGAATAATTCAGACAGAATACAGGAGTGGTAAAGAAAAAGAGCTGGGAATTTTCAGACAGCCAGGTCAAAGCCACCATCTATTGCAGTGGCTAGGGGCATTGCCTCCCGTAGGATGGGGAGTTAGCTATGACAATTCAGTCAGGGAAAGGCAAGACGTGGCAAAAAAAAAAAAAAAAAAAACAACCCCAAACAAACAAACAAACAAGCAGTGGACTGAAAACTGAGGCAAGTCTCTAACTAGGGAGCTAGGGGGACTGAGCCAGGGGACATTCTGCAGCAAAATCCTAACTCTGGACCCCATTCCTGAGCACAAACCAGGCCCTGGCTGCTACTGCCCAGGGGAAAAGGCATCTTGGACTACATATCTGTGTTTCTTCCTTCTTGCGAAACCCCTGCCTCTCCTTTTGGGGACCCTGCCCCTCCCCACCAATCAACCAATGACAAACACCACACACTGTATTACTACACTGAACTATCAGCTCCTACTGTGAGCAACCCACAGCCAGAGTTTGGGTCCCCTTGGCTGGGCGAGTTCAGTGAGATCTAGGAACCTTGGAATACATCAATCACAGTCAGATAATTATAAATTTTAAATGTCAGCTTTATACTTACCAGCACTGTTTATTTTAATATTGGTTTCCCGTTATATGTAATATACATAACTTAAAAGCACATCCATACAAATCTCCTACAAGCTGCACCTTCATAATGAGAACCCATAAACACACAATGTCTACTTCCCTTCCTGTGGCTTGGTTTTCTGTTCTTGCTTTCCCTCTTTCTCATTTCAAGTGAGAGTCATCTGCAGTGGCCCTCAGCAGGACCAGGACACAGAGGGCGAAGGGTGCAGGGTTGGGAGAGAGGGAGGAGAGAGCCCAGACAGAAAATGATGACAAGACTTGTGAGAGGGAGAGGAGGTGGAAGAAAGGAAGGATTTTGCAGCCCAGTGTCAAGACCCAAAAAATAATAATCCAGTGTTCCTCCTCCTCCTTTCCAAGTGGGGAATTTCCTTTCTTTCTTGGAAAACAGTTGACAGTGCGTGTCTTGCTGCTGTGACTTATCTTGCTTTGCTGCAAAAGGGTTTTCCTTTGCACTTGAGTAAGTGGGCAACAGACGCCGGAGAACAAATGGAATGTTTGTCCACTAGATGTAACGTGCAGAACCAGGGTCGTACTGTACTTCTATGATCTTTGTGGTCTGGCTTGCTTTTGACGTTCCGCAGGGCTTTGAAGGGGAGAGCAAGAGATTATTGTCATTGTAATTTTTTTCCCTGAAAAATCCCACCAATTCTTCAATTTGTCTGCAAAGGAAACGTAGGTGTTCAGATGTTGGTTGTTGCTGTTGGCCAACTGCTCGGCCAGCCCTGGCAGCAGTGCAAGGACGCAGTGTTTCCTGTATATATATCTATATCTATATATATATATCTATATATATATGCTTTTCCTTTCCCAGTCTCTCATCAGTGACAGTACGTTGCAGCTGGGACGTTGGTGTTGAGTCGGAGAATCCAGAATGAAGGCCCCTTCTTAACGGTTCTCTGGCTTGGGTTGGACCAGAAATGCCAGCATCTCTTCACGGAGGTCAGGATTCCTGGACCCAGAGTCGTGGGGGACACAAAGGAAGGAGGAAGACAAGAAAAGTTAGTAACTTTTTGTCACCTATCTTTAAATACATGGCAAGAGGCTGTTTTAGCTAGCCTTTACCCTGTGTCTTTGCTAATGGCTCAGGAAGACGTAGTGACTTGTCTAAGGCCACACAGCTTGTAAGTGACAGCTGAGAACTGAACTCCCATCTGTCTGATGCCAAAGCCCAAGTGTATTTGCTTGTTTGTTTCCAGGGAGGTGGTGTATCTTCCTTTGGCCTGAAAATTTGTCCAAGTTTCCTTTAATGCTGAAAAGCTAGGATCAGACTCGTTTCACTTTTTCTTCCTATCATCTCTCAGTTCTAAGAAACATTTAGTCATGATTACAGAAGTTGTTTGTTTTTCTTCTCTGTTCCCAAGAGGCCTGCCGTGTCCTGGAGATTTAACCCCAGAAAGCATTGTTTAGAAAAAGAAACTGGAGCCTGGATCCCAACACAAGTTTGACTCCAAAACTTAGTGGTTAAAGGTATAAGCTCTGCAAAAACTGAATCCTGAGTTCAAATCCCACTCCATAGCCTACTAGCTCTGTAATCTTGGGCAAGTTTCCTAACCTCTTTAGACCTCAGTTGCTCCCTCTGTAAACTGGGTACTACCACATTCAAAACAAGGATCGGCATACAGTTAAGTGCTAAATAAATACTGGCTGTTCTTGTTATTACTACTGTTGTTGATTTAACCACATACTGTTCTGATCTTGAGAGCAAGGACTGTTTTTTACTTATCGTTGTCTTTCTAGTGACCGACACTATGCCAGCACATAGCAACTACTGAAAACTATTTAACAGGTGGCATATCATTCCTGCCTTTTATCACTCACATATAATACAATCATATAAATGCGATCCTTCTCGGCTCATTTGACAGACAAGAAAACTGAGACCCAGGTTCAATGACTTAGCAAGTTGGTTAGAACCTAAGGCTCCTACTTTGAAACAGGTCAATTATTTTTTTCCCCATCTAATCAAAAATTTGATAGTAAGAAAGCTCTCAGAAGCTAGGTAGCTCGGTGAATGCCATCCTCTTGGCTGGCAGGGTTTAGGAGACAGGTCCTGTCTGAAGGAGGCAGGCCAGTGGGAGATGATGGAGCAGAAGTCACACATCTGGCCTGCGAGGATGCAGAAAAAAGACTGTGAGATGAGTGTGCTTTCCACACTCACAGCAAGAACTTCAAGGAGAAAGAACTTCCAGAAGGAAGGCTAAATCAACTGGAATAGGGACAGATGTTTCTGGAGGATTCAGGGAGAGAAGAGAAGATGAAGACCAGCAAGATGGCCACCCCACATGGAAACAGGACCTGGTGTAACAGGTTGGTGGTGGTAGTTTATGGTATGACTTACTGAGGACTCTCATCATCCCTAAACATGGGAAAACCTCGAGGGACAGGAAGCAGGTTCACAATGCTGAGCGCCTTCTGTGAGACACCACTCTGGTAGTCACTGCAATGGACTTCATGTTTATGTTCCCCACCCTCACCCCCCTGAAATTCAGATGTCGAAGCCCTAATCCTCAAGGCGATTGTATTTGGAGTTGAGACCTTAGGTCGAAGGGTGGCACCCTCACAAATGGGATTAGTGCCCTTATAGAAAGAGACATGAGAGAGATTATCTCTTTCTCTGCTCCTGGCCATGTGAGGACATATACAGAAGATGGCTGTCTGCAAACCAGGAAGTGGGCTCTCACCAGGAACTGAAATGACTGACATCTTGAACTTAGACTTCCTAGCCTCTATAACTCTTGAGAAACAAATGTGCATTGTTTAAGCCACCCAGCCTATGTTATTCTATTACAGCAGCCTGAACTGAGACGGTCACAGGTCTTTGTTTATTATCACAGCTCCAATTTATAGATTCACGCCATTAACTCAGACAAGAAGACTGAGGCCCAGGGAGGTTCCTCTGGGCACACCATGATCATGGTGTTTCTGGCTCCAAAGCCTGGGTATATTCTTTCTGCTCAATTTTGCTACTTCCTGAGGATTTCTGTCTGCCTTTTAACTTTGCTCATTGACCAATAAAGTCCCTGCCCTATAACTCAGTGGAAACAGGATTCCGGATACATGAGATATCTTCAAAAGCCCATAGACACCAGGGACATCTAAAGAATATAGTCTTATAATTTATTCTTCTTGGTTTGTTACAGCAGTCCAAACATGCAGCATTTTATTAGCCTACATTGAGTCAATAGTAATAATAGTCATAATTAGTTTTATTGAGCACTTACTATGTACCAGGCACAGTGCTAACTGCTACATACATATGACCTCAGTAAGCCTGTGTGATAGAGAATATGAAAAGTCAGTGTGGTGGTGAGGTTTCTACTATAGAGCAGATGTGGAGTCTAAGAGACGAAATCTGACTCTCTAATTAATCCCTCATGCTCCCAGCTCTACGACTGTAAAATGAATGAGCAGATAACAGTATGTATGTCAATTGTATAGCCAGGTGCCTGAAATGGAGTAAGAACTCCATAAATTATAGCAGTTTGTTACTACTATGATTAGCATCACCACCTAGCTGATGAGGAGACACATCTGAGAAAGTTAAATAACTTGCTCTACGTCATGTAGCTAATAACAGGCAGGACTGAGATTTGAATCCAGGACTGCAGGACAACAGAGCTCTTCCTTGGAGTACCAAGATGCGTCCATCCATTAAACCAACATTTTCCAAGCACTTTAAAAGGGAGTTTTCTCATTCAGAGACCTCTCCCCCAGAATCAGTGTGTCTGACTATATGGTGAGAACAAATAGTAAAGAATGTGGGAGGAAAAGGCAAGGGAGAAACATCCGCCTCTCCAGGGCAACATAAAACGGGTGACCTTTACAGAAGGATCCAAAAGAGAAAGAGAGAGGGTGTACGATGGTGCATGGGACAATGGCATCAAAGAAAGAACTAAAAGAGGGGCAAGAAGGTGGGAAGGAGACAGCCGAAGGAGCAGCGAGGTGGGCAGATGTGAAAGAGGACATGGTGGTGGGGTGGGCAGGTGTGGAGGCTGGGACAAGAGCTCTGAATGGCCAGGGAAAATGGGAAGGCAGGAGCCTGGGGGACTGGCTGAGAATGCTCCAGGGAAGATGAGGAGGAATGAGACAGGGAATGGGGAAGATATGACAAACACACAACAGACACTCTTGGAAAGCAAACAAACAGCCAGAAGACTATAACTGGATGGGGGAATGCCCTCATCTCTTCGTTTTGCAAATGAGGAAACTGAGTTCCCATGAGGGAAGAAACTGACCCATGGCCACATACCCAGTCAGTGGAATGGCAGGGACTGGAGTCAGGCCCCTGGATTCCTAGCACAGAGTTCTTTGCATCTGTGGCTAAACACCTGGTTGCACATGGACTTCCTAAGGACCAAGGTGTAAATAAAGATTCCCAGGTCCTGGCCTAGTGCTTCTGAACCAGACTTTATGGCAATAGTCCTCTATCATCTATATTCCCCAGGTGATACTGCCAGCTCAGCACCAGCTTGGCACTCTACCACTCTGAGATCTGGGGCGTAAAAATCAAGAATAATTAAACAACTGAAGGGAAAGAGGTGACAGTCACGTGCATGAAAGTCTGAGGAAAGCTGGAAGTTAGGCTCCACCCATGGTCAGTCTACACTTCTAAACCAGCACCGTCCAACAGAAATTAAGAGTTTTTAATTTTTAATTTTCTAGATTATAGATTTTTCTAGACAATATATTTTCCAAATTTTCCAGATATTTCTAATTTTCTAAATTTTGTAAATAGAAAATGTTAATTTCCAAATTAAAATTCTAAATTTTAATTTTTATTAAAAACAGTAAAAGGAGAAATTAATTTTAATCATATATTTTACTTAATTCAATATATCCAAACATTATCATTTTGACACATAATCAATAGGAAAATTATTGAGATATTTTACATTCTTTTTTTTTTTTCATATTAAATCTTCAAAACCCTACATATATTTTAACCTTAAAGCATCTCTCATTTCAGATTAGCAAATTTCGAGTGCTCCACAGCCACGGGTGGCTAGTGGCACCTATATTGTAAGCACAGGAAAACTATTTCCATCATTGCAGAAAGTTCTATCGGACAACACAGTCCAGATCAGAGTCTGACAATCTTTCAAAGTGGCAGGAAAATGTTTCAGTGCTTTTTCTTCTGACGCAAATGGGGTGGTAATCAAAGGAAGAGAAAGAAACTCTTGTATCTTTCTAGAAGGCACTGTTTTCATTTATCAGAGAAGAGGGCAAAAGGAGACGTGCTGTTTGTGAGGGTCTTTGAGATGGGCTTTTTTTTTCATCGTGATACAACATGTGACATGTGTCAAGAGCACAGATCTAAGTGTAGAGCTCGACAAATGTTTACATATGTATAAACCTGTATAACCCACCCAACTCAAGAGGCTGCCATTTCCAGCACCCCAGAAGGCTCCCTTGTGACTCTGCACTGTCAATATCATATCCCAGAAATAACCACTATTCTGACTTTTATCATCGATTAGTTTTGCCTGTTTTTGCAGTTCCTATGAATGAATGGACTCAAACAGTCTGTACCTTGTATGTCTGACTTATTTCACTCAACTCAGTGTCTGTGAGATTTTGTTCTATAAGTCTGATGAATTTCAGTAAAGTTCCAGAGAGACTGGAAGAACTCCTTCTTCAGTTTAGACCAATGAAAGCCCTGTCTGCTGTAGCACCATCTCATTCCTTTTATTCACCAAGGTATTGATGGTCCATGAGGAAACAGAAAAATATTGGGGCACCTAAGATTCTGGCCCCAGGTGCCTGAGAAATCAAGGATTTGCAATCTAGCAAGACTGATGGGATCAAGGGCTCTGGTCATCACACTCCCTCTGAGCAATATCCGGTGACCTGTGATGGAGACAGAAACTCTTGGATGGGAATGTGGCACTAGGCCTGGTAGGACTTTTTCAGATTTCCAGCTCATAGGCCATGGCCAATAAGTTTCCATTGGCCTCCATCTTTCCCACCTAAGAACCCAGTCAATCATCTCTGCCCTTTTCTTACCATTTCTAAATTCACTTTTCTGGGTCTGGGGCCTGAAACCTCAAAGAAACCTAAGAACCAGGCTTCTTCCCCATTCTGATTCATTGTATCTGGTAGAGGGTTCAAAGCTGTGCCAGGGACCAAGCCATGTGACGGGTTCTCAGATGGAAACGACCTCAGAGGATCTTACCACAGTTCCCTCCTCCCTCTCATGGCTGCTGAGCCTCATGAGCCTTACCTGTGGCTTCTTGTCCCTCTCCTCTGGGGATGGGTCTGTTTCTCTGTATACGACAGCTTTGGTTACCAGCATGTCAGGATGCTGCAGTTTGGCCTCCTTGATGGCCAAAGCCAGGGCCTGGTGGAGAAGAACAGCGAAGTGAGGAAACATCGAATATCAAATATGGGAGAGACCACAGAGACCGACAAGCTGCTTAGTGCACAGCTGGGGAAACAGAGGCCCAGGGAGAGGCTGTGATCAGAATGAAAGGGTCTTCTGGCTCCTTCTGGTTCCCATTCAATGCCCCCTCCTTGCTGGCCCCTTGTCTGAACAGGGTTAGCAGAAGTGGACATCTTCTAAGCCCACAAGGGCAGCCATCCGTGGGTAACCCAATATGGCAGGGACTGAGGGACTGGGGACTGGCCAGTGCCACTGGGAATAATGTTCCTTATCCCCATACCTGGTCTTGATCAACATCTTCGTCCCCAGTAATAATGATTCGCTTCTCGATCCTCGTCTCAGAAAACCCTCCTTTCACAGTCTGCAGGGGGAGAGGGAGGCAAGGTCAGCTCTGAGTCCTGCTGGGACAACAGCCACGAAAGGGAACTTATCCAAAGTATCTCTCAAGGGCATGGCTGGAACCAGCAGTCACCTGCTCTCCTGGCCCCCTCAGTTTTTTCCTTTTCTGGTTTTGGGACTTCAAGTGACAGATCTTGCCTGATGGTTACCACTCCCCTAACTACCAAACTGCCTGCTCTAGATCTTCCACACTCTGGTCAAATGCTGTCTCAGCCTCCCTGACCCTGGTGGGTGATCCTTCCACCTTCCTGCCTCGGTACTTCCTGAGCACCAAGTTCGTATCCCTCATGGTTCTGTGCCAACATTTTGTATGGGACCTGACATTGCTCACTAGGCTGGAGCTCTTGAAGGCACGCGCTATCTTTTGTTCATCTCTGTATCCCTTCCTCCCCCACCACCCTGTCCAGCCTGACCAGGGCAGGTGCTAAGTGCAGATTTGTTGAATGAACACATGAATGAAATGTGAATGGTGACAAGGTTCTACCTTAAATGACTTCAAACAACACTACAAGAGAAATTTCGTTGATGAAACTGACAACCGCCACTGTTTTCCGAAGGGACGGGTTTGGGTGTGAGTTTAGAAATGGGGCAGGATCTAATTGCTTGACATATTAAAAGAGGGTGGTGGCTGAAGGAAGTCCCAGCTGGAGTCAGGAGTGGACAGAGAGAAGAGGAGGCTCCCAACTGGCAGGGCCAGGAGGAACTTGGGGAAGAAGAGTTTTCTACGTTGTATGCAGTGGGGTGTGTGATGGAAAACCTTCCCATAAAGCCTTCAGTGAAGTCAACATTGCGCACTAATGCTTTGCTGAGTGTGGGCGCTTTCTGGGGACTGTGCAGAGGTACCGAGTCCTACATAGCAGGGGGCAGGGCTGAGACAGTGTGTGTGTGTAAAGGGCCAATGCCACCTACCAGACGTCTTTGGATGGCTCGGCAGAACCTGCAACTCAGCCGGGCTCCCTGGCCTCTCTCTTTCAGGGTTCTACCCTTCTGCCTTCCTCCTGGCCACTCGGGCATGGATGTGCCAGCCTATCCTCAGCCCTGTGTCTTCGCTGGCTGAGTCATGGCTGACACATCAGGAATGCCTCCCTTCTTGGCCCTTTCTCTTCCCTCCCTCACTCTGACTCCCACTCTGGTCCAGGCCCTCCATCCCTAGTCTTTACGTAATTCGCTCTCTTCTTTCTCCCATCTACCTACACATTCTGGTGGGTCTAATCTCCTTTCCTTAAACCCCTTTTCACTGGGTCATTCTCCAGTTAAGAAACCTTGATAGCTTTCCAATGGCTCTCAGACTCAGGTCCTCCATCATCATATTTGTCCTAGAATATGTCTTATTTGTCTCTATTCTGCTTCCCCTGGCCCCAGTCCAACCTAATTTCCCACAGTTACGCCCCCACATGCCGCTTATTCCTGGCAGAGACCGCTGTTCCTGTTTCCCACAACATGTATTGCTTACGGCCCCTCAAGTAGCCCCTCGCACAGAGGCCAGTGTAAGGTTGATGCTCACTAACATTTGCTCAGTGAAAGAATAAGCGAACACACAGCTTCTGCTTCCATATTCCACATTGTATAGAGCGTCTGTCTCTGCCTTCTTCTCCCTCACAAGTCCTACCTGGCTTTCTAAGACCCTCCACAAACACCACTTTTTCCAGAAGACCCTTCCTCACACATCGAGCCTTCTTTATATCACCCCTCTCTAAATCTCTCCAGCACTTAAGGTCTGTAAGGTGCAAATGCCATGGTTCACTATTACTTCCAAGGAGATGGTCTCGTCCCCCAAGCCTGGCTGTCAGTGTCGAAGGGCAGGTCCATGACTAGGATAACCCGTAACACAGAACAAAGCACACAGCACTCCAGAGACTGGAAACATCAGTCTGGACAGGTCTTCTCTGTCCATGTTATAAGGCAGAGCGATGGCAATGACCTTCCCGAGCCCCACAGCCAGGCTGGGGGCATATGGCACCCTGCTGCTACTCACTTTGGTAACATGGGTGGTGGTGGAGGTGGAGAGGGTTTCCGCAGTGGCGCCGTAGGTGCTGGTGAGGACATCTTTCCCGATGATCTGCAGAATATAACCACCCCCACCCCGGGGTCAGGTGAAGACTCTGGGGTCTGCCAGGTGGGGACAGGGGTGGGGTAAACCAAGGGACGAGCAGGGGTCCCATCAAGGTGAAGTTTGGAAGCCAAGATGCTACGAACCACTGAGTCTTAAGAATTCGGGAATACTGGAATCTTCAGAATGTTAGACCCATGAAATCCTCAAACTCTGGAATCTAAGATTCCTAGAACCTGAGATTCCTGAGGCTCAGAATCCTAACAAGACCCTAAAATTTAAGAATCCTGGCATCTTGGAAGAATAAACAGAGGAATCCAAGGCAGAAACAGCCCTCTTGATCCTCCACCCTCTCGGAACCACGAACACGCTCGCTCTGGGGCTAGATGATGAGAACGACAGATCTGGAGGATGCAGGAGGTGCAGGAGACTTCACAGGACAGACCCGGGCTCACGGGGCAGCCACCAACAGAGCCGGGTCAAGAGTCCAAGCCTCTGGACTCCCAGTCCATTGCTCCTCCTGGTCAGTAAGGAGAGCAGATGCAATAAAGCTGTCATCACAGGTACCACCAAGGGGAGGGGCCACTCCACCTTCACACTGCCAATGCCCTGCCTGCATGTGTGTGCGTGTGCGTGTGCGTGTGCGTGTGTGTGTATGAGGGTTGAAGGGCAATGGACGAGATTCTGGTGGGCTCCAAAAGCCCTGTGGGCCTCTGAAAATTAGGCAGCTTCCTGGTGCTGCACTTAAAAGAGGAGCCTTCTGGACTCTGTACTGCACTTGCTTGGGCCACCTGTGGACCCGGGTCCACATTCTCAGCGTGGAGTCCCCTAGCCTGAGCTGGCCCTGCCCACTTACCGGAGAAAGAGAACGGATTTCCGTGGCCACCGTCTGTGGGCCTGGGATCATGGCAGCTGCCCCCTTCCCGGACTTGAGACTGTTCTCCTGGGGAAACAATAGTGCTCAGATGGCCAGGTCTCAGGTGGGCGGGCCCCCAGGATGGCCAGAGTACATGGCCACGTAGCTCTCACAGCCACAAGGTAGAGTAGTGACATTAGAAGCAGAGAGCCGAAGGCATCCTTCAGTTCAGCCTCCTCTCATTTCTCATGCACTCACTTACTCATTCATACACTCACTCACTCATCTGCTTACGTACTAATACACGCACTCAGTCATTCAACAAACATTTAAAGAGTGCCTGGCATTAGGGACACTGTGGTGAACAAGACATGGTATTGCTCTCTGCAGGCACTAACCAAGGGGCTGAGACAGTGAGGTTCTCGTCCCGGCCTTGCCACATTCTAGCCACATGACCTGGGGCAGAGCTACTTCTCCTCTACGGGCCTCATGGATTTACCTATAAAAAGGGACCCCTGCAATATAGGTTCATCAGTGATAACAAATGTCCCACTCTGGTGGGGGATGTTGATCATGGGGGAAGCTGTGCAAAAGTGGGGGCAGGGAACATATCGGAAATCTCTGTATCTTCCTCTCGATTTTGCTATGAATCTAAAACTGCTCTAAAAAAATTGTCTGAAAATTATTTGTTTTAAAGGGACATCTGCCCCACTCTCACAGAGATGTTATGAGGCTAATGGAGGAGAAATCTATAGGATTAATATAGGTATACAGGCCAGCTATTAGTAACAATAACAGCTATTGTTTTCTGAGTACTTGCTGTGTACTAGGTATTACCCTAAGGATGCATTATCTCATTTAATCCTCAGAATGAATTGTTTTAAAATTCCTGTTTTGTAGTTGAGAAACTGCAGGGCCAGAGAATGTTAAGTGGCTTGTTCAAGTCCCCCAGCAAATTAGTGATAGAGCCCAGATTTACATCCACGTTTGTCAGACTCCAAGTCCAACACGCTCCTTCTGCAACACCCCTCTGCCCTCGGAATTCTTACCCTTGAGCCAGCTCTCCTGGTCCTACGTTGGATTCTGACTGCCAGATTATCATGGAATTGGCCCTGGCCTTACTGGCCCACATCTAGCAAGGGGCCCGGCCAGCTGCCAGACTCTGCTTCCCACTTTCTGCACCATCTCAGGGCTCAGCCTTGACCGTCCAGAGGCCCAGAGCTGTGTCCATTCTGCAGCTGCCGAGCCGCCGGATCCTGGTCCTGGTCTGTGCATGCTACTAGATCTGGACTTCTGCCTGCCGGGGGATGGGTGAGGACAGAAACCTTCAGCCTTTGTCCTGTCTGTTCCCCATGCCTGTCGGTGACCTGGTCACATGGTACACCATTCACAAGCACTTTTTCAGATGGAGCCCCAAAATGTGGCATCAGCAGCAGGCCTTAAAAAGACAGCCTTCCAGGCTCAATGCTTCCTTCCTTTCTCCCGGCTTAAGAAACAACCACTAGGCACTTTGTCAGTCCAGGCCATTCTCCCCTAAAACCTCTTCTGCCACTGCTTTCTCTTTCTTGGGCAAAGCCTCACGTCCACCTTCACACTGAAAACAGAGGCCACAAATGGGGACATGAGTCGTTCAAAACAAGGCATCATCATCTGTTCTGCTTGTCTCCCCTGTATCTCAAACAATCAGTCCTCTCTCCTACCTCGAGGAGGAGCGGCTTCTCTCCTGACCAAGGCGATGACACCATCTCTGCTCTGGACCCTTCCTCCCATGCACTCTGAGCTCTCCTCCTCGCCATCCTCTCTCTGGGCCACCTGAGCCACTCGAGGCTTCCTCATCAAGGCCACTTATCTCTTTAGCTGTAGCCCAGATCTTTCTTTTAAACCCAAACCTTTAAAACCACTTGTGTACTAGACATTTCCCCCCTGGAAATGTCCCATAGGCACTCAGACTCATCAGATCCAAGATGGAACGTGCTGCCTCCTCTCGCTCCCGACACGTACCTGACCCAAAAGAGCACTCTGTCCAGTGCTCTGTGTTTACATCAGTGCTTCTCGGACCTGAGGGGCATCACATGGAAGACATGTGAAGGCAAAGACCGCTGGGCCCCACCTCAGAGTTTCTGAGTCAACAGGTCTGGGGTGAGGCCCGAGAATTTGCCTTTCTAACAGGTTCCCAGGACTGCAGTTTGAGAATGGGTGGGCTGGTGAGCAACATCACCAGCCCATCTTCTCTTCTGTCAACCGGAACACTCTATCAATGACCGAATCCTGCGCTTTCCTCCTCCAGGCCTCCCTTAACCCCATCCCTCTCCTCGGCATCTACCTCCTCACACTCTGGCTCTGCTCCAGCCCCTACACCACTTCCCTGCCTTCTCTTTTGGTCTCCCCTAATAGCACGTGGGCTCAGGGATACTGTCTGTCTCCTTCAGTGCTGGATTCAATTGCCTGGCACAGTACTTCACACGGTGTGGGTGTTCAGTAAATATTTGCTGAAGGAAGGAGGGAGGAAAGGAGAGGAGGAGAAAGGAAAAAAGGAACCCACACCCCAAGGAATTTTCGCTTCGGTCATGTTCCACAAAGATTGCTAGAGTAACCTTTCTAAAACACAGAAATTCACATTTTAATGACCTCATGCTCCTACTTAAAAAGTTCAAGTGATTCTCCATGGTCTCCAGGATGAATTTTAACTTCGCGCATGACATTCGAGACCCTTCGAGCCCTGGCCCAGCCTTCCTTTCCAGCCTCTTCTCCCCCTTCCTTTCCCCCACACACTTGACATTCACTTCATTGACCACATACTAGGCCCCTTCACACCCTAGCCCTGGTGCTTACCGTTCCCACCGCCTCGCCTGGAATACGTTCCCCTATGATTGCACTTCAATTTTATCCTTCAAGTATAGCTCGAATGTCACTGCTTAGATAAAGCCTCCCCTGGCTCCTATGGTATCACCCACACCTCTTCTCCCCATGCTCCCTGAGAAAGCATAATGATGAAGGCAGGAAAGAAACGAGAGCCACTCACATCACGGACCATGTACTGTGGTACTGAGCTCTCTCCTGAGGGCTTCACACCGATTCCCCTAGCTCATCCTCACATCGACCATTTGACAGATGTGTGATTATTGCCCCTCCTCCCATTTTACAGAAGTGGAAAGTGAGGTTTGGAGAGGTTCAGGTAACTTGCCCAAGGTCATCCAGCCAGGAAGTGGGAGAGCTGGGCCTTGTTCACCACTGTGTGCCCAGGACCAAAATGCTGGGGCACAGCGCATCAAATCTGCCCAGGATTATTATGTGGACAAACGAATACTAGCAGGCAGTATCTTTTCTTCAACTCTGTGTCCCCGTACTGGCAGATAGAGACTAATAAATGTTTCTGTAACAAATGAATGGGCAATGGATGGATGAGTAAATGAATGATGTAACTGCCTACACATCATAGCATGAACTGAATTAAATTTAGCCCTATAGGCAACCTGATGCCATATGGGGAAGGGTTGAAGGGAGAAGAGGAACTCAGTGACCAGGGAGGAAAATGTGCGAGCTGGTAATTGGTTTGGGTTTATTTATCTTAAAATCTTTGTTTCCTCAAAATCTACCTGGCAAGGTAGTCTAAATTAATGTAATTCTCTTCTTATGTGTATATCAGGGGTTTGGCAAGAGAAAGCATTTGAAAACTTCTTGACAGCTCAAGATACCTCTGACCCAGGCACTGATACATGCCCCAGCCCCAACCCAAGCTCTTACCCCAGCCCTAGACACATGCATCCAGTTTTCACAATAATCGGGATGAGAGAACAGAGCAGAATGATTGAGGTGGACAGTAGGGCTTTCGGAGTCAGAATGCCTGGGTTTGACCCGGTTCTACTACTTATTGGTTGTGTGACCTTGGATAAGTCATTTTACCTCTCTGAACTTCAATTTCCTCATCTGTAAAGGGTGGAGATAAAAAAGAGGATCCACCTCACAGTTTTTGCGAGGACCAATGAGATCATTGCCCAGCACTAAAACCTGTGTACTGAATGCTATCTGTTCTGTGTCATCATTAAAGGATGTTACTGGACTCTCTTAAGAACTTGTGAACCAGGCAGAATCGGATTATTCCCATTTTACAGATGAGGAGACCTGAAGCCAAGGACCTCCCCTCCATAGGTCAGACAGCAAATAGGCAGCGGAACCACAGTCTCTCGGAAGAAGGTCCAAAATCCTGAGCTTCCAAATTAGGTTCACCACACACCTACTGACCAGTACTACTGAAGTATTGACATCTGACCAAGGCGAGGAAGTACCTGAGACTTGAGAAAATGCATATCCTCCAGGAGGACAGGTCCTCCAGAAGGACCTTCAGGCACAATCCTCGGGCTTTGCCAATAATCAAATAATCAAATAATCAAATAGTACTATCCTTCCTTTACCCCTGCTGTTGCTAAGATGGCCCAGATACCTGAGACCTACAGATTCCACCTCCCACATTATTCAATTTGGAAAACTGAGGTCTGACCGGATGCCCTATGGCAACTATGACTAGACAATTTGACCCTATGTCCCAGGCCTGACACGAGGAGGGCAGATGAGGACTTCTCACAGCAGCCGGTGGTGTTGGCTTGTTATCTGGCTGTTTCGGGGGCAAGGGTGCTGGTCAGAGAGGAAAACCTCCTGGGTCCTACTTACCATGGTGGTCGATATGGTCTCTGTGGTGATGGAGGGAGCAGTTGTTATGAACTCCTTCCCCCCTGGGGCAGTCCCATCAACCTGCTGGCCAGAGGAGGAGTCATGAGAGAGAGAGCTAGCAAGAGCGAGAGCGAGCACCAAATACACCTGCAGCAACTGTCACCTAGGCTCACAACATTCCCAGTTACAAAGTGACAGGCTGAGTGAATGAACATGTACTTGGTGGAGGTGGCGGCCACACAGAGACCAAATTACAGAGGGGCCTCATTTCGGTGTTATTTCGGTGTTATTTGACAAAAGAAAAATAATCCTCGACGATTTGACCAATTCTAGTCAAATTTCAATGCATGTACTTTTTGATTTGGTGATCCCATTGCTAGGAATTCACCCTTTGGATATAAACTTTGAAATTTTGCCAAGAAGTATGAACAAGGAAGTTCACTGCAGCACTCACTGATGCTGCAAAAGACAAAAACAAGCACAAGTCCACTGATGGGAGACTGTGTGAAAAATTAGGGTCCACCCCTGAGTAAGATGGGTTCACATATGTCAGCAAGGAGTGATCTCCAAGAAAATTATTTTTTAAAAGTAAGAATAAAAGAGAACAATCTCTTTTCGGTGAAAAATTTCAATATCTAGAGATGTAAGTATATATGTTGGTATATGCATACATATTTCTCTGGGAATCACAAGAAAAATTTCAGTTGGTTCTGTTTGAATTTTGTAACTGTGAATATTTTGTTGTTGTTTTGTTTTGATGCCAGTAAGAATTACTGAGCTGTGGAATTTGGACCCATTTTTAGTTTTCTTTAAATTTCTCTGTGTGAAAGCAAATCCAGAGTCTCGACCGCTGTGCTAGCAGCCTCATAAACCCCTATGCATGTTATAAAAGTGGGAGGAAAATATTCTGGAAACAACAGAGCTGCCCATGCTGTGTTGGTTTAAATTTAATTTTAGTTTTTGAGACAAACACTGGTCTCCAGGGCAAGAAAGCCCTCAGGGCGGCAGCTCTTCTGGCCAAGAAGAACCAAAACCCACAATCTCAAAGCTTAAAAACCACAAAAGGAACTTAGGAAATGCATTCTAAATAGTGTGCCTGTGCCACTTCATGACAGTAACTTTCTGCAGGGTACTAAGTACATTTCATCTTGCTAAAACAAATTTTTTTTTTCAGTTTGTTCATTTTGCCAATCTGATATAGAACCCCTATGCATAAAAAAATGACCCAGCGTGAGCCATTCTGACTGAAGCTGGATTGGGTTCTGGCCCCTTCTCTCCCCAAGCAGCCTGCGGGGTACCTGGGTTACAGGAAACCTCTCCAACTCCTTCAAACAGTCTGAAGCCATGATCCTAATCCACTAGCCACTAGTCTCTATAAAACTCCCAGGAGGGCAGGGGAAACATATCATCCCGATTTTACAGGTGGAGAAGTTGAGGTTTTAAGAGGTATAGTCTGCCCAGGACAGGAACCCATTCCACTGCCCATTCCCAGAGCTCAGGGAGGACAAGAAAGCTTTGAAGAGCATCACGGTTAAAATGGGGGCTCTGGGGGAGCCAAGGTGGCAAGGATTGGCCAAGGGGTTGTCCATGGTGGGGATCCCAGCCCCAAATGCCTTATAGTTGTGTTCAGGATACACTGGAAGGCACAGGTTACCTGGGTGTCCACAGTGGTGGCTCTGGTCTGCAGTACAGCCTCCGGCTCGATCTTCTTCCTGATGGCCAGGCTGCTGACTGTCATGGTTTCTGTTTTCACAGGCTGTAGGGAGATGAGACATTCCATAACTCAAGCCCAGGCATGAGTCCCACTCACAGGCAGCTGTGGTATAGGGTCAGCAGGTTATCTCCCACCCCTGCAGCTGGCCAAGTCTCCAGAAGGGTATGCCGATCGGGCCAAAAGAGGGTTGGTGTGACATCACAGACTAACAGCTCAAAAGAAGAGCCAGAACTGCCAGCAGCACCCAGACAGGCCTGCCCATGACCCTGCAACCACACAACCTGGTGGTGACTATGCGCTGCACTTTAGGCTACCATTAAGTGAATATCTACTATTCAGGTAATATGCTCTATGCCAAACCCCACACTAAGTATTTTCTCTATATATGTAACACTGAATCCTGAATGACTGCAATGGTTATGCCACCACCTCTTAGCTACTTCATTTGAACTGTTCTTTAGACCAGGAGTCACATACCTGGAGGCCCACAGGGGCCAGGCAGGAGATATAAACAAGTGGGCTTGTTGAAGACTGGGGTGAACTGGAGAGCACATGGGGTTCTACTCAGGTTTGGCCAACTGTAGCCACGGCTTCTGAATGACTGGATCATCTGACCTTTTTTAATGATATGAAAAAACTCCTGGATTTTATATTCAATATCCTGGTTTTTAAATCAAGGTCAAAGAAAACACATCTGCTAGCCAGATTTGGCCCAGAGCCACCAGTTTACAACCTCTCCTCTAGAAGTCTGAAGAAGTCTGAAGTTAAAGGATCAGTTTCTTCTGAGTCTTCCACTGGGTCTAGTTCACGGCAATATATACAGCAGGTATTACCATACGTGAGCTGAATGGATGAATGAAAGCTAGCTTGTCATCTGGGTGGGAGGGTAGTGAGAGGAGATTCTTAGAGATGGTGGTAACCTGGAGATCTATCCGTTCACTCAATCATCTATTAGTGCCTGGCATGTGCAGGCTTAGAGAAACTGCCACCTGGTAGGAAAGCAGACCTGTTGGTCACTAACCTGACTACTTGGTATACTGCCAGGAGAAAAGCATTACCGAGCAAGGGGGCTGTGGAGGAGACAATACTTTTCTGCCCAGGGTGGTCAGGAAAGTGTTTGCTAGGAAAGTGACATCTAAACTCTCTTCTGGAATATGAAAAGTTTGCAAGGCAGAGAAAGGAAGGAAAGCTCTTCTACTCAGAAGGTACAGTATGGAATAAAAGCCCAGAGTGAATGAGCTCATCTTTCAATGCCTAACGGATAGGGAAAGGGGAGTGTGGTGGGAGGCAGGCTGGGGCTGGAAGAGATGAGGGAGCAAAGGAATAACGTGACAAAGATCTTCTGGAGGAAAGACACAAAGCAAAGAGGCCCAGACACAGTCTATCCCTGTGCCCCCTCGGTGATGATGTTTTCTCTTCTCTAGGAGTTTCCACTGCTGCCCCAGAGCCAGATGGATTTAGAATGTTGCCCCTTCCCTGGGAAGCCCAGGCCCCAGGGAGAGGAGGCCAGGGCAGGATTAGCAAAAACCATCGACTTTCAGACTGGGCCATGGGAGGCCCCACAAGTCCACGAGCACATGCTCTCTGCAGCGCCATGCAACACAGGCGGGAGAGGAGCGGCCGACTAAGACCAGACTGCCCATCGCCTCTTGAAGCGATGGGGTGACAGGGTTAAAACGCCAAGGAGTGCATGTTAGGGGTAAACCGAGATGGCAAACATGCGAGCACAGAACCATGCTGGTCTGTGGAGGGGCAGTCATGCAACATGAGACAGAGCTCCAGGTTGAGGGACTCTAGGCTGCAGGCTGGTGGCTTAGTCTTCTCACAGATGGCCCAGGGCCCTCTGAACATGCAGTATCCCGTGGGCCCAGTCTCGATGATGCTCCACAGTACCTCAAACTGGGGCATATCCGGGGTGGAGCAGGCCCCTCGATCCGGGCTGTCCTCGATGCCCCCGGACTCATCATCCTGGCTGGGGCCCCTCTTGCTAAGATCCCGGGAGAACACCAGGCCCTCGGTTTCTGAGTCACTTTTGTCTCGGTCGAGCTCAGGAAGGCTGCGGGAGAAGTCTTCGAAGGCGCTGCCATGGTAGTCACCAATGACCGTGAAGTCGACCTCAGCCTCCAGGCTAGATGTGGAGCTGACTGTGATGCTGGAGCACTTACGCTCAATGGCCAGGTGGTTGTCCTTCAGGAACACCGCGTCCCTCTCCTGGTCCTGGTCCTCGTCTCCTGTGTCACTCTCTGGGGCCCTGGGACGTGGTGGTTTGACTTTCTCTTCCGAGCCCTCCCTCAGCCCTGCTCTCTATGGCCAGATAAAATCAAAGGAACAGGGGTGTGGGGCGAGAGGGAGAGAGAGAGAAAGAGAGAAATCAAGATGGTGAATGACAGAAGAAATCTCGGGGCCACGTCGATGTCCCAAATGGAAGAGAAGGTCAGGAAACAAAAAACAACCCCAGGGAAAGGTTCTCTGATATCATAACAAGCTGAAAAAAACTGAAAACTCCACAAGAGTGGGAAATGCTCCTTTCTGAGGGTCTCCTGCTGATGGCAAAGCAAGTACAAAGCAAACTTCCTGCCAGTTGTCCTGGACAGGAGGCTCCATCCAACATTTGGATCTGGGAGCTAATCGGAAGCAGCATTGCGCGCAAGGCAGGGATGGGAGCCTGGGTCCCAGGACCATCCGTGCAGGCTGGCATCGAGAGAAACCACAGAGGGAAACCCAGGGATCAGGGAAACCCAGGCTGGGGAGGCAGAGAGGCTGGAGCCAAGAGCTTTCAAGAACAAAGAGGAAGCCAGCACGGTTTGTCAATTCCACTGAGTCTCCATGGGAGGGGTCGGCATCATCTTGAGGGAGGAACAATATAGGGTAATTCCTGGGAGCTGGGTGCTACATCGGTTCAACCCTAAGCTCCATGAGTGGGTGGGCAGGCAGACTGCGGGGTAGAGGTTCTGGTCCCATCAGTGTAATTGACAACAGCAGGCCAAGGAAATGCTGGAGGGGAACCAGCAACTCTTGTCTGACATACATACCTCTCAACTGTCAGGGATTAAACACCATACACATTTGGGGCTGGTTCATGACATTCCTTTTTGAGACCAATCTAACACCCACCAAATATTTTTTTAAGTATTTGGCTTCAGGTTCTAGAGATTCAGTGCACTTAGAAAGTCACTTGCTTAACAAGCGTCCACTTAGCCAGTTTCTGGAAGGTTGAGAGGTGTGAGGACACACTGCAGACAAGTCAGAGTTGAGCTTCCGCATGAAGCACTGCCAGAGCAGGTGGGAATCTAAGGCAGAGATGCACCCTGGCCAGACGAAGATGACCGAGTGATCAGGGCACCAAGGGGCTACAGAGACCTGAGGGCCTGAGGGACTGGCGAATCTCAGGCGCCCCCCTTTCCCAGGGGGGTTTGCTGCTAAACTGGTGACGTGCTTCTCTTCCCTGACCGCGTCTCCGGATTTGTTCTGGATTAGAGAAGATAGTTAGTCTTAAGGAGGCAGGAGAGAACTTGGCACTGGGATGGAGAGGGAACCAGAAGTGAAGGATGGAAACTGCTAGACTGTCAGCTTCTCCAAGGCAGGAGAACCAGGGAAGGGAAAGGATGAAGGAAGGTCACTGGACAAGCCAAGCAAAACAGGTAGAGACCCGGCAGGTGGGGGGCAGCAAGGCAAAGCAAGTATGTAGTTTGCTGGCGGTAGTACCGCCTTCTCTACGGGGGCTGTGTGACTCTCTGGGCACCAGGTCACCAAAAGCTGAGGGTCTCTGTGGCGAAGCTAACATAGGCCAAGCAGATGAACACGTCATTCTGCCTGGGCTACACTCAGGCCCATTTAGGGAAAAGAACTCATAGGGATGAACAAGCAGCCTACGATTGCACTAACGACGAGGGGCTAATAAAACATGCTTCTAAAGAGCTACGCAGCATGCGGTCAGCTCCCCCCGCTGGGGACAGCGTCAGGGGCAGGGGCTCACGTGGCCAGTTCCCCCAGTAGCTTCCTCCAGCGTAGTTTCACAGCCCGAATCTGGGGAGATGAGTTCGGGCTCCATGCATCCTTCGTAGTGGAATGCGGCAGACGTGCCCTCCCTGAAGTATCTGGTAGCAGGTGGCATCACTGAGAAATGTGCGGCCTTGGGGCTGGCAATCTCCTCTGGGGCCTGGAGTTGGACGAAGCCCAGGTCCAAAAGCTGATTGCGCTGATGCTCTACCTGCCCTAGGGGGGCCTCCGAAGACAACTCACTCGGAAAGAGCCTTGTTTCGCCCTGACTCACTCGGCGAGCTTCAGCTCCATGGGTCTCAAAGATCCGAATTTTGTTGGCCACCGAGGTCTTGCTAATATCTTCCAGGGAGCCCTCTTGGCCCCCAATCTGGAAAGGAGTCATCTCCTTTTGCTTCCCTGCAGGGAACCCTAACCTCAGGGGCACAGCCCCCTCGATTTCTTCAAGGACAACTCTAGGCTTTCTGCTGGCGATGGGAGGTGCTCTGCGCTCACCTCTGTCCAGAGTCGCCACTGGCTCTACTCGGTCCTTGGGCTCCGGGCTCTCTTTAGGAGGATGGGCATGTTTGAGAAACATAGGAGATTCTTCTCCAAAGGGATCTCTGAGCTGCAAAGGCTCCTCTAACCCACGAGGGGCTGGGCTTGAAGAAGCATCCTCTGGAGGTGCCTGAGCCTGAAAGGGACTGGAGGAGGTTGGGAGTGGGTTGATCACCTCCATCTGAAGAAACGCCATCTGAACCTTGCTGTCCTCCGTCGCAGGTTCTCCTGTTTGGGTGTGAACCAGTCCCCTGTCTTCAGGCAGGAAGTTTCCTCTGTCTGGTTTGGCCGGCTTCCATGGAAGGGCACAAGGCGGGACGTCTGGGTGCATACCACCTGCTCTGTGAGGTGAGTGGTTCTTCCGTCCTGCCAGGGGACTTTTCTCAGCCTGTCCCATCAAATCTCCACTCCTGGGGCCCTCTTCCTCTGTGGCAATAGTGGATGCTGGGTGGGTAAATTCTCCTTCCACCCCCCGCCCAGCCTCTTCCCAGTCCTCAGCAAATGTCTGCCCTGCAGAAGATCTCTTACTGAACTGCTCGAAAAAGATTTCCAGGTCATTTGGTCTTCGGCGGTTCCTGTGGGGTCCCAACCCTTCCTCCAAGGAAGCTGTGCGCGCTTCACTGCCTTCATCCTTGTTCCTGCTGGAGGCTGCAGTAGAGCCCCATGGGTCCAAGGAATTCAGCTCAGAGCTCACTGCAAGCTCCTCTGAGAGCTCCGGCCTCATCTCACCTCCAGGAGGGGCTTCCAGGTGCTCTTCTCTCTTCTCCAGTGGTGGAGGGAGGATTTGGTCTTCAAAATCTTTCTCTCCATAGTTTAAATAGAAGCTCCTCTCTGCAAAGGAAGTATCGGTTTCATCGCTTGAGTCGGCTCTGGCTTCCACATGGGCTGAGTCCAGCAGAAATGACTTGAGTCCTCCCTTGTCGGAGGCTGGAGAGGGGACATCCGCTTCTGCTGGCCTGGTCCCCGGGACAGTGGTTCTTCCACAAGTCTGGAACTCCTCCAGCTGCTTCCTCAGCTCCGTCTGGCCCTCCAGCTGACTACCTGAGACACAGAGCTTTCTGATGGTTGCCTCCCCAGTGCCCGTCCTGAACTGGGAGCTCTCAAGGAGCTTTTCTGCCAGTATGCATCCTCCTGGGCCTTCCCTGACCGAGGGGCCTTCCTCCCACACTGACTCGAAGTCTTCAGGACTTGCGATCATTCTTCCTTTTTGCTGGGTGTTCGCTCTTCTGGCTCCCACCATTTCTTCTGTGGCCACTTCAACTTTGAACTTGTCTACCAGGACGTCTACCTTGGAGAGTCTGCCATCAGCAAGGATATCTGCGAGGCCTGCCTCACTTTCTTCTTGCTGCGTGGCGGTCACTTTTAGAAGTCTGAGTTCTTCTGGCCTAGTGTACTTTCTTTCAATAAGTACCCAATGCTCTGAACCCTGTGTTTCAATCAGAGCAAGGAGAGTTAACATGAAATATCAGGCACCTGAAGAACGGGTCACCTTTTCCCTCTGCAAGGAGGGATTCATCTACCACTGAAAGGTCAACACATCCCCAGAACTGGCTGGGGAGGGGAAGGTATGACAATGCCAGTCAGCCTCATCAAGGCTCCTCTTCCCATCAAAGCACTCAACAAGTTATTACCAACTCCCCTCAACCACTGCCCCAACTTGGTAAAATGGGATGAGGTCTCCTGCCCTCTCTGTGTTAACCATGGGGAAATGGAGATCCACGGATGGGCCAGGACTCTTCATCTGCCTCTTCTAATAATATAACTGCCACTGTCGGAGGGGAAAGTAGCTGACATCGCATGGAATCTTTGAATGTCAGAGCCAAAAGAACTCCTAAGACACTTCCCATCCAATCTCCTAATTGTGCAACTGGGTAAACTGATGCCTAGAGAAAGTCAGTGACTTACCCAAGGTCACAGTAAGCTGATGGTAGAGTCAGGAAAAGAGTGCCTGATCTTTGATGCCTGAGATCTTTGCTGACTTATCTCACAAAATATGGAATATGGGTCCCAACTGTGATATAATGTCAAATTGAGGGGAAGTATTGAGTTAAGTTCCACGGATCACAGCCTAAAGTCTGACCTTTCTGCAAGAGCTTCTGGAAAGAGATTAGATCAAAAAAAATACCAAATGGCCAGCTTCTAGAGAGGTTAGTGCCAGTCATCACAATGGCATGAACAGCTTGAATTTCGTGGGGTTCATTCCCAAAGAAACAGATACCAAGGCCTATTCTTGAGGAATTCTAACAAAATCCATAAGAGTGAAAGGACTGACCAGAACACATCGCAGAAGGAAACAACCAAAAGACACTGGTGTCATCAGAGGTCAGAAGCATCAACGAGAGCAAAGCGCTGTCAAATCGTCAACAAAACAGCCCTCCACCTCCCCTGGAGTCCTCTGGACAATGCTTAGGAGGAAAATGATGGACTTCTAGAATCATTCCAAAAGCAAGAAGGCCATTGGGATTTTGAACTTACAGCCACAGAAGACATTGTTCACACACAATCTTAATGGAAGTCCAATATGTAACACAAATATGGGGCTGTCCTGTTGCAGTTGGGGACCTGGGCTGTCCTAGTGCCCTGAGGTACTGCCCTCCTTCGAAATCACTGCCCCTCATGGTACCGATGTGGAAACTGAGGCCATTTCAGTTTATACTGTCATCAGCCTAGCAATGATGGCCAAAGATGGTCCATGAGACTCCTTCTGGAAGATTCCTGCCCCAAATGTAACTAGAAACTAGTTTTTAAGAAACTAGAAGCTTAGAAACCAGAAGTTTAGAAACTAGGCTGAGTGAGGTGGGAAGTGGCACACGACAGAAAGATTGTGTAGGGAAAAAAATGGAAGCACATACTTACATTAGTTACTTCGTGCCAGGCAATGTCAGCCTCTGTCTAACTTATTAAATTTAATGCAAATGGCAACCTGTGAAGCAGGTACTGGTACTCTTATTTCAGAATGGGAAACTGAGGCTGCCAGAGGAGAGAGGACTTGCATGAATGACAGAGCGAGCACTGAGGGAAAAAGAGGCTCTGCTTGTAACAAGTGAAAGATATGTAAGATCTTAAAGAGAAAAAAAAAAAAGACTGAACAAAAAATGAGAAAAGCTTCACTGGCACCAAGACATTGGCAGAGCTGCACCTGGCCCTGGAAATTGGTCCAAAAGTGATTCCAGCCAGATTACAAGACGGGGATGATGTCAGAGTAGCCCAACAGCCATACTCTCCACTGAGCCAGGGGACCTGCAGTGCCTGCTCAGAGCACCCCTGCTATCAGATGGAGGCACTGGGACAAGACAGGCCAAAAAATGAGCTGGGAGCGGAAGTACAGCCAACTCTGCTCCCATATAAGCCACTGTCAAGGAGAAAATCTCCAGCCAGGCAGTTCTGCTGACTCTGGGCTGGTCAGGCCCCACCTCGAGCTCTGTCACATTCTGGGCCCTGCTCTTTATAGGAGACTCCCAGAGAAGGGGATCCAGGATGAGGAACCCCCTAGAAGCCATGCCCTGGAAGAAACTTGAAGAATGACGGGAGGTTGCTGTTCAACTCTGAAGGGCCTTCTTTCCTGGAGGAGGATGCAGAGCAGATCTAAGGGGCCTGGGGACAGAGTGAAGCCCACGGGCAGGTGTTCAGAAGGGCAGATAATTCAATATGAAAACTTCCCAATGATGACCGAAGACAAAATGAACTACTATTAAAACAGCGAGAGCCCCCTCTGTAGAAGGGGTCGGATGGACCGTTTTCAGGAATGCTGATGAAGGGCACATGTTCCCCTCCTGCCCCAATATGGACACCTGTCCTTGGCTCTAGGAGCATCTCCGTGCTCCAGAGCATCACTGTTTCCCTGGCCTTGGGATGATGTTGACACCTGTCCAACTTCTCTCAAGAGAGTGCTGGTAGTTTCGTTTTTACTTTTACATTGAAGAAAATTTCAGAGTAAAACTACAATTTATGTTTTATCACTTATGTAGCTGACTCATGTCTTTTTTACAGTTCTATCATGTCTTCAGCAGCTACGAAAATTTTCTGGGGATTGAGAAAGGTATATGCCCTCACACGCACTGTGCCAACAGAGTGGGGTCAGAAACCAGAGAGAAGGAAGTTTCGCCCAGATGATCAATTGGTATCTTTCAATCTTGACAGTCTATGAAGTCCCAGCAGAGAGGGAGGATGCAGCCCCCCACTCCCTGGGCCTGGGTTCCACCTGGCATCCATGCAGGTCCATAGGAAGTTCCAAAGCTCTCTGTCCTGGGGACAGAGGCAATGCCCTCCTCCCTTAGAACACTTGCCTGACCAATATCTCTACAACCCCAAAGATACTACTTGGAGCAAGATGCCCACCTTGCCTGCCTGGAGACCCTGACAGATCCAAGCTCCAAGGGGCGTTTAGAGAATGGATGGGATGCCATTCCCCCACTAGCCACCGCTAGACCCTACTCAGACTTCTGAACAGAGACAAGACCTCAGGGAAGAAGGCATTTAGGTGCCATGACTCCTCATTTCAAGCTTAGAAAGCAGGGCCTGAGGGGAAGAGATCATTTCTACCTCTCTTTGAAGCCAGAGGTGACTCAGGCAGTTCTGTCTTCACTGAATGGTTTCGGTCCTGATTCCTGGGAAACAATAAATGAGGGAGGGGCCTGCCCTTGATGGATCCTTGGAACAGGGATGCTCACTTGTCACAGCATGGGGATAATACGGCTACCCACTGCCCCCATCTGCGTGGCAGAGTCTGGTCCTCCCCCTTCACCCCAGAGAAAGGATTGTCTTAAGACCACCAGGGTGGTCCTGGGTGGGTGGGGAGGTAACAACAGTAACCTCAGGAGATGCTGCGAGGCTTTTCTGAGTGAACACTTCCAAGCCTGTGGCCGTCCCAGGCTCAGGTGCCAAGTTCTGCTGAGAGATGTCCCGGGTCCTCTGGGACTGCAGGGGAGGCCCAGGGCCAGAGGAAAGGGAAAGGGGGAGAAAGGGAAGGAGAGACAGAGAGGGAGAGAGAAAAAGCAGGAGAGACACACACAGAGTCTGTAAATAGCCCAGCTTTGTAAATCCCACATCCTCAGGGTTTATAGATTAGGTCAGGAAGGAGCCATACCATGTGGCGGGATAGAAAGGAACTGCCCCTCCAAGCCATTCAAGGGAGGAAGGCCCCCGGTCAGCTGCTGGACCAGCCAATGCTGTGGCTTTGGGCCTGTCCTCATCACCTGCCCACTCTCATTCAAGAGGTTTTGGAGCCGTACCATTTGCACTCCAGTTCCAAGTCTTCTCTGGGTGTCTTTAGTTTAGGTGATGGTTCAGTCCTGTATTTGGGTCTCAGCCTGATTTAAAAAGTTAGTTTTGATCGAAAACCTGGGCTTGACCAAAGGGAACTCTTATTTATAGTTTGGGGTCCCTATTTTATAGTTTATAGTTTGGAGTCCCATTTTGGTTTAAGTTCTTACCATTCCCCCTTGGCCCAAATAAGGCCCCAGAATTTATGAGGAATCTACTAGGAACTCTGGATGAAACACCCCTGCAGGATATCTCCCCACAAAGCCCATATTTGGATCAGGGCTTCTAGCCACCATTAGCAATAGCCCCATGACTAGCCAGCCATACTTTCCAGTTTATAAGGTACATTTATATCTATAATTTTGTTCAACCTTCCCAACAACCCTACAGAGTGGCAATTTTGGTCCCCTTTAGATGGGACTGACTAGCCAGTGAGGCTCAGAGAGGTAAGGTCATTCGCCCAATGATCCAGTCCAGTCCCTGGCTACAGTTCCATCCCATTTCCCAAATCTTCAAGGGCTTCTAAATGCCAAGGGGGCCTCTACGTCAGTTAAATGATCCATCACTCCAAGGTGAGCTCCTTTCTAGCAGTGGGTTACACTTCCTGGGGCAGAGGTAGGGAAACAGGAGGTGGAACAGACTCCACCTTTCATGACTCATCTTCTAGCAGTCCCAGCTGTCACCAGCAGGTGGGGTGCACCCCTAAGTCAGGCTGCTCAAAGGCACTCCTAAGCTCCAGAGCCCAGCTCCCCAGGGCTCATCCTGCCCTTCTCTGCGGGAGTCCGATCCTTTCAGAAGCCTCTGCCTCCCACCTCGCCCACTTCAGGACTCAACAGAGGCCACTTTGGTCAAGTCTCTCTCCAGGAAGGAGGAGCAGAGCATGTAACTGCATCACTAGACCAGCCCCCATGGCCAACTCCAGCGTCTTCAGGGTCTCGTTAGTGCCAAGGATGACCCCAGAAGGCCTCAGTGGGGGGAAGAAATTTGCCTTTCTCCACGGCACCAGCCTTAAAGGTCTCCAAAGCATCCCCTAACTTTGTGAATCACCAGCCAAGGAGCTACAACAGCAGCCACACCGGACGAGGCCCTCTGTTTTCCAGCATGTCGAGGCCATGGGGAGTGCTGAGTCCATCAAATGCTCTGCTTATTAGATCATGGCTGCATCGGCAATGGTCAAAGCATCAGAGGACAGCACACGCACTGCTGACTCTATACTTGGTCTTCACATGATTTGGTTTTGCTCCCAGGCAGCTGTGATTTAATAGCGAGTACAATGCCTGCGACACCATAACATCAGGTCCTGGCTCCTCTTCTATCAACTGTGACACTGAACAAGTCCTTCCCCTTCTGGGCCTCAGGGCTCGTCTGTAAAACAATGACCTGAACCAAGCAGGTTCTACCTTTAAAAGAGATTTGAAGTTAACCTTCCGTGTGAGAGTCCCAGGGCTCTCAAAATGCAATAAGCCCCTCATTTAGGTAACTCTGCTGGCCCCACTGTGCTTTATCTCGTTTGATTCTCACAATATTCCTAAGAAGAAGGCACTTTTATTACCTCTACCTAACAGAGGCTCAGAGAGGTTAAGTAACAAGCCCCAGATCATCCAGCCAGCAGGCAGGCAGCAGAGCCAGAATTCAAACCCAGGTGGCGTTAAGTCTAGACCCCAGTTGATTTGAGTTCAGTAAACAGCAGTGCTAGAGAGGAAACATCTAAGTATAAACAGGGGTAAATATTGCCAAGATTTAGCAGTGCTAACAATAACAGCTTGGGATTATAAATACATGAATTCTCAAGATCCTCTCTTTCCCCTTTTCAACTGAGAAACATCCCATTCTGAAAGGTAGGTCGTATGGGATCCTTTCCTGAAGCAACAGGAGCAGCTCTGACTTTCCTAGAGGATCCATCCCTCCTGGGCTCCGAGGAACCTTCGGGAGGGGAAACTCCCCAATCTGTGCCTTCACAGTAGGCATGAAAGGGTCTGGTTACTGGATAGAAATACTCCATTCTTAAAGTTCAGTGTATATGAGAACCACCTGGGGCACTTGTTGTGAATGCTGATCCAGGGCTCTACCTCCTATATTTTGATTCAGGAGGTCTGAAGTGGGGCCCCAGAACCTACATTTCTAACAAGCACCCCGCTTCCCCATTACACTCTGACTGATGAAGGGGACTGCACCAAGCCACCATGAGTCTTTTGTTTTTCAGGTGGTCCCTGGGGCCCCAGATTCCAAGATGTAGTGACTGTGTTTCTCAGCTTAACTGGCTCCCCTACCCCCATCATCACCTTATGCAGCAACGGCGGGGGGCGGGCGGCACGTATTCAGGTGTAGAGGGTGAGAGTAAGTCAGTACATAGCAGCCTTCCCTACCTTCTTTACCTAAAGCCTCTATTGAGGGGCTTGGGATGAGACTTACCTCATTGGCTTTCTCAGGGGTGCCTTTGGGGGAGGGGGAGGCGGGCGAGGACGGCAGCCTACGCTCCCGCTCCCAGTCTCGATCCCGGTGGATCAGTTTGCTGTTGGGTTCCTTCAGGGTCCTCTTGAGCTCGTTGATGCTAGCCTGGTGCTTCAGTAAGACATCCTCTGGTTTGTCTAAGAACTAGGGGTGGACAGAAAGGATAGCCAGGCATTAGTGGAACAGCTCCGAGATGGGAGACAGGGTGTGGTGAAGATGGCCATGGTCATGATCACGACATCGGCAAAGTGATTCCCATCCATGGCCCTGTGTCACCCTTACAGCGCCCCATGAGCCAAGCATGGCAGGGATGGTAGCCCCAAGAAGTGCACAAAGCACTTAAAGATTAAAAAGAAGAGATTTCTGGTCAAGTACCACCTTTTCTTCTCCACTGCCTGGCTCCTGGCCTCAGAACACCCAATTCAACCCAAATCCCACAGGTCTGGGTGAGTTCCCTTTGGTGCTGTGATCCAGTCTTAGTCAGCCACAGAGATGACTTCCCTTTGCTCACAATGAAGGCATAGTGAGAACTCGCCAACCTTGTTCACGAGGCAGCTCTGAACTACTCCCTAGCCTCCCAGATCCAGGTCCCTACTTCTGATTGAGACCCAAACCACTCTGCTTATCAGGATGTCCTATTTAAGCCACTCACAGCCCAACATGTACAATTGCTCAGGCTCTTTAGGGACCTTCTAAGGCTAGGAATGTCCAGAAAAATAGGCCCTGCTCCCATATCAGGGACTAGGAAAAAATTGTATTCAGAATTCTCTACTGGGAGCCACTGCCTTTTCCAACCACCCAGGATCTTCCAGGTACCTGTGGGTACTGACTCCTCAATAGCAGACAGGGTAAGATACAGACAGAAAGAGAAACTAGGATGCTATGGGAGTGTTCAGGAGGATTAGGAGAATTAGAAGCTAGAAGGAAGAGAGGTAAGTCCCAAGGCCAGACATAAGAACTGAGCCAGGTACAACTGAAGTCATAGGTGTGCCCCGCTTTAAACTGCCAAGTTTGAGCTCTGGTCAATGTAGCATGACAGAGTAATCTGCCCCTAGGTCAAGTGAGGTCTGGCCTTTGCACAGGAGATAGCAATGACTTGCCAAAGCTGCTTGTCTGCCTACTTCTGGGGGCAGGATGGGTAGGCTGGCAGCCCAAGGACACTGATCTGCAAGGCTGTTTGAGGATTTATGTCAACTCAATTCATGGCAAGAAGTGGACAATCTCAGCTGATTAACAAGTCAGATCAGGTGACTGTAAGAACTACCTGGAAGGTAAGCTTGACCTTGGATAAGCTGTACTCTTCCCCTGGGCTCATCTTTAGCATCCAAGGATCCACTCTGATTGACTCCTAGGTGACCTCGTGAAAGAAACCAGTGCTGCTGAGGCTTCCACTTTCGCTCCAAACATGTCTGTACCTCCAGCATCCCCTCCCAAGCTGAGCTGCCTCAGGATGAAACACCCCTTGTCTGAGAAATCAAACCTAACATAGTTTGCACGGAAGGTGGGTTTGGGCTGCAATGGATCCAAGACATGGCTTGTGACCTTCTATCCTGCACCTGCCATTCTGGCTCTGTGGGTGGGTAGTGTTTCTGAGGGTTAGAAGAAGTGGTGGAGCCCTGAGGGCCTTAAAGGGCCTCGGGAAAACCTAGTCCAAATGCCTTGCTGTGCTCATGGGAGACTGGGGCCTCGGGGGACTTTCCCCAAACCCTTGAAGAGTCAGTGGCAGAACTAGGGCTAAAATCCACACACCAGGACTCCAAGGCCAGGCCCTTCTTATACCTCAGGCTCTGGCCTTTTCCCTCAGGCCCAAGAATAAACCCACTTCTGTCACAATGAAGGTTTAAATGAAGAGTTGGAGACTGTATGAAAGGGAAGGAGATGTGGTTAACACAGGAGGGATAAGGTGGAGGAAGCGAAAATGGGAAGAGGAAGAGGAAAGGCAGGAGGAGGAGGAGAGAGGAGGCTTTCCTGATAGAGCTGGAGAAGCAGCAGGCCCCGCCAGAGGGAGGTGCAATGGAGTCTGAGAAGATGCAGATGTGCTCCCAGGCTCCTCCCTCTCATTCCACCACCCCTTCCCCCGATCTGGTTACCAATAGATATGAAAAGAAGCTCGGGGTGAGGACAGAGGGGACACAGGGGAGGTGGAAGTATGACAAAACAGTGGTATGGGGAGGAGATGAGTCAAAGAAAGAAGGCTGGGGGGCCGTAAAGGGAAGAGAATAGCCCAATGAAAGCACAGAATGGCTCACAAGAGCTGGGGCACCCAAGTGGGATGATATGCAGGGACTGGGGAGCAAGCGTCAGTGGTCTGACAGGCAGAGTGTGGAGCTGGGTAGAGAACGGGAGGGGAAGGAGGGAGGGGAAGGAGGAGGGGAAGGAGGGAGGGGAAAACACTGCTGGAGACGGAGTCTGAGAAGGGAGCTGGAGAGATGGGCTTAACAAGCGGGGGTGCTGAGGGTGGTCGGGTGGGAGACAGGGGCTGGCTAGAGGAGGGGGATGGCAGAGGCAGGAGGATGGCCACGGGGAAAAGGTGAAGCTAAAGGTGAGATGGTACCAGGATATGAGCCTGGGATGGACTGTGGGATGGCGACAAATGAGCTGGGCATTTGAATGGCTGGGTAGGTGGGGACATGTGCCATGCAGTACCTCCTGTTTGTGTCTTGGCGTGGTTTCTTGCTCCGGCTAGCGGACGTGAGAGAAGGGAAAGGAACCAGCAGGGTAATTAGAGCCAATGGATTAGAGACACCGCAACCAGCCCGGTCCAGTAGGTAGCCCAGAGCTCTCTCATCCAAGCAGCAGAGGCCAGGGAAGCTGGCTGGGCCACCCGTGGGGCAATGAGTAGTCAGAAACTGTGTGGCCTCAAGCAGGGAGCTGGCCCAGGTAGGCAAAGAAGAAGGCCGGAGGACTGGAGGCAAAGTGAGCAGGCACACTCAGCAGGTGGGACATGAGGGCTTCTGGGTATTCCTTTTCCTTATGGTCAGCATGTGTGTTCAGGGACCTGTGCTCCCAAGTGGGACTGCATGATGGAAACACACTATACCTGCGTGTGCACAGGCCCATGTGCGTGTGTGTTTGTTTGCACGTCTGGGCGCATAACTCTACGGGTGAGGAGTATACATCTGTGAGTGAATGCATGTGAGTCTGAGGCCATGCGTGTCTGCACGAGTGTGTGCATGGGTATGTGGGAATGGGCCGGACAGCAGAAGGGGACACACTTGTGAGAGTCTGCAGTGACACCCCATCATGCTCTGAGCAGGAAGGGGCCCTGCAGATCCAACTGACAGTCCAAGGGGAAAATTAGGAGTGGGCAAGAGGAGGCCAGAGACTCCTAGGGGACAGAGTGCTCCTCTGGGAAAGCAAGACAAAAGGAGGGGAGGGTGTAGGGTGGGCAGCGTGACCCGACCCCACTGCGGGCAAGGCCCTGAGCATGGTGCATCACATAGCAAGGGTGCTTGGCTACAGCTAGGGGCACCCGAAGGCCAAGGTTGGGGCTAGCCGCCTGATCCCCAGGTATGAGAAAGCCAGGTTCCTACCTTTAGCTCCTTGATCTTAGTGGGGGTCCTGACCTCTCCTTCCTCGGCCTCCGATCGCCGTCCCCCAGACTCGCCATCCTCTTCCTGCTTGTCACCATCAGGTCCTGCATCATGGTTCTCACTGACAGAGGCTGGGCGGGAGAACTCTGCTAAAATAGGCAGAAACAGCTGGTGGCCATGTGAGACATCCCCCAGGTGCGTGGACAGGGGGCCAGCCCTGACACTTGCTCAACCATGCTTGGAGTGGCGCAGACACTTCCGCACCCCAAACATATTGGGGATAAGAAGCCAGTGCCCAGAGTTATGAAGCACCCTTCCCTAGGTCATGCGGACTGCCTCCCTGCCCCAGACCTCCTCCTGATTTCTATGGCCAGGTTCAAATCTCAAATCCATCTCTTCTTGGCTGTGTGACCTTGTGTAAGTTATATAACCAATCTGGGCCTCAGATTTCTCACCTATAAACAGTGCCTACTTCAGACAGCTGAGGGGAGGAACAAATAAGATCAGGTATGTAAGTATTTAGAAAAGCAGCTGGCACAGAATGAAACAACTCAATCAATGTTGGCCCACAAATGTTGATTTTTT
Organism: Pteropus medius; assembly: GCF_902729225.1. Classification (NCBI taxonomy): domain Eukaryota; kingdom Metazoa; phylum Chordata; class Mammalia; order Chiroptera; family Pteropodidae; genus Pteropus; species Pteropus medius. The sequence continues at coordinate 9,377,193 of NW_024342471.1, read as the reverse complement.
TTTATGTTGGCATTGTGGCAGAATACTCACTTGACCATTATTTAGCAATACACAAATATTGTGAGGTTAGCTTTTACTGATGAAAGCTAAAGTCCTGATGTTTGCAAATGATTTAGTTTCTTTATAATTAGGGAAAATTCAAGGGGACTCCTACAATAACATGTTTCTCACTCATTGGCATCCCAAAGTACTTCTCTGAATAGGAAATAAAAATGTGGAATTACAGACTTTACACCAAGCACTGGGCATAACTCATACTATGCCCATGGATTGTGTCTTGGTGGAAAAAAAAAAATGGCTGGAAAACACTGAATTAAAATGACTAGAGCACAGATTATCCTTGGGATTGGCCTAGATGAAAAAGGAGCAAATAATCATCCTTTTTACTCATATATATTCACTCTGCGAAGTGCTCATTCATGAACATTATTTCATTTGAGTCACACAATGCTCTGTGTTGATGGCTAGAATGAGAATTATTATCCTCATTTTATAAGGATAAATTGAAACTCTGAGACCTTTCAGTGAATCACGACAAGGACCCAGGCCTACTGGCTTAGAGTCCAGGCTTCCAGTCCCCTTTTGATGAGCCTCACCAACTCTGGGCCAATCTTTGCTGCCCTGCACAATCTGGGCTTCATTTATCCCCTGGCATAGTAATGAAAGCTGCAGGGAAGAACAGAGGGACAGTACATAACCTCCTTTCCCTTAGCACTCTGCTCTGTGCCCACTAAAAGAGAATATAGAGCTTCCTCAGCCCCAAATGGATCCCAGCAAAACAGCATGTCTTTTGAACATGGCCAGGGAATCCTGGAACAGGTCTCACCTTTATACTTCAGAAAAATACCAAACCAGACTCTTCACCACCACCTGGGAAACTCCTAGGTATCCTTCAAAACCCTATCCAGTTGCCACCCTCTTTGCAAAGACCTGTCTGTCCCTCCTAGACGGAATTAATCTCCCTTGCCTCGAGGCTACTTTCTATTTTTTACATGCTTCGCTCATTGCTTGAATCATATTGAATGCTTACAAACGTACTATGCTATGAGCTCCTCAAAGGAAAGAGCTAAATTTATTATAACATTCGGAAAATATTTGTTAAGCAGAACTAAGTTGCCTAGAGGCCTGCCCCAATGGGAGTATCTACTGTTACCCCACCCAAGTCCCCACCTTCTACCTTTAAGCCATCCTCTATAAGCTTAAAAACAATAATAAATTATTGCTACAATAAACAATAATTTACTATTAGGTATGATTTATTAAGGTCCTACTATGTGCTATGAATTGTTTTGGGTGTCATAGAGGCATTATCACATTTAGTTATCCCCATAACATAGTGAAGTTAGGGATTCTTAATTCTGTAGAAGAGGAAATAGGTACAGGGGAGTTAAGTTGTTCAAGGCGTCCTATGCTTTCATTCTTTTATTTGTGGACTACGTCCTGTGTCCACGGGCGGCTGGTGAGTGTCAAGCCTGAGATATGAAATCAGATCTGCTGAATTCTGAATCTCCTAGTGCTCCATGTGGCTTCTGAACCTCTCCTACAAATTCTGGGGTACAGGGCTCTGGGGAGAGTCCTGGGCCCTGAGAGGCACCAATTTAGTTAGTAGGTCTGGGCCAGGGCCTGGGAATCTTCGTGTTTAACAACTCATGGGTGATTCTGTTGCAGGTGGTCCATGGACCTCATTTATGAGAAGCCCTAGTCTGCTTGATAAAGGACAATGTAGGGCCAATTCTCATTGATGTTAAGTGCACTTGTCAGCCTCAAAAGAATGGGGGCAGGGGAAAGTGCCATGTGGTTAGATGGCGATCAGTTCAATGGAACCAAAAGAATGGCTGGGAACAACACCTCCACTTCTGGTCAGGTAAGGCATCACCAGTCCCACATTAAAGTCACAATATATCATTCTCCTGGTATGACAAACTGTGAATTACTAAGCATCTCAGGCAGGGGGCCCAGAAAACCATATGCCTGAACCAGGGACCCCAAAAAGCCATTACTCGGGAAGTCTCGGGAAGTCCAGAGAGTGTCACAGTATCACAGCAGGAGTAATGCCATAGGTTGGAGCTAACACACTGAGAGCTGCCCAAGTGCAGCAGTGCTCTTGGGCCACCATGCCTGGTGCAAATCAACCTGTGATGTGTCTACCACCTGCACAGCTCATTCTGCAGAGCCTGGCATGTCCCCGCCTCCCCTCCAGGTTGGGGCATACCTCCATCCAGGCTGCGGGACATGGTGTACCGTTTGCTGGAGGAACGCTCAAAGAAGGGTGCAGGCCGGTCGATGAGGGCGCTGGCCTGGCGAGTCTGTGCCTGGGTCCTCCCACTATACCGGAACTTGGAGCCCATCACCAGGAAGCCCTTCGGTGGGGGTTCTGGGGATACCAGCCTGCAGTGGAGGGATGAAAGTGAGGAGGGGGGATCAGAGCTGCATTGCCAGGTCGAAGGCTGGACCACTGTCAGCCTTTCATTCCACTGTCCCACTAGCTATGACAACTCTAAGTGGTCCAGGAGGAGAGAGGCTTGGGAAAGAGGAGGAGGGTCTTTCCTAGGGTCCCTACAAGTTCCTCCTCCTGCTCTCCCTGCTCACAAAACACAGACATCACCCACACATACACTCACGGCTTTTGTCTCATCCCCAGTTACCGCAGCCCAGGGTCAGGCTCACCGGAAGAACGTGTGGTGCTCGATGCAGACCTTCCACAGTCTCTTGGCCGACCGGTGGTTTGGGAGCTTAAAGCCAATCGTGCTCTCAAACTGCTCATACTACAACACCAAGTAGGGCAGGTTAGAAGCAAGACCTGGGCGTACTCTACCACCCATCCATCCTTTCTTCCTTCCTGAATCTCTTCTCTGGCATATGTGACTCTGGCTTATTCATTCGTTTATTCATTCATTTACTCAGTAAGGTGGATTAAGCTCTTCATCTGTGACAGGTCTGGTACTAAGCAACAGAGACACCATGGTGACCAAGACAGAGGATTCTAGGGAGAGGGGGTGCTCTGATAATAAGTAAACAAGATCATTTCAGATACTGAAAAGGTCATGAAGGGAATGAATTGAGATGTGTGATGTGACCGAGAATACCTGTGTAAGCGAGGGGGTCGGCTACTACTTTAGAAAGGGTGATTGGGGAATGCCCTCTAAATAGGTGATTTTTGAGCAGAGATCTGAAGGATGCGGAAGGAACCAGCTATCTGAGAAGGTAGGGAAGAGAATTTCAGGTATAGGGAAGATCAAAAGCGAAGGGCCCAGGACGAGAAAGAGCTTGCTTATTCAAGGATTTCAGAGAAGGCCAAAGGGGTATGGAGCAGTTGGGCAGAGATATGTGAGAGAGGCAGGTGGCCAGAAGGAGTTGGACTTTAGCCCCAAGGCTAAAGAGAGCACTTAAAAGATTTAAGCAAGGAGTAGGAGCGGGGGTGTATATCTGACATGATCTGATGAAAAGGACTTTTAAGCTCTTAAGCAGCTATGAGGAAAACGGCCTGGAGTGACAATGGAGGCAGAGAGACCAGCGCGAAGAATATTGTAGAGATGTAGATGAGAGCTGATAGCTGGTGTAGTGGAAAGAGAAGAAGCAGATGGGTTCACATTTATTCTAGAGGTAGAACCAAATGGACCTTTTGGTGGGTGAGATGTGGAGGCTGGACATATACATGTTGGCACGGGTATGTCTATGTGTATCTTAGTTTGTGTACTACATGTAAGCAAATGTAAGGATATGGACATGTATTCATCAATCTGTGAAACCTAAATGCATGTGGTTATCTTTATTGGCTGCGCCGCGCAGGGGTAAGCGCGGTGTGTGTGTGTGTGTGGTAGTGTGGTGGTGGGTAGCTGCCAGGCAGGCAACATACCCAAGATGTCAAGTCTATGAAGAGAGCCCCAGCAGAATAGGGATGTTCCCCTTCTCAGCACCCCAGCATCCCTGTCCCTATATCCCAGGCCCAGCTGCCAGGGTCCTCTCCATTCTAGTCAATTCCAGTGAGGAGGAGGGGTTCCTAAGGCACTCACCTCCCCAGGCCGGATCTTGATGTAGAAGTTACTCCTCTTGTAGGAGATCTTGAGAATCTTGGGCCAAGCAAAGCGGTTGATTCTCAGCCGGTCCCGGTAGATAAGCAGACCATTGGCACAGACTCCTAACATAATGTCAATGCCCTCAGAGTCCTGCATGAGAAGGGACCATGGAACAGAAGGCTTGGACGCCACACTTGGGGGCAGCCTGCCACCCACCCCAAATCCCTCCCTGACCTCTGCTTATAAATGAGCCTTCAGGAGCAGGGGGACTTAGAGCCTCCATGCTGGAGTTCCACTGACCAATCCCTCACATAGTCATTCAGTCATTCACCCTTCCATTTTGTCACTTATTCACCCATCCACTTGTTCTATCATCCTCTCTGTTAATCACTCAAGAACTTATTCACTCAGCAAACATTTAATTTAATCATACATATTTGGTGTTAGATCATGTGCCACATGCTCAGGGATAGAGAAATAAATTAAGGCCTTGTCTTTCTCTCATGATGCTCCCAATCTAGTAGTAGCACAAACAGGTTCATAAATATAATACAAAGAGAAAAGGATAAAGATTATAGGAAAATAAAGGGTTATGGAACTTCAAAGAATGAGAAATGAGAATAAAAAGGCTTCAGGTTGTCAGAACAGAGGGTCTGGCATACTGAGCCCTCAAGAAAGACCTGGCAGATAGATCATCGGGGGCACCCTCAGAGGCTAGAGGGACCTCTGGACCCAGTGGTACCTTGGCATGGTGCAGGTCTACTCCGTACATGGAAAGCTTCTTGGCATTCTCCAGGAAGTGAATTTCTGCTTCTCCTGGGGTCATTCCCCTACGGGAAAGAAAGTGATCACAGGTGTCTGTGGGAAAGGCCCAGGCCTGAATCTTGCTACCTGAAGGTGGCCACAATCAGAACCTGTGATTCTAGGAAGGCAAATGTTCTGGAGTGGGCATATGGCCAGGCCTCACCCAGTGCCTGCTCTCTGCTCTCAGCGCAGGATGGCGCACTCCCATACCCCACTTCAGTCCACCAAACCCCCGTCTCCTGCCAAAGCTCAAGTCCAATCTTGTTTCTTCCAGGAAGCACTCAAGGGCTGAACTGGGAGTCAGGATTTTTTCCTCATTCTGCCAGTGAGTTAATTGCAAGCTATAAATTCTTTTCCTCCATGACTGCGAAGCCACTATGGATGACTTTGTTCATTATAATCACCCAGGGGCCTCTAAATTACTACCCACATAAGATATTTATCTCAAATTATTATATCAGAAGCCATTTAATCTCCCCTGAGGAACAGGTGTACATTCTTCCTTCTGAAAATAAGAGTTATGTAATCCAAGTTCTTTCTTTGCTTTGGCTGTCAAGAAACCACACATTGTACACTTAGTTGCAGCTAACATTTATTGAGTCCTATGTGTGGTTACCATTCCAAGCACTTCACATGTCTGAACTCACTGAATCCTCAAAACAATTCTATAAAGTAAGTATCATTATTCCCATTTTACAGGTAAGAAGCTATGTCACAGAGAGGTTGAATAACTTGCCTAAGAACGCACAGTTATTAAGTAGCAAAGTCAGGATTCGAATTCAGACAATGTGGCTCCAGAGTTTGTATTCCCAACCGCTACACTTATATCTGTCTCAGATCCTCTGGGCCTCGGTTTGTTCTGCTCTGTCCACCTCAGTGAGCTATCATGTGGGACATCTGGACACTAGCTGTCAATGTGCTCTAAGTCAAAAGAGCTGTTAAAGCTAAAAGGATGGCCATTAGCATTTCTCCAGCCCACATGGATCTGAACTTCTTTCTTTGAATCATAGGCTGCCTCCAAGATATTACAGATTCAGTTCCAGGCCACTGCAATGAAGCGAATATCACAATAAAGCAAGTCACACACATTTTTTGTTTTTCCAGTGCATATAAAAGTTATGGTTACACTATATTGTAATCTACTAAGTGTGAAATAGCAAAATGTATGTAACTTAATTAAAAATACTGCATGGCTACAAAAATACTAACCATCATCTGACTTTCAGCAAGTCATAATCTTGCTGGTGGAGAGTCTAACCTTCAGTTTGTAAAAAAAAAAAAATGCAGTATCTGTGAAGTGCAATAAAACGAGGTATGCCTGTATTTTGACTCACGCAAATCCCTAACACATCTTATTACCTACAAAAGGGATGACAAAGGGATGGCAAGCAGGCCATCACTCCCTAGTCCTGAGCTAGGAAGCCTGACACTGCTATCTAACTGTATGGCTTGAATATCCTACTCAACACAATACAACAAAAGCCACTGCTAACCAATAAGAGTTGGCGTGCAAGTCTCAGGGAGACACATTTGCCACCCGGACCAAGCTTCCATCACACCCCAGCAGACTTGCTTCCCCACATATACAACCCCTCCATATCTGGCCCTGGTCTCCTCTCCTGATGCAGCCCCCAGGACACAACTATCCTCATTCCTTCTATCCTCATTAGCAATGAGATAACATCACCATACCCCCTCCCATATGCACAGCACTTTATAGTTTATAACGCACTTCAACATCGTGGACCACATTGGGTTCCCATAACACACTTGGACTTGGAGCCCAAAGCACTTCTAGCTCGAAAGAACCCTAGAGACCATTTAGTTCCAGGTTTTCCTCCCAGAGGGTGGTGGGCTTTTGGAATTGGGGCAGAGGCATTTTGGTTGTTAGTGACTGGGGGGTGTTATGGGCCCAGGGATGCCAAACATCTTGCACAATGAATCCCTTGCCCTAAATACCAGTAGCTGAGAAACACTGATAATCGAAGTCCGTACATATACCAATGAAAAACAGAGCTGACAGGTTAAATAGCCAATCCATAACTGCGCATCTAGTTAATTATCTCCTAATACCTGGAACAAGGTGCTTTCCTCTGCATGATCAGCTATTCAACCCCTGAAGGCACAGAGAGCAACAATAATAGCCAACACAAAGTGTGTCCTTAATATGTGCCATTTAATCCTCCCCAAAACCCTCTGAAAGGGGTTTTATTAGTGCCCACATTGAACAGATGAGGAAACTAAAGGAGAAGGATGTGCAACGACCTGTCCAAGATCTCCTGGTAAAACAACGACATAGCTAGAAGGTGAACCCAGGCAGTCCAGCTTTAGAACTTTATGCTCTTGAACTGTATGCCACGATCAAGACGTCAGGACGCCTACCCAGGGACACATAATAATTATTATTATTTCCAGTAGGCAGATAAAGAGACTGATTCTCAGAAGCCAGGGATGGGGAATTCTCACACTCATATAGGAGCTTAGAACCTGAGGTCCCAAGAGGTCATTTAAGGTCACACAGCTAGTTACTATCGCTCCCATCTGATGAGATGATTTGCCCTCAGATTTGCATCTCAAATTAGCAGCAGAGCAAGGTCGGGTACTTACAGCACAGCATCTTGGGGGCCTAGTGGGGAAGGTCCCAGGATCCGGGGAAGGCCGCGGGCGGAGACCCTCTCACCTGTACGTCTTGTGCAGCT